>NC_090266.1:1029383557-1030042724 GCF_040414725.1 Anabrus simplex | reverse complement strand
AAATAATAATAATAATAATAATAATAATAATAATAATAATAATAATAATAATAATAATAATAATAATAATAATAATAATAATAATGTTATTTGCTTTACGTCCCACTAACTACTTTTTAAGGTCTTCGGAGACGCCGAGGTGCAGGATTTTAGTCCCGCAGGAGTTCCTTTACGTGCCAGTAAATCTACCGACACGGGGCTGTCGTATTTGAGCACCTTCAAATACCACCGGACTGAGCCAGGATCGAACCTGCCAAGTTGGGTTAGAAGGCCAGCGCCTTAACCGTCTGAGCCACTCAGCCCGGCAAAAGAAAAAATACAGTACATGTATCTTCATTTTAAAAAGAGATTCCATGTACCTATTTCCACGTCTGTAACATCTTCAGTTTTTGAGATGTAAGTATCCCTATAAAAATAATTCAAACCTTTTATCAGTCCTTCCCCCACCCTCACCTCCACTTACGTGTACTTTCTGAAAACAAAAAAAATTGCGTGCTTCTTTATTTTTAAAGAAGATTCCAAATATCAACTGTCATGTCGGTAACATCTTCAATTTTTTAAAAATATAAATACCCTCATGCAAATAATTCAACTAATTTTTCAATTCTTTCACCCCCTTGAGTGGATTTTCCGAAAACAAAAGAATACGTGTTACTTCATTTTTAAAGTAGATTCCAGATGCCAATTTTGACGTCTGTAACTTCTTTAGTTTTTGTGATGTAAGTATCCTCATACAAAGAATTCAACTAAGTTTTCAATTCTTTCACCCCCCTCCCCTAAGTGGATTTTCCGAAAACAAAAAAATGCATATTCCTTTATTTTCAAGGTAACTCTAAATACCAATTTTCCACGTCTGTAAAATCTTCAGTTTTTGAGATATCAGTATCCTAATCAAATAATTCAACCCCGTTTTCAGTTTTTACCGCGTCTTAGGTGGTATTTCCGAAAACAAAAAATACATTTTTCTTTACTTGTAAGAAAGATTAAAAATACCATTTTGCACTTTTGTAACATGTTAAGTTTTTGAGATGTACGGGGAGATATGCTCATTTTTAAAATTCACCCCCCTCTTTTACTTTCCCTTAAGTGGATTTTCCGAAAACATTTTATCTGTGTTTCTTTTCTTTTACAGGAGATTCCAAATATCAATTACGTACAAGTTACGTTTCTGAGATATATTTTAGTTATAGTCACTTTATCTATTCAACCCCTTTCTCACTCCTGTTCAGTCCCATTTAAACAATTCAACCCCCTTTTTCACCACCTTTTCCAAAAATCCTCCCTTAGTGAGCACCTACACTCTAATACAAAATGTGTCCCCAAAATTTAATTTCTTTATGTCCAGTAGTTTTGGCTTGGCGATGATGAATCCGTCAGTCAGGACATGTTGTTTTATATATAGAGAGATTAACTTGTTGATCCCTTGCATGTGTGGGCAGTTATACTTGGGTGTTTATAGAACTTTCCTCATGCCACAGTCGAGATTTATCACTGGCATCGATATTGTCTACGCCACACAGCTCGCACGTCGTTCCAATTATGACACAACTGAAGAGTGCTGTTCCTTTGAGATGATAGCTGAAATCACTCTAGAACCTTTAGTGACACTGTTCAAGGTTTATCCAACTGGTATGACGACGCTTACGCCATCTGTATTAAAATAACAGCTTTATTGTGAGACTCGAAAATGATGCAGACTCACAATCAGAAGAATTCCGGGTAGAAAGGGAAACAGGTAATGTTTGGTAGTAGGTTTTGGCCAACCTTGAGGATGGAGAAGAGAAATGCGGGACTACGTCACATGCGTTCGTCTTCCAGGAGAATGGCTTATGACGCCACACCCCCCTGCTCGATTTGCATTCTATCGCGGGTAAGATGTTTCTATTCTGGCTATACTAGCTTTTCCTAATCAAGGAAAACAATTAATTAACTGTAATTTCATTATGAAGAAATGTGCACGATGTAGTAGATTATGTTTGATCTGAATTTAATTAAATCACTTACTTACTTACAGTCTCATTGGTTTCATAGTTAAAGTCAGTCAAAGAATAATCCTAGAATAAATATGAGTGGTAATTTCAAAGAATACAGTATATGAAACAGAAATATATAAAAGGTATACCTTTAATTTGTATGTTTTCATTGAAGAGACCATTTCTATTTTCGTGCGTAGGAAGCGTTCATTTTAATGTAATTTCTTAAAAAAAATCACTCCTTAAACAGAATATCTTGTTTTTCTTATTTTTATTTATTACAACTTACGTATCATTATTTCTTTCTTGGATTTGGAAGGATATTCTTCACTTACAAGTCGTGTAAATGTAAGTATTATTTCTGTCCTTTACCGAGCAAGTGGCTGCGTGCTTTGGATTAGCTTTCATTCTGAAGATAGTGAGTTCAAACCACATTGTCGGCAGCCATGAAGATATTTTCCGCACACCAGGCTGTACTTTAATTAAGCCCAAGGTAACCTCCTTCCCACTCCTAGAACTTTCCTATCCCATCGTCGCCATAAGGTCTATCTATGTCGGTGCGACGTATAGCAAATTGTTTAAATAAAGAAATGCCCCTGTCTTTTATTTGGATACGTCATTTTAAAAAATCATGTAGTTAAGGGTTCACATCACTGGCAATCTACCCGTCTCCGCTTTGTTTTGCACGAAACGAGATTTTAACCCTTGTAGATTGGCTTACACTTAGTAATACTGACAAGGGAACTATCAATATTGTCATGTTGAAATTGACAATGAAATTTCGCTGAGAGGATGAGGGAACCATAAGAAAGCAAGCAATATGCAAGAATTTAGCTGTCATTTCGAGCTGCATGATCCTGAAATCGACACGGGAAAATCTAATAAGTTTGCACGCATTAGCATATACTGTGGCTGGACGTGGACAGCCCTGATGACCCGCTGAAGTGAGCGTGTCACGTTGAACTTTCTGTGCCAGACAGTTAACCCATGTTCCTTTGATACAGCAGTCCTGAATACAGCTATTTTTCTAGAGTATGCATTACATTATTTGCGTGAAAAATGGTTTGTCTTCTTCCCGTGAAATAACTTTGAAGAATGGGAGATGAGTCGACATGTGATAGAACTAACTGACAATCATCCCATGGTAGTAGGCATTGGCTCGTAGTCATGTGTGGAGAGAAATAGTGATAGCGAAAGTGGCAGTCGAAGTAGCAACACCTTATCTGCATCATCTGAAAGGGAAGCAGCACACCATTGCCGGGTACGAGAGGTGTTACGGATCTGAGTTTGAGCCCCGAGTCTGATTCCTGTCAATCCAGTGAAGCGACACCGCAGTTACCTGACAAACCTACCAGTTCAAGCTATGCTTCCAGTCCAAAGAAGAAAGTGAAACAAACTGTAGACCTTGAGTTAAAGAGAAAAGCTGTAGATTTATGGTTAAACTAGCAATTACCCGCGGCTTCACTCGCGTGGATTTCGTAATTTGATCAAAATAATAGTTCCTCGGCATTGTACTAGGACATTATCTGAAAATTCCGAAAGTATAAAAACTCACCCAAAAATTGAGTTTTATTTACGCCAGAAATTCTTTGTAAACCATGTTTGTGGTATTACCTTTTGGGGCTAAGACGACCATGCGACGTAGAACTGTACATGTGAGAAAAAGTCTTCTCTCAATTCGAAAAAATAAATACATGTTTCATAATTTTTAAAGGAGATTCCAAATACTTATGACCACATCTGTAACATCTTCAATTTATGAAATGTACATAAGTATCCCCATAAAAAGAATTCAATCCCTTGATCAGTCCCCCACAACCCGATCTAAGTGTATTTTCCGAAGACAAAAATACATGTTTCTTTATTTTAAAAGGAGATTCCAAAGACCAATTATCACGTCTGTGAAATCTTCAGTTTCTAAGATATAAGTATCCTCATTAAATAATTCAACTATTTTTCACTTCTTTTCTCCCCCTGTTAAGTGCCTTCTCCGAAAAAGAAAAAGGTACAGGTCGTGTATTTTAAAAGGAATTTCCAAATACCAAGTTTCTTGGCTCTAACAGGTTAAGCTTTTGTCATATAATGTAGATATACCTGTACTCATTTTAAAAATTCACCCGCTTTTCCAATTCTTTTTCAGCCTCTTAACTGGATTTTCTGAAAACAAAAAAATTGTGTTTCATTATTTTTCAAGGAGATTCCAAATACCAGTTTTCATGCCTGTACGTCTGTGAGGTGACATCTTCAGTTTTTGAGATAAATGTACACTCATAAGAATAATTTAACTTCTTCTTCTTCTCCTTCACTTCTTTCCACCCTTCTCCCGCCTTAAGTGGACTTTCCGAAAACAAAAAGTATGTGTTTCTTTGTTTTTAAAGGAAATTAAAAATACCAACTTTCACGTCTGTAACAGCTTAAGTTTTTAAGATAAAGTATCCTCATAAACATATTTCAACTCCTTACTTACTTATCTTCAACCCCACACCACTTACGTAGATTTTCCGAAAAAACAAATGCATGTTTCTAAATTTTTAAAGCAGATTCCAAATACTGGTTTTCACGTCTGTAACATCTTCAGTTTTTAAGATATAAGTATACTCAGAAAAGTAATTCAACTCCTTTGTCACCCCCCTTCCTACCCACTAAGTTGATTGCCCCTCCCCAAAAGTGCGTGTTTCTTTTTTAAAGGAGATTCCGAATACCAATTTTCAAGTCTTTAAAATCTTAAGTTTTTGAGATATAAGTATCCTCACACAAAGAATTCAATTAATTTTTCAAATCATTCGCCTCCATTAAGTGGATTTTCCGAAGACAAAATAACATATTTTTCTTTACTTTGAAAGAAGATTCCAAATATAAATGTTCATGCCTCTAACACCTTCAGTTTTTGAGATATAAGTATCCTCATAAAAAAATTCAACTCTTTTTTCAACCCAGCCTGTCAATTTGTTTCCCCCCTCCAAAAAATGCGTGTGTGTTTATTTATTAAGGTGTTTCCAAATACAAAATTTTAAGTGTGTATAAGTTTTTGAAATATAAGTTTCTCCATAAAAAGAATTACTTTTTCCACTTCCTTTCACCCCCCTTAAGTGAATTTTCCAAAAGCCAAAAAACTTGTTTCTTTATTTATAAAGGAGCTTCCAAATGCCAATTATCACGACTGCAACATCTTCAGTTTTGAGATATATGTATCCACATAAAAAGGAATTAACTTCCTTTTTCACCGCCCCGACCACAAGTTGATTTCTCCCCTCCCCCCCAAATAAGTGTTCCTTTATTTTTAAAGGAGATTCCAAATACGAATTTTCACTTCTGTAACATGTTTAATTTTCGAGATATAAGTATCCTCATAAAAAGTGTATAACTAATTTTTCAATTAATTCAACCCCCTTAAATGATATTCCACAGACAAAAGATTACGTGCTTCTTTACTTTGAAAGAAAATTCCAAATACAAATTTTCATGTCTGTAACATCTTCAGTTTTTGAGAGATAAGTATCCTCACGGAAAGAATTCAACTCCTTTTTCACTTCAACCCCGCCCGTTAAGTTGGTTTCCCCCACCCAAAAAATGCGTGTTTCTTTATTTATCAAGGAGATACCAAATACCAATTTCCACGTCTCTAACTTTCAGTTTTGAGATATAAGTCTCTCCAGGAAAATAATTCATTTTTTTACTTCCGTTCACAATCCCCACTCAAGTGAATTTTCCAAAAACCAACAGTACCCGTTTCTTTAAAAGAGCTTCCAAAAACCAATTATCACCACTGTAACATCTTCAGTTTTTTAAATATATGTATCCTCGCAAAAAGAAGTTCGTCTCCGTTTTCACCCCCCCTTCCAAATTGATTCCCCCACCAAATGCGTGTTTCTTTATTTTTAAAGAATATTCCAAATAACAGTTTTCACGTTTGTAACACCTTTAGTAGAATTATTTGTATGAGAATATATATATTGAGATATAAGTATACTCAGAAAATAATTCAACTCCTTTTTCACCCCCTTCCTACCCACTAAGTTGACTCCCCCTCCCCAAAAGTGCGTGTTTCTTTTTTAAAGGAGATTCCAAATACCAATTTTCACGTCTTTAACATTCTTTAACAAGAATTTTTCAATTCATTCACCCCCCCCCCCGTTAAGGGTTTTATCTGAAAACCAAAGAATACGTGTTTCTTTATTTTTAAAGGAGATTCCAAATACTTATTCCCACATCTGTAACATCTTCAGTTTTTGAGATATACATAAGTATCCCCATAAAAAGAATTCAACCCCTTGATCAGTCGTTCCCCCACTTAAATCTAAGTGTATTTTCCGAAAACAAAAATACATGTTTCTTTATTTCTAAAGGAGATTCCAAATATCAATTTTCACGTCTGTGACCTCTTCAGATTTAAGATATAAGTATCCTCTTAAAAATACTTCAACTATTTTTCACTTCTTTCCATCCCCTGTTAAGTGCTTTCTCCGAAAGAAAACGTACAGGTTCCTGTATTTTTAAAGGACTTTCCAAATGCCAAATTTCTTCTATCTAACAAGTTAAGTTTTTGGCATGTAATGTAGATATACCGGTATTCATTTTAACAATTCACCCGCTTTTCCAATTCTTTTCAGTCCCTCAACTGGTTTTCCTGAAAACCAAAAAAAAGTGTTTCATTACTTTTACAGGAGATTCCAAATAGCAGTGTTCATGTCTGTACGTCTGTAATACATTCAGTTTTTTTAGATAAATGTATACTCATAATTCAACTTTCCTCTTCTTCACTTCTTTCCACCCCTCTCTTGCCTTAAGTGGACTTTCCGAAAACAAAACTTCGTGTTTCTTTATTTTGAAGGGAAACTGAAAATACCACCTTTCACGTCTGAAACAGCTTCAGTTTTTAAGATAAAGTATCCTCATAAACATATTTCATCTCCTTATTTACTTATTTTCTACCCCACACCCCTTAAGTCGATTTTCCAAAAAACGCAAATGCGCGTTTCTTCATTTTTAAAGGAGACTCAAAATACTAATTTTCACATCTGTAACATCTTCAGTTTTTGAGATATAAGTATACCCACAAAAGTAATTCAACTCCTTTTTCACCCCCATTCCTACCCGTTAGTTGATTCCCCCTCCCCAAAATTGCGTGTTTCTTCATTTTTTTAAGAGATTCGAAATACCAAATTTCACGTCTTTAACATTTTTAGTTTTTGAGATAAAAGTATCCTCACAAAAATAATTCAACTCCCTTTTCACCCCAGCCCGTTAAATTGATTCCCGCCCCCCTCCCCCGCCACCAAAATGCGTGCTTCTTTATTTCTTTAAGGTAATTCCAAATACAAATTTTCACGTGTGTAACCTTAAGTATTTGAGATATAAGTTTCTCCAGAAAAGGAATGAAATTTTTCACTTCTTTCACTCTCCCCCTTAAGTGAATTTTCCGAAAACCATAAAAACTTGTTTCTTTATTCATAAAGGAGCTTCCAAATGACAGTTATCACGAATATAACGTCTTCAGTTTTGATATATATGTATCCTCATAAAAAGGAATTAAACTCTCTTTTCATCGCCCCCGCCACAAGTTCTCCCCCCCCCCCCCAAATTGCGAGTTTATTCTTAAAGGAGGTTCCAAACACTAATTTTCACGTCGGCAATATAATAATAATAATAATAATATTTTATTGCAGCCAATGGCCAAAAGATATTTACATTAATACACAACATTAGTCATCTCTGCAGAAGGCTATCATCGATTCGCGCCGACAAGTACAGCTCATGGCATGATATCGTTCACAGCTCTTACCACAACGTTCACATACACAGTCCGTGTCTGGTTGATGGAATTTCTTTGTTTTACACAGCTTGTAATGAAATCCGTGTATTGCAAAGCGTGTAATCATGTGTCTGAGCTCATATCCTCCTGCTTGCCAGTCTTTGTAAACCATTGCGTCCGTCGAGTAAAATTCGCTCCATATGTCTCTCTTCTTTGCTCGTAATTTCTCTATGAACTGTAGATATGTTGGTGTAGTTGGTAGTGGTAGGTGACAACGGACATCTTCTACATAGAAAGGTTCGCGGGTTAACTCATATACAAGCCTTGAAGGCGTATACTTCGAGACACAAAGTGCCTTTTTCAGAAACGTAGTTTTCACTTTTTCTAATTGCTCGAACTGTTTCATTTTTAGATGTGGCCATACACTTTCTAATCCATAGGTGATCACTGGTGACACTTTGAGGTCAAATATTTTCAGGGCTGTTTTGATAGATAGCTTATTCAAATTCTGTATGTCGTTGATGGCTCTGATTGCTGCATTTGTCCTGTCATTGATGTGGGTAGAGAAAACATTACCTCTAGTTTGTAATATGACCCCCAAATACTTGAAGTTCGATACATTCTTTAGAGGTCTCCCATGTATATGAAACTCTGATGTTTTACCTCCTTTCCTAAATGTCATTGTTACTGTCTTTTCCTCATTTAACTGAAGTTCATTCTCTTCTGTCCATTTCACCAGCGCATCAAGTGTCTCTTGCAGTTTCTCGCTGGACCTCGAGGCAATCACGATATCGTCTGCATACATATATATGCTTGTTTCTTCAGGGATTACTTCTGTGATGTCCGCCGTAGCAATTATAAATAGTAGTGGGCTTAGTGGATCCCCTTGTAGTACACCGGTGGTTTTTGAATTGGGTTGGACTTCGCTATTCCGTCACTAATTTCTATGCAGTTTGAGGCCAGTATGTTCTGAATTAGTCGTTTGAGACTTGCATAGCTTCTCATTAATCTGTCTAGTTTCTCCATTATAATTTTTCGGCTGATAGAGTCGAAGGCTTTGGAGAAGTCGACGAAAATGGTATACAGCTTGCCTCCTGCTCTAGTTGTACCTGCTTCAATATCATCCATTAGACACTTGATGGCCTGAATCGTGTTCTTCCCTCTTCTAAAACCGAATTGTTCTTCTGGTAGTTTGGAATCGACTTCTCTAGTAAGGCGTTGACATAGGAGTTTTGTTAGGATCTTTAGCATAGTACATTCGAGAGCGACGCCTCTATAAGCGTTTGGGTCTTCAGTGCTTCCCTTTCCTTTATATATCATTTTGACTGTGGACTTTCTCCAGCTGCTTGGAATCGTTCCTTGCCTAAGGCATTGGTTCAAGACATATGTCATTGCTTCTTTTAGTTTCGGGAAAGCGATTTTGATGTGTTCATTGTAGATATTATCCGGACCGCAAGCCTTATTATTCTTGGAGCTGTTTATAGCATCTTCGACTTCCTTGAATGTAAACCGTTCAGTGTCTAGGTCTTTTTCTCCCGTGGGTGTTTGAGTTAGAATACTGCAAGGACGTGTGTCTCTTGTACTTAATACGTGGCCCACACGATTCTCCCAAACCTCAATAGGAATATTTCTCGGATATTTTGGGCGTCTTGGGTTAAGAGCTTTATACGGGCATTGCTCTGCTTTTTCTATCAATCTTTGTTCTTCCTGCTTCTGAAATAGCTTTTTCTCCTGCTTTACGAGTGCCTTATAGGTCCGTCTCTTGTTGGCGTAATCTTCCAGTAGATTGGTGTTTGGGGCTTCAAGGGCTGCGTGCAGCGCTTTCAGTGCAATCTTTCTTGCCATGTAGCTATTTCTCCTAAACCAAGGCTTTGCTTTCCTTTTAAATGTAGGCTCCGAAATGACTGTGCCTTGTAGTAAATTTTCTAGCTTGTTGGCCGCTTCCTCCAGGTTGCCTTCCACCACCATCTTCACAATTGCCTGATTATCTGTCTCACATACATCGTGCTGGAGGAATTTCCTCGATATCCTACGGGTTTCAATCTCCTCTCGATCATAATCACCTTTAATCAGAAGCATGGTTTCTATCATCTGATGTTTCCTTACTGGGTTTAGGATAATTTTCTGTCCTATTGGTTTTAGTTTACCCAGGTTTGTAAAGATCAGGTCTATGGTGCTGGCTCCATTATGACATATGTATGTTTTGTCTTCGCTTCTATTAACCATGGATAGTCCTTCCTCTTCCAAATATTCTAATACTTCTCTTGATTTTTGCGAAGGAACATCTACTCCGCAGTTGAAGTCACCCTCAAGGATGATGCCGTCATTTCTGTTTGTTGTGCTCAAGGCTGTGCCTATTTCATCTATGATTTGGAGAGAGTTGAAGTCCGGTTGGAAGTACGCACAAATGAAAATACACAGTTTAGTTTTTACTACTAAGACATTATTAGTTCTATATATAGCTTTAAAGGGCAAGAATTTCGGCGTGAGGAGGCATGTGATTCCTCCTTTTGGTCTTCCTGTGAGTCCTTGTTTTGCTAGTACGTTAACTGTGTAATGCTTGTTTGCTGTCCACTCTGAGGCCAGGAAGGTTTCTAACATTATCACTGCGTCGTAGCGATCAAAGATATTCTCTGGCTCTAAGTTCGTAACATTTAACATGCCTTCAACATTCCATAGTAAAAGATTCACTTCTGAGACTCTCATTTGCCATGAAGTTTTACTGTCTATTTGAGCTGAAACGAAAGGGCTGAAAAATTACGCCCGTGGGCCAGAAAGCTGGCTCGTAGATGTTATCTTTGCTTTCTAGAGGAATTCCGACCTTGAAGGCTTTATTTTCTCCTTTGGTTCGAAGTTCTTCACATTTAACTCCATCTTTGATGCCCTTGTCCCCCAAGTAGTCGATTACATCATTTGGAGTTATGTCCTGGTGTACTCGGCCTATATAAATCCAAGCCATCCTGTCTCCCGCCCTTAGTTTTAAGTTGCCTTTGGATGTTATAGCTGTCCCTCTTTGTGTTCTTTGTGTCATTTTGAGTCTGGTATTTTCAGCGTTTGCAGGTTCGGTCCCATCGCTTCTCCAGGGGGTAGTGTCGCAATATCTTTAGTTTTTGAGATATAAGTATACTCCTACAAAGAATTCAACTAATTTTTCAGTTAATTCACATCCCTCCCTTAAGTGGATTTTCCAAAGACAAAAGATTACGTGTTTCTTTACTTTGAAAGAAAATTCCAAATACAAATTTTCATGTCTGTAACATCTTAAGTGTTTGAGATATAAATATCCTCATGAAAAGAATTCAACTCCTTTTTTCACTCCAACCCCACCCGTTAAGTTGGTTTCCCTACACCCAAGAATGCGTGTTTCATTATTTTTAAAGGAGATTCCAAACACCAATTTCCACGTCTGTAACCCTCAGTTTTAAGACATAAGTTTCTCCCGAAAAAGAATTAATTTTTTTACTTCCTTTCACACTCCCCACTCAAGTGAATATTCCAGAAACAAACAGTACCCGTTTCTTTAAAAGCGCTTCCAAATACAAATTATCACGACTGTAACATCTTCAGATTTTGAGATGTATGTATCCTCGTAAAAGGAATTCCTCTCCGTTTTCACCCCTCCCCCCTACCAAGTTGATTCCCCCACAAATGCGTGTTTCTTTATTTTTAAAAGAGATTCTAAATAACAGTTTCACGTTTGTAACATCTGTAGATTTTTGGTGTATATGTACATTTTCATACAAATAATTCAACTAATTTTTTAATTCTATCACCCCCTCCCTGCGCCCCGTTAAGTTTTTTCCGAAAACCAAAGTATACGTATTTCCTTATTTTAAAGGAGATTCTAAATACCAATGTTCACGTCTGCAACATGATAAGTTTTTGAGATATACTGTACATACGCTAATTTTAAAAATTTGCCGCTTCTTCACTTCCCTTAACTGGATTTTCCGAAAAAGATATTAATGTTTCAGTCAGTCAGAACAAGTTATTTTATATATATAGATTAAATGTCGTATGGGTTTTAGTGCCGCGATATCCCAGGACGGGTTCAGCTAGCCAGGTGCAGGTCTTTCTATTTGACTCCTGTAGGCGACCTGCGCGTCGTGATGAGGATGAAATGATGATGAAGACAACACATACACCCAGCCCCCGTGCCATTGGAATTAACCAATTAAGGTTAAAATCCCCGACCCAGCCGGGAATCGAACCCGGGACCCTCTGAACCGAAGGCCAGTACGCTGACCGTTCAGACAACGAGTCGGACATATATATAGATAAGGGAGTAAGAAGCGGCTTTCATTAACCACTGTTCGCAAAAGTTGCCGTAAGGTGACGTCACTACAACAACTGTACCTGTGGAAGAACCAGCTAGAATCTTCGTCAGTAACTCCCGCTGAACACAGGAAATTGATGCATAAAAATTATTTTCTCGCTTTGCTGAAGCAAGTAGGTTGAAGCATAACGTTTACGATGAAGAATTGCGACTGTTGGCCTTGGACACTTCAAGAGAGATTTCAGTGGGACAAAGTTATTTCAGCGCACCTACTTTTTGATTGAGTTGCTTCAAGAAAAATACCAAATCAAAAGTAGAAAAATCACGACATTTTTATTCCGTGCGTATCTGAAAGAAGAGGAAAAAGATAAAATCGTAAAGAAATTTGTAGAAGCAACTACAGAGCGATTTTTAAATTACACCCATTATTTAATACACAATGCAGATCTGTGTGGTTTCGAGCACGCAATGAAATCGAAAAGGACTCTGTCGTTTTTTAGTAAGAAACACACGGAATATCCAAAAATCCTCACTTAGCGACCACCTACATGTTAATCTGAATGTATCCACAAAATTTCATTTCTTTATGTCCACTAGTTTTGGCTCGGTCCAGAAGCTGCATTGTCACACGGATTTTGAATCAAAATTTCGACACCTTCCAGTTCGAAATGGCAGCTAATATCTTTATACATAGCTATTTTATGGTCTCCTCATGTTCTCATGTTTCATTGTCGGTTTCGATATGCCGTTTAATAGACATTGTACCGGCTTTGAAGACTTCCGGTTTGATGTTTAACAGAGAAAGAGCATCTCGAAAATGCAATCCTCCACTCACTTTCAATTTTATTCCTCACGCCGTTTTATGCGGCTCCACTTCGCTGTGCGCCACGCCAGCCAGCAAGATGCGAGGGTTGTCCAGAAGCTGCATTGTCACACGGATTTTGAATCAAAATTTCGACACCTTCCAGTTCGAAATGGCAGCTAATATCTTTATACATAGCTATTTTATGGTCTCCTCATGTTCTCATGTTTCATTGTCGGTTGGTTTCCCCCCACTCAAAAATGCGTGCTTATTTATTTTTAAAGGAGATTCCGAATACCAGTTTTCATGTTTGTAACATTGGTGTATATATACGGTTCAAGGACTTGATTAAAATTTCACGGTTCGCAACCAATTACATAACGGAGAATCTTCCCGAGTTCGAAGTGACTGCAAAATATTGCCTTGAAACAAGTAAGGAAAAATTTGAAGAACTACGTGGTCTTAATGTGCATATTCCTCATGCGTGGTGCCAGAAATACTACTGTTTATATCGTGCCATTAACACATCTCATTTAGGTTTGGGATCTCTCGCTCACCGACTGGGTTTAGCCAGTATAAAAGGGAGCATTACCAACTAACATAAATTTTAAATTCCATATTTCACTTCACTTAACAGTTAACGATCATCAAAATTTCTAAATTGGTTTGTGTAAGGTTCCTGCGTTTGTCAGAAGTTATGGGTGCAAACTTAAATTAACATACTTGAGCCAGTGGCAGGTCAAATTCTTCTTTCATGTTTTCGCCACGAAGAGTCTTCTTCACTGAACAAAGAAATCAGTTGTCCAGGTTCACATTTACGACCCTGCCAACTTTGTTCTTCACTTTCCGAATTGCGTAACTGACAAGGGACTATCAATACGGTCATATCGAAACCGACTTAACGGACGGGCGTGGAGTGAAAAAGGAGTTCAATACTTTTCATGAGAATACTTATATCTGAAATACTGAAGATGTTACAGACATGAAAATTTGTACTAGGAATTTTCTTTCAAAAAAGAAACTCGCAATCTTTCGTCTTTGGAAAATCCAGTTAAGGGGGGGAGGGTGAATTAACTGAAAAAATAGTTGAATTCTTTGTATGTGGATACATATATATAAGAAACTAAAGATGTTACCGACGTGAAAAATAGTATTTGGAATCTCCCTTAAAAATAAAGAAAACGTATCTTTTTGTTTTCCGAATATCCCATTAATGGGAGTGAAAAAGGGGGAAAAGTGGTTGAACACCTTTTATGAGGAGACTTACATCTCAAAAACTGAAGATGTTACAGACATGAAAATTGAAATTTGGAATCTCCTTTGAAAATAAAGTAACGAGTATTTTTGCATTTTTGGATACCAGTAATTCGATGAATATGGGGTGAACAGGAGTGACAAACGGGGTGTTTTAAAAAGAGTATATCTGCAAATTATCTCAGATCCCAAAGGGGAACGTTCGTTCACACGGCTGACCTTATTTTAAAGGCATTTTAAAAGGGATAGGGTTGACGACCAAACAGAAGAATAAATTCAGATAACATTTCTGACATTTATTATATATAAGCATTCAAAAAACAAACAAAATATTCTTGCTGTTACATTAATATTTTCACGAAGTTGATTTTTGATCATACTGCACAGAAATTAAAATCTTCATCTGAGTATGCAAAGGTTATTTTCTGGAAAACAATAAATAAAAAATAGGCCTTCACTGGCATCAAAATTGAGAATTAAATGTAAGTGTGCCTTCCCTAACTCGTTCTAATATTTACATAATAATTCAAAATGTTCAATTATCCACGTGGTAAATATATGATTAACACTTCTCTTAACGATCCTTTATGCCATTTTATCTAATCACACGATCGTGTTGTCAGGGATTAAATTATACTAATTATTTAATTATTGATTAGCTATGACTTCTTGAAATGAATTGATGAGTTATCAATCAATATCTCCTTGAGTTACGTATTAAGTATTTAACCTACATTGATCATTGAATATTCAACCTAATCACAGATTAATTTTAACTGCTCGTAGTTTTAAATTTTCGCCTTTGCTTTTAAACTAAATGATCTTATTAATCTGAATTAAATTAAAACTAAAGAGAAAGCCTAAATCTTCACGTTACTCCACTATAATTTCAATAATGTTTCATTAAATACCTCCACAGAACCAAAAAAAGATCGACAAAGACAACGCCGAAATAATCTGAATTACTGAAGTGAATCCATGACCAGATTAAAACACAATGTGCACAATTGACATTAGAAAATTTTGTTATCTACCGCATTCACACAATACATTCACACCATGGCTACACGAAAATTTATGTACATTATTTACAATCGGACTCTGGGCATATTTTTATCATTACATGATTTTTATTCTTGATCAGGCCAGTGAAATCGCATGGATGAACATGTGATCGAATTGGAGTATCACTTATATAGAGTGAATTATTCACATACGACGACAAATAGTCCTAAATTAAGAGTATTATTCGAAGATCTGATATAAAACAGTAATCACTACCATCAGGTGAGTCATCTTAAATTACTAGCACGTGGTCCGTAAGCCTCAAATAATTATTTTTATTTTTACACATAAGAGCTGTGCCCAAAACGTGTTCAAAATCCCACTAACATGCTGTGTCCTCCCGACACAAGCTTATACACGTTATAATCTTAGCCCACGGGATTATCAATATTCCAGGCAAATTCATAAATAGAGCACATTAAGTAACTTATTCAAAAAATAATCCGTCACTTTTATAGCTTACGACCATTAAGACACAGTTTAACCCGATCTTGTAATTTAAAAATTATTATTATTATTATTATTATTATTATTATTATTATTATTATTATTATTATTATTAATGATAACTACGTCTATCAGCTATCTTGAAATTAACTTGAAAGCAGATGACAAAATTCAAAAGAATTATCGGACTATGCACAGATGAAACTCAATTCAACTCTAATCACCAGAACCACATTTAATTCCATCCCACAATACCTCAAGATATCACAATTGTAGTCTAACTCGAATATTAAACGTGTGGTCAATTATTTTTAAGTATAGATCTGCAATTGAAAAATCATTCAGAAGATCAGCTACATTTAACTACTCTAATAGAGTTCAAACACTCATTCACACATATAACTAGTCTACCTCGCCACCATCAAGAAATGGAAGTGTGGAAATATATCTAAATATTGCAAATGTTAATCGAACTACTTGCTAGAGAAGAAGGATCGTATATTTTCTATACAGATAGTTAGATATATTACAATAAAATGTACTCAAATTTTATGATATGGTTCGATTCATCGGCTCCGTCACGTGCACCTCCCCAATGCTAGAATCGCCTTACATTTTTAGCAATTCATGATGGCACACGATGTGAATGATGTTCCTCTTGATGTAACTGGATCCATTTTGAGGTTGACGACGATACCGATGACTTGAGTCTTCTCCTCCTGCAGGTTGAATATTAGCTGTAACTAACAAAATCAAATTAGAAAGTGCACAACTAAGTCGAAACTCCAGTGAAACGTTGAATGTTACACTTAACTTATTTTTGAAGCTTGAAAATACACCACGCGGCAATGTTCAACTATTGTAAGTTGCATAGTGGGCTGCTGTCCGTAAGAATTAAGCCTCGCTAAATAAAAGTAGTCCAGGTTGTAGTTAGCTGTCCGGAAGACGAAGTAATAAGAGGATAAGAGCATGTGTGTTCGATGTCTTAGAGTTTTTGGCTCGGGGGTGTGTCGTTTTTCTGAGGAAGGTTATTGATCCGTAAGTGTCACATTTCATTGGCTGAGTTTATTCTCGAATTTTGTAGAAGTAATCGTTCGCCCCCTGCACACGCGCTGAGCATAACTCGAGAAACCTGTTGGCCACGTGACCTTCCCCTTGCCGTGATCGATGTGCTCGGCGATAAATACTTCGCTCTTGCTAGGGAACTTGCCAATCCAGTTTATTACACACTGAATATAGCTCGCTGACAACCAAAATCTCACCCTTGTTTTCTAATAAAATGTTCGAGACCCGCTTGTAGATTTATGCTTTCAATTCACCAAATTTGACGAAGACAGTAACTGTGCCGAAAACAAAAGCTAAGATGAAAAAGAAATTTGGAACAAAACTGAAAATGTAAATTTTAGTGCACTTTTTCCTTGATCGTGCATGATTCATAGTTTGATAAAGCTTGAATGCAAGTATTTTCCGGATTTTATAGTGCAGGAATATCCCTCTTTAATTATCATGTTTTAGGCTCCCTCTGAAACCCTCCTTCTCGTGATTCATTGAGTAAGATAATAGCCAATATCCTACCCACACTAATCCCCAACTAAATGCCAAGTTTCATGAAAATCCACCAGTCCGTTTTCTCGTGATGCTGAAATTAAACCTCCAAATGTTGCAGAGTACTGACCAAATAATACGTTGAATTCTTCCTTATGATCCCTTCGCAATTTATAATGGCCACCACGTTACGTTACGTTACTTGGCCAGATGCCCTTCCTCAAGCCAACCCTATGTGGAGGTATTGAACCCATAATTCTACGATGAAAAATAATTGAAGATATTTATTTGAGCTACAAATAACCTTTTGAGATTAGCCATGTTTTATTTCAAGAGTCTCTCTACATCCGTGGGAACACAACTCACCGTGCCGAGCGAGCCACCATCTCGTGGAATGCCGGGACACTTCGGTTGATATCGAGTACTGACTAATTTAGCAATTTTGGAAAATCCTTCACAACGAGAGATTTCGGCGAGATTGTTAATCCAGGAATAAAGGATCGAAATTATTAATAAACACTACATGAAGACAGAATCCACAGGGTGAATTTAAACGCAATTAAGCTTGGAGAAAAGTTGGCATCCATGCTCGTGGATTTGCGACACGTGCCGAGGTCATCCCTGAAGAAAGACCGCGAAATTTCATGTCAAAAATAAATTTATTATGCCCGTTGCAAGCATGGGAAAAATATAAAAGTAATACATAATGATTTTTAATTCTGTCTGAATTTGTGGAATAGATTTCAAGAAAATTGGTCTAGCGGATATGGAATTAGGATATTGCACCACCAAGCGTCATAGTGAGGGTAGCATCTTCTCAGAGGGTATAACAAAAAGCCCCTCCACCTACATTACATCACTCTATCTGAAGGGCTCGACGGTGGAACCCACGTCGCTCGTCTACAAGAAAGTGCGGGGTTTATTTCTTAAAATAAGTTATATATTCGTGTCTATGATTCAAGTAGAGTATTAAATTGAAGGTGATAGAAATTTTCCTGAGCTTCCGCCAACGAAAACTGTAAAGGTATAGATATATTTTTAAAATACGCAGATGATTTCCTCTTATTATATTGTGTGTGTTGGATATTGTCAAAGAGAGTTTGGAGGCTAGTCAGAGAGAGGTCGGAATTTTGTTATGTATTGAAACACCTGGCCGGTTATTAAGGTGAACTAAAGCAGAGTCCTGGGAAACAGTCGCAGTCGCCAGTAGAGAGGGAGGTTCGTCGCATGCAAAAAAAGCGAAGGAAGTGCGTCATTTGCGTTGTTAATCGATAGCGAGTGTAAAATCTGTGTATTTTTAAGTTATCTATAAGAAGATGATGCATCCTGTAGCCATGTGTGGCTAAATCCGAGGTCATCTGGCTAAATGTAGCCGTAATCTCCAAGATGACTACTTTTACAGGTCTGTCTATATATTTGTATTAATGTTGTAGATAGAATTTTTTTGTCCCAATAAAATTTTCCAGTGCGTGTGTCGAATAAGTATTTAATAATGATCAGGCGAAAGTGTTATATTTCTGGTCGTCGTGTGGAACTCTTCAGGACAGTAAAATCACGTTGAGAAACTGTAAAATGCAAAGTTTAAATAATGTGTTAATATCTTTGAGATAGTGTTCAAACTGAGTAAAGTTAGGAAGGTGATAACGATAACGTAGTCGTGGTGAATGCAATAATTTCGAATATCGTATGAGTTCAGAAGAAATTTTAGTCGAAATAATAATAATAATAATAATAATAATAATAATAATAATAATATTTACAGCAGGATAATATTTTCGATGTTAAATTTGTATTTAACAATAATGTTGAGTGAGATTTGCTTTCATCTCGAAATCCGGTGAAGTCTGATGAAGTTATATTTTTTGGTGCGAAGTTAATTTTTGTGACATCGTGTATGATGTCGATATGGGAAATCACGGTATGTTATTTTGTCTTTGAGGTCCGAAAGTTGTAAAAAAACGAATGAGAAGATTCCTATAAAAATTGTTCGTCCTGGGAGTATTCGATGTTTGAAAGGTTTTGAAACAGGAAGAAATGGATTGTGTCGGATTGATATCTTGAGAGAATAGTTGTGTATATGTTGAAGGGATAGGAAGCTTTTATTTCATGAGTAATGCCGCCGTGATGAAAGGCGATGAAGATGAATGTTTGAGACAGGCTATATTTGTCAATGGCGAAGAATTTTTGAGACAGGCTGTATATTAAATGTGATATTACTGAGGCAGGCTGTATTGAGATTCCTTTAGCAATCCGGAACAGCTGACCGGGTGAACGTTGGTTCGAAGTGAGTGCTTTGTGACGCACATTATGATTTCAAGTCAAAAACTCCCCGTGATGAGCAATTTCTGTAGAAGATTATAGCTCTTGGCAGTTAAGTCCAAATGACGATTTATGTAAAGTCAGCATAGTGAATGTTATAGTACGCGGCCTCAAGGATAGAACGGCATTCTGAACACACGGTTGGTTTTATTTAACTTTTGTAACAAATTTTCATTCAGTATAATTTTTTATGTTACGAGACGAGATTATTATTAAATAGGAAACATTGTGGGATTAAATATTGAACGTTATTAAAGTGATAGTTTGGTTGTGTAGATTCAAGGAATTTCGCTTCACTGGATAGTTTTGGATATGAATGTTTGAAACAGTGAAATGGTAGGCGATTTTTGGGCCTCACCCTAGAATTAGAGTGTGGATTTTTGCGATGATGATGATTACTGTTTTGGCGATATTCACGTAAGGTTAGACGTGTGCTGAAATTCATATTATTTATCCAAACTTCACTGCGTATGTCGAGATCGTGTTTGAGTTGTGGATTGTGTAGCCGCGCGTTATTTATTTTCAATTTCACGTTTTATTGACAAGATAGGGACTTAGTTGCATTTCCAGACTTGCGTTCATTCAGTAGCAAGATTCGTTTCATTGTGTACTATAGTTTCGGCAAGGTTTCCAGCTAAATATCAAAGAGTGTGTTTGAAGTTACGATTTCGCCTGACATTTTAGAGGATGAGTAGACATCCCAGTTTCCGCTCGACAATAGATTTAGGACGTTGCGCGTATCATAGGAGTATACTGATGAGTAGACATCCCCATTTACGCTCAACGATATGTTTTGGGATGCGTGTGTGTATATAGATGTTATTGTTAGGTTGTGTAGACACTATGTACGCTCGACGATAGATTTAGGGTGTCGTCTATATATATTCAAGTCTTAGGTTAGGTGTTTTTGCGAAGTCACTTGAACGATGGCAGTGTCTGCAGTAGTGTATGTAATGCGAAACGTGTTAGCAAAGTAATATTGAGGCCATGTTTCAGCACAGCCCTTACCAGCTTGAAGGTGTTTATACATAAGATTATGGAACCACTAGTGGCACGAATGTGAGGGTTGTCCAGCATTGGATACTGAGCCAACGGTGATTGACTCTTACTGCTTTTGCCACGCGTGTTCGGGTTCATTGAACTTGAGTATTTTAATTTTATTTTTTTTGATTTAATTGTTTTGCCGTTCAGACGTTCGATTGCTTTGATAGTGTGCGTGTTGGCACTTAGCTTATTTATGTGAGACTTGAGTTACGAATGCGGTTTCGATTCGTCAGCTGGGAATATATATTATTTTCAATTTTCGTTCTTTCATTTTATAATAGTTGACTGTGATCTATCAATAACTTGTAGATGGATCTGTAATGGTGGTCATCAGCTGTTAAATGGGAAGATTTCCGTAGATTGTTTTGGTATTCTTGTTTTTTATTTTACCATGTGGACTTGTAAGTTTATTAAACTTAACGTAACCGTTTATAACCTGAAAGTTGGTTTTATGAGATTAGTTTTCAAGTGATTTACCACTTTTTCTTTAACTTCAGTGTTTGGCATTTCTTCTAAATGCATGATGAATAAGTGTTTCCTGCATTTCGCAGTTTTGTTCCTTCAGAACGACGTAACGTCAGATCCTCTCGGATCGAGTTGTTGTTGGTTCCTTCTGAACAGCTGTTTGGGTGATGCACGTTTCAGCATCGGGATTATTTTATAACTTAAGGGTGTCACGAGATGACAATACATGGTGGAATTTTATTTTTAATTATGACTGCTGCTGTTAACTTGTAGTGAACACCATGCTTTCCATTAGTATTTCGCAACCTATCCAAATCAACTGATAGTCAGTTTGGTTCGATTAAGGGTCCATTCGGCGGGTGTTCCCATATCCGACAGGGTATTTGACTGGTGGATAAACTTAATCAAATGTAAATCTGGAACTCTACATGTTGAAGGTCAGATTTTCCACGGATCGTGTGGATTAACTCTCAGTTATCCTTTGGATCTATGGGTGCCCGATGTTCAGGTTTTATATTTGTTTTTCTAGTTTTCGCTGTCCACTAATTTGTGATAATTTCTACTTTCCTTCGAAGAAAGTTCTTCGATAAATGTAACTGATAAAACTCACGCAATGCAGTGTGACTGCGTTGAAACGCAAATTTATTACATTTTTTTGATGAATGATTTTAAAACTTTTTTTTAACATTTTGATAATTCAATAAAAGTTAGTAAGCACATATTTGCTCATCATTTCAAGTAGTTAGGCTCTCTTCTGTACCCCATCGTTTGGTTAAGATCGTGACCGAAATATCCCTGCTACGACCCCAAGATTTAAGAGTTCGTTATTGTTCTACTGCAGCAGCTGTAGCCGACCAACGATGGAATGGTAAGTTCACGGGTTCAGTATGTGTTCACTACTGTATCGCGTGTTTCTATGGTGGTTGGAATTGCGATATGTTGTGTGTCTATGAAGATGTGTATTAAGACAAACACTAACACCGAGTCCCATGCCAGAGGAATTAACAATGAAAATGAAAGCCCACAGCCTGCTTCCAGTTATAACCGGTCTGAGTGGCTCAGACGGTTACGGCGCTGGCCTTCTAACCTCAACTTGGCAGGTTCTATCCTGGCTAAGTCCGGTGGTAATTGGAGGTGCTCCAATACGACAGCCTCGTGTCGGTAGATTTACAGGCACGTAAAAGAACTCCTGCGGGGCTAAATTCCGGCATCTCGGCGTCTCTGAAGACCGTAAAAGTAGTTAGTGGGACGTAAAGCAAATAATATTATTATTGTCTTCCAGTTATATGACCGGGTTAGAAATGGAATATATGAAACCCCCATCTAGCGGTGAGGACAGGAATTGTGCCGGGTGCCGAAGCCTGTCCCAGTCCCCTATGGCAATGACTAACGATTTACAGATGAAATGAAATGATATTGGAGAGTGTTGCTGGAGTGAAACATGACAGGGAAAACCGGAGTACCCGGAGAAAATTCCGCCCCGCCCCCGCTTTGTCCGGCACAAATCTCTCATTGAGTGACTGGAATTTGAACCACGGAATCCAGAAGTGAGATGTCGGCGCTTTGCCACCTAAGCCATGGAGGCTCTAGCAATAAACAATACACAGTTAAAATACCCGTCCGGGCCAGGAGTAGAACTCAGAGTCCACTGGACCGAAGACCAGTACGTTGATCATTCAGCTAAGGACCCAGTAGAAAGGAAAACGAGATCACTATTTGAAAACACTGACTGGCTTTTACTTATAAAGACAATTTCTTCTTTAAGGTCAGATTATGTAAAGTCCTTCAATTGCTTAATAATATGCTGCGAATCGCAGTATTGTAATTCAAAGTACGAAAGATATTTATTTGGAAGAAACCGGGGGAAAATCACAACTATCTATAGTTCCATAAACCAGGCCGGGGTGTAAAGAACTTCTGTGATACTAAGTATGCCCCAGAATATAAAGGATGAACGCCAGTTTTGAGGAATGCTATAATATACAGATTTTTTTGTATCCACTTAACTTCTATTCCATTGATATGCCCTTCATTTCTATTGACCACTGAAGTTCAGCGATCGTGAAAGTTGCGCACAGAGAATCGACCGTTGTCCTTGACGTACAGCGGATTTCCAGTTCGACTCCTGTCTGTTATATCTTGTCTTATCTCCATCAAATCCAGAATATAAATGGAAATGTACTGATCATATCTTTACGTTGAGTTATAACCTGCTTAATTGGAAACTAGAAAATATAGAAGACGGAGGATATTAGATAAACCAACGACGAAAATGTGAAATGGTATAATGAAATTGGTGACTGACCTCGTTGAATTGCGTTCGAAATATGAAACTGTAAAAAACTCTATTTTCATTTTGAGATTCACGTTGGTTTTCTAGGAATTACTTTAAATGTTGAAGTCAAGAAGCATTCCTACAGTAACAAGGGCGACTGTCAAATTATGTCAGTGATGTACGGTATTTATCATATGGCTTTTAGTGCCGGAAGTGACCAAGTACAAATTCTGCTCTCCTTGTGCATGTCTTTCTACTGGACGCTCATGGGTGACCTGCGTTGACGATGATCATGATCATGATTTGTAGACAATATTACCGGGAATTACATTGCATGACAACTATGAAGGAATACCTCTTTTTTATTCCTTTCTACTGGCACCAGAACATCTACAGAAATTCGGAAGAAGGTTCCCTTTGTAATGGGACCAGTAGAGCTATAAACGGGCCGAATTCCTTGCTATACCTGCTGTTTGAAACTTATGAGCTGAGACAAGTGCTCCTTGCGACCACTTTAATATCTGCTACTGTGAGCTTGCATCCGGGAGATAGTGGGTTCAAACCCCACTGTCGGCAGCCCTGAAGATGGTTTTCCGTGGTTTCCCATTTTCACACCAGGCAAATGCTGGGGCTGTACCTTAATTAAGGCCACGGCCGCTTCATTCCCACTCCTAGGCATTTCCTATCCCTTCGACGCCGTAAGACCTATCTATGTCAATGCGATGTAAAGCCAATTGTAAAACAACAGAGGGGAGCCAAGTCACAGACTAGGGGTCTCAGTACAATGAGACACTTGGCTCTTGACCAACTCAGAACAGCAAATCACAGACTAGAGGACTCTCTCTATACAAAGAGACACCTGACCAATGGAGGAGTGTTTTTTCTTTTGTTACCTGTTTAACGTCGCACAAATACATTGAAGGGGGGATGGGAAAGGGCTAGTATTGAGAAGGTGGCAGCTGTGACCTTAATTAAGGCACAGCCCAATCATTTGAGGGAAATAAGTCAGAAACAAGTCGTCTCTGTACAATGAAACACTTGGTAATTGATCCATACACGAGAGTAAGTTACAGACTTGAGGTTTCTGTACAATGAGATGTTTGGTACTTGACCAAGATGATGTGATTAATTAGGTCAGAAAATCCTGGAGTAGTACTTCATGGGAACGCAGCAGAGGAATTTGTCCTTATTGGCGATTTTCACGGTCGGGTCTCCAGAGCTCTTGGGTATGGCATCCACTTAGACAAACCTAAACACTTCAGCCTACCGAAAGTGTGAAGATACCAGATAATAATAATAATAATAATAATAATAATAATAATAATAATAATAATAATAATATTTATCCAGTATTCGGGAGATAGCTGGTTCGAACCCGACTGTCGGTAGCCCTGTGGATGGGTTTCCATGATTTCCCACTTTCACACCAGGCAAATGCTGGGTCTGTACATTAATTAAGGCCACGGCCGCTACCTTCCTACTCCTAGCTATTTCCTACCCCATCGTTGCCATAAGACCTATCTGTGTCGGTGCGACGTAAAACAACTTGTAAAAAAGAATAATTTTATTGGCTTTACGTCCTGCTATCTACATTTACGGTTTATGGAGACGCTGAGGTGCCGGAATTAGTCCCGCAGGAGTTCGATGGCCGTCGATGTTAGGCCCTTTTAAACAACAAGCATTATCATCATTTCTTTTAAAAGCCGGCAAATCTACCTACACGAGGCTGACGTATTCGAGCACCTTCAAATACCACCGGACTGAGCCAAGATCGAACCTGCCAAGTTGGGGTCAGAAGACCAGCGCCTCAGCCGTCTGAGCCACTCAGCCCGAAGGAAGGAAGGAAGGAAGGAAGGAAGGAAGGAAGGAAGGAAGGAAGGAAGGTAGGAATGAAGCCACTCAGCCCGGCAAGATAACAACTCTTTCGTTTTGTACATTTAAGCGACGTTTATTAAGAGAAGGTGGACCTATAATTCACTGGAATTCGTCGTACCTCAACGTTAGCAGAAGAAGCGTTGGGGGACTGATATCACAAAAGGCTGTTCGTGGGGATATAATAATAATAATAATAATAATAATAATAATAATAATAATAATAATAATAATAATAATCATCATCATCATCATCATCATCATCATCATCATCATCATCATCAACCGACTCCTTGACTGAATATTCAGCGTGCTGGCTTTCGGTTCGCAGGGCCCAGGGTTCAATTCCTGACTGGGACGCGGATTTTAACTGCCTGTACTTAATTCCTCTGGTTCGTCTTAATATAATTATCATTGTCTACAAACATTATACCGTACCACACTACCAACCACCACAGAAGCTCGCAAATAGTGAATACAATCCTACAAACAGGTTTGGTATCAAGAAGGGTATCCGGCCATAAAACAGGGACAATCCATATCAAGTGCCTACCCCCATAAATTTGGAAAATGTTCAGGAATGATAATAATAATAATAACAATAATATTAGTATCCCCAGCGGGTCCGTGATGCTTGGAACCACGTTTGCCGCGGTCTATAAATCGGTCGCAAACTTCGAACCAGTATGTAACAGATTATCTATATTAAAAATCAAATGCGCCAGCAAGACCTACATCCCAGTTAACGCCCATGTCCCTAAAAATGATAAAAACAGGTCTCGCCTAGATGAAGTGGATAACTTCTGGGATCTACTGGATGAAAAACTAGCCAAAATTCCTAAATACTATGTGAACCTTCTTACGGGTGACTTGAAAGCCCAGCACGGTCGAGAACAAAAATACAATAAAATTATAGGGTATTATCCTGCTCACAAAAGAACCAACCAAAACGGCAAGAGATTTGTCCCCATTTGCGAAAATCATAACCTTGCAGGTCACCATCTACCCAGAAAGCAGACGATATGGCGATCTCCCGTCCAAATCATCGGCAAGTTACAAATAGATCATGTCGAGATCTCCAGGAGAAATGGTCCTGAGATTATGAGCGTCAAAGTAAAAAAGAAGGCATAAACGTGTCCTGAGATCACTCCATGTTCATAATCACTCGATGCATGGGAACATGATTAAGCGACGAAATCGGAGACCGTCTGGGAAACCTACAAAATCCAACGGGCACAAACAGTAAGCACGAAAATTCACTTATTGAAAAAATAGACCAAAATTTTACGAGAAATTAAACCAGAGAGTACTCTAGAACATTCCAAAGAAAACCCTCTGAATGTAAGCCGCCGTCATCATGCTTTCAGCGAAAGGACGGCACACTGGCGACTTCAAAATTCTAGCAGGCTACTACAAGGATCTGCTAAACTGCGATAAACCTCAAAGCCTCATTGAGACCAAGGAACCAATACCCAGGTGCCCAGAATCCAGTCCATCCACAACAAACCACCTGGAGAAGACTCAGTGGTTGCAGAATAGTGGAAATACAACTTTGAGGAATCAGCTGAAATCTTGCAAAAGCAATTAGGAAAAAATGTGGATTGAGGAAACCCTACACGAAGATTGGAAAACGGCCCTCGAGAAGACTGCTGCCTTGCCAAATGGCCAGAGAGTATTGAGAGTATCCCGGAGTCAGCGTGACGATTTTCTCAGTCGTATAGTTTAACCTTATTGATGGGGTTTGCAGTCAGTGGTATAACACAGCTCCTCAGTTGTCCTCACGAAACTGTGCGAATCGTACCAAGGACTCCGAGGAGGAGGCAATCACGCTATCCCTACACCACAGGGCTCCCAATAATAATAATAATAATAATAATAATAATAATAATAATAATAATAATAATAATAGATTCATTGCATGTGGGAGATGGTAAGTTCCAATGTCCCCGCCGGCTGCCGAAAAGATCTTCGAGCTTTCCTATTTTAACACATGGCATATTCCATGGTCATTCCTTAACTAAGACCAGTGCCCAGTTCTAGTCCTTCCCTATCCTTTCGTGGCCGAAAACCTGTTTGTTTTACCAGATCGTTGAACAGATAGCAAATGCCGGGTGATGCGGCTCAAATGCCTAATATAAATCTGGCTTTCTGAGTTCAAGTCAGTGGCGTCATTCGCGGCTCATTATGTGATAATTGAAGGTACTCAAATACGTCAGACTCGTGTCGATAAATTTACCGGCACCTACCGTAACTTAACTCCTACGGGACAACATTTCCAGTACCACGGTGTCTCTCACATAAATTAATAACATTATTACAAAAATTACATATTCAGAAAGGACCAATAATTTAATGTCCCCGACAGCGAACATTTAAGTATTCAAACTCTTTAGAATTTTTCAATCATGAAACTACCAGCGTTTCGCCCTAGTGTAGCAGCAGGTTCATCAGTTGGATTATCACAATTTTCCAAGACGCTGGCAGCTAGTTCGCCGTTGAGACACCACTTCTTCGTAGGACAATGCAGTAACAGTGCGTTTGGGAGGATCTGTATCTCGGCTTGTAACGCTGGTATTTTAACGATTGAAAAGGTCTAAAGAGCTTGAATAATGCTTTCACATTATTGTGGTAAGTGTGATTAGCTGCCCGGGTTCGATTCCAGGCCCTGCCACGAAATTTGAAACATGGTACGACGACTGGATCGGAGTCCACTCAGCCTCAGGAGGTCAACTTGGTAGAGGGGGTTCGATTCCTACCTCAGCCATCCTCGAATTGGTATTTGTCTATAGTCCCACTTCTCCTCCAGGCGAATGCCGAGATGTTACTCAACTTAAGGCCACGGCCATTCCCTTCCCTCTCCCTTGTCTATTTCTTCCGATCTTCCCATCCCCCCACAAGGTCCCTGTTCAGCACAGAAGGCGAGGCCACCTAGACATGGTACTGGTCCTCCTCCCCTGTTATATAACCAACTAAATGTCTCATGCTCCAGGACACTGCCCTTGGCCCTTGAGGCGGTTGCGATGGGATTCCTCGCTGGCTCCGAGAGAAAACCATCCCTGGAGTGTAAACAGACTAATAAAGGAAAAAAAGAAGGTAACAGAAGAAGAAAACGGTATCATTTTGATACAGTTTCATTGTAAGATTTATGAGAGTAGCATTGTTTCTCTAATTATTATTATTATTATTATTATTATTATTATTATTATTATTATTATTATTATTATTATTATTATCTCCTGGTGGCCATCATCATTGGCGCGTCAAGCCCATATGTTCTGACACAGTGGTTAGGCGGATCGAGTCCCGTTGGTGGAAAGAATTTTCACCGTCAGAATGTTGGCTTCTCTGCAGTGTTCATGTGGAGTGATGGAATGTAACGCTGTTGATGGTGATTCTTCCGTCGATGGAGACGCTAAGCCTTAGTGTTATTCGACAGGAGCAGGCTATGTGCCGAGACCGGGTTTCACTCTCTCCCTACCTCATGTTCATCATCATCAACTGACATCCAGACGCACATGTCGTCCATAGGTGTCAAGTAGAAAGACCTGCACCAGGCAAGCCGAACACACAACAATTGAAATTGGTGCAATGAGACGTGTTCCATAACAGGAACTAGGAATCTGAAATTGAATGTCCCAGGGTGACTTTGATATGGCCTATATGTATTTTCGTAATGATTTTCCACTCAGTTCGAGACAAAATGCTGGTATGGTAACTTATTCAAGTCCTCGCTTACTATACTCGTGCTAGGCTCTCCCATTGCGAGTTAGTAACTGCGCAACATGGGCCTCTTTTAAAAGATCTTGCCGGGATTTCCTCTCAACTGCGTAGCATGGGCGACTGTGAGGATGGATGACGAAGTACGTACTTCATTAATTTTTTCTTGTATTGCGATGCACTAAATCGTGTTCCTACTTAATTCAAGATGCCTTTGCTGGCAGGACGTAGTGTTTACAGTGCACTATGTCTTCTGGTATGGGCTAGAGCAATCTTGTTACTTTCATTGATCTGTCTCAGCTTTATCCTTGGCTTTGACAAGATAAAAGTGACTGAGGTATGAGTGATGCTAGTAATGCCATTCCTTATGCAGCCAGTCCCTGCTATGAATGGTGTGAAAATGTTGCGCATAGGGTCAGTTGGTGCATGCATTTCAGTGGGCTTGGCAGACTGATATGTAATAGCAACTTCTGGCTCAGTGAGGAAAGCAATGGGAAACTACCTCACTCCTCATTTCCCTAGTACACCTCTTCAGTGATGCATAGGCCATTTATGACAGCTGATGGCAGAGCTGTTGAGGATCCAACCAGCCTTCGGGCTGAGGACTAAACATACATACTTAACTCAAGAGCCAATGGTGGATGCCTTGTTATAGATTACTTGCCTATTTTGTATTATAGTTAGAATCATCATTATTACCCACAATCAGTTAGATGCATACAGAATTCAGTCAATATTTTATCATATTATTGCCTGACTCTTTGCCTGAATGGTCAGCGTTGAGGCCTTCGGTTCTGAAAGTTCAGGGCTCGATTCCCGGCCGGATCAAGCATTTCAATCGCATGTGATTAATTCTTCTGGCTCGGGGACTGGGTGTTTGTGTTCGTCTCAACATTCTCATCTTCAGATTCAGACAGCACACCTCACTGTCAACCACCACAGAAACACGCAATAGTGATTACACCCGTCCACATAGCGTTGATGTCAGGAAGGGCATTCGGCTATAAAACAGGGACAAATCCACATGTACAACACGGTTCGCACCCACGAGCTCACTGATATGGAAACGCGGTAGTAGGAGAAGGAGAAAAAGAAGAAGAAGAAGAAGAAGAAGAAGAAGAAGAAATTATCATATTCTCCTTTCTTTCACTGCAGATTGTATGTTCCATCTCCCCCATTATCATCCTATTAATTGTCCGGCTCCATGGCTAAATGGTTAGTGTGCTGGCCTTTGGTCACAGGAGTCCCGGGTTTGATTCCTGGCTGGGTCGGGAATTTTAACCTTAATTGGTTAATTTCACTGGCACGGGGGCTGGGTGTAGGCCTATGTGTCGTCTTCATCATCATTTCATCCTCATAACGACGCGCAGGTCGCCTACGGGAATCAAATCAAAAGACCTGCATCTGGCGAGCCGAACTTGTCCTCGGACACTCCCAGCGCTAAAAGCCATACGCCATTTCATTTCATCCTATTGATGTGTAAGAACAGACAATCTAACCTATTAGGAAAAATTTGGTTAGGTGTTTTTATTTTTTTTTATTTATTTACAAATTTGCTTTACTTCATACCAACACAGACAGTTATTATGGCTACGGTGGGATAGAAAAGGACTAGGAGTGGGAAGAAATCGACAGTGGCCTTGTTTAAGGCACAGCCCCAGCATTTGCCTGGTGTGAAAATGGAAAACTAAGGAAAACCATATTCAGGGCTGCCGACAGTGGGGTTCGAATCCACTATCTCCCGAATGCAAGTTCACAGCTACGCGACCTACACCGCACGGCCAGCTAGCTTGATTGGTCAAGCGTGATAGAGGCTTATCTTCGCCACTTATAAATAAATAAATAAATAAATAAATAAATAAATAAATAAATAAATAAATAAATAAATAAATAGTCCAAGCAATTACAGCATTCCCGCTTATATAAATACAACAATACGGAATATCAAACACAGTATGGGAGACGTCCATAGCACCTAAGATATAACGACAAAAAAAATTAAAAAGCAACAACAATTCTGTATTATTGTTCTCAAAAACACGTCCATTATTCCATGTAGTGTAGTGTGTTGTGTGAATATGAAGAGGAGAGTGTTCGTACGGACACAAACACCCAGTCTCTGAGCCAGAAGAATTAATAAGAAGCGATTAAAATCACCGATTCGGCATGGAATCGAACCCGGGACCCTCTGAAATGAAGACCAATACTCTGACCATTCAGCCAAAGATTCGGACAGATCCCAGAAGAGCATACGTTACCAAACTGTTCCTACACACAGAAGTACGAAGCTAATGTAAAACAGTTCTAGCCCCTAGAGCAAAAAAACAACAACAACAATAACCATAACGCCAGTATAGCTGCACGATTTATCTAAGTAGAATGAACCACAGCTACGTTGTTGATTTAGGGCGTCTGCTGCATGCGGAGAGGATGCAGACTGACCCCAGTTTTCTTCAGGGCAGCCTAGCAGCGGGTCCACGATCGATGTCCGCAAAGCTCCGCTCGCCTGGCTCGCGTCAAGGTCAAGGCCAAGGTTAAGCAAGGTGGCCCTGAAATCTGAAGAGCAAGCGGCGCGCCACGGCCACATGACTGTGCCAGCTTTACGTAACAGTCACAAGATGGCAGGCAAGGTGTTACGTCACTAGCCGCAAGTCACGCGCATCAACCTTGAGAGATCTGGGAACTGACTCACCCGTGTCACACAGTCAAACTGACACTGCATTCTGTAACTGGATATTATTGTTCGCAGATAAAGTGTTGGCTCCCAACAGTCAGAGCTAGACTGCAGAACGGAAAACCCACTCACTAGAAACAAACTAGGGTTGCCAGGTTTTAAAATAAAAATTAGAAAAATTTTGCAAAACAACCTCAACATAACATTATCGACATTTTCTAGTTTTATATGGTATTTTTATTCTTAAATACTGCTCATTTATAACTATTTATCTAGAACAAGATTCAAACAATTACTTAAGTTTACAATTTGATTTGCACTCGTTCAGAGACTTTATTACAGTAGATGAAACCTTGAAGAACTCTTTACATGTCATATCGAAATTTGTAATAGTACACATTTTATCACTTTCATTTCTAATATCAGTCCACGTATTGTTCATAATTGAAAATACTCTCTGCGTCAGTATTAGATCCTGGAATACTCACTGTAATGAGTAAACAAAAGATCTTGCTGCTGCATTCACAGAACACAGCTACCCAGTGGTCACCAGCATTACTAAAAGATGTACCGGTACCTTACAGTTTAGAACTGTATAACACTGTAATACTCATCATAGAAACCCAAGCGAGTTGGCCCTGTGGTTAGGGTCACGCAGGTGTGAGTTTTCATTCGGGAGATAGTGGGTTCGAATCCCACTTTCGGCAGCCCTGAAGATGGTTTTCCATGGTTTCCTCATTTTCACACCAGGCAAATGTTGGGCTGTACCTTCATTAAGGCCACGGTCGCCTCCTTCCCACTCCTAGCCCTGTCCTATCCCATAGTCCCATAAACCTATCTGTGTTGGTGAGACGGAAAGCAAATTGGAGAAAAAAATTTCAAATTGAAAATATTTCTTTCCATGAAAGGCAATGAATACTACGATACAAGATAACTATTCTTAAATACGTGACTCGAGGAAATAAGGGTGAGATACAGGAGAACCCGGAATATACGGAGGGCAAGTAACTCTAAAGCAAGCTCTCTTCCGCGCCATCTTCACCAATCTTGAGCTGACTTTAGAGCTCTGCACCGGCCAACATTTAGGACCGATTCGAAATTTACCACCCGACCTGCCCAGTTTCAAAAAAAAAAAAAAAAAAAATTGGAATTGGAGATGTGAAAATTATTATTATTATTATTATTATTATTATTATTATTATTATTATTATTATTATTATTATTATTATTATTTTAGAGCTGAGTAGTGGGATACATAGTACATAACACCACTCTTATCACGTAAGTTGGACTATTTGGAATAGTTTCAGTGAAAAAATCATATATATATATATATATATATATTGCTATTTGCTTTACGTCGCACCGACACAGATAGAAATTATGACAACGATGGGACAAGAAAGGCCTAGAAATGGGAAGGATGTGCCATGGCCTTAATTGAGGTACAGCTCCAGCATTTGCCTGGCATGAAAATGGGAAACCACGCGAAACCATCTTCAGGGCTACCGACTGTGGGATTCAAACCCACTGTCTCCCGGATGCAAGCTCACATCTGCGCACCCCTAACCGCACAGCCAACTCGCCCAGTAACCAATTACAAAGTGCATGAAAATGAAAATTCACAGCCTGTTTCCAGTCATCCGACTGGGTCAGGAATGGAATGAATGAAGCCCCCATCGAGCGGCGAGGATAGGAATTGTGCTGACTGCCGAAGCCTCTCGCACTCCTCTGGGGCAATTATTAATGAATGAGAGATGAAATGAAATGATAGTGGAGAGTGTTGCTGGAATGAAAGATAACAGGGAAAACCGGAGTACCCGGAGGAAAACCTGTCTCGCCTCCGCTTTGTCCACCACAAATCTCACATGGAGTGACCGGGATTTGAACCACGGAACCCAGCGGTTTGAGGCCGGTGCGCTGGCACTTGAGCCACGGAGACTACTACATATTTGAAATGTACTTCCAAAATTAATTGTAATTAACGGAACAAAAAATGCCTAAAATTAATTTTTCTCCTTAACAAGCCCGACTTCAGCAAACATTTTTCAGTTTAAGCCCGAACCTTTGCAGACCTCTACTGTTTTTCTCCAGGCAGGTATCGGTTTACCAGTGTATATAGAGTATATTTAAAAAATCCGGAGAATATTGAGTATTCCTTGATGGACGTTATTTAAGTTGCAGTTTCAGTTCTTCAGCACACAATCCATGACAAGATTCGCCTTAAAAATTCGTTCGCGGTGTTCCTATACGGAACATTAACAATGGAGAGAGGAAAATAATCACTGCTCACTTGTTCTCCTCGTTCTCTTGACCTCCTAGGATACGACGCAACTCGTTGAACTCGCCCTAAAGCATGCACTCCTCGCGCACGGGCTATGTTTACGATCCCAGAAGAATATTGAAGTCGGAATATTAAAAGCAAGACAGTAGACGTTCTCAACGGCGCAGTCAACTAGTTGTCATCCTCCTGTTCGAGCCCAGCTGAGGTCATTGATACGAATTTACGAAGTTTAAATGTGACAACTCCGTGACTTCGTATTCCGGCACGTTAAAGGAATCCTGCGGGACAAACTTCCGACACCCTGATATCTCTCTTGTTTTCTGTGTTTTCTAGTGGTTTGACGTCACACTAAACATGGAAGGTTTTCAACAGTGTTGCCAACTCACTTTTCACGATGTCCTACAGACCAATCCAAACGTCGCTACTGTTATTGTAAAAGTTCTTACTCAAGTGAACAAATGTATGTAAATAAGGAAAGTTTATTATTATTATTATTATTATTATTATTATTATTATTATTATTATTATTATTATTTCCTTCTTCTTTCTTAAACTGTTTACAGCCAGGGTTGGTTTTTCCCTTGGACTCAGCGAGGGATCCCCCACCTCTACCGCCTGAAGGGCAATGTCCTGTAGCTTGAGACTTTGGGTCGTGGGATACAACTGGGGATGAGAACCAGTCCCTCACCCAGGCGGCCTCACCTGCTATGCTGAACAGGGACCTTGTGGGGGGATGGGAAGATTGGAAGGGATAGACAAGGAAGAGGGAAGGAAGCGGCCGTGTCCTTAAGTTAGGTACCATCCCGGCATTTGCCTGGAGGAGAAATGGGAAAGCACGGAAACCACTTCCAGGATGGCTGAGGTGGGAATAGAACCCACCTCTACTCAGTTGACCTCCCGAGGCTGAATGGACCAAGATTCCAGCCCTCGTGACACGTTTCAAATTTTGTGGCAGAGCCGGGAATCGAAATCAGTTAATCACGTTAACCACTACACCACAGAGACGAATATTCTTCTTATTATTATTACTATTATAGTAGTACTTGTAAATATTTAAGTCCGACTCCTTTGTTGAATGCTCAGCCTCGTGGTCATTGGTTCAGAGGGTCCTGAGTTAGATTTCCGGCCGGGTCGGGGATTTAGCTGTATATGGGCAATTCCTATGTCTCGGGGACTGGGAACTTGTGTGTTTCTCAATACACACATCTCCATATACACATCACACAGTACACTACCAAGCACCGCAGAAGCACGGAATAGTAAATATATCTATCCATATTGGGTTGGCAGCAATACGGGCATCTAGCCGTAAAACTGAGTCAAGTCCACGTGTACGACAAAGTTCGCACACGCTACCCACCAGGTTGTGGGATAAATGCAGAAGTAAGAAGAACAAATAAATATGTATTTATATTTTTATCCAGTTGTTAGTTTCACAGCTGACATGAGCATTGCAAGCTGCAATTAAGGTCACTTTTAATTATTATAGAGTAGGAAATACAAAGAGGGAAGGATTGATCTATCTAACTCTTTTCATAGGATAGATCATGAGAGACTACTGACGAAAGTGAGGACAATTGGATAAGACAAAGGAGTGGCAATAGGTGGCTACATTTCTGCAAAACAGTACTCAGAGAAATAGAGAACGTGAAGTAATATTTGACCCTGTAATGATTAGGCGGAGGGTTCCTCCAGGAATCACAAATAGCGTAGGGTTTTAGCGAATGAAGTTATATTGTGTGGAGTAATAAATAATTTGCAGGATTGTGAGCGATTACAAATAGACCTTGACAATGTTTTGAAGTGGAAAGCAGACAATGGTATGATGGTAAAAGTCATGTTGTGAATTTCACCAAGAGGATGAATCCTCTCAGTTGTAATTACTGTGTTGATAGTACATCATGGGGATCATGTAAGTACCTACGTGTAAATGTAAGGAAATATCTTCACGGGGTAATCACATAAATGTTTATAGATCTCTTCATACGGTTATAAGGGAATTTAGGTGTTGTAGTAAAGATGTAAAGAAGAGGGCGTAGAAGTCAATGTTAAGAGCACAATTAGTGTATGGATCCAGTGTATGGGACCACACCCGGTTTAATTGATTTGAGTACTGGAAAAATTCGAAAGAAAAGCAGTGCGATTTGTGCATCGTGGTTTCCAAAAGAGTAGTGTTGCAAAAATGTCGCAAAATTTGGGCTAGGAAGACTTGAAATTAAGGAGACAAACACATCGACTAAGCGGTATGTTCCGAGCTGTTAGTGGAGTGATGGTGTGGAATGACATCAGTAGACTAATAAGCTTGAGTAGAGTTTCTAAAAGTAGGCAGGAACACAATATGAAGATAAAGTTGTAATTCAAGAGGATAAATTGGGGCAAGTATTCCTTTATAGGAAGAGGAGATCGGGGTTGTAATAATTTACCAAGGGAGATGTTCAAAATATTTGCAACTTCCTCGAAATTGTTTAAGAAAAGACTAGGTATTAACTGATTGGTAATCTGCCACCTGGGCGGCAGCACTAAATGTAGATCAGTGGTGATTGATTGATTGATTGATTGATTGATTGATTGATTGATTGATTGATTGATTGATTGATTGATTGATTGATTGATTGATTGATTGATTGATTGATTCCTCGCTTCCGTTGCTCTTGCTTTCATGCACGCTGCATTTATTATGCCCACTTGGAGGAGGGGGTTTGTACGTCTTGAGGTTAAAATCCCAAAGGTCTCGGTGTAGATTTTCGAGTCTTCTGGATATGTACAATTCAGCTAAAGAAGGGCGCATTCAGCTTCATGATATATGTCCTTGCTCATCCTGAACGTAGCTATCCACTTCATCCGCAGGCAAGTGTGCGGATGGTACCAAACTTAAATACTACGGCCGTCTAGCTGAGCCCCAACCGATTCCCATCCCTGAGAGAATCCTGTTCGATCTAGCGGGTGTGCCCGCTTTTGCTAAAAGCCAATTCTGCCTTCCCAGTTATAGCCATGATTTATTGTGTCCAGGTCTGAGATACTGCCTGACGGTGGTATTCCAACCCAGAGGATAAATGACAGTTAAAAGAACAACAACAAATGCTTACTATTGCATTTATTGTATGTTTCAAAGACAAATAATAGTGATGTTATTTACTTATTTTCCGTTCAATGACTATAGATTTTAAGAGAGGTCATAATATGACAATTTTGGCCCGCAGGATGATTTTTCTAACATGCAGGATGTTAAATAAACGGAAATATAACTCATCTCAGTAAGTGTCGAGCCCACTCTCTTGGGAACAGAAGGACAACGACTAACCAATTAATCCATCCAGGTAAGCATATTATTAGAGAAATGAGAATAACTGCACCAGCGCCGTGGTGTAGAGGTAGTGTGCCTCCTTCCTACCGGAGAGCCCAGGTTTGATTCCCGGGCAGACCAAGGATTTTAATTCTTACCTGATTGTGAGGCCAACTGAACAGCTGTCAGATACGACAGGCAGTGGACCTGGTCAGGAAAGCCAAGCTTAGAATGCATTGGCACTGCAGTATCTGCAAGAGACATTCGTCTTGACAGCCCATAATAACGGCGTATGGCCTCCGGAGAGGCCTGGTGCAGGTCTTTTTCTAGTAGACGGCCTATTAGACGACCTGCATATCAGTGAAGATGAGGGCCCTACCTAGGATGATTTCTAATGTTGAATGCGCCACACACACTCACCCTCCGAGCCACTGGAATTAACCAATTAAGGATAAAATCCCCGACCAGGCCGGGGATCAAACCGGGACCCTCTGAACCGAAGGCTAATACGCTGACCATTCAGCCAACGAGTCGGACTTGACAGGCCATGATGTACTGTTATGCCACGGGAGATAAACTTCAAGTTCATGGACATCATAAAAGTGAGAAATACGATCGTGATGATTATCAAAATTTAATAAAAAACAATATTATACCAGGAAATTGTTTGTCATTTATCATATGAAGTTCACGGTAAGTTGAGAAGCGTATGAGAAAGAAATTAATTTGTTCACACTGGGACTGATGTCGGATATGTTATAATTTGTCTGCACATCTAGCTTTAACAACAGACTTAACGTACATCCACCCCAACCTCACATTGAGCTTTGTTTTAGTCTTTTCAGGTTTTTTCAACTTCGTTGGTGCCTTTGCCTCACTTGCCTCTGTTTTGTTCCTTGCCGGGAGTCCGACATCGCTATACCATGTTCCTAGAACTTTTTGCCTTGTAATGACCCGCTATTTCATATTCATTAATATGTTGTGTATCATCCGTATATAATGTGAGGAAATCAATGGCAGCCACCAATCATTACGCCTTGTACGCCTCGTTATGGCACCGCCATCGGTTATTTCGGTTTCCTTATAACCGTTTAACATTCGGCGTTCCTATTTGAGGATCCAATCAGCCTCCGAGCTGATAACTTGACACACATGCACATAACATCAGGGCTTGTATTAATTCATAGTAATTACTAAGATGTTTGATTTATATGGGGCATTTATGCATCGTAATCTATATATATAAAATAACTTTTCCTGACTGACTGACTGACTGACTGACTGATTCATCATCGCCGAGCCAAAACTACTGGACATAAAGAAATGAAATTTTGTGGATACATTCATATTAAGATGTAGGTGCTCGCTAAGAGAGGATTTTTGGATATTCCGTCGTTAAGGGGGTGAAAAGGGGGATGCAATTTTAAAATGAGTGTATCTATATCTCAAAACTTTAAAAGTGTACAGATGTAAAAATTGGTATTTAGAATCATCTGTAAAAATAAGGAAACACGTGTTTTTTTTGTTTTCAGAAAATCCCAATAGGAGGGGTGAGAAAGGGTGAAAATTGGTTGAATGCCTTCAATCAGGACACCGGTACTTATATCTCAGAAACTGAAGATATTACAGCCTGAAATTTGGTACTTTTGATCACATTTAAAAATTAAGAAACACGTATTTTTTGTTTTTGGTAAATCCAATTAATGGGAGGGTGAAAAGGGGGGTGAATTTTTACAATGAGTGAATCTATATCTCCAAACTTTTAAAGTTTGCAGATGTAAAAATTGGTATTTAGAATCTTCATTAAAAATAAAGAAATACGTATTTTTTTGTTTTCGGAAAATCGCAATAGGAGGAGTGAAAAGGGGTGAAAAGGGGGTTGAATGCCTTTAATGAGGCTACTTATATATCAGAAACTGAAGATATTACAGACCTGAAAATTGGTGTTTGGGATCTCCTTTAAAAATAAAGGAACACGTATTTTTTCGTTTTTGGAAAATCCAAATATTGGGGGGTGAAAAGAGGGGTGGATTTTTTAAAATGAGTGTGTCTACATCTTAAAACTTTAAAATTTACAGATGTAAAAATTGGTAGTTAGAATCTCCTCAAAAAATAAAGGAACTCGCATTTTTTTGTTTCGTGTAAATCCCAATAGGAGGGGTGTAAAAGGGTGAAAATGAATGCCTTTAATGAGGATACATATATCTCAGAAACGAAAGATATTACAGAACTGAAAATTTGTATATGGGATCTCCTTTAAAAATAAAGAAACACGAATATTTTAGTTTTTGGAAAATCCAATTAATGGCGGTTAAACAGGAGTGACAATTTGGGGTGAATTTTTTGAAAGACTATATCTACAGAATATCTTGGAAACGTAAAATGTTACAGAAATAAAAAGTGGGTGTTTGGAATCTCCTGCAAATGTAAAGAAACATAGGTGATTTGTTTTTGGAAACTCCACTTAACGGGAACTCAAAAGGGGGGAAATTTTAAAATGAGAATTTTTACAGTATATCTAAAAAACTTAACATGTTACAGAAGTGAAAAATGGTATTTTTTATCTCTATTAAACATAAAGAAACGTGTATTTTTAGTTTTCGGAAATACCACTTGGTGGAGGGGGGGTGGTAAAAGTGACTGAAAATGGTGCTGAATTATTTTAATTAGGCTACTGATATCTCAAAAATGAAGATGTTACAGACGTGAAATTTGATTTTTGCAATTTGCTTTAAAAGTAAAGAAACACGTATTCTCGGAAAATCCAATGAAGGGGGGGGGGGGGGGGTGAAAGAATTGAAAAATTAATGGACTTAATTGTATGAGAATACATACATCTAATAAAAACTAAAGTTGTTACAGACGTGAAAATTCGTATTTGGATCTCCTTTAAAAACAAAGAAAAACGCGTTTTGGGGGGGGGGAAACCATCTTGGAGGGCGGGAGTGTAAAGGAGTTGAATTCCTTTCATGAGGACACATAAATAAAAAACTGAAGAAGTTAGAGTCGTGATAATTGGTATTTAGAAGATCCTGTACTATTAAAGAAACAAGTATTTTTTGCGGGAAAATTCACTTGGGGGGCGGGGGGTAGTGTGAAATGAAGTGAAAAAAGTAAATTATTTTTATGGGGATACTTATATCTCAAAACTGAAGGTAATAGACGTGAACATTGGTGCTTGGAATCTCCCTTAAACATAAAGAAACCAGCCTTCTTTTAATTGGGGGGGGGGGGGGTTTGGCGGTAAATAAACTTAACGGCGGTGGGGTGTAGAAGGAGGTGAGACCAATTGATTTTACTGTTATTAATGCACTTATAAGGATCCTACGTTGCTCAGGCGGCAGCACACCGTCCTCTCACAGCTGGATTCCGTGGTTCAAATCCCGGTCACTCCATGTGACATTCGTGCTGGACAAAACGGAGGTGGGGCAGGTTTCTCTCCGGATACTCCGGTTTTCCCTGTCATCAGCCATTCCAGCAACACATAATAATAATAATAATAATAATAATAATAATAATAATAATAATAATAATAATAATGTTCCGGACCGTCGTCAAATGTGCGGACCGCGCTGGAAACGGCTCCTGGACGGGTAATAACTAGGAATGCAGTCCGGCCGTGGTTTCAGTGCCGCCAAGGCACCCAATATGACACCACGCCGGATCTCCTGAAGGATTTTATCCATATTAAAAATGATTATAGGAAAAGATGGCAAATATTTACGGACCCAACTGTCCGGGAGGAATACCTGAGCCTAGCCCGGGAAGTACGAAATCGATTGCTGGAAAGGAAGATTGAAAAATGGGAGGAAACGTGCCGTAAAATAATAGAAAACGAGTCAGATCGCGAATTTCGGCGGATTATATATCTAAAACAATAAGCATTCAATTATAAATTTCAGTATAATACCGTAGCGAAGCACGGGTATCTTGCTAGTCTATATATATAAAATAACTTGTCCTGACTGACAGACTGACTGACTGACTGATTCATCATCTCCGAGCCAAAACTACTGGACATAAAGAAATGAAATTTTGGGGATATATTCATATTAAGATGTAGGTGCTCGCTAAGAGAGGATTTTTCGATATTCCGTCGCTAAGGGGGTGAAAAGGGGGTTGAAACTTTAAAAAGAGTGTATCTATATCTCAAAATTTTAAAAGTTTACATATGTAAAAATTGGTATTTAGAATCTTCTTTTAAAATGAGGATACACGAGATTTTTTGTTTTCTGAAAACTCCAATAGGAGGGGTGAAAAAGGGGTGAAAATGGGGAAAAATGGGTTGAATGCCTTCAATCAGGATACCGGTACTTATATCTCAGAAACTGAAGATATTACAGACATGAAAATTGGTAATTTTGATCTCTTTTAAAAATAAAGAAACACGTATTTTTTTTGTTTTTGGAAAATCCAATTAATGGGAGGGTGAAAAGGGGGTGAATTTTTAAAATGAGTGAATCTATATCTCCAAACTTTTAAAGTTTGCAGATGTAAAAACTGGTATTTAGTATCTTCATTAAAAATAAAGAAACACGTATTTTTTTGTTTTCGGAAAATCGCAATAGGAGGAGTGAAAAGGGGTGGAAAAAGGGTTGAATGCCTTTAATGAGGCTACTTATATCTCAGAACCTGAAGATATTACAGACCTGAAAATCGGTGTTTGGGATCTCCTTTAAAAATAAAGAAACCCGTAGTTTTTTGTTTCTGGAAAATCCAATTAAGGGAAGGGGGTGAAAAGGGGGTAATATTTTAAAATGAGTGTATCTATATCTCAAAACTTTTAAAGGTTATAGATGTGAAAATTGGTATTTAGAATCTCCTTTAAAAATAAAGAAACACGTATTTTTTGTTTCCTGTAAATCCCAATACGGTGAAAAATGGGTTGCATGCCTTTAATGAGGATACATATATGTCAGAAACGAAAGATATTACAGAACTGAAAATTTGTATATGGGATCTCCTTTAAAAATAAAGAAACACGTATTTTTTTGTTTTTGGAAAATCCAATTAATGGCGGTTAAACAGGAGTCACAAACTGGGGTGAATTTTTTGAAAGACTATATCTACAGAATATCTCGGAAACGTAAAATGTTACAGACGTAAAATGTGGGTATTTGGAATCTCCTGTAAATGTAAAGAAACATAGGTGATTTGTTTTTGGAAAATCCACTTAAGGGGAACTCAAAAGGGGTGAAATTTTAAAATGAGAATTTTTACAGTATATCTAAAAAAACTTAACATGTTACAGAAGTGAAGAATGGAAACGTGTATTTTTAGTTTTCGGAAATATCACTCGGGTGGAGGGGGGGGGGTAAAAGTGACTGAAAATGGTGTTGAAGTCTTTTAATTAGGCTACTGATATATCAAAAATGAAGATGTTACAGACGTGAAATTTGATATTTTCAATCTGCTTTAAAAGTAAAGAAACACGTATTCTCTTAAATTCCTATGAAGCGGGGGGGGGGGGGGAAGTGCATGAAAGAATTGAAAAATTAATTGGCTTAATTGTATGAGAATACATACATCTAATAAAAACTAAAGTTGTCAGAGACGTGAAAATTCGCATTTGGATCTCCTTTAAAAACAAAGAAAAACGGGGTTTTGGGCGGGAAACCATCTTGGAGGGCGGGAGTGTAAAGGAGTTGAATTCCTTTCATGAGGACACATGAATCAAAAACTGAAGAAGTTAGAGTCGTGATAATTGGTATTTAGAAGATCCTTTGCTATTAAAGAAACAAGTATTTTTTGCGGGAAAGTTCACTTGGGGGGGGGGGGGAGTGGTGTGAAATGAAGTGAAAAAAGTAAATTACTTTTATGGGGATACTTATATCTCAAAACCGAAGGTAATAGACGTGAACATTGGTGTTTTCGAATCTCCCTTAAACATAAAGAAACAAGCCTTCTTTTTATTTTTTTTTATTTTGGGGGGGGGGGGCGATAAATAAACTTAACGGCGGTGGGGTGTAAGAGGAGGTGAGACCAATTGATTTTACTGTTATTAATGTACTTATAAGGATCCTCCGTTGCTCAGGCGGCAGCGCGCCGGCCTCTCACACCTGGGTTCCGTGGTTCAAATCCCGGTCACTCCATGTGACATTCGTGTTGGACAAAACGGAGGTGGGACAGGTTTTTTCTCCGGATACTACTGTTTTCCCTGTCATCAGCCATTCCAGCAAGACATAATAGTAATAATAATAATAATAATAATAATAATGTTCCGGACCGTCGTCAAATGTGCGGAACGCGCTGGTAACGGCTCCTGGACGGGTAATGACTAGGAATGCAGTCCGGCCGCGGGTTCAGTGCCGCCAAGGCACCCAATATGACACCACGCCGGATCTCCTGAAGGATTTTATCCATATTAAAAATGATTAAAGGAAAAGATGGCAAAGATTTACGGACCCAACTGACCAGGAAGAATACCTGAGCATAGCCCGGGAAGTACGAAATCGATTGCTGGAAAGGAAGATTGAAAAATGGGAGGAAACGTGATGTAAAATAATAGAAAACGAGTCAGATCGGGAATTTTGGTGGATTCTCGCAGAAAACGAGTCAGATCGCGAATTTTGGCGGATTATATATCTAAAACAATAAGCATTCAATTATAAATTTCAGTATAATACCGTAGCGAAGCACGGGTATCTTGCTAGTATTATATAAGCCAATAAAAATATTAAACTCGTCTCCTTATCCCAAGGTGATGCAAGTCTTTTCAGGCGCAACCCCAATGGACGTGAGCTGCACGTGCCATATTAACTACATACCATCCTTCCTGATATTCTTAAATTTTTGGCAGTACCAGGAATCGATCCTCGGCCTCCATGGACGGCAGCTAATAGCGGTAAAAGGTACGCTACAGTGGCGGACATACAAGCCAGTGAAATTCGGTTTCTATGTAGTACAGGACTAGGACGAAAAGTGTTGAGTAACGATAATCCCTAATGTTAACCTGCTAATGCTGGAAATAACGATTGAAAGGCAATTTGAATATACAAATATCCTGTCTTTTTAGGAAATAGATTACATCGGAATTTCATGGACCTGTGTTCTCAGTTTGAAGAAGGTACAGTAGAGGTGGTAACTGATCTATACTTTATAAAGAACTGTCCTAAGAAAGCTTGTACCGAGCTCGATAGCTGCAGTCGCTTAAGTGCGGCCAGTATCCAGTAATCGGGAGATAGTGGGTTCGAGCCCCACTGTCGGCAGCCCTGAAGATGGTTTTCCGTGGTTTCCCATTTTCACACCAGCCAAATGCCGGGGCTGTGCCTTAATTTTAAAAAAAAGAAAGCTCGTCCCCAGTCGTGCACGAGTAAAGGACAATCTCTGGAGCTTCGTCCTAGTTTCTTGAGCGGATTTTAAATAACCATCCGAAACGTAAACCTAAATAAATCGGTCACCGAAATTTTCCGTAGCGAGAAAAAGCAGTTCTGTGCAACAGGGATTATCGTTACTCAGTACTTTTCGTCCTAGTCCTGTACTACATAGAAACGGAATTTCATTGGCCGTGAATTCACATGAACTACTTTTATCATTTTTCTTCCACAGCTTGTCCCATAGCCTGGTGGAGCCGCACCCTATGCGCCTTCAACTATACGGTGTTTCTGTAGTGTGGTGTGTTGTGCGTGCATGAAGAGAGATATACTGAGAAAATATGCAAACACTCTGTCCCTGACCCACGGGAATTAACAAGCCACGGTGAAATTCTCATATTCGGCCAGAAAAAGAAACTTGGAATCTCTGAACGGAGGCCGAGATTATGACTATTCAGCCAATGAGCCGGAACCCTGAACACATTGCAATCAGATATGTCAGTTACTATATGTTGACGTAATAAATATTTTCAGTGTTACTGCCTTGAAAATGTTTTCGCACATTTTATGTTTAACTTTATACATTGATATGTTCATGAGTTCGGTTGGGAAAGACATGGTCGGTATTTTACCTGTTTCACGAGTACCACCTCATCTCCGCCACGATATGCTGCTTTTCTTTAATGTCAATTTCCAGCTTGTTAGTAGTGAGCCGTATCCTGACGGCCCATAGGAGACAATCAGATATATATTTGCCATATTAAATAATTGTATTGAGATAAATTTCAGTCAGACAGTGTGAGCCGTTGCTGATGTCCAGGGAGTTGTCAAAGATAAAACGCATGTTTTTTTAAAAATTAGATGGCATGTTATATGAATTATGTTTAATACTAGATTGCAGGATAGGTGAGACCGGAAGTCCATGGAGACATAAAGTTGCTGAATATTGCGCGATGCTTCCCTGGGACCGTGGGAAATATTCAGTGTTACCAGAAGTTAGCACATCTCGGCACGTGTAGAAGACGTTGGCCAAGAGGAACATTCAGCCAATTAGGAAGCGTGGGTGTGGCCAATATGGTGTCTGGACAGCGCGGAATTAAAATCCCAGGTTGACCAACATGGATATCTGCGTGAAGAATACATCGCTATAGAGAAATCAGTTCTGTTAGTTGATGGATTTCCACAGGTCTGAAAGAGAGAAATAATAAGGAATACGCTATAGCAATTATCTGAGTCATTATTAAGTCATCAGGAGTGTGTTTAATGTTAATTTTAATTAATATAAAAGTCATTGTGAATAACAAGCACGCTGATTGGTTGATTCTTTGAACATACGGGAATCCCATAGCTACAACGGTGTTAGCTAAGCTTCGTAAGCGTCCCAATCATTGGGAGCGTCATTCTGATTGGTGTGAGTCGCCGGGAGCGTTCATCGTTCTATACTGCTCTTATAATTGTGCGCGAATGTTGCCACGTGGGTAGACATATAACAGTGTATAGTCTTTTCGACCGAAAAACAATGCATTCAGTTGTGAAGTTTGCTAAGTAAACTGGTACAGTGATAAATTGCCGATTGCATTATGACACAAAGTTTTACTCCAAAGCAATAGACGGTAATATCAGCCGCAGACTGGTGAGTGGAGGGGAGACGCTGAGCTGCATTGCATTTTCGAGTCGGTCGCATATCGTACCGAACCGCTCTAACTAACTGTGTTAAACCCTAAATGTGTGTTCTTAAATTTACGTGTGTTTGTTCTGTCAGATGAATGTTGGCTTAATTCATAGCTGACAAGGGTTTAATCGGCACGTGCATATCGAGCGGTGAATTGGTATTTAACTGAAACCTTCTGTGTTGCAGTGTACAGGAACTTTCATCAAGAAGAGAGTACCCCCCATAGAAGAAAGAAGATTGTTTCCATGTGTTAAAGCTGTGCTGAAAATGGAGTAGAATATCATCGGTGCGAGGATGTGAGCCGTTGCCGACGTCCAGGGAGTTGTCAAAGATACGACGCATGTTTTTTTTTTTAAATTAGATGACATGTTATACGAATTATGTTTAATACTAGTGAAGCTTAGTGTAGGGACTTTTCTTTAACGTAATTTTTGCCGGACGGCATGTGTTTATTTTACATTTGTGATGCTGTAGATACGGATAGGAGGGGAATGCATGATTTCTATATTTTTCTTTTACTTTACGATTAGTTAGATGGGGTATTGAGGGAGACGTTAGGGTTTACTTTGTTTTTGTGTCATTATGCATGTTACTTAGCTTAGGATCATTCCGATATTCTTGTAAATTTGAGATAGGAGGATTAGATTGACCAGATCATCCACTTTCCGAGTTAAAAACTTGCTGCGTTGAGAGTAAATTCAATTTTTTCCATTTATAAAGATTAGTAACAGTTAGGTTGCATGACGCATATTATTTCAGGAGCTGTAATACGTGTGGAGCTGTATCGCAACGTTGAATGAGAAAGGATTCTTCCAATGAGGGTTGGAAACTTTTTCGTACAATGACTTGAGTGGGAATCGAACCCGGATTTATAATGAGAAAGGCTGATGAGATTGTAAGAAAGACAAGATAATTTAATGCATGCTGATTTATGAAGTTGATTATGCAGGCCGATTGTATGCCTGGTGATGTGATAAGAATGATGTGCAGTGAGAATAGTGCTGCAATTGTATTCTGAGAGATTATTGAGAATCAGAATTGACGGGAAATTAATGTCAGGCCAGTGAATCTGATGTGTGCGTTGAATTATACGGGCCTTATTACACAGGGCAGACAGTTCGCGCAGCCAGGTCGCGCAGCCACTCATCGGGCATGGACTGTAATGGATGTTATTACACGAAGGCAGCCAGTCGCGCAACCACACTTTGTTGACCGTGAGGCTTCTCTGCCCGGCAACCAATCTGGCGACCACTGCTGGTGGCCGGGTATTGAAATATATGGGGCTTATTACACAAGGCAGCCAGAGACCGGCAGCCACAGTTTAGTTACGTATAGCCACGTGCTACCGTGTACTGTTTTCTTGACGTCAAGTGGAAGTGCGCTATGGATAAAATAAGTGCTAATGGAAGTGCACAGAAAGGAGAAAAGAAGAAACAGAAACAACTTTAGAAAGAGTGTCAAACGTTCATAGACTCAAAAGTGAACACTGAAGTTTTCTTGTGTGAAAGAGAAAGATGCGCTCCGATTTGGAACAGTAGTATTGAAGATATCGACGTTCGCAACTAATTGAAGAACTTGTCGTCTGCACAAAGCTCATCAAATAGAGTATAGTAGAACCCTTTAGATTGTCTTAAAGATAGAATAGGATGCACATGCATCTTTCTTTTCCTTCTCCTCCTCTTCTTCATCAGTAGTACAAGGAGAAGCATATACACATCACTCATCTCAACTAGTCAATTAATAAACTAACTTAATAATCGAACTCAGGAACACTCGTGTCTACATCACTGGTCAAACAGACACTGAGCAACATGGAACTGTCTGGCTGTTCCACCAGTCGCTCGGCTCAAGACAGGTCGGGCAGCCATGGCTGAGGGACCTGGCCGCTCGACCTGGCTGCCCTGTGTAATAATGCCCTAATAGCATGCTAGCAAGAAGTACTATTGTATGTGAATTTCCGAGTAGTTGAGGGAATACGAGCTCGCCTTACAGGTTTACTTATCAGCCGTGTTTTAAATAGACAAGATATCATTTCCGTAATACAATCTTGTCGAACAGTGACCAAGCCCTCAGTTCAGTATTGAGTTTTAACATTTCTTTTCAGCCCACAGCAAAACAGGATATATGTGACAGATGAACGCACTTTCTGGTGCGCAAATGCAGCAGAGGAACGCAATGTTGCCCATTGATTAATAAAGTATAATATATGTTTTCTCTTACAGGATGGTGTTTTGTGCATTTTCATGTGGTTTTGATATGTTGTCTTGTTGTTTAATGGGGAACAGCCCGAGTGCTGAGTGAATGTTGGTGGTCAATCTAGTTCTTACTAGATCTCTTTGGTGAACCGCGTTTCACGTCTAGTCAATATAGTATATCAGTTTTCCCTTTCCTGATCCGAAGTAAATACAGACATGAACAAAAGTATTCATACCCCTACCCATCCAATACAAAATGCTTTATTGCTAGACCAATACGGAGTACAGGTCAAAATTACAAACCCAAACGTATACCTTGTACAGCAGTCTACAATACGAAGCATAAAATAAACTGGAAGTAAATAACAGTACATAACAAAGCAACAAATTCGTACTCCATGACACTACTTGTCTGGACATAAGTATTCATACAGTATCCCAGAAGAGTTCATAACACAATGAAGAAACAGATATTACCGACTTGATCAGTAGCGCGTTTCCTGTATATTATTTCTTTTAACCTGCTGGGCATTGATAACACCAGTTTCTATGTTACATCAGATGCAATGTTCCCCCGTTCCTGTTGCAGTAACTGTTTCAAGTGTGGTTGACTTGGTAAGTGGTGTTTTCTTAGTCTTGACTCCAATTCACTCCATAGATGTTCGATGGGGTTGGTATGCGGCGATAAAGGAGGTGTTTCTAATGTGTGCGGCGTGTAGTAGAGTACCCACAAACGAACAATTTCTGCTGTATGTTTGGAGTCATTGTCGTGTTGGAAGTAGAAACAATTAGCAATCCCAAGCTTTTCGGGGCTTCTGAGAACGTTTTCTTTCAGGATGTTCAAATATTGAAATCTGTCCATAGTCCTCTCGACAAATACCAGCTCCCCGACATCTGAAGCGGTCATTGAGCCCCACACCATAACCCCACCCCCGCCGTGCTTCACAGTGGTAACGAGGTTCTGCTCATCGAGCTCTGTGTTAGGGCGTCTCCACACTAAAATGCATCCATCACTTCGGAAAATATTAAATTTACTCTCATCTGTAACCATCACTGTCGACCAAAACGCATTATCCTCCGCCACATATTCTTTTGCAAATTGTAGTCTCTTCCATTGATTCACTTTCGCTATATGCGGTTTCTTTCTTGGGACCCTAGATCGATACCTAGCACGATGTAGGATCCTCCTTACTGTTTTGTGTGACACTGCATGATGGAAATATTCTTCCAGCTGCGATGCTATTGCCGAAGATGTAGTGTGTGATTGTTTTTAATTGTGGTTTCTTCTCATGGGGTCAGTTTCTTCGGACGTCCACTTCTTTTCTTGCTTACAAGAACATCCTGTCCTTTTAACCTTTGTATGATGATTTGCACAGTTGGTTTACTTCTTTCAATGATGTTTCCGATCTCGGAATACGATTTTCCTTTGTGGTGAACGCGTAGAATAAGTCATCTCTCTTCAACAGACGTTTCCCTAGTTTTCCTCGCTATTGAACTAGTACCGTCTCTGACCAGCTGATCAGTCCGTCTCTGTCTACATCTACTACACAAATAATGCCACGGAACAACATAGGTTTCTGTTTACTCGTTCAAACCTCATTTTAGCCCATGAGGTATGAATACTTATGTCAAAACAAGTAGTGTCATGGAGTATGCATTTGTTGCTTTGTTATCTACTGTTATTCACTTCCAGTTTATTTTATGCTTTGTAATGACCACTGATGTACAAGGTATACGTTTGGGTTTGTAATTTTGACCTGTACTCTATATTGGTCCAGAAATAAAGCGTTTTGCATTGGATGGGTACGGGTATGAATACTTTTGTCCATGTCTGTTTTTGAGGTACATTAATTACATTGTGATTATTGTAAATATAGCGTAGGTAAATGGCACTAGTATTTTTCATAATTCATATCATGTCCCATTGCGTCTTAACTTTCTTTTTATGTTAAATTTTGCGGCAACTCTTCTGAATTAAAATCCGTATCATGGTGATAATTAAAATCGTGCTACTCCATACGAATAAAATACGTATAAGCATACGGATACGAATACAAATATGGACATGAATATTGGACAATCGTGTGAAGTCATTTGAAGTTCATAAGTACTTAACGTAGTGTTTGAACTTTCATTTTGCATTTAATTATTTGCGTACTTAATGTTTTGATGTCCATATCATTTTCAAATTTATTTCTGAGATAATTTTATAATCATTTTATTATTTGAATGTTATTTGTGATAGTATGATTCGGGGTTATTTTATGAAATAAACTCATCCTACCCCATATTATTGTTTCTCATTCGAGTTAAACCTCCATTATTCCTGTCATATACTTATAATTAAGTGATAAACTTCGACATTTAGACTTTCCCTTCGACTACCAACCCACTTCTCTGCCCAAACCTGAGTTAGTCGGATGTTTAATCAGGAATGGAGGCATCGTCCTAGAGGGTTATTAGCCCTGGGTACGGTACAGTATCTCTTTGAGCAATGTATGTATACATTAAAAACTCCCCAACAGAAGGTGTATTGACCAATGAAGGTGATACGGAAATACCCTGGAGCACAGAGGTGTACGAAGGTGCGGACGTGGAATGGGTCGACAGCGAAAAGATCAAATCTTAATTTAAAACTCTAAAATTTGAAATTTTATTTCTTTCCTTTTAGATTTTAAACTTTGTTAAGAAATAACAAATAAAAGGTGGGTAGACCTAAGAGGAGCTCTACAGCTGTAGAAACAATAGTTATTTGAAACCTAAGAGTAATCAGGTACAATATAGAGATGGGTTAGGCAGCTCAAACGTTACACTGTTGCAAGAGCACACTGCTGCAATCAATTACAAGAATGGAGACGTGGCTCCAAAATTTACCACATGAGAAAGAGCGTCTTTGCTCAGCACAATTAACTATACTGAAATTCAACTCAAGAGCTTAGGAAAAGTATTCTTGCGCACGTGAGCACGTCCCCTGTTTCCCCTTCCCGTCTCCGTTCTCCATTTCCGCCACAACCAGCTCATTATTAACGCCGTGCGTCTATCTGACAAGTTCAGTACTTCATTCTGAAATAATGAAACATCAAACGAAATCACATCCTTTCACATAGATTTACTCTGATTATGAACCATACATATTTATTCCTTTACTGACCATGTAAAACCTACAGATTACTGACGAATACCGAGGCAAGAGACGCAAGGTTTATTTTCATTTCATAATGCAATTTGTGTGAGGCACATGGGGACTTACAAAATAATTATACGATTCCGCTCTCGTACAACTGTCAGTGGCAGTTTCTCACATTTCAAAAAGCTGAAAAGAAAAAAAACTGTGCAAAATACAATGTTTCCAGGAATGTTGTAAATATTGTAGTCTCGTCATTCGGAAGGTAAAAAGGAACTCATGATCCCCTCATGACAACATTTTTGCAGGTAGAGGGCGGTTACGAATATAAAGCAAAGTACAAATAATTATTATTATCGAATACGCCAAGGATCCTATTCCCATACCGTGGTAAGGCCCTTCCTGTTTTATTTACGGCGAATGCTGAGCTGACACATCGATCTTTCGCTGGAGACTTGGGTTTTTCGTAGAGTTTAAATTCCACGCGAGCGGCGTAAACACTGTACACAGAAACGCCGGTCAGCTGCGTGGTGTTTTTCACCACGTCTTCCACAGCCCACAGCGTATTCTCATCTCGTAGTCTACTGTAAACGTTTAAAACAATTTGGTTTAGATTTCCTACTTAATTTTTCTCCAATTTTGTTAGCTTTAAAGTATTTCACAGGGGACTCAAGCGTCACAGTATCAGACACGTCTTGCTCACAGCTGGCAGCCATTATGAAACTGAGCATGCTGTTGCAACCAGTATTGCCAACAGTTTTCTTGGATCCATCTTCAACGTCGCACATATTATGCGAACTTATCAGCAATGCAATGAACTCGAACAAAGCTTACTAAGTACATAGTGCAATAAGATATCAATATCATCTATATATCTATATATATAAAATAACTTGTCCTGACTGACTGACTGACTGACTGACTGACTGATTCATCATCACCGAGCCAAAACTACTGGACATAAAGAAATGAAATTTTGGGCATAGATTCATATTAAGATGTAGGTGCTCGCTAAGAGAGGATTTTTGGATATTCCGTCGCAAAGGGGTTGAAAAGGGGGGTGAAATTTTAAAATGAGTGTATCCATATCTCAAAACTTTAAACGTTTACAGATGTAAAAATTGGTATTTAGAATCTTCTTTAAAAATAAGGAAACACGTATTTTTTTGTTTTCAGAAAATCTCAATAGGAGGGGGAAAAAAGGGTGAAAATGGGAACAAATGGGTTAAATGCCTTTAATCGGGATACCGGTACTTATATCTCAGAAACTAAAGATATTACAGACCTGAAAATTGGTACTTTTGATCTCTTTTAAAAATAAAGACACACGTATTTTTTTGTTTTTGGAAAAATCAATTAATGGGAGGGTGAAAAGGGGGTGAATGTTTTAAATGAGTGAATCTATATCTCCAAACTTTTGAAGTTTGCAGGTGTAAAAATTGGTATTTAGAATCTTCCTTAAAAATAAGGAAACACGTATTTTTTTGTTTTCGGAAAATCACAATAGGAGGAGTGAAAAGGGGTGAAAAAGGGGTTGAATGCCTTTAATGAGGCTACTTATATCTCAGAAACTGCAGATATTACAGACCTGAAAATTGGTGTTTGGGATCTCCTTTAAAAATAAAGGAGCAAGTATTTTTTTGTTTCTGGAAAATCCAAATACGGGGGGGGGGGTGAAAAGGGGGCACTATTTTAAAATGAGTATCTATATCTCAAAACTTTTAAAGGTTATAGATGTGAAAATTGGCATTTAGAATCTCCTTTAAAAATAAAGAAACACGTATTTTTTTCGGAAAATCCTAATAGGAAGGGTGGAAAAGGTTGAAAAAGGGGTCGAATGCCTTTCATGAGTCTACTTATATTTCAGAACCTGAAGATATTACAGACCTGAAAATTGGTAGTTAGAATCTCCTCTAAAAATAAAGGAACACGTATTTTTTTGTTTCCTGTAAATCCCAATAGGAGGGGTGTAAAAGGGTGGAAAATGGGTTGAATGCCTTTAATGAGGATACATATACCTCAGAAACGAAAGATATTACAGACCTGAAAATTTGTATATGGGATCTCCTTTAAAAATAAAGAAACGCGTACGTTTTAGTTTTTGGAAAATCCAATTAATGGCGGTTAAACAGGAGTGAAAAAATGGGGTGAATTTTTTGAAAGACTATATCTACAGAATATCTTGGAAACGTAAAATGTTACAGACGTAAAAAGTGGGTGTTTGGAATCTCCTGTAAATGTAAAGAAACATAGGTGATTTTTTTTTTGGAAACGCCACTTAAGGGGAACTCAAAAGGGGAGAAATTTTAAAATGAGAATTTTTACAGTATAAATAAAAAAAATTAACATGTTACAGAAGAGAAAATGGTATTTTTATCTCTATTAAACATAAAGAAACGTGTATTTTTAGTTTTCGGAAATACCACTTGAGTGGGGGGGGTAAAAGTGACTGAAAATGGTGTTGAATTCTTTTAATTAGGCTACTGATATCTCAAAAATGAAGATGTTACAGACGTGAAAATTGATATTTTCAATCTGCTTTAAAAGTAAAGAAACACGTATTCTCGGAAAATCCAATGAAGGGACGGGGGGGGGGGGGTGAAATAATTGAAAAATTAATTGACTTAATTGTATGAGGATACATACATCTAATAAAAACTAAAGTTGTTATAGACGTGAAAATTGGTATTTGGATCTCCTTTAAAAACAAAGAAAAACGCGTTTTGGGGGGGAAACCATCTTGGAGGGCGGGAGTGTAAAGGAGTTGAATTCCTTTCATGAGGACACATAAATCAAAAACTGAAGAAGTTAGAGTCGTGATAATTGGTATTTAGATGAGCCTTTACTATTAAAGAAACAAGTATATTTTGCGGGAAAGTTCACTTAGGGGGGGGGGGGGATAGTGTGAACTGAAGTGAAAAAAGTAAATTATTTTTATGGGGATACTTATATCTCAAAACTGAAGGTAATAGACGTGAACATTGGTGTTTGGAATCTTCCTTAAACATAAAGAAACAAGCCTTCTTTTATTTTTTTTGGGGGGGGGGGGGGAGGGTGGCGGTAAATAAACTTAAGGTGCGGTGTAGAAGGAGGTGAGACCAATTGATATTACTGTTCTTAATGTACTTATAAGGATCCTCCGTTGCTCTGGCGGCAGAGCGCCGGCCTCTCACAGCTGGGTTCCGTGGTTCAAATCCCGTTCGCTCCATGTGTCATTCGTGCTGGACAAAACAGAGGCGGGACAGGTTTTTCTCCGGATACTCCGGTTTCCCTGTCATCAGCCACTCCAGCAACACATAATAATAATAATAATAATAATAATAATAATAATAATAATAATAATAATAATAATAATAATACCGTGCGAGTTGGCCGTGCGCGTAGAGGCGCGCGGCTGTGAGCTTGCATCCGGGAGATAGTAGGTTCGAATCCCACTATCGGCAGCCCTGAAGATGGTTTTCCGTGGTTTCCCATTTGCACACCAGGCAAATGCTGGGGCTGTACCTTAATTAAGGCCACGGCCGCTTCCTTCCAACTCCTAGGCCTTTCCCATCCCATCGTCGCCATAAGACCTATCTGTGTCGGTGCGACGTAAAGCCCCTAGCAAAATATTAATAATAATAATGATAATAATAATAATAATAATAATAATAATAATAATAATAATAATAATAATAATAATAATAATGTTCCGGACCGTCGTCAAATGTGCGGACCGCGCTGGAAACTGCTCCTGGACGGGTAATGACTAAGAATGCAGTCCGGCCGCGGGTTCAGTGCCGCCAAGGCGCCCAGTATGACACCACGCCGGATCTCCTGAAGGATTTTATCCGTATTATAATGATTATAGGAAAAGATGGCAAAAATTTACGGACCCAACTGACCGGGAGGAATACCTGAGCCTAGCCCAGGAAGTACGAAATCGATTGCTGGAAAGGAAGATTGATAAATGGGAGGAAACGTGCCGTAATCTAATACAAAACGAGTCAGATCTGGAATTTTGGTGGATTCTCGCAGAAAACGAGTCAGATCGCGAATTTCGGCTGATTATATATCTAAAACAATAAGCATTCAATTATAAATTTCAGTATAATACCGTAGCGAAGCACGGGTATCTTGCTAGTATAAAATAACTTGTCCTGACTGACTGACTGACTGACTGACTGACTGATTCATCATCGCCGAGCCAAAACTACTGGACATAAAGAAATGAAATTTTGTGGATACATTCATATTAAGATGTAGGTGCTCGCTAAGAGAGGATTTTTGGATATTCCGTCGTTAAGGGGGTGAAAAGGGGGATGCAATTTTAAAATGAGTGTATCTATATCTCAAAACTTTAAAAGTGTACAGATGTAAAAATTGGTATTTAGAATCATCTGTAAAAATAAGGAAACACGTGTTTTTTTTGTTTTCAGAAAATCCCAATAGGAGGGGTGAGAAAGGGTGAAAATTGGTTGAATGCCTTCAATCAGGACACCGGTACTTATATCTCAGAAACTGAAGATATTACAGCCTGAAATTTGGTACTTTTGATCACATTTAAAAATTAAGAAACACGTATTTTTTGTTTTTGGTAAATCCAATTAATGGGAGGGTGAAAAGGGGGGTGAATTTTTACAATGAGTGAATCTATATCTCCAAACTTTTAAAGTTTGCAGATGTAAAAATTGGTATTTAGAATCTTCATTAAAAATAAAGAAATACGTATTTTTTTGTTTTCGGAAAATCGCAATAGGAGGAGTGAAAAGGGGTGAAAAGGGGGTTGAATGCCTTTAATGAGGCTACTTATATATCAGAAACTGAAGATATTACAGACCTGAAAATTGGTGTTTGGGATCTCCTTTAAAAATAAAGGAACACGTATTTTTTCGTTTTTGGAAAATCCAAATATTGGGGGGTGAAAAGAGGGGTGGATTTTTTAAAATGAGTGTGTCTACATCTTAAAACTTTAAAATTTACAGATGTAAAAATTGGTAGTTAGAATCTCCTCAAAAAATAAAGGAACTCGCATTTTTTTGTTTCGTGTAAATCCCAATAGGAGGGGTGTAAAAGGGTGAAAATGAATGCCTTTAATGAGGATACATATATCTCAGAAACGAAAGATATTACAGAACTGAAAATTTGTATATGGGATCTCCTTTAAAAATAAAGAAACACGAATATTTTAGTTTTTGGAAAATCCAATTAATGGCGGTTAAACAGGAGTGACAATTTGGGGTGAATTTTTTGAAAGACTATATCTACAGAATATCTTGGAAACGTAAAATGTTACAGAAATAAAAAGTGGGTGTTTGGAATCTCCTGCAAATGTGAAGAAACATAGGTGATTTGTTTTTGGAAACTCCACTTAACGGGAACTCAAAAGGGGGGAAATTTTAAAATGAGAATTTTTACAGTATATCTAAAAAACTTAACATGTTACAGAAGTGAAAAATGGTATTTTTTATCTCTATTAAACATAAAGAAACGTGTATTTTTAGTTTTCGGAAATACCACTTGGTGGAGGGGGGGTGGTAAAAGTGACTGAAAATGGTGCTGAATTATTTTAATTAGGCTACTGATATCTCAAAAATGAAGATGTTACAGACGTGAAATTTGATTTTTGCAATTTGCTTTAAAAGTAAAGAAACACGTATTCTCGGAAAATCCAATGAAGGGGGGGGGGGGTGAAAGAATTGAAAAATTAATGGACTTAATTGTATGAGAATACATACATCTAATAAAAACTAAAGTTGTTACAGACGTGAAAATTCGTATTTGGATCTCCTTTAAAAACAAAGAAAAACGCGTTTTGGGGGGGGGGAACCATCTTGCTGGGCGGGAGTGTAAAGGAGTTGAATTCCTTTCATGAGGACACATAAATAAAAAACTGAAGAAGTTAGAGTCGTGATAATTGGTATTTAGAAGATCCTGTACTATTAAAGAAACAAGTATTTTTTGCGGGAAAATTCACTTGGGGGGCGGGGGGTAGTGTGAAATGAAGTGAAAAAAGTAAATTATTTTTATGGGGATACTTATATCTCAAAACTGAAGGTAATAGACGTGAACATTGGTGCTTGGAATCTCCCTTAAACATAAAGAAACCAGCCTTCTTTTAATTGGGGGGGGGGGGGGTTGGCGGTAAATAAACTTAACGGCGGTGGGGTGTAGAAGGAGGTGAGACCAATTGATTTTACTGTTATTAATGCACTTATAAGGATCCTACGTTGCTCAGGCGGCAGCACACCGTCCTCTCACAGCTGGATTCCGTGGTTCAAATCCCGGTCACTCCATGTGACATTCGTGCTGGACAAAACGGAGGTGGGGCAGGATTCTCTCCGGATACTCCGGTTTTCCCTGTCATCAGCCATTCCAGCAACACATAATAATAATAATAATAATAATAATAATAATAATAATAATAATAATAATAATAATAATAATGTTCCGGACCGTCGTCAAATGTGCGGACCGCGCTGGAAACGGCTCCTGGACGGGTAATAACTAGGAATGCAGTCCGGCCGTGGTTTCAGTGCCGCCAAGGCACCCAATATGACACCACGCCGGATCTCCTGAAGGATTTTATCCATATTAAAAATGATTATAGGAAAAGATGGCAAATATTTACGGACCCAACTGTCCGGGAGGAATACCTGAGCCTAGCCCGGGAAGTACGAAATCGATTGCTGGAAAGGAAGATTGAAAAATGGGAGGAAACGTGCCGTAAAATAATAGAAAACGAGTCAGATCGCGAATTTCGGCGGATTATATATCTAAAACAATAAGCATTCAATTATAAATTTCAGTATAATACCGTAGCGAAGCACGGGTATCTTGCTAGTCTATATATATAAAATAACTTGTCCTGACTGACAGACTGACTGACTGACTGATTCATCATCTCCGAGCCAAAACTACTGGACATAAAGAAATGAAATTTTGGGGATATATTCATATTAAGATGTAGGTGCTCGCTAAGAGAGGATTTTTCGATATTCCGTCGCTAAGGGGGTGAAAAGGGGGTTGAAACTTTAAAAAGAGTGTATCTATATCTCAAAATTTTAAAAGTTTACATATGTAAAAATTGGTATTTAGAATCTTCTTTTAAAATGAGGATACACGAGATTTTTTGTTTTCTGAAAACTCCAATAGGAGGGGTGAAAAAGGGGTGAAAATGGGGAAAAATGGGTTGAATGCCCTCAATCAGGATACCGGTACTTATATCTCAGAAACTGAAGATATTACAGACATGAAAATTGGTAATTTTGATCTCTTTTAAAAATAAAGAAACACGTATTTTTTTGGTTTTTGGAAAATCCAATTAATGGGAGGGTGAAAAGGGGGTGAATTTTTAAAATGAGTGAATCTATATCTCCAAACTTTTAAAGTTTGCAGATGTAAAAACTGGTATTTAGTATCTTCATTAAAAATAAAGAAACACGTATTTTTTTGTTTTCGGAAAATCGCAATAGGAGGAGTGAAAAGGGGTGGAAAAAGGGTTGAATGCCTTTAATGAGGCTACTTATATCTCAGAACCTGAAGATATTACAGACCTGAAAATCGGTGTTTGGGATCTCCTTTAAAAATAAAGAAACCCGTAGTTTTTTGTTTCTGGAAAATCCAATTTAGGGAAGGGGGTGAAAAGGGGGTAATATTTTAAAATGAGTGTATCTATATCTCAAAACTTTTAAAGGTTATAGATGTGAAAATTGGTATTTAGAATCTCCTTTAAAAATAAAGAAACACGTATTTTTTGTTTCCTGTAAATCCCAATACGGTGAAAAATGGGTTGCATGCCTTTAATGAGGATACATATATGTCAGAAACGAAAGATATTACAGAACTGAAAATTTGTATATGGGATCTCCTTTAAAAATAAAGAAACACGTATTTTTTTGTTTTTGGAAAATCCAATTAATGGCGGTTAAACAGGAGTCACAAACTGGGGTGAATTTTTTGAAAGACTATATCTACAGAATATCTCGGAAACGTAAAATGTTACAGACGTAAAATGTGGGTATTTGGAATCTCCTGTAAATGTAAAGAAACATAGGTGATTTGTTTTTGGAAAATCCACTTAAGGGGAACTCAAAAGGGGTGAAATTTTAAAATGAGAATTTTTACAGTATATCTAAAAAAACTTAACATGTTACAGAAGTGAAGAATGGAAACGTGTATTTTTAGTTTTCGGAAATATCACTCGGGTGGAGGGGGGGGGGGGTAAAAGTGACTGAAAATGGTGTTGAAGTCTTTTAATTAGGCTACTGATATATCAAAAATGAAGATGTTACAGACGTGAAATTTGATATTTTCAATCTGCTTTAAAAGTAAAGAAACACGTATTCTCTTAAATTCCTATGAAGGGGGGGGGGGGGAGGAAGTGCATGAAAGAATTGAAAAATTAATTGGCTTAATTGTATGAGAATACATACATCTAATAAAAACTAAAGTTGTCAGAGACGTGAAAATTCGCATTTGGATCTCCTTTAAAAACAAAGAAAAACGGGGTTTTGGGCGGGAAACCATCTTGGAGGGCGGGAGTGTAAAGGAGTTGAATTCCTTTCATGAGGACACATGAATCAAAAACTGAAGAAGTTAGAGTCGTGATAATTGGTATTTAGAAGATCCTTTGCTATTAAAGAAACAAGTATTTTTTGCGGGAAAGTTCACTTGGGGGGGGGGGGGGGAGTGGTGTGAAATGAAGTGAAAAAAGTAAATTACTTTTATGGGGATACTTATATCTCAAAACCGAAGGTAATAGACGTGAACATTGGTGTTTTCGAATCTCCCTTAAACATAAAGAAACAAGCCTTCTTTTTATTTTTTTTTTTTTGGGGGGGGGGCGATAAATAAACTTAACGGCGGTGGGGTGTAAGAGGAGGTGAGACCAATTGATTTTACTGTTATTAATGTACTTATAAGGATCCTCCGTTGCTCAGGCGGCAGCGCGCCGGCCTCTCACAGCTGGGTTCCGTGGTTCAAATCCCGGTCACTCCATGTGACATTCGTGTTGGACAAAACGGAGGTGGGACAGGTTTTTTCTCCGGATACTACGGTTTTCCCTGTCATCAGCCATTCCAGCAAGACATAATAGTAATAATAATAATAATAATAATAATAATAATAATGTTCCGGACCGTCGTCAAATGTGCGGAACGCGCTGGTAACGGCTCCTGGACGGGTAATGACTAGGAATGCAGTCCGGCCGCGGGTTCAGTGCCGCCAAGGCACCCAATATGACACCACGCCGGATCTCCTGAAGGATTTTATCCATATTAAAAATGATTAAAGGAAAAGATGGCAAAGATTTACGGACCCAACTGACCAGGAAGAATACCTGAGCATAGCCCGGGAAGTACGAAATCGATTGCTGGAAAGGAAGATTGAAAAATGGGAGGAAACGTGATGTAAAATAATAGAAAACGAGTCAGATCGGGAATTTTGGTGGATTCTCGCAGAAAACGAGTCAGATCGCGAATTTTGGCGGATTATATATCTAAAACAATAAGCATTCAATTATAAATTTCAGTATAATACCGTAGCGAAGCACGGGTATCTTGCTAGTATTAAATAATTATAATGTTGCTACATACACCACTGAGAACAATAACTATTCCTAGCCGTCTACGTATGAAATATAAGAGTTGGTAACGAACCCGAATAACATACAACCTGTGATATATTTTCCATATTTATAAAGGGCAAAAATTTTTAATTCGTGAAGTCAGTTCACCAGAATATCTAACCAAACTGAAGGAAGCTCCTGACTTCAGGAACAAGTAACAAACCTAGGGAACTATTTGGCGCTGCGGAAGCCTTTTCACCGACCAGAAGTCTGGCTAACATCAAAGGGACCGCTAAGGTCTTGAGTTGACTCTCAGTATAGGAGACTACTCTTCGAAATTTATGAGATTCAAGTCTTCCCATGGTACAGTATAATGTAACTTTTACATTAGATCAAATACAATCAGTTTCCACTGTCTTATTCGTTCGACAGTCTGAGTTACATTTAAATAAGTATAGTTAAACATTAACAGAGGCAGTATGTGCCCGTTCTACCAGGCCTTAGTGAAAAAAGGAAAGATTTAATATGTCGGCTGTGAAGCAAAATGTTAGGAGGCGAAAACTCGCTCTCCTTTGAAGTTCACTTGAAAATTCTTAAAACCCTATGTGGGCGTATGGCCCGAAGTTACAGAGGCTAAGTATATACTATGGAAGTGACTAGATGGAGAAAAAATTTTAAATTACAACAGGAAGGGATAAATTTTAAGGTTTACGTAATCCTAGTCACCCCATTACCAAGCTGAATGGGAATAAAAGAGGGTTCACACTTTTTATTCCCTAACTTAGACTAAGATCTTTAGACTTGTTTGAAAATTCACACTGAAGGATTGATTTTTAAGTTAAGAAAGAATTTTTGAAACCTTCCCCTCAAGTTAGCGTTCTGGGGCTATCACATGATTAAAATATGTCTGCCATTACCTTGAGCTGGTGGGCCATCCAACGATGGGCGAGACTTGTCCCCTGCCTCTGACACACTCTAAACCTCTTGACTTGATTGATGGAAAAGACAACATTGCCATAAAACCCCACCTTTATCAGCGCAGAGGAAGGTTCCAGAATTCTCTGGGCCAAAGCCCTGTACACACCCACAAGTTCTATTGATTAATTAAATAAATGTAAAAAATTCTTGATTGGCAAAAATGTTAAGCAGGTGGGACGGGACAGACGTGCTAGTAAATTTAGACCACCAAAAACAATGTACAAACAATACAGTTTAGAAAACTTATGAATACAAAAATTCTCTTGAAAATTTATTGTTCATCCTCCCACCAGAGTTGGCACATAAGTCGACAGTAGAAACATCTGACGATAAACGTTAAAACTTCTTGCAATACACAGTTTGAAGTACATTTTACAGATGGCTTTCTAAAAGGCACTCAGTTTAAATGCACGCAGAGGGTGTACCTCCAGTACAGACCTCTCCCCCACTCCTGAAAGTCCTTCCACGGTTGACAGAGTTTTGGAATTTAGCAATTTAGAAAATTATGAATTTGAAGATCGAAGTCCGAAAATATCTTGATGGAGAGTTCGTTGACAAGGTATTTTGAAGAAAATAATTCTTAATGTGATTTATGAAGTTGTCGAAGTCCGGATTGCTATGCGCAAGGCTGACGGCAAAAGCGGTCGCCACTGCCGATGCCAGGGTGGTGTCACCCGGACCCACCAAGTACCCTCAGGTACGTCTCCCGCGCTACCTTGAGAGAGGTAGCAATGGTGATGGTCGCCACGGACCAAATGTGGAATTCTGCCCAATGATGAATTGGGCGGTTGTGGAACCGTACTTCAGCCCTTGGCACTAATCATGATGTTAAGGTTTACCGTTGTGAAGTAGACTAGACCAGAGCGAGTTGGGCCCTTACCCAGCTGCGGCACCTCTCGTCAGTTGTTATGACAGCCTCAGATGGATTCAGGGCACTGCAACAATAATTCCTGTGCAACAGTGACTGTTTTTTTATGGAGAGAGTTTGTTGGTTGGTGGTGCAGTTAAGACTGGCGGCATCGAGGACGAGTGTGTGGAATCCAGGCTCAGGCTTGGAGGCAGGGGCAAGGTAATGGCAGACCGTGAAGGAGAGAGGAATAATTTCTTCTGAAGGGAAGGTTTGTACAACAGTAAAAAAATACTTTTCACTGTTAACAGGGGCATAATGCCTCCTCTTTCAAACAAAATATTCTAAGCTGTTAAGGAAATAATTACATTCGCAATGCCAGGACTCGGTGGCAGAGATATGCCGGTTTTACTTGGGACAGATGAACACTAAACATCTTTTCGGTATCTGAAGTGCTCACCTAGAGGATGACCGGCGTTAAGAAATCCAGGATAATGCACGGTCAATGAAATGTGGGGGCAAGCTTGCCTGCAGGAACGAAATCTTTTACAATGACTTTGGTCTCCAACTTTTAAATTGGTGAGTCTCCGTCCACGATCATATCTTTCTCTCACTTTCTCATAAGAAACTCCAAGGTTACTTTTGGCCTTTCTCCACAGATCGCTGATGTTATCGGGATCTATTGTCTCTGGCAAAATCTCGTTGATTGACCACAGTTTGGAAAACGGCGTGTTAGGAATGAACTTAAATATGAGAGATGCAGGTGAAAACTTGTGTGACTCGTGAACAGCCGAGTTGAATGCAAAAGATGACCAGTGCATGAAGTATCCCACCTAGAATGATCTTCATGATGAAAAGCTATCAAAGCAGATCGAAGATTACGGTTAACCCAGCAAGAGATGGCTGTGAGTAATAGGCAGAGGTTGTTACATGTGAGATGGATAGGTCAAAACAAAATTTGCGGAATAAATTAGAGGTGAATGCCTTGGCATTATAGGGGACTATATATTGACAAGAACCAAAAGAAGCAAAAATAGTATTAAGGCAAAAATGGTGGACTGAGCGATTGCCAGCTTAGTCGGAAATAGCCATGATAACCTGGCGAAAGCGTCTACACATATGCTGATGAATTTGTTCCCGTTCCCCTTAGATCGAGGATAGGGTCCGACGTAATCTATGTATAAGCGTTCCATAGGGCGAGATGCTTGGTGAGATGACAATAACCCTAGCTTAGTGGACAAAGTGATTTGACTATGCAAGAAAGATTTACAACCTTTAACCCTTTCCCTAATTTCGCCATTCATACTCTTCCAGATAAAAATTTCTCGATTTTTCCTCTAGTTTTGAAGATGCTTAAATATCCCCTTAATGGGGTCTTATTGTAGTATTTGACGACCATAGGCACAAGAACAGATGGAACTGCAACTTTCATGTTTTGATCATGCCTCGAAAGACAACACAGAACCCCATTTCTCAGAATATAAGGGACGACATGTTCCCCAGATGAAAGGGTTTCCATAATAGAAGCCAGCAATGGATCTTCCCGTTTATATTTTTCAATGTCACGGAATGACATTAGGGCATGAGTCAAAATGGCACTATCACAAGGAGGTATGGAGATAAAAGGAGAATAACTTTCCTCCGACTCAGTGGAATCCACCTCGCCAGAAAACACGCGGCTTAACCCACCTGCGACCACATTCACGGATCCCCGAATGTATTGTACGTCAAATTGAAACGCAGAAATGCGAATATCCCAACGGGCGATACGTTCTGTATGACGGGGCTTAGCCATAACCCAACTTAGAGCCTGATTGTCGGTTTCCAGTTCGAATTTAAGATATTCAGGATACAGGCGGAATTTTTCCAGTCCTTCTAACTCATAAATGGAGTACTTGGCTCTTTGAACCGATAAGGTCCTAGATGCATAGGCAATTGGCCGCCTTCCGAGTTCAGTTTCTTGGAGAAGAACAGCCGCGGCTGCAGATGATAAGGCGTCTGTTTGAACGATGAACTTCTTAGAGAAATGTGGCATAGCTAAAACTGGGATGGTACAGAGAGCTAACTTCAGATCTTCGAATGCAGCTTGCTGCGATAGCCTCCATTCGAACTTGACACCTTTCCTACGAAGTAGGTTTAGCGGCTCCATCCTATTAGCGAAGTTGGGAATAAATTTTCTGAAGAAATTCACCATGCTGATGAATCTAGCAATTCCTATAATATCGTTAGGAGGTTTAAAGTAACGAATTACCTGCGTTTTGGAATGATGTATTGAAACTCCATCGGGTGACACAATATGCCCTAAGAAGGACATAGAAGACTTAGAAAAAGCTACTTTAGATAACTTTACTGTTAATCCGGCATTACGAAGGCGATTTAAGACTTCCTTGAGGTGATCTAAGTGTTCTTCAAATGTTTCGGAAAAAATCACGACATCATGAAGGTAATGGTACAGATATTAGAATTTGATGTCGGAGAAGACCATATCTAGCAGTCTGGTGAGAACAGAAGCGCCCGTGGGAAGCATGAAAGGCACGCGGTTGTATTCGAACAAGTTCCAATCAGTAGCGAAAGCAGTCAAATGTTTCGATTCTTTCTTCAGAGGAATATGGTTGTTCGCTAGGTTAAGATCTAGATTGATGAAGATCTTAGCTTTACGAAACAAAGAGAAACATGAATGAAAATTAGGAAGGGGTACAGATTGCAATAAGACCTTACGGTTTAACGCCCCTCTTATCAATGGCAGGCCTGACACCTCTTGGGGTTTCGGTACAAGAAAAATAGGCGATGAATACGTCGACTATGAAGGTCGAATAATCATCATCATCATCATCATCATCTGTTTACCCTCCAGGTTCGGCTTTTCCCTCGGACTCAGCGAGGGATCCCACCTCTACCGCCTCAAGGGCAGCGTCCTGGAGCTTCAGACTCTTGGTCGGGGGATACAACTGGGGAGTATGACCAGTACCTCGCCCAGGCGGCCTCACCTGCTATGGTGAACAGGGGCCTTGCTGGGTGATGGGAAGATTGGAAGGGATAGGCAAGGATGAGGGGAGGAAGCGGCCGTGGCCTTAAGTTAGGTACCATCCCGGCATTCGCCTGGAGGAGAAGTGGGAAACCACGGAAAACCACTTCCAGGATGGCTGAGGTGGGAATCGAACCCACCTCTACTCAGTTGACCTCCCGAGGCTGAGTGGACCCCGTTCCAACCCTCGTACCACTTTTCAAATTTCGTGGCAGAGCCGGGAATCGAACCCGGACCTCCGGGGGTGGCAGCTAATCACGCTAACCACTACACCACAGAGGCGGCAGGTCGAATAATGCCAGCCTTAAAATGAGCTATTTCACGTGGGCAGAAAGTAAGTTGCAGAAGCATTAGGCACTTAACTTGAATAAACGCCGTAAACTGTAAATATGTTAATTTGTGTGGCATAAGTGTAAGAAAGCGGAAGCCAGAACTTTATTTGTACGCGAAGTCTGTGTGCGATCTTATACAAGCATCAGTATAAATTTTGGGCAAGTAGTTACAAGGAGTGCAATAAAATGCGAGATAAGGACACACGCATTTAACCAGTTAGGTATGATAACACTGCATTTCCTTATAGTTGCCTTAGATCAGAAATATTCGCCCGCCAGTGCTAATCTATCACGGCGCGTGCCTGTTGAATGAGAAGGTGAAGAAGGATATCAGTAGCAGCTGGGAGAAGAAGATTCATTACCGAGCGGTGTTGGGCATAACGTCCGATGTCCGGCTCCATGGCTAAATGGTTAGCGAGCTGGCCTTTAGCCACAGGGGTCCCGGGTTCGATTCTCGGCAGGGTCGGGAATTTTAAACTTAATTCGTTAATTTTGCTGGCACGGGGGCTGGGTGTATGTGTCGTATTCTTCATCATTTCATCCTCATCACGACGCGCAGGTCACCTAAGGGGGTCAAGTCGAAAGATCTGCATTTGGCAAGCCGAACTTGTCCTCGGACACTCCTGGCACTAAATGCCATATGTCATTTCATTTCATCATGTCCGATTGAGACATCATTAGTAGCTGGGAGAAGAAGATCCATTACCAAGCGGCGTTGTTCATCACGGTCCGTACGAGTCATCAGTACGAGGTTCCACTTTGAAGAAGAAGACCATGGTGATGTTGCTGGTGTCGAGCCGAAGAATGCTGCCCTCTGTCAACGACAGTAACATGAGTTACTAAAGCTGCCGTCCGCCATGGAGGATCGTTAAGTCTAGCAACCAATGAAGGTGAGACAGATTCAAACTTATAAAGCATGATATTGAGTTAGGATAGCTTCGCCAAACATGTAAATAGAATTTTAATGCCCTTCAGGCGAACATGTAAAAAGAGTTTACACTCTGGACAGGCATGTACAGTCAGTGTAGTTTGTTTGTTTGCATGTTATTTTCCACTGAAAATAGTTTAGGTTGTTTTATTTATTGCTGTACATAGATTTGTCATTCAGTGAAGAAGGGATTGTTTGTAGGATCGTCATTAGAAGGACCTTCGCAGTCTAGAAATTTCCATACGCAGACCTTGTGCCTTAGACATTAGCTACACAAATGCATGAGCATGTTTAGAGTTAAATTTATTTTAGTTGCCAGCGGTATGAGCTGTAAGATCATCGCTATAGCTCCTTTAAACGCATTTTCAGACAATAAGCGGAAGTTGAACGGCAGAATACTTATGCAGAGAAGTAAGGCCCAGGCGAGATGAATATGTTTAATCAGCCCAGTTATTCTAAGATAGAATAAGCCCTAATTTGTGAAAGGAACGCGAGAATAAGCGTGTTAATATGATTTCCAATGGCTTGTATTAAGCTTTGTAGATGAGGATATGTGCGTGCAGAAAAATGCCCAAGTAAAAAGGGTTACGAATGCTCTGAATTGAGCTCTATAGATGAATAAATTTGCGTGCCGGTACACGCACAATAAGTAATGAGTTTAAGAGTGACAGTTTCACGCTACACAACGTTATGAAAGGGCAAAGTAATGTAGTTATTATGTGTGTCCTGTGCTGGATGAAAGAAGTCTAGCCATTAGCCGAAACTGCTAACGTAACAGCTGGGTAGACTTGCAAATCACCTCAGAAATGCATGATGGCCGCTACAACACCCCTGCCGCTTGTTTGGAGTTGTCGAGGGAGCGAGTTCTGACGACATTTGTTTGGGTTAGCTGTTTCTTTCACCGAGCAGACAAGAAGGTCGTTGCCTCTGCCGACAGTTTCAACCAGGTTTATGCATGCTTTTTTAAGTTGAAATAAAACGCCTTTCTCTTTGTATTTTAATTTACAGGAATGTGGAGATACCTGAACTACTCTGAGCATTGTCATTATATTGTTTCAGCATTGTGATTTATTTGAGGTATTGCATGTCTCCCAGATGAGTCGTAGGTTCATGTCTCGGACATGAAGCGACTAGATTTGCATGTATAGTGATAAGTTCTTGTTTTATATGTTAAGATGTCCTGTAGTGTAATGTAAATATCTCTAAATACAGGGGAATTGTTAGGTTAAATTGTGCGAAGTTATTCACCTCTAAGGCATATTTTATGTTGAATTTAAGATACCAAATACACTCGTAGGGTCTGTCTGCACCGTGAGAAAGCAGAATGAGAACGTATTCAGCAAACAGCTGTAAAGAAGAATGCATAGGACTTCCTTTGCTGAAAAGCTGACGATGATCCAAGATGCCACCTAATGGCCTTCTATTTGTTAAAGATTGAATGTAAATTCATACAATTATATCGCGAGTGATACATTATTGGAATATCATCTATCAATTTTTCAAAATAAAATTTGTTACTTAATTACGGTAATTTTGTTCGCAACTCACATTACTGTGGTAAGTTTGAGGTAGTTTAAACCCGAATTATCCTGTTCCTCTTCAATTTAATTTATCGACGCCATTATGTAACCCACACAATTCACCGGATGAGTTACCTGGAGTTGTAGAAGAGGAAATCAGGAGTTCAGGAAAGCTATGTGCCAGGGTTTACTCACTGTTAGAACGTCATCTTAACAAGGAAATGGAGAGTAGTGTTGGCTACTGAATGCATGATTCGAAGCAGTGTATCGATTCATTCAAGTGTCCGAGTGAATCGATTCACAGGAACTGCGAGCTCACGGCACACGATTCAGCTTACTCCCAGCGGACAGTGCTGAGTGGCGCACTCATTGGACGTTGACGGGGAGCAGAGCTTCCGCTGCAGCGAGACAGTGTATCATGGCACATCGAAAGAATCGTGAACGAGCGCGGCTCAGTGAGACGCAAGATACACACGGCTCGTTATCGGCTCACTGGATACGCGGAGAGCCGAGCTTCCGCTGCAGCGAGACATACAGTGAGCTATGGCACACCGAAAGAATCGTGAACGAGCACGGCTCAGTGAGACATAAGATACACGGCTCCTTATCGGTACACTGGACAGTTGGACACTGGCGGAGAGCCGAGCTTCCGCTGCAGCGACGCATACAGTGAGCCATGGTAACAGTACACTGAAAGAATCGTATGCTATAATGGATTCTTGAGCTCAGCTCGTTTGAAAATAATACCCATTTGCATTCACTGTCGTCTTCTTACAGGGAGGTTTAAATAATAGATGGTTTTATTTGCGGTGTTAATAAGGTAGTCAAAACATAATTCTGAAGTAGCTAGTAAGTAGGTAGGCTATTAGGTTATACTATTTATTAGTTTAATGAATCTTAGTATTATAACTTAGTTGACATTTGACAATTAAACTCTACTCTAGCCTGCCCTATGACTATGAGTCATGCTCATGACCACTCAAAAGTACCTGTTTTATATTGGTAAGAACGGCTCAGTATTCTCTCAGTTCATATGTCACATCGTTGCACAATACTTCAATCATATGTGGACAGACGCACTAACTTAACCAACCGTATGTTGAATCAGAAAACCAGCGGGCTACTGTACATCTCGGGTAGCCTATACAAAATATGACGATTTAAAAATTCTCAGCTGATAGAAAAATACATATTTCCAAAAATGACTGAGCGAGTTGTCGTGCGGTTAGTATCGCATAGCTATGCGCTTGCGTTCGGGGGATGGTGGGTTCGAATCCCACCGTCGGCAGCCGTTAAGATGGTTTTCCGTAGTTTCCCCATTTTCACACCAGGAAATGCTGGGACTGTACCTTAATTCATGCCATGGCTGCTACCTTCCTAATCCTAACCTTTCCCACCCTGCGTCGCCGGAAACCTTCGATGTATTAGAGTGAATACTATTTTTTTATAAGAAAGGAGTTCAAAGTATGAAGACCAGATGGCAGCTGCGAGCACTGAATGCTGTTGCTGCTGTCTTACCAGCACATACTACACCGATGCAGTAGGAGCGGTGACTAATGTGCCGTGAATCGGATCACTGTATCGATTCAGTAACGTGAACGGAATCAAACTAATCGATTCAGTAAAATGAATCGAATGTCCCATCACTAATGAAGAGCGCTGAACATAAAACACGTAACAATAAATTTCGATCAATTAAATTTATTCCGTTACAAACACAGTGATCTTAAACTTTTGGTAAGGCCTGTATTCTCGCTTATTTCTTCAAGTAGAGAAAACAATGTTAAATGCATAATACACAACTGGTTGAATGATATTTGGCGCGCAGTTCAGGGGTGGAGTATTTGCTGTTTATTCATGCACGACGCATCATTGATAAGTGATGTCACACACTCAGAGCTCCTGAGTTTTGAATTCAGTAAATCGTCGGCTTACTTCTAAACTCTCGTAAGTTACCTTTACCAAACTATTCAGCAGGGTAAAATATTTCACAGAAATACTAGAATTGCCATATTGTTTAGTTTAATAGCCTAGATACACATTACAAGCAATTTTTCATATATCTGGTAGACTTGCGTGGTTTTAAGAAATACAACTCTAGCCTTATCTGGATATACGGGGTTTCCAAGTTTGATTTTGATAACGTGATTATGCTATTGTGTTGCATTTAATGTGAAGAAGCTTATCGAAATAACATGTATAAAAACACAAAAGGTAAATATTCGAGTTACTTGAAAAAGAGGGCAGATAATCAACTTAGAAATTGCTTAAATTCTTCAAATTTCCCAGTTGCAATAACTGCACACAGCACCAGTGATATATATTCACGTTTGTCTTGAGCACATCGACCAGGCAGACCTGATAATTATGCACTGTCCTCAAGGCAAGAACCTCCGTTGCTCAGGCGGCAGTGAGCCTGCTTCCCACCGCTGGGTTTCGTGGTTCAAATCCCGGTCACTCCAAGTGAGATAATAAGATGCTGTTCAACGAAAGGCTAAACGGATAACCGAGTAGATTTCAGATTAACACAGAAATATGGACCGAATGTATTAATACACATATTTTAAAATCGCGTTGGCAAGATATATAAGTTACAACTATATACAACAATAATAAAACACAGGGAGCAACCTACTTTAAATAATATTTTACAAATAATGAACGTTTGATTTAATACTTAAGACAAATTTAACAAAATAGTTCCAAAAATTTTATAAACAAAATTTACTATCTATAAATTTACTATCTGTTTACTATTTACACAGAACGGATGCGTACTGTAAACAAATACTCTTGTCTCGCCAGTCATTAAAAGTAACACATCCTATGGTTCGTATGCGATAACCCCCCTAAATGAATGGCAAATATAATGTTCCCTTCCGTGGTCTACATTAGTTAAAGAAATGTCTCACTTACTGCACATATAACACGGGACAAGAGGACGTGAATGATGAAGGCAAAAGGGAAAAGCTCCTAATCATAAGTACGGGGTTCATGCAGCGAACTACCCCGTTATAATTTCTTGAGGCCAGAATTTGCGCTGGTGCTCCAGGACTTCCTGAGCGTTTGGAGGCAGTGAGAGTATAAATATTATCATAAACTACGCTGTGAATAGTGCCTTGTATCAGGATTCGATACCCAGCTCTCTGAAAGACACAGCTCCTCACATGGGAACGCCACAGCTTAGTTCAAACTTCGGGAGGCTGATGCATATAAAAGAAATAAAACAGATATATGTCCGAGGGTTTGTGCCATTGGCTCTTATTTAACTAGAAAAAGACTTTTCAATTGCACAATCTTCATACATGTTCGTATTATGCACCACTGGGCTAGTAGTCGCCATCCCTCATTTCCACGTGAGCGTCGCAGGTTTCACTTTCACTTCTCATTACCTCTCTCTCAAACTGACTTAAAAAATTACTGCTATTGACTGATGAGTAGTAATTTTCGTTACAAGATATGTGGTTAAATTTTTTTTTGCTAGGGGCTTTACGACGCACCGACACAGATAGGTCTTATGGCGACGATGGGATAGGATAGGCCTAGGAGTTGGAAGGAAGCGGCCGTGGCCTTAATTAAGGTACAGCCCCAGCATTTGCCTGGTGTGAAAATGGGAAACCACGGAAAACCATTTTCAGGGATGCCGACAGTGGGATTCGAACCTACTATCTCCCGGATGCAAGCTCACAGCCGCGCGCCTCTACGAGGGTTAGATTATTTAATAATAATAATAATAATAATAATAATAATAATAATAATAATAATAATAATAATAATAATAATAATAATAATGTTATTGGCTTTACGTCCCACTAACTACTTTCTGCGGTTTTCTGAGACGCCAAGTTGCCGGAATTTAGTCCTGCAAGGAATTCCTTTACGTGCCAGTAAATCTACCGACACGAAGCTGACGTATTTGAGCACCTTCAAATACCACCGGACTGAGCCAGGATGGAACCTGTGAAGTTAGGGTCAGAAGGCCAGCGCCTCAACCTCAGCCACTCAGCCTGGCAAATTATTCACTCATTACAAAAAAGTATCCATGTTCTAACAAATATGCAATGCACAATGTATTTATTTGAAGATCAAACACAAGTACTGTACGCTATAGCCGCACTGATTTATTCCGCGGCAAATGAACGTAATTCATGTAACTTACAAGAACAGACACAGCAAACTTCTACAATTAACCCTGTAAATAAAGCTTTCTCACAACAGTTCATAGCATGAGTATTTTCACGTGAAACATCTTTCTGTGGCCGGAGAGTCTCAAGCAAAGAATCGATTAATTAAACGCTCTTTATGTATTAAAGGTTGTTTTAAAGTAGAAGGCTAAATTATACGTGACCACGGCAGCTGGCGTAATGCGCATGACGCTGCAATGAGGTACATTTTGGGCATTCCAAAATCACTTACTGCGTGGGTGTAATTTTGTACAATTGTCTTTACGTCGCACCGACACAGATAGGTCTTATGGCGACGATGGGATAGGATAGGCCTAGGAGTTGGAAGGAAGCGGCCATGGCCTTAATTAAGGTACAGCCCCAGCATTTGCCTGGTGTGAAAATGGGAAACTACGGAAAACCATATTCAGGGCTCCCGGCAGAGAGATTCGAACCCACTATCTCCCGAATGCAAGCTCACAGCTGCGCGCCCCTAACCGCACTGCCAACTCGCTCGGTCTGCGTGGGTGTAACTTGGTGTGCAAAGGCGAGTGAGGCACCATTTCATCATTACGTTTGTATCGATGAGATCTATCAGATACCACCAGAAAATACTGAAGACTTTGTGTGTGAAAATTGACGAATTTTGGCATATGGCTATTTCACAAAACTGTGTAAATATACGAATAATAAGTGGGTAAAAGCCTATATAAAAACATATGCAACACGAAGCTATATACAAGAAAGGAAAGAATAACAGTACATTTAATAATAGCCAAAAATTGTGCGAATGAAAATGTAAATCAGTAAATAAACCGTATGTCCGCCTCCGTGGTGTAGTGGTTGGTGTGATTAGCTCTGCCACGAAATTTAAAACGTGGTACGAGGACTGGAACGGGGTCCACTAAACCTCGGGAGCTCAACTGAGTTCGATTACCACCTCAGCCATTCTTGAAGTGGTTTTCCGCGGTTTCCCACTTCCCCAGGAAAATTTCGGGATTGTAACTAAGTGAACGCCACGGTCGTTTCCATTCCCCAGTCTGGGCGGTGTGCTGGTCCTTCTCCCCAGTTTCATCCCCAACCAAATGTCTCACGCATTAGGACACTGCCCTTGAGACTGTAGAGGTTGGATCCCCCGCTGAGTCCGAGGGAAAAATCAACCCTGGAGGGTAAACGGACTAAGAATGAAATAAAAAAAATATTTTAAAGTTCTTTAACCATTCCTAATTACCATACACGAGAGACGTTTAACGGAAATAACCCTATCACGTTTTGTGCTTCATAGGCCTATTTAACTGATTGAAAATGAAAACCTACAACCTGTTTTCCAGTCATTGACCGGGTCAGGAATGAAATGAATGAATCATATATAGGCTATTAGTACGATGGGGTCGCCACTCCCAAAGTGATTTAATTAATGGCTGATAGATGCTACGAAATGAGAACGGAGAGTGTTGCTGGAATGAAAGATGACAGGGAAAACCGGAGTACCCGGAGAAAAACCTGTCCCGCCTCCGCTTTGTCCCGCACAAATCTCACATGGAGTGACCGGGATTTGAACCACGGTATCCAGCGGTGAGAGGCCGACGCGCTGCCGTCTGAGCCACGGAGGCTATTATTTAACTGATTATTTGTTGTAAATCGTAAACAGTTTCACTGCTTCTCCACATCTTTTCATTACTGCAGCAGTGGTTATACAAATAAAGGAAAAAGCGTAGATTGGTCCAGCCGTGAGTGACATGACATGAGTTCCTAGGCCGCATTGTCAAAGACAAAAACAGATAACTTAAAATATAATAATTTGATGGCGTGTGGGCTGGTGCGGGTCTTTCGTGTTGACAGACGAGGTTGGAGCGCTACCTAAGATGAAATCTAAAGTTGAAGACGGCACGAACACACAATCGCCGACCCATAGCAATTCATTAATGGGGGTTAAAATCTCTGATCGGACCGGAAACGAATCCGCGACCTCTTGAACGATTTAGCAATTGAGTCGGACCAGTAAACTCGTATCGTCGCCCTGCGATGATGCAGTTCTTTTCAGGCACACCACCAATGAAGGTGAGCTACCTGTTCCATTTTAACCACGTACCAACCCTCCTGCCTATACATTTCTTTCTTTATTTTTTAAATTTTTTCAAGTTGCTTTACGTCGCACCGACGCAGATAGGTTTTACTGCGACTATGGAACAGCAAAGGACAAGGAATGGGATGGAAACGAGCGTGGCCTTAAGTAAGGTACAGCCCCAGCATTTGCTTGGTGTGAAAATGGGAAACAACGGAAAATCATCTTCAGGGCTGCCAACAGTGGGATTCGAACCCACTATCTCCCGAATACTGGATACTGGCCGAAGTGCAGCTATCGATCTCGATTCATAAATTTCTGGCAGTACCGGAAATCGAACCTGAGCCACCAAGGACGGCAGATAATAGTGCTGACCGTTACACTATGGAGGAAGAAAATAAGCAAGTAAGGTAAGAATACAAGTGAGGTGTTGGCGCCTCTTGAACCCATAACTCCCGAGTGCGAGGCAACCATCGCTACGTGCCAACATGCTCACAGGCCGTTAAATTTAAAATATAACTTAGCGCGATAGCTGTAGTCGCTAAAGTGGTATTTCGTGGTTTCTCATTTTCACACCATGCAAATGCTGGGGCTGTACCTTAATTAAGGCCAGGCCGCTTCCTAACCACTCCTAGCCCTTTCCTGGCCCATAGTCGCCATCAGACCTATCTGTGTCGGTGCGACGTAAAGCAACTTGCTTAATTTAAAATATACTTTCCTCGTAAATAAGGGCCCATGGCACATACACTCGGACGTGTATGTTTGGTTTGACGTTGATCAGCCTCCCCAAGTTTGAAAGACCTCTTGTAGCGTACAGGCACGTTAGATGGATTTCTTTGATTCGGGGTGTGAAATGTAAAGCAATGACGTCTTCAACATGGCTCTACTGAAATCTGAGCACTGTTCGCAGTATAGGATGTCACGTCCTCCCGTTCGGGTTCAATGTCAAGTATGGAACGTCGCGTCGTGGTGAGTAACTGCACGGGGTCACCTTGTGTTTGTACTTCCTTGTATGAGTGACCTTGGAACAACTGTAAGAGATGGCGCTGGTTGGTCGAAATGACGCAGCGCTCTGCCATGCTGCGACGAGTTCACGGGGCCACCCATAGGCTAACAGGTGGAGCTTCGTATTAAATGTCTTTTTATGAATTACCAAATGTTGTGTCATAAAATATGATACTTGGTAACACTAATAATAACAATAGTAACAATATCCATCTCGGTGGTGTAGTGGTTAGTGCGATTAGCTGCCACTCTCGGAGGCCCGGGCTCGATTCCATTCTCTGCCACGAAATTTGAAATGTGGTGCGAGAGCTGAAACGGGGTCCACTAAGCCTCGGGAGGTGAACTGAGTGGAGGGCGTTGGATTCTCACCTCAGTCATCCTCGAAGTGGTCTTCCGTTGTTTCTCACTTCTCCAGGCAAATGCCGGGATGGTACCTACCTTAAGGCCACAGAAGTGTCCTTCCCTCTTCTTTGTATATCCCTTCCGATCTTCCCCTCCCACCACAAGGCCCCTGTTCACCAAGCAGGTGAGGCCGTCTGGGCAAGGTACTGATCCTCCCTCCAGTTCTATCCTACCGATCCAAAGTCTCACGCTCCAGGTCACTGCCCTTGAGGCGGTAGAGGTGCGATCTCTCGCTGAGTCCGGGGGAAAAACCAACCCTGGAGGGTAAACGGATTAAGAAAGAAAGAATGAAGCGACGTAAAACAATAACATTATTATTTTATTATTATTATTATTAATATAATAATATAATAATAATATATTCAAAAAGTAGACTTCGAGATTTTATGATCGATTTGGACCAACACACCAATACCCTTCCTCCAACACTCACTCATCCAGTCCAGGCCAGAAGCCTGAACCTATTATGTTCTTCATCTTATTATTTTCTTCTTCTTAGTCGCCTTTATTTCAGTTCATTAGAATCGGTACTTCATTCAATTACTTTTGGTTCAGATAGATTTATACGTATGTTATTTAACTTTCATGATCCGTAAATTTCAATTTGATATTACTACAGTATATGTGGGTTTGGCCTTTTTTTTTTACAGCCGAATGCCCTCTCTGACCCTCTGTGGAGAGATGTATTCATTATTGCGTGTTTCTGGAGTGGTTGGTTGTGTGGCGTGTTGTATGTAGATGAAGAAATGTGTAGACAAATACCGAATCAGAGGAATTAACGTAAAGCAGTTAAATATTCCGTCCCGGCCGGTAATTAAACCCCGGGCCGTCTGAACCGAATGCAGCTGACCACTCAAGTCCAGGAGCCGGAACTGATCCAGTTCAATACGATGCAGATTTCGTTCTATGACCCTGCGGGCTTGACACATCTTCGGCGTACATGTGTGTGCAGGAATTTATAATCGTATGTGTTAACCATCCATTTGAGTCAAGTAGCTGTCAGCTTGCATTAGGGAAACAATGGGTTCGAACACCACTGTCTACAGCTCTGAGGATGGCTTTCTGCGATTCCCCATTTTCACTCCAGGCAAATGCTGGGGTTGTACCTTAACTAAGGCCACGGCCACTTCCTTCCTTCCCCTAGCTCTTTGCTATCCCATTGTCACCATATGACCTATCTGTGTCACTGTGACGTCAAGCAAATTTAAAAGAAATGATAGCCTAATGTCTCAATGTCTTTAGAATGCCAACATGGCCTGTAATGAAGTAAAGAACGCTGTTTCTACGCGAGTATCTCTATAGGCTACTGTACAGAGCGAACCCGTAGAATGTGGAAACTATTTGAGGTGTTGCACATGAAAGAAATTCAAACCATCATTTTGTCCATCCCTTAGAAAGTTCACATTAAAACCACCATAAACTCTGGTGATTGGACAAGAGAACTGAGATTTTAAAATAGGTATTATTTAAATAATTCGAATGTTGCCTCAGTTGGACACTGAGCCAAATTCCATTCAACTCTGCAGTCACCGTTTAACAACGATAGGGAGCATGAATAGCAAGATCGCTTTGTGCCCAGATTGAGGTACCCAGTTCGTTGGGGACTGCGGATGTAAAATTTAAGACAAATGTTGCAAAACGAAACAACTGCTTAATCCACATTAGTTGAAAGCGTGTGTTCTACCGCACGTGACCTAGAGACCGAAGAAACGAAGAGATCATTCATAGCACGAAAACATGGCACATCGGCTGGGGAGGAACTGTGTTCATATCGAGGGTTTCTGGTTATTTCATTCTGCCCCGAAAGTATGTCCTGCTGAAATGATATTATGATAACTTTCTTTTATTGTTTATTTCTTTGTCATTACACTTCTAAAATTTCCTTGGAATCCAACAATACCTTCTTAGCATGCAAAGAAAATTGCTGTAATTTAGTGATGTGACAACAGAGCAAAACCGGTCGCCATGATCCTTTCGGCCCGTGAATCAACTTTCATCATCATTGGTATCTTTAACCTATTGGATAATATTTCATAGACCTAACATTGAAGAATTCTGTACACCCGGTGTCCATACGCTAGGAAGATCGTTGTAGTGTGACGTCACTATTTCCACGTTCTTTTCTTTAACATTAATCAAATGGCTCGTGTATGACCAGGAAGAGACATGCCGCAAATTCTACCGAGCACTTAGGGAAGGTACAAGCAATTTGCTCAATATTGCGTTTCTGTAAGCAATAAGCAAACATCAGTATGCAGTGGTTCATAAGAAAGAAATTGGTTGGTGTGTAAAACGTAGCGTAACTGATATCGAACAGGACGTTTCTGCAATCACGTTAGCTGACATTCTCTAGGACTTGCTGAAATGAAGGAAAATGAACTACGCTATTGGGAGTTTTGATGTACTGAGGAAATATGGATCTGAAAATGTTTATTTCTAAGTTCTGTACTCCCCAACGAAATATTTTTATAATTTACTCTTGCTTGTTCCAGGTCCGGCTCCTTGGCTGAGTAGTAAGCGTAACAGTCTTCAGGTCATAGGGTCCCGGGTTCGATTCTCGGTCAGGCCGGCGATCTTAGCCGCATCTGGTTAAATCCTCTGGCTCGGGAACTTGTGTCAGTGTTAATACACACACCACTTCATTCACACACAACGCAATATACTATCAGCCGCCAAAGGAATACGCAATGGAGATACATCCCTCCACATAGGGTTGATCTAAGGAAGGGCATCCGGCCTTAAAACTGAGTTTAATCGATATTAAGTACCGACCATAAATAAATAGGGTAAGGCAAGGAACAGAAGAAGGAGAAGGTTGTCTGTTGTAAACAGTCGGCTTCCCGTTATAAGAGTATGTCCGATAGCTGCAGTCGCTTAAGTGCGGCCAGTATCCAGTATTCGGGAGATAGGGGGTTCGAACCCCACTGTCGGCAGCCCTGAAAATGGTTTTCCGTGGTTTCCCATTTTCACGCCAGGCAAATGCTGGGGCTGTACCTTTATTAAGGCCACGGCCGCTTCCTTCCGCTTCCTTCCCACTCCTAGCCATTTCCTGTCCCATCGTCGCCACAAGACCTATCTGGGTCGATGCGACGTAAAGCAACTAGCAAAAAAAAAAAAAAAAAAAAAAAAAAAAAAAAGGATGTCACAAGGGCCATCAAATTCCAATCATAACTTTGTCGACAATGGTTATCTAAACGAGCAGGAAAGGGAATATAATATCAAGAAGACAAACTGGCCAAGAGCTTATTAATTTTATTATAATCCTTAGCAAAATTCCTAACAAGTATAATTTTAATTTTATTTAAAATATAGAAAAGTAATTTTATTATTATTAATTAATGTCAGACGAACAAACTGACGTATGTGTAAAATTTATACGCTGCATACGGTTCGTTGGCGCCATCTCTTAGTGAAACCGGAAAAGGCTTACGCATACACATAGTACACAGTCCCCGAACCAAGGGAATTAACCCATTAAGCTTAAAATCTCCGACCCGGCAGGGAATCGAGCTGGGGTCCCTCTGAACCGAAGGCAACTACGCTGACCATCCAGCCAAGGATCCAAATCTATGTTTCCATAACGCTTGCGAGTGTGTTTTAATTATTACAGTAAGTAACTAGGGAGCTCACGATCAAACTGTATCAATTAACAAGTTAGCTGGCAGCCAGAACGATACTGTGGTGAGACCTATGATGTCCGAATATGTTTTTAAACTAACTAACTAACTTCGCTCCATTCCTTGACTTGTTTTCTATAAAGGCGACCCTTTAGGTAGGAAAAATAAAACTAAGACGTGTATACCAGGAAAAAGGCGCCCCGCATCTGTTGGGTTTTCTTGAGGCTAGAGGTTCTCTTTGCGAGAATTTTTTTTCTCCTGGTTCCGAGTCAGGGACTGTTCTTTGGTTAATCGGCTGGCACAAGTAAAGGTTTTACAAAATGCAATTTTTCTACAGAAAATTCAAAATGATGAAACTATTTAGTAAGCATCACGAACTTTTTTAAAGTATTTCTTATGTATGAGCAACAATGGGAGGCAACTATTCGATGAAATCTAGTAGGACACTGGAAAATTTGAAACTAAAAACTGAATATTTTGTTAACAAAAACAAATCGCTTATTTGAATTCTTTGTTATAAATTATTAAATTATCGAAAATTCCGTTCGGAATGTTTATTTCAGGCTCTTAGGTATAGGCCTATCTGTAAGTCCGGTTCTCGGGATGAATTGTCAGCTAAATTGGCATAGGGTTCCTTGTTCATTTCAAGGACGGACGAGGAGATTAACTAAGTTCGGTTAATTCTTCTTTTTTCTTTGCTATTTGCTTTACGTCGCACCGACACAGATATGTCTTATGCGGACGATGGGACAGGAAAGGGCTAGGACTGGGAAAGAAGCGGCCGTGGCCTTAATTAAGGTACAGCCCCAGTATTTGCCTGGTGTGAAAATGAGAAGCCACGGAAAACCATCTTCTGGGCTGCCGACAGTGGGGTTCGAACCCACCATCTCCCAAATACTGGATACTGGCCGCACTTAAGCGACTGCAGCTATCGAGCTCGGTAGGTTAATTCTTCTCACTCGGAGAATGAGTGTTTGAGATTGTGCTAATACACCTTCCCCTATATCAACGTATCACACTACTAACCACAATAGAAACACTCGCTCCTCACTCCCCCACCACATAAGGTTGGCTTCAGTAAGGGCATCTGGCATCCGCAAAACAGCGCGTAATCCTTATTGGTGCCGATTCCACAGACAACTGGAAAAATGGCCAGGATAGTAGAAGAAGCTTTTAGCTGCCTATACCTGAAATATGATCCACAAGAACGTATAACAAATGTTATTTTTTAAACTGCCGAAACTAATTTTGAAATAGATAACATAGTGATAATTAATTCAATTATTTCAGGTACATTTCTGTTGCCACATGTTTTCTTTTTAGGTACTTTATAATGTATTTATTCAAAATTAGTTTCGGCAGACTGAAGATTCTAACAGTTATAAATAACTAAGTTGAATCTGAAAAGATATAGCTTCGAATATCACAAAAGGAATGATAACAAATGTGTCAAAAAGGTGAAGACTGTCATAAGTTTATAGGTATATAACTCAATATACAGGCATTTTTAATACTTACAAAATTTAGACAATATACCTTTTGTTTTCCATTTTCTATATTTATACGACGGTAATGAAATGTCCGAGCAAAACATTTTAGACAAGAATGACTTGGTCTGAAGTGTAAATAATTGAATGTAAATGCACAATTTATTCAAAAACCTTACAACCAAGCAAATCTCACCAAAATTAAAACTTTCATTTACATTTAAGTAAATTTAACTATATTTATAGAGAAACATTTAAAGACGGCACTGTTTTCTAGGTTAAATTCAACTGTTCAATTGTCCGGCTCCATGGCTAAATGGTTAGCGTGCTGGCCTTTGGTCGGGAATTTAACCATAATTGGTTAATTTTGCAGACACGGGGGCTGGGTGTATGTGTCGTCTTCATCATCATTTCATCCTCATCATGCCGCGCAGGTCGCCTATGGAAGTCAAATCAAAAGACCTGCATCTGGCGAGCCGAACTTGTCCTCGGACGCTCCCGGCACTAAAAGCCATACGCCATTTCATTTCAGCTGTTCAATTTTTCCAAAGTCTTGATTTCAGGACAGTTTTGATTTAATGGGTTGATTTTTCGAAAACCCGGTGTGTGCTTTTTAAATTTGTCAAGTCATTTTTTCGGTGTGTGGGTGGGGAGTGGGGACAGGGGGGAAGATTGAATCCCAACTAACCCTTCCCACTGGGTATCGCCTTGGTTATGATGTTGATTACTTTTATTACTTCTTCGTTTTCTTCCTTGCATTTTACCCAGTTTATTGGGGTCGGTGGATTTTGTTCAGTTTTATGGCCGAATGCCCTTTAGACGCCAATCTTACATGGAGGGATATATTCACTGTTGAGTGTTTCAGGTGGTTTTGTAGCGTACTGCGTTTTGTATGGATGAAGAGAAATGTATTAGAACGAACACAAACACCCAGTCCCCAACCCAATGAAATCAATCAACCCCTGTTAAAATCCCCAGCTAGAACAGGAATTGAACCCGGGGCTCTCTGAAGCAAATGCCATTACGCAGACCATTCAGTCATGGACCTGGATTATTATTATTATTATTATTATTATTATTATTATTATTATTATTATTATTATTATTATTATTATTAAAATCTAGCTTGGGAGTTTTCGTAGTTTTGATATGATGGTTATAGTCACAGGACCTCCAGTTTAACGCTGAATACAAATAGCCGGGAAGTAAATATCCATTCCGAAATTTCCACTTGCGTTGACAGGGATTCGAACTACGGCGACCTTGAATTGAAGCCAGTAAGGTGTCACTCAGCTTTTCATCACAACAAAATGGTGAGGGAAATTTTCCCGAAACTCATCTAAAACCTTTAAATAATAATGTAAATTTTCGTGTTTACGCGAGCAAGAATATATGGACAATAATAATAATAATAATAATAATAATGCCTTTACCAAAACACCAAGATACGTCACTATGAAACAGTTCTGAAGCCAGTAGTTCTATATGCAGCTGAAACCCTGTCTCTAAATGCCAACAAAGGACTCCTTGAAGAACTGGAGAAAAGAGAACGCAAAATTGTGAGAGGAATCTTGGGATCAAAGTACAGAAATGGAATCCATCAAAAGAGATCCAACAAGGAAGTCTACAGCAAAATAGAGAAAATTACCGACACAATCAGAAAAAGACGGGCACGATTTTACGGTCATCTGAAAAGAATGGACGGAAGAAAGTTAACTAAAGAAATCTTTTTTTTTTTTTTTTTTTTTTTGATTCAAACCCCAAAACCACAATTCCCTGGTTTAGAAATACCAAAGAAGACCTGCAAATGCTACATATCTCAGCTGAAGACGCCCTTAACAGAGATATCTTCCGCAAGAAAATATTGACGAACGGGCTAAACCGAGACGAGCAGCCGAAGAGAAGACACGGTGCCCCTTGGACAGAGGAGCGTAAGCAGGCACACTCACAAAGAATGAGGGAAATTTGGGCTCTAAAGAAGGCCAAGTTCAGTGTCAAATGCAACAAGACTTAACGTGGTCCTTGATGGCCCCAGCGAATTATATAATAATAATAATAATAATAATAATAATAATAATAATAATAATAATAATAATAAATAATAATAATAATAATAATAATAATAATAATAATAATAATAATAATAATCGTTTTACATCTCAGTTACTACTTTAACGGTTTTCGGAGGCGTGGATGGCGGAATTTTGTGTCAAAGGAATTATTTTGTGTGTCAATAAATCTACCGACTCGAGGTTGGCGTATCTCTGCATCTTCAAATACCGCCTTACTGAGTCGGGTTCGAACCTACAAACTTAGGCTCAGAATGACAGTGCTCTTCCGTCTGAGCCACTCTTGCCGCCGATATGAACAAGGATTCGGTAATTAATGATGAATTTTACGAAAAGAAGAAGGGTTGTGATTTCTGAGGTACGAATAATATGTATTTTTATTGCTAATAAAGCTTTCTTCATAGGTAATTTAAACTCAGTTTATTGTGTTCGCTGAAGCGTAACATTACATTTACTGATGTACTCGTAGGATTTCATTCTCTAGTAATTAAGACTTTTTAACGATATTTTATCACGCTTCTGCGTCAAAATTAATCTTGATTGTACACGCTCATTCCAGCAAAGTGATAGCTATTGTGTTTTCTGGATAACAAGCAAGGTCACAGCAATATTAGGAATGGCAATACGGAGGACACCGACGGGGCCACTTCGAAGTGTGAGGGTCGTAAATAACGTTGAAAGATCGGTCGTGCTAGTTCTTTACCCTGTGCTCTTTAGTTATGGAGGGGATTCCCCTAACCCAGACGGCCGGCTGGATGAATATAGTGCTCGAGTCGGTTTCACTTTCTTAAAGAGCGCGAGGAAGTAAGGTAGGCGGAAGCTAGGTCGAGGGTCTTCAAGCGTGGAGAGCGAAAGTGAGGCGGAATGAGGTCAGTAGCACACCTCTTGGGGTCACTGGTGAGAGTGCGCGAGGGATGTTCCTTTCATTTCCGGCAATGGCAGGCTGACAAGGACAATGATCGCTACTTACCAGCGGTTCCCAAACTGGTGAGCGCGAGAGATTTACTAGTGAGGTGCACAAAACACTCACAAGGGAAGTACATGAAGTTCCCTATTAAGATTTTGATGAAAGTCTCACAGTTGAAAGATTGTATATGTACTAGACCTACGAATCGCAATCGTATGTAAGGGTGAATGAAAGTCTAGGAAATATTGGCAAGCACTTGATGTGTGTTTTTCGTTAGTCTATATTCCTTGCTAGAAGGCTAGAGGACCAAGGAGCACTTTCCTAAACTTCACGACAGAATTTTTATTGTGAAGATGCATAGCTTCATTTATAACCATTTTAGTTCTATTGTGCATTACAGTTATTATTCTTATGTTTCTTATTATTATGCTCTTATGTTTATACTGCCACCTCTTACGCGGAGGTCCCAGGTTTGATTACCCGCCCGGTCAGATATTTTTACTTGGATCAGAGGACTGATTCGAGGTCAACTCAGCCTACGTGGGAACAATATTGAGGTGCAATCTGACGATGAGACAGCGGCCCCGGTCTAGAAAGCCAAGAATAATGGCCGAAAGGATTCGTCGCGCTGATCAAGTGTCACCTCGTAATCTAAGGACCTTCGGGCTGAGCGGTGGTCGTTTTGCAGGCCAAGGCCCATCGTGGCTGTAGTGGACATGGGCATTATTATTATTATTATTATTATTATTATTATTATTATTATTATTATTATTATTATTATTATTATTATAGATAGGTCTTATGGCGACGATGGGACAAGAAAGGACTAGGAGTGGGAAGGAAGTGGCCGTGGCCTTAATTTAGGTACAGCCCCAGCATTTGCCTGGTGTGAAAATGGGAAACTACAGAATACCTTCTTCTTCTTATTATTATTATTATTATTGTTATTATTATTATTATTATTATTATTATTATTATTATTTCCTGTGAACCATGTGATCTTGCCGCGGTGGGCAGACTTGTAAGTCCCAATGAAGCGGGTAGTCGAGCCGTAGGGGCAACCTTAACGGATGGGTATCTGTCGAGAGACCGGACTAACGAATCGTTCATCGAAAGAGGAGTACCAACAGGCTTTCGGAAGTAGAAAGGGTAGCAGTCTGGATGATGGATATAGTCTGTTAATGATATTGAACATGGCTGAATGCAACGGTAAATAACTCCCGAAACATGCTGTTCTCTCTGTACGAATGAATGATGTGCTGATGATGGCATCCTCCCGGTGAAATATTGCGGAGGTTAAATAGTTCCCCGTTCGGATCTCTGGGTGGGGACTTCGAGAGTGATCTGGAAGACGAATACTGATATTCTGCTAGTCAAAGCGTGGAATGTTAGCAGTTTGAATTGTTGCGGTAGGCTGCAGAATCTCAGAAGGGAAAAGGTTAGACAAAACTTAGATGTAGTTGGTAAATGTGAAGTACGTTGGCAGGAAGAGCAGGATTTTTGGTCAGGTGACTACAGGTTTATGAACTCATAATCAAACAGGGGAAATGCGGTATTTGATTTAATCTTGGAGGGCGGGAGTGTAAATGAGTTGAATTCCTTTCATGAGGACACAGAAATCAAAAACTGAAGAAGTTAGAGTCATGATAATGGGTATTTAGAAGATCCTTTACTATTAAAGAAACAAGTATTTTTTGCGGGAAAGTTCACTTAGTGGGGGGGGGGGAAGTAGTGTGAAATGAAGTGCAAAAAGTAAATTACTTTTATGGGGATACTTATATCTCAAAACTGAAGGTAATAGACGTGAACATTGGTGTTTGGAATCCCCCTTAAACATAAAGAAACAAGCCTTCTTTTAATTTTTTTTGGGGGGGGGCGGTAAATAAACTTAACGGCGGTGGGGTGTAGAAGGAGGTGAGATCAATTGATTTTACTCTTATTAATGTTCTTATAAGGATCCTCCGTTGCTCAGGCGGCACCGTGCCGGCCTCTCACAGCTGGGTTCCGTGGTTCAAATCCCGGTCACTCCAAGTAACATTCGTGCTGGACAAAATGGAGGCGGGACAGGTTTTTCTCCGGATACTCCGGTTTTCCCTGTCATCATTAATCCCAGCAACATATAATAGTAATAATAATAATAATAATAATAATAATGTTCCGGACCGTCGTCAAATGTGCGGACCGCGCTGGTAATGGCTCCTGGACGGGTAATGACTAAGAATGCAGTCCGGCCGCGGGTTCAGTGCCGCCAAGGCACCCAATATGACACCACTCCGGATCTCCTGAAGGATTTTATCCATATTAAAAATGATTAAAGGAAAAGATGGCAAAGATTAACGGACCCAACTGACCAGGAGGAATACCTGAGCCTAGCCCGGGAAGTACGAAATCGATTGCTGGAAAGGAAGATTGAAAAATGGGAGGAAACATGCTGTAAAATAATAGAAAACGAGTCAGATCGGGAATGTTAGTGGATTCTCGCAGAAAACGAGTCAGATCGCGAATTTCGGCGGATTATATATCTAAAACAATAAGCATTCAATTATAAATTTCAGTATAATACCGTAGCGAAGCACGGGTATCTTGCTAGTAGTGAATAAGAAAAATGGAAGAGGGTAAGCTACTGCGATCAGCACAGCGAACGGATTATTGTAATGAAAATAGACACCAAACCAATGCCCAACACACTAGTGTAGCTCTGTATGCTTAATAGTACAGCGGCAGGCGAGATATCGAAAGAATAAATATGAAGAGATAGATGATTTAATAAAATATGTGAAAGGAGGCCAGAATCTAATATTGTAATGGGGTCTAGAATGCAGTGGTAGGCCAAGGAAGGGAAGGTAATGCAGCACGAAAATTCGGACTGGGACAAAGGAATCCAACAGAAAATCAGCTGGTTGAATTCTGCATAGATCATAATATACTCTTTGCTAATACTTGGTTCAAGCACTACAAACGACGGCTGTATCCGTGGATAATACCTGGAGACACTAGTAGATATCAAATAGACTTCGTTATGACTAGGGAGAAATTTAGAAACCAGGTTCTGGATTGCAAGAAATTCCCAGGAGCAGATGTGGGCTCTGACCACACCTTGGTGGTCATGAAATGCCATATGAAGCTGAAGAAATTGACGAAAGAAAGGAATGCAAGGAGATGGTATCCAAATAAGTTGAAAGAAAAGAATCTGAGGGATTGTTTCAAGGAACATATTGCACAAGGGCTAAGTGAAACGGCTAAAGGAACCGGAATGAAGAATGAGATCAGTAGGGCTACTGAAGAAGAGTTAGAAAGTAAGATATGATCATGTAAGGATCAATGGATAAAACGGGAGGAGATCTAATTGACAAACGGCGAAAGTACAAGATTGTAAAGAATGAAGAGGGCAGAAAAGAATACAGGCGATTAAAGAATGGAATTGTTAGAAAGTGCAGGACAGCTAAGGAAGAATAGCTGTGGAGAATTGCAGGGATGTTTAAGGTTGTATGGTTTTAGGAAAGGTAGATGCTGTATATTTAGCCGGTCCCGTGGTGTAAGAGTAGCGTGCCTGCCTCTCACCCGGAGGCCCCGAGTTCGATTCCCGGCCAGGTCAGGGATTTTTACCTGGACCTGAAGGCTGGTTCGAGGTCCACTCAGCCAACGTGATTAGAATTGAGGAGCTATCTGACGGTGAGATGGCGGCCCCGGTCTAGACAGCCAAGAATAACGGCCGAGAGGATTCGTCGTGCTGATCACACGACACTTCGTAATCTGCATGCCCTCGGGTTGAGCAGCGGTCGCTTGGAAGGCCAAGGCCCTTCAAGGGCTGTAGTGCCATGGGGTTTGGTTTGGGTTTGGTTTTAGATGCTGTATATTTGAAAATCAAGTAAACCTTTGGCGAAAAGAAAACTAGGTGTGAGAATATTAAGAGCTCAGATGGAAGACCACTTCTGGGGAAATACGGCAGGAAGATGGCAGGAACTATGCCAAGAACTGTATCAAACGAGAAGTAGATGATAGGCCAAAGGTTCTTGAAAAGAAGAGGCTCTTGATGCTGATGAAATGGAAGAGCCATTTCGAGGCCTGAGTTCGACAGAGCTTTGAAAGACCTTAATAGTAACAAGTCACCTAGAAATTATGACGCTGGGCTGGGGCTGTACCTAAATTAAAGCCACGGCCGCTTCCTCCCCATTCCTAGGCCTTTCCTGTCCCATCGTCGCCATAAGACCTATCTGTGTCGGTGCGACGTAAAACAAATAGCAAAAAAAATTACTACCTGCCCTAGGATAAACCACTCCTTCTTCTCCTTTCTTCTTTCTCTACCTCTTCTCCCACACCTGTGAGGTCGCGGGTGCGATCTGTGTCGCACATGTGGATTTGGCCTTGTTTTACGGCAGGTTGCCCTTCCTGGCACCAACCCGATATGGAGGGATGTAATCACTATTGGGTGTTCTTGTGGTGGCTGGTAGTGTAGTGTGTTGTCTGAATATGAAGAGGAAAGTGTTGGAACAAACACAAACTCCCAGTCCTCGGCCAGAAGAATTAATCTAAGGCGATTAAAATCCCCGACCCGGCCAGGGATCGAACCCGGAACCCTCTGAACCGAAAGCCTCAGCGCTGACCATTCATCCAAAGAGTCGGACCTTAGGAGAAACCACCATGAGGAGGTTATTCTATTTAGTGTGTAAGATTTATGATATAGAAGAAATGCCATGCGATTTCATTCAGGAAGATGTTATGCTTATTCCCAAAAAAGCAGGTGCTGATAAGTGTGAAAACTACTTCACCCTTAGTTTAGTATTTCACGCTAGCAAAATTTTAACACGTATTTTTTACATATGAATGGAAAGACAAGCTGAAGCTGAGTTGGGAGTACAGTTCGACTTCAGAAGAAATGTAGGAACACGTGAAGCAAACCTAACTTTACGTCTGATCTTAGATGATCGAATTAAGGTGTACAAGCCCACGTACATGACATTTATAGATCTAGAAAAGGCATTCGATAATATTGATTTGACTGAGATATTGGAGGTTCTGAAGGTGATCTGGATAAGATACTGAGAAAGAAGAATTATCTGCAAACTTTGCAGTGATAGCAATTGCGAAAATGAACCAGTAAACTTTGCAAATATCAGCATGCAGTGATAGCAATCGTATCTATGAAAAAGAAGCAGCAAATCAGAAAGAAGTAAGGCAAGGCTGCAATTTGTGCTCTCTCCTTTTCAAAGTTTATGTAAAGCAGGCAGTATAGGAAATCAAAGAGGAATTCGGAATGGGAATCGCAATCCAAGGAGAAGAAATTAAAATTTTGAGATTTGCCAATAATTATAATAACAATAATTTTTTATTTTTATATAAGTTGCTTAACGTCGCACCGACACAGATACGTCTTATGGCGACGATGGGACAGGAAATGTCTGGGAGTGGGAAGGAATCGGCCGTGGCTTTAATCAAGGTACAGCCCCAGCATCTGCCTGGCGTGAAAATGGGAAACCACCGAAAACCATTTTCAGGGCTGCGGACAGTGGGGTTTCAACCCACTATCTCCCGTACACTGGATACTGGCCGCAACATAAGCGACTGCAGCTATCTAGCTCGGTAACAATAATTTCGTGCGGCTATTCCTAGCCCAGTGCAGGCCTTGTATGTAACGAATATTATATCATTTTCAAAATTCGAACTCTTTTACAGGTCGTGAAAAATTAAAATACAAAAGTACAAGTCCTGAGGTCATTTTGCATAATATCGCCATTGTGTAAATTCACCCCCTCCCCCTATCTATATATATGTAAAAACGATGTGGGATATAGTGCCATTCCATTAAAATAATATGGAATATCTTCTCAAGAAAACTTTCGGTATTTTTTGTGCATTGCATTCTTAAATTCATTGTACCAGATTACATATTTATTGTCTTTAAACTCTTGGCAAAATATTTTAATACCATTTTTGAAACATTTTGAAAGTCATATTTCTTCTCACATCTTATGTAAAGAAAACACGTGAAATTCACGAGGCGTAGGCCAACAAAGTTTGTTTGACCTGAAAGCTAGATCTTATAAAAATAGGAAGTAGATCTTTGAAAATTAATTTTTCGCAAGGTAAATTAAATTACATCATTTAACCGAAACTCGAAATATTCCGCATGGACTCAATTGTATAGCCTCTCAGGAATGTCAGCCACAGAGCAGAACAATGCAATTGTCTCGTGGACTGTTTTGTTCCTAGTTTCAGCTACGTGCGGCAGGTGATATGTTACTGTGTATAGAGAGTTTACATTTCCATATAATGTACCTGGCGACCTTTTTTCATTATTAAACGAAGTAAAGTAAGTCACATTAAATAATATCTGGAAATTCTCTCCCCATGTTTCTAAAAGAAGTCGAGTTACTTCCGAAGAACCTGCTCTTCAAGAGGAAAAACACTAGTTAATGATATTTAATTGCACATTTACGAAATTGCATTATCGTTAACCATTCGTCACAATCATGGTTGTAAGTTACACCAGTTGTAATAAAATCAATCTTTACACTTCAACCTTTCATTGAAATATAGATTATTGCAGAGTTCAACATGTTTTAAAATATCACCGATCGCTTCGATACTCGTGGTTGCATATCGATAAAAGTACGAAATATTACAGGAATTCGCAACTAACTTTTAGTTTCAGAATAAGAGTCAATTAATGAGAAGTCTATTTCTGTAACGATCCTTACTTATTTTAACTTGTCGTCTTCTTATTCTTCCTCTTATTCACAAATTGACGGAAAACCGAGCGAGAAGGCCGTGGGGTTAGGGGAGCGCAGCCATGAGATTGCATTTGGGAAATAGTGGGTTCGATACCTACTATTGGCAGTCCTGAAGATGATTTTCCGTGGTTTCCCAATTTCATACCAGGCAAATGCTGGGGCTGTACCTTAATTAAGACCACGGCCGCTTCCTTCCAATTCCTAACCCTTCTCTGTCCCATCGTCGCCACAAGACCTATCTGTGTCGGTGCGACGTAAAGCAACTAGCAAAAAAAGAATTTAATTGTAAAAATGAAAGAACTAATGAGAAAAGGCCATTCACAAAATTTTAAATTGGTGTAACTCGCTAAATAATGATAGTACTACCGGCGGGGACGGGGGGACTGTATACCACTGCATTACTCATAATGTCGTCAGAAATGTGCCCTGCAAGAGGCGGTAACTTCTCAGAAATCACTTGTATCATAATTAATCCATTTCGAATCAGCTCCAAAGTAAAAAAAACCTCAAAATCTGACTCTTTGGCTGAATGGTCAGCGTAGTCGCCTTCTGTTCAGTGGGTCTCGGGTTCGATTCTCGGCCGGGTCGGTGATGTTAACCTTAAATGGTTACTTAGCCTGGCTCGGGGTCTGGATTTTTATACTGTTGCCAACATTCCCGCAACTCACACACAACACAACACAACACAACACTATCTTCCACTACAAAAACACGTAGCTCCAATACACGACAGATGCCGCCCTTCCTTACAAGAACTGCACCAGGCGAGCCGAACATGTCCTCGGACACTTCCGGCACTAAAAATATATGTAATGCAATTGCTCATCGGCGTAATAGCCTAATGCAAGAAGAAACAATAAAGTTATTCGGCTGAATATACCCGGTGCCTTCAATGACCTCACGACGCAGTTTATGCACTGGAATCGTCACAACGAAGTTCGAGGGTTAAATAAATCCTACAAGTTTCTTCCCCAAAAAAAGGTTAAGTGAAGTATATTACAGAATATCTAGTAGTAATATTTTTACTAGTCAAAATTAGTCGTCTATTATGCTTTGTTGGTATGGTATTCATTAAGCCGGTGCATGTGTGTGTAAAAATGCATGACTCTCGATTCATTAACTCACAGTGTACGAATTAATGGCAGTTTAAAAATTGACTGGAATTCTGAGAAGTGCTCAAAATCCGCTTTCAAACATTCACAGTTTTAAGAGAAATTTATGTATTTTGTGTTTCTATCTGATAACCTTCTGGCTTTAATTTTCAATCCATGTCTACATCCAGCAGAGGAGAAATCGAAGTGTAGATAATTACTACGTACTATATAGGGCAATGTCTGCGACGAATAAGTAGGTCTCGACCTCTGCTGCACTCTTTGTGAGGATGATAGAAACCTAGGAAATGCTGAACTCCACCACGTGGGGCATGGGTAGTGAAAGTGAGGCAGCCTGCAGATCGGGGTCACTGGCACACAACTGGAGTAGAAAAGGTGAAAGTGATTACTGCTTCTCTCAATAGGATACTTTCCATAAGAGTAGGATCTCGTCAACGTTTGTGCGTAAACAAGTGGGGCAGCCTCAGCCCCCAGTATATTCGGCATTTTAATGTACTTTCTATTGTTTCGTCCTCACTGAAAGTGTTTGGCTTGAAGTCACACAAACATTTCTACGGTCATCTTCAAGATTAAGAATTTAAAATTTCAGAATATTCAGTCACTAGTCACCACTGATCTGCATTTAGGGCAGTCGCTCATGTGGCAGATTCCCTATTTTTTACCTAGACATTTCTTAAATAATTGCAAAGAATTTGGAAATTTAATGAACATCTCCCTTGGTAAGGTATTCTAATCCCTTACTCCTGTTCCTATAAACGAATAATTGCGCCAATTTGTCCTCTTGAATTCCAACTTACACCACTCAAACTTATTCGTCTACTAATGTCATTCCACGCCATCTCTCCATTGACAGCTCGGAACATACCACATAGTCGAGCAGCTCGTCTTCTTCCTCCCAAGTCTTCCCAACCCAAACTTTGCAACATTTTTGTAACGCTACTCTATTGTCGGAAATCGCCCAGAACAAATTGAACTGCTTTTCTATGATTTTTTCCAGTTATCAAATCAAGTAATCCTGGTGAGGGCCCCAGATATTGGAACCGTGCTCTAATTGGGGTCTTACCAAAGACTTATATGCCCTCTCCTTTAGATCCTTACTACAACTTCTAAATACCCTCATAACCATGTGCAGAGATCTGTCAGGGATTTTAACCTTCATTTCTTAATTCCAATGGCCCGGGGGGTGGGTGTTTGTGCTGTCCCGAACATCCCTGGAACTCACACACCACACATAACACTATCCTCCACCACAATAACACGCAGTTACCTACACATGGCAGATGCCGCCCACCCTCATCCGAGGATCTGCCTTACAAGGGCTGCACCCGCCTAGAAATAGCAACACAAATATATATTTTTTTATTACTCTGACTGAAATTACCGGTGACCACAGGGATCCAGAATACAACAGCCTACAGCGGATGTGAATATCGAAGGGAAATATTTGACGTTTGAAGTACATTGAGTATGTTAACATGCGGATGACTGTAGATTATCATCTCACTATCCAGATCCCTTGTGTGCTGTGAGACGAACTCTAACTAGAGGCTCAGTTTTACATTGTGATTTCGTGTCAGTGTTATTTTGATTGCATAAAAAATTATTTTCATATACGGTGGCTTTAAACATGAGAAAATGTAATCCTTTTGCTGTTTTGTCAGTAATTTCTGTGACTTTTAACAGTAAATAAGAGTATATAAGTGGTGATATACAGTCACTGAAAAAAATTAACGCGTGGTATTGTGTAAATTCCTCTCAGGTACAGGTTTCTCAGGAACAATTGAACGATGATGACATGGCATTGTATGGTCCTCTCATTTAATATTTTATCCGATTTAATTTTATTATTATCAAAATAAAATTCACCTCCCATGTACCATATATTCAAACCCTGCGGATACCCACAACAAACATTGTATCTATAGGTTCAATTGTTTCTGACAAAATTGTACCTGCGAGGAACTTGTACAATACCATGCACTAATTCTTTTTTGAGCGACGGTACATAGAACAACAACGTAGCCTATCCCAGACAAAGAAACTCGTCGTAGTAAAAACGGGTATTACAGTATATAATCTTAAAATTGTATTTCAGACTGGCATAAGGGATGTAATTTACTGTCAGAATTCATGTAATTATACAGCGTGAAGGGGAATGTTGTACCTCAAACACATGGGATATCTGCAAGACGTACGTGAAAATAATGTTTAATTTTAGGACACACTGAACAGTAGGTACTGTAGTGATTACGTTACAAAATACAATACTTTTATTAAGGTAATACAATAGGTAAGAACACGAGCCGTAGTGCAGTACTGTGCTCCTATATGCTGTGAGTCACTCCAGTAGGGAGCGCAAGCGATCTGTTGTGACAAACACAATACACTTGGACGAAGATCAGAATAGTAGAGTGAATCACAACGAGCAATTATGGTTTCTGAGAAAAAATGTGTCTACAGATTTTAAAATGTCACCTTCGTAAATGTAATGTTAGATGCCCGCTGGCAGTTGTGTCAAAATATTAAACAGCCATTTAAAATACACTTCCTTTGCAGAAACATTCACGTATTACTTATTAGTGTATTCAGGACAGTTTACTCGATAAGAAAATGAGAAACCAAAATGTGTAATTTTGTTGACTGTTCATGTCTAGCTGCCCCTTAGTTTCGCTCTGTCATCAACGTATGAGAGAAATGTTGGAGTAAGTCAGAAGAAGTCCGCCTCTGTGGTGTAGTGGTTAGCGTGATTAGCTGCCACCCCCGGAGGCCCGGGTTCGATTCCCGGCTCTGCCACGAAAATTTGAAAAGTGGTACGAGGGCTGGAACGGGGTCCACTCAGCCTCGGGAGGTCAACTGAGTAGAAGTGGGTTCGATTCCCACCTCAGCCATCCTCGAAGTGGTTTTCCGTGGTTTCCCACTTCTCCTCCAGGCGAATGCCGGGATGGTACCTAACTTAAGGCCACGGCCGCTTCCTTCCCTCTTCCTTGTCTATCCCTCCCAATCTTCCCATCCCTCCACAAGGACCCTGTTCAGCATAGCAGGTGAGGCCGCCTGGGCGAGGTACTGGTCATTATCCCCAGTTGTATCCACGGACCAAGAGTCTGAAGCTCCAGAACACTGCCCTTGAGGTGGTAGAGGTGGGATCCCTCGCTGAGTCCGAGGGAAAAACCGAACCTGGAGGGTAAACAGATGATGATGATGATGAAGTCAGAAGAAGAACATATTGTTCTTAATAATAATAATAATAATAATAATAATAATAATAATAATGTTATTGGATTTGCGTCCTACTAACTACTTTCGCGATTTTAAGAGACCCGAGGTGCCAGAATTCAGTCCCGCAGGAGTTCTTTTACGTGCCAGCAAATCTACCGACACGAGGCTGACGTATTTGAGCACCTTCAATTACTAGGGGAGTGAGCCAGGATCGAACCTGCCAAGTTGGGGTCGGAAGGCCAGCGCCTCAACCGCCTGAGCCACTTAGCCTGGCCTGAAGTTGTTCGATCTGCAGTCGAAGTATGTTCAAATTTTTAACTTCGCCCTCACTCTGGTAGGTATTCAATGACACTGAAATGCGTAAGAGTTGGAAGTTAACAGCCGTGGTCTTTATTAAAAACTGCCTCGACCTTAGCTTGCTATGAAAATGGAAAGTCACAGGGCTACCGACGGTGGAGTTCGGATCAATGATCTTTCTGCAAACTTATAACTTCACGCCCAGTACGGTGTAGCCAACTGTTTGTGATAGAAATTAGCATGAATTTCATTTCTATATTTCTGCTACTGCGAGTTTGCATTCTTTGAAGTCGATTTTTTCTTGTGGTTTAACATCGCGCTAACAATTCGAAGGATTTTGGCGACAAAGGGATAGCAAAGGGCATTTTTTCAATTTGCTTTGCTTCGCACAGACGCAGATAGATCCTATGGCGATGATAGGATAGGAAAGGCCTAGGGGTGGGAAGGAAGCGGCCGTGGCCTTAGTTACGGTACAGCCCCAGCATTTTCCTGGTGTGAAAATGGGAAACCACCGAGGACCATCTTCAGGACTGTCAACGGTGGGATTTGAACCAATCATCTCCCGAATTCAAGCACCCAAGCCCATGACCCGAATCGCGTAGCCCTCTCGCTTGGTAAGTGCGCAGATATTAGTTCTTTATATAAGGATTGTAACATCGCGGCTATTGCGTACTTAAGGCGCGGTAAGTCTGTCTGATATAATTTTGCCTAAAATGACTTATCATGACAATACGTGCGTGTCTCTTTTTCTATCCAACTGGGATTAGGAAGTGGTCATGTGTTCGATAACATCCTGGTGTCCTCCTGAAGTTGAACTGCTTCATCACTGACGGTGTGATTAGAGCCCCTTTCCCTTCTTACTTCCCCTTTTGAGGCAGACTGCAGTCCATTCCAGAACCTTAAACTAATACTAAATTCCTGATATAGGTGGAAAACGCACCCGAGACCACCGTCAGAAAACTACCATACCAACTCGTAGGTTATATCGATGGCTGCTACCAGTGCAATCATTATCATTACTTTAATATAATCTGCCAAATATGACTCACCTCCATTTGACCTACTACGGTACCAGACTACCTCCAGGTTATTTCGAACTCCAGCGCCTGAACGTCTATTCCTGAACTAGAATAATCATAGAAATTTCCGACGAGGTGACTAACTCACACAACTATTCATGCTGACCTCCTCCGTGTCACTGTGCAGACCTGGAAGAAGCCGCTATATAGAATAAAAGGGTCATGCTGTGCACAAATCGATATCAATTGTAATGTTCTAGTTAACCTTAACCTCAACCTTGGGAGCGGGATAGAAAAAGAAAGTAGAGTATGACGCCCGAAATATTGCGCTGGGAAGTCGGTCACGAGGACTGCAGTGTGCACAACATGCGAGCGAGTCGTCTTAGTAAGTGTTGGCCGTGACTACAAGCAGTTTCCAATCTCACTGACTTACTCTCTCCATGATTTATAACTTCAATTTCAGCCAAACGTTTGCGAATATTTTTTCTTATGCATCACGACCATATTCTACCTTCAATCCCACGTGTCCCCAGCAGTCGCACCAGCACATTACACCGAAGAGGCATCAAGTTCGTTATTTTATTGACAAGTAGCGTTCTACAGTGACCAAAAATCTAGCAAAACTATTTCAAATTAAAAATGAAATGGCGTATAGCTTTTAGTGCCGGGAGTGTCCGAGGACAATTTTAAATTATAAACAAATAGAGGAGAAATGAACAAATTACAATTCGTGAAGTGAGAACCAGTGAGTTCTGCGGTCAGTGGCACTTAAATCAACGCCATTTTAATCTGATTTTAAGTTGATTTTTCGGGAGTGTTGGTCGAAGTCTGAGAATTAAATTAAATGGCGTATGGCCTCCGGAGAGGCCTGGTGCAGGTCTTTTTCTAGTAGACGGCCTATTAGGCGACCTGCATTTCTGTGAAGATGAGGGCCCTACCTAGGATGATTTCTACTGTTGAATACGCCACACACACCCAGCCCCCGAGCAATTTGAATGAACCAATTAAGGTTAAAATTCCCGACCCGGCCGGGAATCGAACGAGGGATCCTCTGGAACGAAGGCCAGTACGCTGACCATTCAGCCAACGAGTCGGACAGTCTGAGACGGGACTTGGGTTTAGAAAGTGATGCCATTACTTTGCAGGTATTTAATATGAAGTCACATGTTCCTTCTTTAATGCATGAACAATGTACGAGTAATTTAACAAGTTGCTTTCCAATTCGAATTAAGACGGTTTTTAAAATATTAACTCCTCCATTTTAAAATTGGTTTGCAGAATTGTGTTCCCAAAGTGGACATCCATTTCATCATAGGCTAGATATCTGCAGTCTTCTTCTTCAAAATATCTTTCCTTGGAGTACAAACTCTTGCTTCTGGTAGTCGTATTGACAATGGCTTCTGTTCTTTAAAGTACCAATTTTTTTTATACTGCTCCTCATTATCGTGACTCTATCACACTACTGATTACCACGGTTACATGAACATTTAATCTCCCTGACATTTTTTGGGGACACCTGAACTATTAAAAATATACTATCTTCGTGCAGATGGATTGTGCCAAGTACTTAAGCTGTGTGGCAGTACAGTGAGAGCTATAAAGTTAAGGTGAAAAAATATCTGATGCTGGGAGTCCTAAGTTGCAGTTAACTGTAGGTACTTTGACAGAATAACTTTTCTTACTTCTCTTCAGATGCAAGCTATTCTTACATCGTTCAGATTACCAAGCGACTTAGTTCTAAATCTTTGAGGATTCAGAATATCTTGATAAACTACAGGAAGCATGCAAAAATAAATGAGAATGACTGTTGGTACAAATAGGGTAGAATAAGAAGAGAGTACTGGGAAGGTAATGGTGTTTTTAACGCTAAGCAGAGCAGACCACGTTGTTAAAACATTACACCATTTAAAAGATGATGATGTCAGTTGTCACAATTTTGTGCTTATCCAAACCAATGCCCATGGAGCTCCAGCCCTTATGGGCTTGAGCCTACCAGCTGCTTAGCTGGAAGGCCTGCAGATTACGAGGTGATGCGTGGTAAGCGCGGCGGCTCTTCTAGGTCATTATTCGTGGCTTCCTAGACCGGGGCCGCAGCTCCTCCAATGAAGGGCAAACCATAGTTGGAAAAATCGAGTAACCGTCCAAAATGACTTAATGCCATCTAGCGGTTAATTTCTGAGTCAGGTATTACCTCTTCAACTGGGCTATCTCCATGTCTTCCCATTTATGTGCTACAGGGTCACAAAATATCAACCAAATTGAACTAGCCGCTGGAGATAGTGCCATAGTGGGCCAAGTCCTCACAACCAATCCCTAGCTTTCTCTGAGTCACGTGGTATGCGTAATATCATGACGGATATCGGCCATGAGGATAATATAAACAGTGATACAAATTCTAAGAAAAGAAAGAGCATTTATTTTTAAAAGATGAGCTTTTGGGTGTAAAATGTAGGAATACATACCTGTGAGAATCATAAAGGATACATGTACATGTGTGGTGAAAATACAGTACAAAGGGGTCCAACAAAAGTAGGTTCATGTATCCTGTATTGCCTGAAGAACGTCAGTACAACAGCAAATCATTTAATAGCCTATTCAGACACTTGTGGTGGTCAGAATAGGAATCAGTATATTGCATCTTTGTGTGCCACATAAGTTCATTATTCTCAATTTAAAATTATTGATCTTAAATTCTTAGAACCTGGCCATTCATATTTGCCTAATGACAAATATTTTAGTACCATCGAAACTTGAAAACTTAAGGCAAAATCACGGTTCACGGTAGAAGATAATCTGAACTTATTTGGGGAATGTAGGCTAAATAAGGTCCTTAGTGTGAAGACAATGAAATAGAAAGATTTTGTGAACATTAAGGAGCTCTTGAAAAAGTTTGTGATTCGTAAGGAAACAGCAGATGTGGAGAAGATTCAGTGGCTCAAAGTTAGGTGGTCTCGTTTCCAGTCTAATGAACCTTTCAGGATTAAGTTCAGGTACACCCTCAACAAAATGGAAGAATGGAAAGTCGTTGATACTACGCCTTCTCATAAGGGCAGGCCATCTGTAAATGTAACAATTTCAGTACTTTCACCACGGGAACTGAGCCCTGATTAAAGAGCGCCCATTGAGCTCTTAAAAGCTAAATATGATGACTTAATTGTCATGCTTCTATTCATTCCACTATTTAATCATAACTTGTTTATGTATTTTCAAGAATGTGATGTAGCTACGGCAAAATGAAAAACCTTGCAGTGCCATGTGGAGTTGGTCCACTGGCGTATTGTTAAAATTCATAATTTCCGTTTAAAGCCAAAGTGGGCCAAATCCACTCCAGGAAAAAATGATGGTATTCATTTACTCTTTATTTGTATTGAAATGCCAGATAATCTTTGTAAATTGTTTTGTAGTGATTAATGGTTATATTAACTATAATATGCAAATGTTTTAGTCTCTGTAATCTTTGTCTGTGAATTATAGCAGTGACAAAACATTAACCTTAATTTTCTCCATATTTAGAAAATGGCACTTGGCCCACTATGGTTCTCAGCCCATCAAATGTTCTCGCTTAGGCAGAGTGAGCCTCGAACCATCCCTTAGATGATTGCAAAAATCTCTGATTTAGCCTGGAATTGAACGCGAGACCTCCCGTGAAAGGACAGGCTATCTACCCTAGACCGTGAGGCTGGCCATATTGTCCTCATATACTATCTGACTGGTGGAAACAACGGTTCAAGAGTACTAAAATAATAGGAAGAATGTCTTTCTCAACATCGGAAATTTCGAAAGAAATTCCTATCATCAATTCGGAAAATTATCGTGATTTAGTCTCATTACCAATCAATCAATCAATCAATCAATCAATCAATCATGATTGATATGGATTTAGGGCTTTCGTCCAGGTGACAGATTTCCTATCAATTGTTTACCAAGTATTCCGTTAATGGTTCAGAAAACATGGACATTTACCGAACATTTCACTTGATAAATTACTCCAGTCCCTAATTAGCCTACTCTTGCTGTAAATGAATATTTGCACCGATTTGTCCTCTTGAATTCCAGTTTCATTTTCAAATTTTGATCCTTCTTACCTTTAAAATCTCTGCTTAAGCTTATTTGTTCACTAATGTCATTCAACATCATTCCTCGACTGACAGCACTGAACATACCACATAGTCGAGGAGCTCGTCTCCTGACTCCAAAGTCATCCCAGCCCAAAGTCTGAAATATTTTTGTCGGAAATTATCCAAAATAAATCGCGTTGCCTTCCTTTGGATCTTTTACAGTTCACGGATTGAACCCTTCAACTTACCGTTGCATCGTCGGTCGTCTGCCTCGGCTGCTTCGGTAGAACATGATTGATTTTTAGATCTATTGTCGTGTAGGATTCTGTTCAGTCACTTCATTGACCGATGGATAGGGTTCAGAGCAGAGCATAACTACTTCAAGTGAGGAGCAAAAATGTTTTTACTAAAAATGTATTGAACGAAATCACGATAATCATATTTATTAAATAACCCCCCCCCCCCAAAACAATAAAATTTATCACAAAATGCTATAACGCAGTCACATTGCATAACGTGAATCGTGAAAGTATCTTGAAATTATTTACATTAGTGTCTTCCAAAGTGTGAAAATGCAATGTAGGATTTGCGGACAGCAGTACCAGGAAAACTAACTAACTAACTAACCCCATGGCACTTCAGCCCATGATGGGTCTTGGCCTACCAAGCAACCGCTGCTCAGCCCGAAGGCTTGCAGATTGCAAGGTGTCGTGTGGTAAGCACGACGAATCCTCTCGTCCGTTATTCTTGGCTTCCTAGACCGGGGCCGCTATCTCACGGTCAGATAGCTTCTCAATGCTAATCACGTAGGCTAAATGGACCTCGAACCAGCCTTCGGGTCCAGGTAAAAATCCCTGACCTAGCCGGGAATCGAACCCGGAACTTCCGGGGAAGATGCAGGCACGCTACCCCTACACCACGGGACCGGACAAAAAGAGAAAAAAACAGAAAATCTGAAAATCGAGTAACATTGGCCCAAACGATAACTGAGAGTTAACCCACACGATCCGTGGAAAATCTGACCTTCAACAAATAGAATTCCAGATTTACATTTAATGAAGGTTATCCACCAGTCGAATATCCTCTCGGATACCGGGACATCACCCGAATGGACCCTGAATCGGACCAAACTACTTAACACTTGCTCTGGATAGGTAGCAAAATTTTATTTGAAAGCATGGTGTTTATTAAAAGTTAACAGAAATTATCACAATCTATATACGGTATTTAAAATAACATGTCCTGACTGACTAATGCATCATCGCCGAGCAAAATCTACTGGACATAAAGAAAATAAATGTTGGGGATACATTTATATTAGAGTGTAGGTGCTTCTTTGATATTCCGTCGCTAAGGGGCTGAAAAGGGAGGCGAGTTGCTTAAATGAGCAAATCCATATCTCAAAAACTTAAAAGCTTACAGACGTAAACATTAGTAATTAGAATCTCCTTTAAAAATAAAGAAACACGTATTGTTTTGTTTTCGGAAAATCCCCTTAAAGGGGATGTAAAGAGTGAATAAAGGGTCGAATAAGTTTTTTTCTTCCAATTTGTTTTACGTCGCACCGACACAGATATGTCTTATGGCGACTATGGGATAGGAAAGGCCTAGGAGTGGGGAGAAAGTGGCCGTAGTCGTAATTAAGGTACAAAACCACGGAAAACCATCTTCAGGGCTGCCGACAGTGGGATTCGAACCCACTATCTCCCGGATGAAAGCTCACGGCTACGCGCCCCAAACCGCACGGCCAACTCGCCCGGTTTGAATACCTTTTATGAGGATACTGATATCTGAAAAACTGAAGATGTTACAGACATGAAAATTGGTATTTGGAATCTCCTTAAAAAGAGACTTTTTGTTTTGGTTTTTCGAAAATCCAGTTAATGAGGAGTGAACAAGAGTGACAAAAGCGGTGAATTTAAAAAAAAGACTGTATCTACAATATATCTCAGAAACGTAAATTGTTCCAGACGTGAAAATAGGTAGTTGGAATATCCTATAAAGGTAAAGAAACATTGATAAATAGTTTAGTTTCGGAAAATCTAGTTATGGGAACTGAAAAAGGGTGTGAATTTTTAAAATGAGAACATTCACAGGACATCTCACAAACTTAATGTGTTACAGGCGTGAAAATTGGTAGTTTTAATCTCTCTTAGAAATAAAGATACATGTGCTTTCTGTTTCGAGAAAAACTTAGGGGGGGAAGGGAGTAAAAAGTACTGAAAAGGAGGTTGATATATTTCTAATACGATAGTGATATCTGAAAAACTGACGATGTTACTTAGGTGAAAATTGGTATTTGGAGTCTCCTTTAAAAATAAAGAAATATGCACTCTTTTGTTTTCGGAAAATCTACTTAAGGGGTGGGTGAAAGAATGGAAAAAATAGTTGAATTATTATTTTTTTGTTAGTGGCTTTACGTCGCACCAACACAGAGAGGTCTTATGGCGACGATGGGATAGGAAAGGCCAAGGAATTGGAAGGAAGTGGCCGTGGCCTTAATTAACGTATAGTCCCAGCATTTGCCTGGTGTGAAAATGGGAAACCACGGAAAATCATATTCAGGGCTGCCGGCATTGGGATTCGAACCCACTACCTCCCGGATGCAAGCTCAAAGACGTGCGCCCCTAACCGCACGGCCATCTCGCCCGATAGTTGAATTATTTGTATGAGGGCACTTACATCTAAAAACCCAAAGATGTTACAGACGTGAAAATTGATATTTGGAATCTACTTTAATTACAAAGAAACACGAACTTTGGGGGAAAAGTCAACTTGGGGGTGAGCGTGAAAAAAGGAGTTGATTTCGTTTCATGAGGATACACATATCTCATAAAACTGAAGATGTTACAGTGATGATAACTGGTATTTGGAAGCTCCTTTATAAATAAAGAAACATGCTGTTTTTGGGGGGGGGGGAGGGGAATAAACATAAAGGGGGTGGGGAGTTGGGATGAAGAAAGTAGTAGAATTATTTTTATGATGATACATATCTCAAAAGATGAAGATGTTACAGAGATAAAAGTAAGGGGGGGGGTGGGTGAACGAATTGAAAAATTCGTTGAATTCTTCGTATGAGGGTACCTATATCTAAAAACGAAAGATGTTATAAACGAGAAAATTGATATTTGGAATCTCCTTGAAAAGTAGAGAAACACGTATTTTTTCGGAAAATTACTTAAGGGGTTTGGGTCGAAACATTGAAAACTTAGTTGAGCTATTATTATGAGGATACTTATATCTAAAAAACTAACGATGTTACAGACGTGAGCATTGGTATTTGGAATCTCCTTTAAACATAAAGGAACACGTATTTTTTCGTTTTCGGAAAATCACTTAAGGTGGGGGGGGGGGTAAAAATATGTAAAGAAGACGTTGAATTCCGTTTATTAGGATACTTGTATCTCAGAAGCAGAGGGTGATACAGACGTAAAAGTTGATATTTTGTATCTGTATTAAAAATAAAGAAACACGTATTTATTGTTTTCGGAATACCCACTTAAGGCGGGAGGGAGAGGGGTGGAAAGAAATGAAGAAGAAGTTGAATTATTTTTATGAGGATACTTATATCTCAAAAACTGAAGATGTTACAGACGTGAAGACTGGTATTTCGAATCTACTTTAAAAATGAAGAAACACGGGAACAGGAAGGATTGCGACAACTATCGAAGTATCTCATTGATTAGTATACCAGGCAAAGTAATCACTGGCATTTTGGAAGGGAGGGTGCGATCAGTAGTTGAGGGGAAATTGGATGAAAACCAGTGTGATTTTAGACCACAAAGGGACTGTGAGGATCAGATTTTCAGTATGCTCCAGGTAATTGAAAAATGCTACGAGAGGAATAGGCAGTTGTGTTTATGTTTCGTAGATCTAGAGAAAGCATATGACAGGGTACCGAGCGAAGAGATGTTCGCCATACTGGAGGACTATGGAATTAAAGGTAGATTATTAAAATCAATCAAAGGCATTTATGTTGACAATTGGGCTTCAGTGAGAATTGATGGTAGAATGAGTTCTTGGTTCAGGGTACATACAGGGGTTAGACAAGGCTGTAATCTTTCACGTTTGCTGTTCGTAGTTTACATAGAACATCTGCTGAAAGGTATAAAATGGCAGGGAGGGATTCAGTTAGGTGGAAATTTAGTAAGCAGTCTGTCTTATGCTGACGACTTGGTCTTAATGGCAGATTGTACCGGAAGCTTGCAGTCAAATATCTTGGAACTTTCGAAGACTAAATTGATGTCAGTAGGTAAGAAATTCAAAGAAATTCAACAGAATTGAATGTAAGATTGGTGATACAAAGCTAGAACAGGTCGATAATTTCAAGTATTTAGGCTGTGTGTTCTCCCAGGTTGGTATAATAGTAAGTGAGATTGAATCAAGGTGTAGTAAAGCGAATGCAGTGAGCCACCCAGCTCGATAGCTGCAGTCGCTTAAGTGCGGCTAGTATCCAGTAATCGGGAGATGGTGGGTTCGAACCGCACTGTCGGCGAACCTGAAGATGGTTTTCCACGGTTTCCCATTTTCACACCAGTCAAATGCTGGGGCTGTACCTTAATTGATTCCATGGCCGCTTCCTTCCCACTCCTAGGCCTTTCCCATCCTATCGTCGCCATAAGACATATCTGTGTTGGTGCGACGTAAAGCAAATAGCAAAAAAAAAAAAAAGTCAGTGAGCTCGCAGTTGCGAACAATAGTATTCTCCAAGAAGGAAGTCAGCTCCCAGACGAAAGTATCTTTACATCGGTCTGTTCTCAGACCAACTTTGCTTTACGGGAGCGAAAGCTGGGTGGACTCAGGTTATCTTATACATAAGCTAGAAGTAACAGACATGAAAGTAGCGAGAATGATTGCTGGTACAAACATGTGGGAACAATGGCAGGAGGGTACTCGGAATGAGGAGATAAAGGCTAATTTAGGAATGAACTCGATGGATGAAGCTGTACGCATAAACCGGCTTCGGTCGTGGCGTCGCGTGAAGCGAACCAAACAGGTGGGAACAATGGAAAGAGGGTACTCGGAATGTGAAGATAGAGGCTAATTTAGGAATGAACTCGATGGATGAAGCTGTACGCATGAACCGGCTTCGGTGGTGTGGTCATGTGAGGCGAATGGAGGAGGATAGGTTACCTAGGAGAATAATGGACTCTGTTATGGAGGGTAAGAGAAGTAGAGGGAGGCCAAGACGATGATGGTTAGACTCAGTTTCTAACGATTTAAAGATAACAGGTATAGAACGAAATGAGGCCACAGCACTGGTTCCAAATAGAGGATTGTGGCGACGTTTAGTAAATTCACAGAGGCTTGCAGACTGAACGCTGAAAGGCATAACAGTCTACAATGATAATGTATGTATGTAATGTAAGTATTTTTTGTTTTCGGAACATCCACTTAAGGGGGTGAAAAATTGAAAAATCGGGTGAATTTTTAAAATGAGTACCGGTATATCTACAGAATATGACAAAAACCTAACATACTACAGATATGAAACTTGGTATTTGGAAAGTCCTTTTAAAATACCGACCAGGTCTCTTGTTCTCGAAAAGGCACTTAACGGGAGTGAAAAGAAGTGAAAAAATTGTTGGAAATTTTACAAAAACTGACGATGTTCAATACTTGGAAATTGATATTAGGAATAAAGAAACATGCTAGATTTTTTTTTTTTTTTCGACTTGAGAGAAGACTGTTTCTTACATGTACAGTTCTATGTCGCATGGTCAACTTAGCCCCAAAAGGCAATACCACAAACGTGGTTTACAAAGAGTTTCTGGGGTAAATGAAATTCACATTTTTGGTGATTTTTTATACTTTAGGAATTTTCAGATAATGTCTTAGTACAGTAACGGGGAACGGTTACTTTTAACAAATTACGAAATCCACTCGAGCGAAGCCGCGGTAACTGCTAGTCTGAAATAAAATTCCACCATGTGTTGTCATCTCGTGACATCCGTAAGTTATAGATGAATCCCGATGCTGAAATATGGATCACCCCAAACAGATGTCCAGAATGACCCAACAACACTTGATCCGAGGAAATCTTACGTTACATCGTTCTGAAGGAACAACACTGCGAAATGCAAGGAAACATTAATTCACTGTGCGTTTAGAAGAAACGTCACCGAGCTCGATAGTTGCAGTCGCTTAAGTGCGGCCAGTATCCAGTATTCGGGAGATAGTAGGTTCGAACCCCACTTTCGGCAGCCCTAAAAGTGGTTTCCCATTTTCACACCATTTTCATACCTTAATTAAGGCCACGGCCGCTTCCTGCCCGCTCCTAGCCATTTCCTGCCCCATCGTTGCCATAAGACGTATCTGTGTCGGTGCGACGTAAAACAACTAGCAAGTAAAGATGAAACGTCAAACACTGAAGTTAAATAAAAATGATAAATCACTCGAAAAGCAGTTACGTCGTTAAATTAGAGTGCAAGTCCACGATATTAAAAAAAACTTGATATTTTTCCTATTGTACATGACTACAACTACAATTACAAATCTGTCTACTTAAACTTGTCCCCTTAAACTAAACTACGTGTGATCGGTAGACCAACGTCTCACTTAAGTAATGTAAATAACGTAAAATGTATTAAAACAGCTGACGAATCAAAGCTGCATTCATAGTGTAAATTCCTCAATACAAATGTTAATTGAGTGTCAACACACTACACTATCTTAACATCCCGTCCACCTGAAAAATAAATATCGAAGTAAAAGGAAAACAATGTGAAACAGAAAACGATAGTTCATCGAGCTTGAACGCACGCGGCAAAGTAACTGGGACCAGTCTCCATTAGCCAGGATTCCACGTGGGGCAACCATTACATTTAAGCCACTACTGATGCAACGCTATGATAGAAGCACTTTCCAGCTAGTAAAGGTTATGCCGAAACGTGGCATAAATAGTACCTGCTAATATCTTCAATACCTGCATCCGCTACTGCAGACATTACCATCGTTCAAGTCGATTCATAAAAATGCCTAACCTATGACTTGGCTATGTACAAACGGCATCCTGATCCCATCGTTGAGCCAACGCAATGGTATCTGCACATCTCTAAGGGTAATCATGTGCATGCGGCAACCCGAAACTATCGTTGAGCCAACACTGTCGTATCCACGCATAAATTATACTGTCGGGCGAAATCAAAAATTTAAAACAATGTCCGGATATTTCAATCTAATTCACATTGAAATTCAAGTAAAATCCGCTATAGAAATGAACTCGAATCTGGAATAATATAAACTATGTCCAATTCCTACGATAAAATGTGAAATTGAAATTAAATAACGGGTTTGAAGTTGTCCAATCTATCATTCTTTAAAATTTAAACACATGCAGTGAAATTCGCTAAATGAAAGTAAGCTCAAATCGCGTATGATATTACGTGATATTACTGAAAACAATAATCAAAACCACCACTATTTTCGCGTCATAGCTTAGAGGGTGAGGCTCCAAATAATCTGCAATGTCAACACTCCAAACATGTGTCATTGTAAACTCCCCAATGAAGTAAACTCTCATCAACATACGCAGGACAGGGCGAGTTGGCCGTGCGGTTAGGGGCGCGTAGCTGCGAACTTGCATCCGGGAGATAGTGGGTTCGAATCCCACTGTCGACAGCCCTCATGATGGTTTTCCGTTGGTTGCTATTTTCACACCAGGCAGATGCTGGGGCTGTACCTTAATTACTGTAAGGTCACGGCCGCTTCGTTCCCATTCGTAGGCCTTTCCTATCCCATCGTCGCCATAAGAACTATCTGTGTCGGTGCGACATAAAACAAATAGCAAAAAAAATTAAAACATACGCAGGGGAAACTCTCAATCTAATATATTCATTCTCTCACTCGCAATGTTTACAATTCACGATGTTTTTCGCCTCGTAAAGATAGTCTACAGGATAAAATTCAATTTCCAATAAGCAAGTAGTATTACCTCGTTTTGTACTGTATGTCAGGCGAAACGGACTTCACTTTTGGAGTCTACTACTGTATGTGCCTGCTTTCTAAGAGCCAATTTTCATTTAACTACAAAAAAAAAAATTCCATGCGGACGTTTTTTCACATTAGAGGAAGAAGTATTATGCTTTAATTGTTTTCAAAAACTGTTATCACTATTATCAAGGGTAGTGTAGCCAATAATATTTTAAAGAGATTAGTAAGCGAATATATTTATGTACTTTAGCATAGCTTTGTGTTTCTCTTAATATCCACATACACACAGCGCTTTTCTTAGCCAACCACCACAGAAACATGTATTAATGAATACATTTCTCAACGTAAAGTTGGGGCCAGAGAGCGTATTCGGTCATAAAAATGGGCCGAGTCCACACGTGTAACACTTATTGCATCCGTGTCCCCACTAGGGCAAGAGAAAATGATGGTGAAATAATAAGAAAGATCTTCCAGTAGTGTTTAGGTTAACATCAGTATATGGGTTCGAAAAAGTAAAGAATACTTCAAATAACCAATTAATACAGTAATAGTAGTAGTAGTCCGCCTCTGTGGTGTAGTGGTTAGTGTGATTAGCTGTCTCCCCCGGAGGCCCGGGTTCGATTCCCGGCTCTGCCACCGAATTTGAAAAGTGGTACGAGGGCTGGAACGGGGTCCACTCAGCTTCGGGAGGTCAACTGAGTAGAGGTGGGTTCGATTCCCTCCTCAGCCATCCTGAAGTGGTCTTCCGTGGTTTCCCACTTCTCCTCCAGGCAAATTCCGGGATGGTACCTAACTTAAGGCCACGGCTGCTTCCTTCCCTCTTCTTTGTCTATCCCTTCCGATCTTTTCATCCCTCAGCAAGGACCCTGTTCAGCGTAGCAGGTGAGGCCACCTGGGCGAAGTACTGGTCATTCTCCCCAGTTGTACCCCCGACCAAGAGTCTGAAGCTCCAGGACACTGCCCTTGAGGCGGTAGAGGTGGGATGCCTCGCTGAGTCCGAGAGAAAAACCAACCCGGGAGGGTAAGCAGATTAAGAAAGAAGAATAGTAGTAGCAATAGTGGTGGTGGTAGTAGTAGTACCAACAGCAACATAATGTACAAAACTATTGTTTCCTGGCTGATAAATATATGAGCAAATCAAAATGTTATTTTCTCCAAATTTATGCAATTCAGCTTTCTATAACGTGTGTGTCTTTTAATATGTCGACACGAGATTTTGTGTACGGATATACTAGTCAGGAATGGTAATGAAACGGTGAATTCCCCGTATGTATGATGAAGGGAGGATTTGCTAACTGTCTTTCGATTTTTGGGGAAAGTAAACACGTCCACCGTCGAATTATCTCTGAGTATTAAGTGGACAAAACATTCTTACACGAGTCCAGAGAAGATCTGGAGATTTTACATATGGTGTGAAAGATCGAATACGAATTACACTCATGTTCATAAAAACCAGAACACATTAAAAACTATTCACAGGACATGTGCATTAGTAAGTTCTGAAGAAATGATCAGCATTTGAACCATGTCGGTCCTCAGGTTCAAGGTCCACATCGATATCTCGGCACACCACCAACGACTAGTAAAATGTGTCTGTGGTTCTCGTTGTCGCTATAAACCGAAGGTAATAGATCAGTGTGATTTGAGCAGATGTGCAGGATGCCTCGTAGGCGTATGCAAGAACCGTATGGTTAAATGTTTGAAAGAGGGCGCATTATTGGCATGAGAGAACGTGCTGCATTCATCCGGGAAATTGCTGCTCGTGTGGGATGAGGTGTGTCGGCAGTGCAATGGGTGTGTGCAGAATGGTTCACAAAAGACTGTAGAACACGACGGGATGGGTCTGGTGGCACCACACAGACCACCCCCTGAGAAGATCGACACCTCATCCGAATGACATTGCAGAACAGATCTGCGTCCCCCTCGGCTCTGGCGCAACAGTGGAACAGTGGAACACATCGTACACTAGCAGGAGTGACAGTCCGTCGCTGTTTATTACGGTCTGGCTTACCGGCGCGTCGTCCACTACTCTGCCTAACTTCCACTAATGTGCATAAACATGCTAGACTGCAATGGTGTATGGAACGACGTCACCGGGGACAGGAATGGCAGCAGATAGTATTTTCGGACGAATCCAGGTTCTGCTTGTTTGAAAATGGTCGCCGCATTTTAGTTCGCCGTAGACAGGAGGAGAGGCATCATATTAACTGCATTCGCACAAGACATACAGCGCCAACTCAAGGCCTTGTGGTGTGCGGTGCTATTGGGTACAACCACAAATCACAGGACACTGTGACCATTTTGACCTACGTGAATGACATCCTTGCGACCCGTGGCCATACCCTATCTGCAGGAAACCCCAGACGCCATACTTCAGCAAGTCAATGCGCGACCACATGTTGCTGCACGAACACGTGCCTTCTTGTTGTCACAAGATGTCAGAATTTTGCCCTGGCTCGCCCAATCACCGGACTTGTCGCCGATAGAAGATGTGTGGAATATGGTGAAACGACGGGTGCGGCGCTGTTACCTTATGCCAGCCATCAAAGATGAACTGTGGAACCAGGTGAATGCAGCATGGATGGCTATACCCCAGGACGCAATTCGCGCATTATACGCGTCGATGCCATCACTCGTGGAACAAGTTATCAGTGCCCATGGAGGACCCAGTGCTACTCATGTTGTTTAGTTGTTGTTGGATAATTACCAATGTTTCTAACTTTACTTTCTTATCACTAGTAATGTTAAGCTGGTATTAGCTTCAAACTATAGTATTGTAAGCTGTAGTGTTGAGTACTGGAAAATACTTAAGTTGTATGTGAATTTGTATATGATGATGATGGATTTAGAATTTTCAACTTAAACTAGTAGTATTCCTTGTAATATTTTCTTTCCAGCGATTTAGTTGTTGTACTGTTCTTGCTGTTCTTGTAGGGCAAGTATGGTTTCTAACATTACTTTATTATCACTTATAATGTTAAGCTAGTAGTAAGCTCAGCCTATAATATAGTAAGCCGTAGTGTTAAGCACTGGAAATACTGAAATTGTGTATGAAATGGTATGCGATGATGCTGGATTAGAGAAAGTTAATCTAGTAGAATTTCTTGTAATATTTATTTTCCGTGGAATGGCTTGTTGTACTCCAGTTGTTGTTGTTGTTGTTGGGTAGTTATGTTTTAAGTTTACTTTGCTATCACTTATAGTGTTAAGTTAGCAGTAAGCTCAACCCATAGTATTGTAAGCCGTAGTGTTAAGTATTGGAAATACTTAAGTTTTGTGAATTTGTATATGATGATGATGGATTTAGAATTTTCAACTTAAACTAGTAGTGTTTCTTGCAACATTTTCTTTCCGTGGGATTGCTTGTTGTGCTCTTGTTGTTGTAGTTGTTGTTGTTGTTGTTGTCGTTGTGTAATTATGTTTTAACCTTACTTTATTATAACTTGTAACGTTAAGCTTCTTTTTTTTTTGCTATTTGCTTTACGTCGCACCGACACAGTTAGGTCTTATGGCGACTATGGGACAGGGAGGGGCTAGGAGTTGGAAGGAAGTGGCCGTGGCCTTAGTTAAGGTACATCCCCAGCATTTGCCTGGTGTGAAAATGGCAAACCACGGAAAACCATTTTCAGGGCTGCCGACAGTGGGGCTCGAACCCACTATCTCCCGAATACTGGATACTGGCAGCACTTAAGCGACTGCAGCTATCCAGCTCGGTGTAACGTTAAGCTAGTAGTAAGCTCTGGGGCCGATGACCTTCGATGTTAGGCCCCTTAAAACAACAAGAATCATCCTCATCATCATCATCATCAGTAGTAAGCTCAAACTATAGTTTTGTAAGACATAGTGTTAAGTGCTGAAAATAATTAAGTTATGTATGAAATTGTATATGATGATGCTTGATTTAGAATGTTAAACTAGTAGTATTTCTGTAATATTTCTTTTCTGTGGAATTGCTTGTGCACTCGTGTTATAGTTGTTGGGTAGCTATGTTTTTTACCTTACTTTATTATCACTTGTGGTGTTAAGCTAGTAGTAAGTCCAACCTATAGTATTGTAAGCCGTAGTGTTAAGTACTGGAAATACTTAAGTTGTATCCCAATTTGTATATAATGACACTGGATTTAGAAAGTTAAACTATTAATATTTCTTGTCATATTTTCTTTCCATGGAATTTCTTGTTGTACTCTTGTTGTTATTGTTGTTGTTGTTGTAGGGTAATTATGGTTTAACTTCACTTTATTATCACTTATAATGTTAAGCTAGTACTAAGCTCAACCTCTGGTATTGTAAGCTGTAGTGTTAATCACTGGAAATACTTAAGTTTTGTGTGAATTTGGTATATGATGATGCTCTATTTAGATTGTTAAACTAGTAGTATTTCTTGTAATATTGTCTTTCCTCTGCCTGCTGTAATTTCTTGATAGATACAGTACTTTTGCATCCATCTCTTGGCACAGGCCAGAGTAAAGTGTAGCTTCCCCCGAAGTCCCAGTCAACATCCATGGCTGTGACAATATGGAATATGGTATGGGTAGTGCCGAGCAATGACATTCGGAGCATGACTAGTGCATCTGAGTGTTATTATAGGTGCTGCTCATAGGGTCAGTCGTGCTACAATAGTACTTTCTGACCCAGTGAGGAAAGCAATGGCAAACTACCTCACTCTTCATCTTGCCTAGTACGCCTCATTTTGGTGCTGCCATTGGTTGATGGGGTTTCCTTATAACCGCATAACCTTTGGTAGTGCTATTTGAGGATCCAACCAGCCTCTGGGCTGATGACCTAACAGACAGACATTGTCTTTCCGTGGAATTGCTTGTTATACTCTTGTTGTTTGTTTGTTTGTTTGTTTGTTTGTTTGTTTGTTTGTTTGTTTGCTGTTGTTGGGTAATTATGTTATCCTTACTTTATTATTACACTATGTTAGTGACCATTGCCACCAGGATATTTCCCATTTGCTATGTATTTGTTAATAATAATAATAATCATAATAATAATAATAATAATAATAATAATAATAATAATAATAATAATAATAATAATAATAGGCAACAGGACACATGCGAAACCAAGTGACTGAAATGCTAATCGTTTGTGCAGAATATACTAATGAACATGTCCTGTGAATATGAACATCCCATCTCTAGTCTTTCAAGGTGTTCTGCTTTTTAGGAACATTAGTGTAGTTATCTCTCAACCCCAAAATGCAGCAGTGAAACTGATGAAACAGTGTGGCGAAAAATGCGGTGGATATCTAAACATATCATGCCTTTGCCCACAGAAAAGCTTGGACAGTGATTCAGTAAGTTCGTTATCCCTACAATTATTGCTGTTAGGTTCCGTTGCACTGAATTACATAGTTACGCGCTCCATGAGAGTGAAATTACTTAGTGGTGGGTTCAACAGGTAAAAGGTAGCATTAACGTTGAGGATATCTTTCTCATTTTCCAGTGTATCAGAAGAATCTCCTCTTTCCACTGTCGTGACTGCTTCATGTTTCAGTGGTCAAGCACATCATCCACTTGCGCAGAATAATATCCGATCGTTGTTTGTAAACTACTAGCAGCTGAAAGCTGGAAAGTACTTTATCTATTTGATCGGATGTGAAGCACAATTAGTTAGGCACCCACCTTATGTGGCAAGGTTTCGTGAAGGACTCACAAGACAGTCGGCTGGCATATAAGGGTACTTGTATGTCCAAGAACTTTGGCAGTAGATTTAAAGCTATTCTTTCAGAAAAAATCAAAATTGTGTTTTTTCTCATTCCTGATAGCAGATGAAGAGACGTTAAGCATGTAGTATCCTCTTCATAGGCAAGACCAGGCGAAGTGAAACAAAAATAATTTAGTTCTGTTTCTTAACGCATTATGGTGTAAATAAATCAGGATTGGTATTGCGAGGAGTAATGTCACAGTTGACCTCCCGAGGCTGAGTGAACCCCGTTCCAGCCCTCGTACCACTTTTCAAATTTCGGGGCAGCGCCGAAAATGGAACCCGGGCTACCGGGTTGTGGCAGCTAATCACACTAACCGCTATACCACAGAGGCGAACTATAGAACACTAATGGTAGTAATATCCTTGTTAGTGGATGCTCGAGATAAATGAAACACCCCTTGACGTCGAGTGAGAAATGAAATGAAATGGCGCATGACTTTTAGTGCCGGGAGTGTCCGAGGGCATATTCATCCTTTTTTTTGCTAGGGGCTTTACGTCGCACCGACACAGATAGGTCTTATGGCGACGATGGGATGGGAAAGGCCTAGGAGTTGGAAGGAAGCGGCCGTGGCCTTAATTAAGGTACAGTCCCAGCATTTGCCTGGTGTGAAAATGGGAAACCACGGAAACATATTCATCTTGCCAGGTGCAGGTCTTTTGATTTGACGTCCGCAGACGACTTGCGCGTTGTGATGTGGATGATATGATGAAGACGACACATACACCCAGCCCCCGTGCCAGCGACATTAACTAATTATGGTTAAATTCTTGACCCTGCCGGGAATCGAACCCGGGACCTCTGTGATCAAAGACCAGCACGCTAACCACGGAGCCGGACGTGGAGTGAGAAATGCCGGATGATGAAGTATTATAAAAACTATTTTTCACTTACATGTACCGTTTCGTGGTTAGAAAAACTTGATTTTACGCATGATGTTTCCAAGGAAATGAATCAATTTTTAATATTTTCCATTGGATTAAAGAGGAAAGTATATTGTATGAAGAAGCAATGAAATTGAAATGTTTTGACCTATAGAATTGTACCTCCCAGTTAAGAACCGAACCTTAAGTAAAGGGTATGTGGGCTACAGAGGCCAAGAAGCAAGAGTCGAGTAAGAGAATGGAAGTGACCGTGCTTTTCCTTGGTTACATAAAGCAAGGTTGCTGGCGACCTCCGAGCTCCATTAGTGCTCATTCACGAGATTGCTACGAAGGTCCCCTCCATTAGCTCTTTAATCCCATAACTTAAAGTTAAATACGTTGCATACGTATGTTCACATGGTATATGCACTGACTGCTGAGGCGTCCCTTTGTTACAAGGCAACTTAATTAACGTACAAGTTATATCCGCTTTTCTAATTGTAATATGTGATGGTGATAATAATTGTCAACGATGACCAAGTTAAGTTATAATCCAATACAGGTGATGAGATCATTTTTACGATTTGATTTTTGAATAAAGAGTTGCAGTTGGCTGCAAATACTGGCCCGCAAGGCATATTCTGACTACAAAGTTCATTAGTTAATTTCCAAATTGTGACACATGAATAGCGGGTCAGTATTTGCGGATCTCTTGCCACGGCACTGAAGGCTAAGAAACAAGTAATAACGTTTTGACTTCGGCCATAAGTTAGTATAGTATAACTTCATGTGAAGTGATGTTTGGTGGCGATTATGCCTTTTAATACATTGCGGAACATGTTAGCTCAGAACGGTGCGACACGGCACGTTATGCTTGCTGGCTCTGAACTCGAAACAGGTGGATTCGAATCTCCATCAGCTATTCTCAATTTTTTTGTGGTTACTCATAACATATCCAGGTAAATGCCGGGATGGTGATTTTCTCAAGGCTTCGGCTGCTTTCTTCCCATTCCTAGACGGTACAGTATATAATAATTTCGTGTGGCTACTTCGAGCCGAGTGCAGCCCTTGTAAGGCAGACCCTCCGATGAGGGTGGGCGGCATCTGCCATGTGTAGACAACTGCGTGTTAATGTGGTGGAGGATAGTGTAATGTGTGAGTTGCAAGGATGTTGGGGACGGCACAAACACCCATCCCCCGGGCCACTGGAATTAACCAATGAAGGTTAAAATCCCCGACCCGGCCGGGAATCGAACCCGGGACCCTCTGAACCGAAGGCCAGTACGCTGACCATTCAGCCAACGAGTCGGACGACGGTACAGTTAAACCTACACCCACAGACAACATCCTCACACAGTGGAACATGCAGTTACACAAGTGGCGAGCCAACATATCCTCGGACGCTCGCGGTACAAAAGGCCATATGTTTAAATATACATCTAACACCTGTAAGTTAGTTATTAGATGGGTTCAAAGTGCATGAGCAACAGCAAGTTTACAGAGTTCATGTTTCGTAAATGAAATACAAATACGCAACCAGGCTGCGTGGCTCAGATTGTTGAGGTGATGGCCTTCTGATCCCAGCTTGGCAGGTTCCATCCCGGCTCAGACCGGTGGTATTTGAAGATACTAAACTACATCAACTTCGTGTTGGTAGTTTTACTGGCACGTAAAAGAACTCCTGCAGGATTAAATTTCGGCACCAAGGCGTCTACGAAATCCGTAAAAGTAGTTAATGGGTCGTAAATCCAATAACATTATTATTGCCATTATTATTATTATTATTATTATTATTATTATTATTATTATTATTATTATTATTATTATTATCATTATTACAAAATAGAATAATACCTACCAACTCAAACAAAGAAGCAAGCAAGCAAACAAACAAACAAACAAACAAACAAACACGACGGTGCTAAAGCCTTGATGGATGTTGGCCTATCAAGTGACCGCTGTTCTGTCCGAAGGCCTAAAGATAACGAGATGGTACGTGGTCAACTACTGTCGTCTGCAATTATTCTTGGTTTTCTAAACCGGGGCCGCTATCTCACCGTCATACAGATCCTCAGTTGCTCTCAGGTAGGCTGAACCAACCATTACATCCATTTAAACATCCCTGACCTGACCCAGAATCGAACCCGGGGCCTGTAAGGAGCAAGCTCGCGATCCCTAGACTGTGATGCCTAAAGGTACTGTATTACTGAAGAGACATGAAGTTCCCATACACATTATTGGATGAGTAGGATCAAGATATCAATGCCCACAAATAACCTAAACTTCGCACCAAAATAACGAATTTCACCTACAGCATCAGACTTCGAGCTAATAATAAACAGAATGGCCTAAAATTATCTACTAAAATTTCCATAACGACCTGGTGCACAAATTGACAAATTAATATTCAATTTGCTTTACATCGCACCGACACAGGTAGGTCAGATTGCGACGATGGGATGGGAAGTGCTAGGAGTAGGAAGGAAGCCTCTGTGACCCTAATTCAGGTACAGTCCCAGCATTTTCTTGGTGTGAAAATGGGAAACAACGGTAAACCATCTTCAGAATGCCGACAGCGGCGTTCGAACCCACTATCTCCCGAATGCAAGCGGTTACCTACGTGACACAAACCGCGTGGCCACTCGCTCGGTGATACCACTACGGATAAGCTCGGTTTTTCGATATTGTGATAATAGAATGCAGAAATATTATTTAACATAAAACAAACATCTACCAGAAGTAGCAGATTTTTTTTGCTATCTGTTTTACGTCGCACCAACACAGATAGGACTTCTGGTGACGATGGGATAGGAAAGGCCTAGGAATGGGAAGGAAGCGTCCGTGGCCGTAATTAAAGTACAGCCCCAGCATTTGACTGGCGTGAAAATGGGAAACCACGGAAAACCATCTTCAGGGCTGCCGACAGTGGGGTTCGAACCCACTATCTCCCGGATGCAAGCTCACAGTAGCAGATATTAAAGTGGTCGCAAGGAGCACTTGTCTCAGCTCATAAGTTTCAAACAGCAGGTATAGCAAGGAATTCGGCCCGTTTATAGCTCTACTGGTCCCATTACAAAGGGAACCTTCCTCCGAATTTCTGCAGATGTTCTGGTGTCAGTATATCTGAACTGCAAATTACTTTAAAATACGTACCAGGGCAATATAAAGACCCGAATTGTAGTTTGAGGAAGATATTTCCGAACTTGATGCATTAACTTTTAGCTTTATTTATTTTCAATTCAGACGGCATAAAGGAAACACGCTCTACCTGCAAAATAACCTACTTCTGACTGTGAGTGTAAAAAGACTTTCCGCCAGTAGGAAAATCTCACAAGAGTAGCAACCTGAAGAAATACGTCACCTCACTTCTTCAAATAGTTTTCGCTGATCATTAACACCCCAGCAAACAAATTCGAAAGAATGGAAGTATGACAAGTGAAAAAATGGTGTTGGAAGAGCCTGTGTCCGTTCATCCCATTTCGAAGACATTGTTCTCGTCATCATCATCATCGTCATCATCATCATCATCATCATCATCGTCATCATCATCATCATCATCATCGTCATCATCATCATCATCATCATCATCATCATCAGAGTATTCAAATACTAGCCAAACTACTCACACACCTTTTCTGGATGGTAAATCCACATTTAAACCGGGAGACAATCGATCTGAGGTAATTACGAAGAAAATAGCTTACATGATATGCAAACGTAACCAGCCATTTAGCATTGCAGAATGCAAAGGATTAAAGCAGTCGATTTTTTAAATTATGGCGATGATAGGATAGGAAAGGCCTAGGAGAGGGAAGGAAGCGGCCGATGCCTTAATTAAGGTACAGCCCCGTTTGTCTGGTGTGAAAATGGGAAACGACGGAAAACCATCTTCAGGGCCGCGGACAGTGCGGTTCGAACCCACTATCTCCCGGATGCAAGACCACAGCTGTGCGGCCCTAACCGCACGCCAACTCGCCCGGTTTAAGCAGTTGATGAGTGTCTTGAACATGCATATACTATGCCTAATTGTAAGCGGGTACCAAAGGCCACCCTCCCATAACTGCACCAAGAAGCACAAACAAGGTTAAAAGATGAGCTCCGAAATGCAGACAGCATAGCTGTTACCGCCTTCTGTTTGCCCGTACCCACGTCAACTGGCAACTTCGCCGATGGAGATCTTTGTTGTTCACAGACGAGTCCAGATTTCCCCTGACACGTATGATGGACGTCAACTTGTATGGAGACGACGTGGTGAGCAGTACACGCCAAATGTTGTCCTGGAAGGCGACCAACTCGGACAAGGCTCTGTGATGGTGTGGGGTGGCATCAGTATTGATGGCCGTACGGATCTTGTCATCGTCGTCGTCTGTGGCAAACTTACCGCTGCAGGGTACATCGAGCAGATTCTGCTACACCATGTGTTTGTTGCTACATACGGTGTTGGCCCTGAATTCGTACTCATGCACGACAATGCCAGGTCTCATGTACCGCGCATCACCAGAACTCTCTTACGAAAACTGGACGTTCAAGAGATCGAATGGCCAGCAGTTAGTCTCGACCTTAATCCTATCGATCATGTGTGGTATAGGCTTGACAGAAGTGTTCGTGGGCGTCCTGTTCCACCGGAGACTCTCCAAGCCCTCGAGCAGGCTATCATTGAAGAATGGGACCTGATACCACAACGTGACCTCTGTCGACTTATACGGAGCACGGCACGTATGTGCCAAGCTGTGATAAATGCTCGTGGAGGACATACACCATACTGAAGCTGTCCAACTGTGATAAAAATCCACCCTAGAGGACTGTTGTCACTTTGTTTTAGCCCCTATTTGGACATTTCAGTTCGTGTTCTGAAAATGAATGTGAATCCATCGATGTTCTTTTGTATACTTCAACGGTAAAGAGTAATGGTTTAGTTGGAGCATGGCATACGTTCAAAAACATGTTCCCCTAATTCTATTGAAATGTGTATTTATGTACACCACCGGCAACAGTATTTGCTGAGAGATTGTTTGGCACAGCAGGACTCATAAATTATAGAAATAAAGAAGTAGGCTCAACTCCGACTAAGTGAGAATGCTTCTATTGAACAAAAACCTACATCGCTATTAAGTTATTGTTTTATCATTCATTTGATTTGTATTCTATTTAAATAGCGTGGAGTAAGGTTTTAACGTCTGATTTGTGAAACAAATCCACAACTAACTAGAACGTCATACCAGAATATAAAGTGTTAAAATAAAAATGCGATATTTAAAACATAAATTGTACTGAATTTATAAATATGCATTTTCTTTCTTTCTGTTTAAGCTACAGGGTCGGTTTTCCTCGGACTAGGCCAGGGATCCCACCTCTACCGCCTCAAGGGCAGGGTCCTGGAGCTTCAGACTCTGGGTCGGGATACAACTGGGGAGGGTGATCAGTACCTTGCCCAGGCGGCCTCAGCTGCTATGCTGAACAGGGGTGTTGCGGGGGGATGGGAATATTGGAAGGGATAGACAAGGAAGAGGGAAGGAAGCGGCCGGGGCCTTAAGTTAGGTACCATTTCGGCATATGCCTGGAGGAGAAGTGGTTCAGGATGGCTGAGGTGGGAATCGAACTCACCTCTAATCAGTTGACCTCCCGAGGCAGAGTGGACCCAGTTCCAGCCCTCGTACCACTCTTCAAATTTCGTGGCAGAGCCGGGAATCAAACCCAGGCCTCCGGGGGTGGCAGCTAATCACACTAACCACTACACCACAGAGGTGGACATAAACATGTATTTTAATATTTTATTTCAAGAATGATAGTATTGGGGTATCACGTATCGACACAAAAGCACATATTGGTATCAAGTATCAGCAAAAGCTGGTAACGACCCATCTCTAGTTCCAATGAAATAATATTCTTTCAAGTATTTGGAGGGGCTGCCTGGCTTAAGCGGTAAAGGCGTGCTCGGTTCACCGGAAGGACGCGGGTTCGATTCCCCGTCAGGAAGTCGATAAATTTAAGAAACGAGATTTTCACTTTCGGAGTTGCACATGACCCTGAGGTTCACTCACCCTGCAGAAAGAATGAGTACCAGGTTAATTCCTGGGGGCAAATGGGGCCGGAAGTAGAGCTAACTATTCCACCCCATCAAGTGCCGAGGTTACGGATAGTGGAAGCCTTTACTTTCCACCCCTCCAAGGGCCTTAATGACCTATGCGGAGATGACTTTGACAAGTATTTGGAACCAGAATTAATACATTCTATACAATTTCCGATTTCAGACAATTTCAGTAGATTCTTAGTGTAGATGAAGCGTGACTGTCTATTATCGACTCGTCCAAGGATTTTAATTCTGGCATGAGTGCTGGAAGGGTATTTACTGAGTCTTGTGAGACAAACTGAAGAGCTGTATGATAAGAGAAGCAGCAGATTAGGTCAAGAATGTATGCAATGCTGAGGAAGTTATTACGTGTACCACGGGACACTTACAAATCTAGAGCTACTTGGCTGTACAGAAGTCATCCTGGCAAACCAAGTTTCTTGATGATCTGTGTGTGCCACTGTTCAGTCGGATTCAGATGGGATGAATTGTCTGTTCACTGCAGAAGAATGTTCTCTAGGACATAAGATTAAACAAGCCTAGGATTTAAGGTGGAAATAGATTCCAAACATATCGTTATTGCCATATTATACATATCTCAACAGTGCATTTGTGATTACTTATAAATGAATTAAATGTTTAAAATTGTGATTGAATCTACTAAATAGGTTTAGGTGCTGTAGATACTGTCCACTGTCGTCAGGATCTATTGCTTCATTTCGAGGTGAAGTTTCCAAGAAAAGACTCCAATATCCAGTAAATGTTGTGTATAATTTTAAAGTATTTAAATTGTTAATCTAACTCTAAACCATTGTACTTCTCAATCCACTGTAAATTAGTGTGAAGTTATTGGAAATATTTAAGTTGTCTGTGAATTTCTATGTGATTGCGTTGTAATTATTATAGTGCACAAATAGTACTGGAATATTTTAACTTATATTTTACAAATTTTGGGGTTCATGTTTGTGGGATGGTTCATGTTTGTGGGTTACTGTAGTCATGTCCTAGTTCGTGAACCATGGGCAACGGCTGAGTGGCCTAATAAGTGGTCCTGAGAGTCGGGATACCAGTTGCTATGGAATGGGAGTGGGCATCTCGGACATATTCTGAGCCATGGAACTCCTTGTGCTCAGGCGGCTAGAACTATACAATTCACCGGTGGTCCATAACCCGTTAGAGGAGAGATACTCACTTGGACTATGTGCAAGTAGGGCAGCATCCTGCTTCATGAATTTACCGAGCTCAGAACACTTTAAGCAAGCCTCGGACCTATGGGAGTAATGGAGTCCCACTCCCATTTGACAGGCGAGGGACTCCTTGGAAACAACTTGGCGAACGAAATGGAATTCGATGGGGAGCAATCAAGAAGGTAGAACTGGCTGACTCAGCAAAGAGGATGCATCTGGATGTGCTAGGAGTAAGTGATATTCGGGTGAGGGGAGATAATGAGGAAGAGATAGGAGATTATAAAGTGTACTTGACGGGTGTTAGAAAGGGAAGGGCACAGTCTGGGGTAGGGCTCTTTATCAGGAATACCATTGCACGCAACATAGTTTCTGTTAGGCACATAAATGAGCGAATGATGTGGGTAGATTTGTCAGTTGCAGGAATTAGGACTAGAACTGTGTCCGTGTATTCACCATGTGAGGGTGCAGATGAGGATGAAGTGGACAAGTTTTATGAAGCATTGACTAACATCGTGGTCAGGGTCAACAGCAAGGATAGAATAGTGCTAATGAGCGATTTCAGTGCGAGAGCTGGGAATAGAACTGAAGGATACGAAAGGGTGATAGGTAAATGTGGGGAAGGTATGGAAGCTAATGGGAATGGGAAGCGTTTGCTGGACTTCTGTGCTAGTATGGGTTTAGCTCTTACGAATACATTCTTCAAGAATAAGGCTATTCACCGCTACACATGGGAGGCTAGGGGTACCAGATCCATAATAGACTATATCTTAACAGACTTTGAATTCAGAAAATCTGTTAGGAATGTACGAGTTTTTCGTGGATTTTTCGATGATACAGACCACTATCTGATCTGTAGTGAACTAAGTATCTCTAGGCCTAGGGTAGAGAAAGTGAAATCTGTCTGCAAACCAATAAGGGTAGAAAATCTCCAGGACGAGGAAATTAGACAGAAGTACATGGATATGATTAGTGAGAAGTTTCGAACAGTAGACAGTAAGCAGGTTCAGGATACAGAAAGTGAATGGGTGGCATACAGGGATGCTGTAATAGAAACAGCAAGGGAATGCCTAGGAACAACTGTGTGTAATGATGGGAAAAGGCGAACATCTTGGTGGAATGATGAAGTGAGAGCAGCTTGTAAACGTAAAAGGAAGGCTTATCAGAAATGGCTCCAAACAAGGGCTGAGGCAGACAGGGCTTTGTACGTAGATGAAAGAAACAGAGCGAAACAAATAGTTGTTGAATCCAAAAAGCAGTCATGGGAAGATTTTGGTAATAACCTGGAAAGGCTAGGTCAAGCAGCAGGAAAACCTTTCTGGACAGTAATAAAGAATCTTAGGAAGGGAGGGAAAAAGGAAATGAACAGTGTTTTGAGTAATTCAGTTGAACTCATAATAGATCCCAGGGAATCACTGGAGAGGTGGAGGGAATATTTTGAACATCTTCTCAATGTAAAAGGAAATCATCATGGTGGTGCTGCAAACAGCCAAGCTCATGGGGAGGAGGAAAATGATGTTGGTGAAATTATGCTTGAGGAAGTGGAAAGGATGGTAAATAAACTCCATTGTCATAAGGCAGCAGGAATAGTTGAAATTAGACCTGAAATGGTGAAGTATAGTGGGAAGGCAGGGATGAAATGGCTTCATAGAGTAGTAAAATTAGCGTGGAGTGTTGGTAAGGTACCTTCAGATTGGACAAAAGCAGTAATTGCACATATCTATAAGCAAGGGAACAGGAAGGATTGCAACAACTATCGAGGTATCTCATTGATTAGTATACCAGGCAAAGTATTCACTGGCATCTTGGAAGGGAGGGTGCGATCAGTCGTTGAGAGGAAGTTGGATGAAAACCAGTGTGGTTTCAGACCACAGAGAGGCTGTCAGGATCAGATTTTCAGTACGCCAGGTAATTGAAAAATGCTACGAGAGGAATAGGCAGTTGTGTTTATGTTTCGTAGATCTAGAGAAAGCATATGACAGGGTACCGAGGGAAAAGATGTTCGCCATACTGTGGGACTATGGAATTAAAGGTAGATTATTAAAGTCAATCAAACGCATTTATATTGACAATTGGGCTTCAGTGAGAATTGATGGTAGAATGAGTTCATGGTTCAGGGTACTTACAGGGGTTAGACAAGGCTGCAATCTTTCACCTTTGCTGTTCGTAGTTTACATGGATCATCTGCTGAAAAGTATAAAATGGCAGGGAGGGATTCAGTTAGGTGGAAATGTAGTAAGCAGTTTGGCCTATGCTGACGACTTGGTCTTAATGGCAGACTGTGCCGAAAGCCTGCAGTCTAATATCTTGGAACTTGAAAATAGGTGCAATGAGTACGGTATGAAAATTAGCCTCTCGAAGACTAAATTGATGTCAGTAGGTAAGATATTCAACAGAATTGAATGTCAGATTGGTGATACAAAGCTAGAACAGGTCGATAATTTCAAGTATTTAGGTTGTGTGTTCTCCCAGGATGGTAATATAGTAAGTGAGATCGAATCAAGGTGTAGTGAAGCTAATGCAGGGAGCTCGCAGTTGCGATCAGCAGTATTCTGTAAGAAGGAAGTCAGCTCCAGACGAAACTATCTTTACATCGGTCTGTTTTCAGGCCAACTTTACTTTATGGAAGCGAAAGCTGGGTGGACTCAGGATATCTTATTCATAAGTTAGAAGTAACAGACATGAAAGTAGCAAGAATGATTGCTGGTACAAACAGGTGGGAACAATGACAGGGTGGTACTCGGAATGAGGAGATAAAGGCTAATTTAGGAATGAACTCGATGGATGAAGCTGTACGCATAAACCGGCTTCGGTTGTGGGGTCATGTGAGGCGAATGGAGGAGGATAGGTTACCTAGGAGAATAATGGACTCTGTTATGGAGGGTAAGAGAAGTAGAGGGAGACCAAGACGACGATGGTTAGACTCTGTTTCTAAAGAGTTATAGAACTAAATGAGGCCACAACACTAGTTGGAAATCGAGGATTGTGGCGACGTTTAGTAAATTCTCAGAGGCTTGCAGACTGAATGCTGAAAGGCATAACAGTCTATAATGATAATTTATGTATGTATGTATGTATGTATGTATGTATGTATGTATGTATGTATGTATGTATGTATGTATGTATGTATGTATGTATGTTTACAAATTTTGAGTGAATTCTTGAGTGACTGCGATGTGAATACAGTATGTCACGCTGCATTAAAGGGAATACTTAAATAACGCATTTTCTAAAAATATCATTAATTCTTCGCGCGTAATTTTTTATTGTTGTTATAATTTTGGTTTATGTCGCACCGCCACAGGTATGTCTTATGGCGACGATGGGATAGGAAAGGGCTAAGAGTGGGAGCGAAGCGGTCTTGGCATTAATTAATGTACGTCCCCAGCATTTGCCTGGTTTGAACATGAGAAACCACGGATATCCATCTTCAGGGCTGCCGATATTAGGGTTTGAACCCACTATCTTCCGAATGCAAGCCGATAGCTACGTGTGCAAACCGCGCAGCCACTCGCTCGGTGCCAATAATTAGACTATGCTACACTATTCGTAAGCAGTTTTTAATTCTCGTGCATTTTGTCTCTTGTTTTCTTTAATTTCGTTCTTTGAAGTCTTCTTCCTCTATTATTAAGAAATGTCCTGTTTTGATATAATTTCTAATAATATTTTGCTTTCGTTGTATAGTTTGTTGTTATTTAATTTGTATTTTAATTTAATCTCTTTGCTATAGGCTACTAATGTGAGCAGACGTTACCACTGAAATATTTCCCAGTTGCAAACTAGTGATTATTACTTATTATTATTATTATTATTATTATTATTATTATTATTATTATTATTATTATTATTATTATTATTATTATTATTATTATTATTATTATTATGGCATATTATATAAAATATGCGTCTTATAGGCTGCCGAAATTGAACGTTCAATGATTTAAGTTCTGTTCACCACCATGTGAAACTGTTAAACAGGTGCGTTTCAAAGAGGAAGTCCTTATTTCTAAATCTTTTCTCTTCACAGTACTGGGCCCTGGTGGGGGTCTGATAGGCATCATTCAATTGTAATTAATTATTGCGGAATATATATTTCACTTTCAGAAGCAAGAATATCTTACTTTACATATTGTAAATACAGACCAGGCCGAGATGGTATTGTGCAACCTGCCACAGACTGTTGTCTCCACTAAGATTAAGAAATACAATGGCCAGCAGAATTAGAATTCTCAGAAATTGTGACGAAGGGGAAGAGTAAGTTTTCAGACCGGGGGCGAAATTGTAGTGCGACACACCGGATGAGGCCGTGTGGAGAATTCCTAGAAATGACGTTAGGTGATCTCCAAGGTACTAGCGAGAGCTGAACGCAAAGTTGGTACTTAAAGAAAAAAATATGAAACTTCTCAGTACCGCGTGAGCTTGGACCAATCGTAAAATTCGCAAACCAGAAGCAGGTACGACAACTTCGTATTGTAAGAAGCACTATCAACGCTAACTCCACGGATTAAATTTATAGAAGGAAGAGATTTATAAATTCGAGATAAGGTAAAATTTAGAAGCCTAACCATATTATAATAGTTATTAAAAGTAATTGATTGAGGGAGATTGACTGGCGTAATTCAGAGAATTCATGGATGCTATCCGTTGATTGGCTGCAGGCAAGAGACGCGACAAGACAGCGCGAAATCCCAGCCTGGAATACAGGAACTAAATTTACGATTATATCAATTACCAGCGAACGATATTATTTGAGACTTGGCATAGAGGCTAACATAACATAATTACATCAGTGGATCCCAAGTTTAAGCCACTGGCTGGGCCGCAATTAGTGGTATGAGGATATTGGAACTGCGTGCCCTAAGATGACCTCCCGTGAACTCGGAGGAGAGGGGAGTCGAATATAAATACAGTGTCGTGGAGGCGGATGTATCTGACTTGTGATAAATTGTTCGTGCTGTTACTACGCCAGGGTGCGATCTTACTTGTGATAAATTGTTCGTGCTGTTACTACTCCAGTACGTGTGTGTTGTCACTCGTGGAATATTGTTTGAGGTATTATAATGTTACGTAGCACAGTGAACCATGACGTGAAGTAGTCCATATTACAGTCCTGAACAGTATATCAGCAGGAGTTCGAATATATAGGCTACAGAACTCATTAAATCAACACCTACAGATAGGAGTGTGAGGTTCTTTATCAAGAATAGGAAGTACGTTACGTGAAAACGGTCGTTGGTGTTCGACGTAATTTCACCAAGTAAACAGTCAATTAATAACTGATACCTGGTCAGCTACACGAACGTGAGACGGGAAAAATTCGAGTGAGAGTGATACCGAGATATCACATGTTCCTAGTATCCGGGGAAGGAACGAAGAATGTATATTTATATTAAGTGGGCTAGATAAAAAGCCAAGAGTGTAAAATTTATGTGTTAAATTTAGAGTGGAAAATATTCCGTGTGCAAAAGTTATTTTTATAAGATTTGAAATGTGTGATATTAAAAAGTGTCAAGGATTACCTCTTCAAGCTGGCATGAATACCAGTAGGATGCAGTGCTAAAACCCGGATGGGGCTAGGCTCCTCGTCCGGTTTAGCAAACTACAGGCTGAGAAGAGTACCCCTTAATATATATTTGTATATTGCTATCATTAGCGGGAGGAAATCATATTCTTTCAATATGGTAATTTGATTGTGAAACGAACCGTTTCCGGCTCGTATAAATTCAGCGATAGATAGACAAAGGGACAAATTAATATGTACATAATTAGATCAAGCACTCATCATAATTTTGATTATTTAATAGAGTAGGGTTGATCTGTTTATTCAAGTGCTTGAATTGTTTAAAATTATATGGAGCACATTTCTCGTAAAGATAAGATTAATATTCATTTTAGAAGTACTCAAATGTGGTTTTCAGTTATCGGAAACTTTATAGATATTAAGGCATGTAGTGAGATTAGCCAGAGGTAGAGGGTTGCCAAGTGATTTTAGTTCCTGTGGGACGGAATGAAGTCCATTGAATTGTCTGTAAACATCGATGATTATTTGTGCCGCGAAGTTTCGCCAGTGGACAGAAATATAATAATCAGTAGAAGTATCGGAGTGATAAATGAACATTGGTAATGTGTTTATAGTAATGCTTTGTGAATAATGGCACGGGCCTAAGTTGATAGAGTGATTGCAAGTTAAAGTAATTTCATTGTCGAGATAACATATGGCGTGGAAGACTTTAATTCAGGCAGTAAATTTGATTTTTAACCTTAATTGCTGATTTAACGTTTTTGGACTCCATAATAATCATAAATATTTGTTTAGAAATTATAGAGGCACGTGTATAGGATTGTCATGATATATTGAAAGCCCAGAGTGGTTTGAGCCCATTTTTGAGATCGGAAGTCATGCGGGACGAAAATCCGGCATGAGTTGAGAATTGAGCCGTACTGTTTTTGATGATGAAATAGATAAATCTCGATGCCTACGTCGATATAATATGCCGATTCGGTGCCATGAGTGGCAGGAGTCCACGCACCGAAGATTAATGAATGAATTAAATGTTTGAAGAGTTCCAGTGGGATAAATGGACTTCAAAAATGAAATGGAAGGAATAATTTAGCACTTGCAGAGATTGGATGTATTTGCCGAACTGCGAGGTGCCATGGGATTTGAGATTTGTCTTGGGAGGACATGGTGTTCGAATAAATTAACGACAGTACGAAAATAAGATTGCGGGTTCGAATACCGTTATTATGTCCCGAGCGATATGGAATCGGATCTTGGTGGTTCATATTTGGGAGTTAACATATGTGACTAAGTTCTAAAGATTGAAATTAAAATATAAATTTTCGAAATATTATTATTAATAATAATAATAGTAATAATAATAATAATAATAATAATAATAATAATAATAATAAAAATCCAAGTAAATCACGTCTTAATTGATTAAGTGCCAAACAAGGTCGGAATTGTAAAAGGGGTTATGCGTTAAACATAATAATAGTTAACTGCCACGTAACAATTAAAATTAAAATATAGAATTTTCAAACTAATAATAATAATAATAATAATAATAATAATAATAATAATAATAATAATAATAATAATAATAATAATAATAATTGAAGAAGAAGATTAAGAAGAAGAAGTTGTTACATTATTTCTGAGAATAATAATAATAGTCGTAGGAATTGGAATTAAAATATAGAATTTTCAAATTAATAATAATTATAATAATTTGAATAAGGATAAGAAGAAGAATTGATTAAGTTAATTTTGATAATAATAAGAATGGTGACAAATGAAATTGAAACATTGAATCAGTGATGATTACGGGTTACGATAATCATGATCTCTACTGATAATAATAATAATAATAATAATAATAATAATTATAATAATAATGAAATTAAAATATATTTTTTATTATTTCGGATTACGATGTTGAATGATACTAGGGAAGTCAGCTGGCGAAATAACGTAATAATGTCAAGTTGTAAATAATAAGTTAAGTTTGTTATTTGTAAAGTGATGGCAAATCCCTACATCTGGACCATTAGGTTAGAGTTTCTTTGTCGTTTCCTTCGGTTAACAATTAGCATATATTGGTTAGGAACCCGGGGAGTGTTTGGTAGTATCCGGCATTGGTCTCATCTCAATAAAAGCGGAGACGATGGCATGATTCATGTGATCGTGCCCACTTGGCCAACAATGATCATCAATGGTCATTGTGTTCAAAAGGGTCGAACTGAAACCTTCAGGAATCAACGGTTCCACCACCCAAATGGATGGGTGGTCAAAAGTGTAAAATATTATGTTAAATTTTCAGGAATGATTTGCCAAACTACCGGCAAATTAAGGGTCAACAAATTTTGTTGTGTGTAAAATTTTTCAACTTAAATAAAATGCTCCTTTAACATTTGCAAGGAAACAGTTCCAGGTTCTTGTTCTTGTAGAATAGTAAACCCTTGGTGACCGTTTAAATATCCGTCCCCATTCCTAGGACGGAGCCTTCATATTTTTCCCTTTGATATGATTTAAAATATTTTCTATGTGTTCTTGTTATGATGAGCTTAAAGTTAATGATTAGAGTGTCCCGTTCAACCTTGTAGTACTAATTGGATTGCGCCCATACATTTATTTTAATATCTTATATCTTCATAATTTTTTATTGTTTATTAGTTGCGATATATTCGGACCGTAACACCCCCTGAAATAAATGCTGGTTGGGACTCAGGCTTTGAGCGGGTACAGTACATCCTATAATAATTAACCATGTGTAGTTTTCCACGCATTTTCGCAACTCGTGCGCCATCAGTTTTCAGTTAAAAGAAAACCGTTTGGACCTGCTTTTACACTAATCGTAACGTTCTTCAGTAGAAACTTCATTAACTTTTCCGTCAGATAACTCCAAATTCCCTCAAAGTAGGAGGCAAGTATAGCCTACATAAACTAACTTTACAAGACCTCCTCCTCCCATTATCCTCTTGTTTAAACGAATGTACCACTATTTTCGGCAATTCAATGTTTCCGAATTAGTATCAAAATACTTCAATCTATATTCCTCGTTTGTTTTTTTTTGTTTTTTTGTTAGTGGCTTTTACGTCGCACCGACACAGGTAGGTCTTATGGTGACGATGGGATAGGAAAGGCCTAGGAGTTGGAAGGAAGCGTCCATGGCCTCAATTGAGGTACAGCCCCAGCATTTGCCTGGTGTGAAAATGGGAAACCACGGAAAACCATATTCAGGGCTGCCGACGGTGGGATTCGAACCCACTATCTCCCGGAGCCAAGCCCACAGCCCTCGTTTGCTGACAGCAAATGCACTTGATGGACACCGGACACTTTTTCGGATGTATCCTTCTTCTTGGATTAAAACTTTGACATGTTAGGTCAAGGAAATCTGTTGCTGAGATATTAATAGGATTATCAAATCCCGTATTTGCCACGTTCTTCGGTATTTTTGGCCTTATTTTTTCAAGTATCCCATCTCCCAGGTTCAAAAAGAAATCCTCCGTAGACCATTTTTGCGTTATTAAAAGCACGCGTAAAATAATTGACCTATAACTCGGGAGTCAAACACTGTATTTTATCGATAACTGATAGCGAATTCCATACTTACGATACCTTCCTATTAAACTTCGGTGTCCAACTCGTTGGCTGAATGGTCAGCGTACTGGCCTTCGGTTCAGAGGGTCCCGACTTCGATTCCCAGCCGGGTCGGGGATTTAAACCTTCATTGGTTAATTCCAGTGGCCCGGGGGCTGGGTGTTTGTGCCGTCCCCAACATCCTTGCAACTCGCACACCACACATAACACTATCCTCCACCACAATAACACGCAGTTATCTACACATGGCAGATGCCGCCCACCCTCATCGCAGGGTCTGCCTTACAAGGGCTGCACTCGGCTAGAAATAGCCACACGAAATTATTATTATTATTAAACTTCGGTGTTCTTTTGAAATGTTTGTGAGCTTCCGGTAACGCGGTTAATTAATCTAAAAGCATCATGGGTGAAGAAAGAAGTGAAAGTGATAACGAGCAGACTTTTCAACGGAAGAAAATGAAGGCTCCATAGCTATATACTGTATGTTTCAAATTAAATTACAATATATGTGTGTTTATCTTAGGAATTGTCGTCAATTTTTGTTACCCTTGTAAAGAGTTAATTAAGCTTTCGAAATGCAATCAAGATTTTGTTAATGCACCCAGGTGATGTTCGAATAATTAATCAGATATTTTGTAATGCACCTATACAGTTGAAGCGCGTATCTAGTTTTCTAAGATCGTATCAAAATAGGTTTACCGAGCTCGATAGCTGCAGTCGCTTAAGTGAGGCCAGTATCCAGTAATCGGGAGATAGTGGGTTCGAGCCCCACTGTCGGCAGCCCTGAAAATGGTTTTTCGTGCTTTCCTATTTTCACACCAGGCAAATGCCGGGGCTGTACCTTAATTAAGGCCACGGCCGCTTCCTTCCACTTCCTGGGCCTTTCCTATCCTCTCGTTGCCATAAGACATATCTGTGTTGGTGGGACGTAAAAACAATAGCAAAAAAAATCAAAATAGGTTTCTGATTTTAAAATCTCCTTTATTTTCATGTTTAAAATCTGGCATTCCTAGATATTGTCAGGTGTAAGGAACGTTTTTTTGACAGCAAAAGACGTAAAATGCACATTCCTTGGTAGATACGAAGGAAAATACATAACCAATTAACTAAAAAAGTAATTATAAAAATAGCATATCGACGTAATTTTTTAAACTAACCGCAACGTCTTGTATGAAAATTTGGGATTCCAAGTTCGATGCTTTAATAAATAACCACCGAGTGAGTGACTCGTTTCTCATGTTTGGTCCAATAAATCTCACTTGTCAGCCCCAACCAGAGCTTCGGGAAGAGGGGTCTCGTTACTTTTGCTACGGAGGAAGACGAGGAAGGCATTTGACCCACACCGTCCCAGTGCGACATCTCCCGTGTACGTCAATAATCCCAAGAAAGCCCCTCAAGAACTGGGAATGTGCATGTGATGGGAAGGCACGTTTCAGTCGTCACCCGCCTACAGCACGGGTAAGGTGACCCTGGGACCTGACATGCCGGAGTGAGCCGTCCGCCCCAAGTGCTACTGTAGTATAACTACGGAGCCTAAGATCCTTCATAATGAGCTTTGCCACATACCCCAGTAGAGCGACGAGATTATGGTTTTTGCAGGAACAAGTGAAAACGTCACTTTTTCTATAGTTTCATATGACTCAGTAACGAGCAACGCGCCATGAGACCTATCTCGGTGCGACTTAAAACAAATTGTAAACCAAAAAAGGAAGTAGCTGACCATATCCCAGGTGTTTGGATGATATTCCTTTTACAGATGCACTCCACATGTTCTATTTCATATAAAGCAGAGAGCAGACATGATATCCTGTAAAGGAGCGTGCAAGGGCTTTGATTTTCACCGTTAATAACATCATCACAATGTCGTTGTTCAATTACCTAGAGGATAGCCAGAACAAAGACTGCCCCACATTCATGTCGATATGTACCCCCGCATTCCTGATTATAGAGTCAAGAGGGTAAAGAAAGAGCCGTAAATGTAAAATGTTGCCCATAAATTTCCCAAAATCCAAGAGTGTGCTCGCCAATCAGTGAGCAGTATGTGTCTTGACAAATTATTAACAATTCCTAATGGGTCAGATGCTATGGTTCTCATTGTCAACTCGCGAAATATTTCCAGCCAGTCGAGCACAGTCCTTACTAAAGGACGAGTATGTTGGTCTGATTGTGTTACTGTTTTCCTTTTCCCTGAAAGTTACCTGACCGATCGCGCTCAAACTTGGCAAGCATATAGCTAGTACCTTTGGTTAACAAACAGATCTACAGTATTTCCATTTCCATAACTAGGTCCGTTTCATGATGGCGGCCATTTTACATAGATATGTACTTATGTTGTCCATATTTTATCTGCCAAACACCAAAATCATGGGTCAATGGTTAGTCCTGTCACAAAATGGAGCCCAAAATGAAGCCCGTATTTCTACAAAAAATATTTTATGAATTATGTTTTTAACTGTAATGGTTTTCCAGAAAAGTATGCTTTACATGTTAAAGCACACCAGTGACATAAAAATAACAAATTAATCGTTAACGATTAGTAGGCCTACAGTATAAAAGGAAGTCGATGACATTGCCAACAAAGGGCCCAGTGCTGAAACAAACACATGTTTCGTCCGAATGAAGACATCTTCTAAATCCCCAAATAACGTTTAAAATAATTACACATACAAGTATTATATTCAGAAACGTTTAGGGATTTTGCTGTGTTCAAAAATAAAAGTGTGCTAAACAGTTGCAAGCTACTGCTGGTTGCCCTATTGGGACACATTTGGAAAGCCCACAGTCATGCATAGTTCTGATAAGCGCTGACACAATAATGTAGCAAACTCGATTGCCCCAGATTCGAATTCCCCTGACTTAAAGTGAGTTTTCCAATAGTATGAGCGCGTGGCTACGAAAAGATCATCCTGCCTTAAGCTGTGGGCCAAGTGAGAAGTGTACCTGAGTACTCCGCCGACCCGGCATGACGTGGGAAGGTGAAGCAGGACCGCTTTATTATTATTATTATTATTATTATTATTATTATTATTATTATTATTATTATTATTATTATTATTATTATTATTATGTGGGGCCAACAAAACGCTGATGAAAACTTAGTTCCCGAAGTTTCTGCGGGCGCTTAGGTAATTTCTAGGATTACTCTAATCCTGGGGCTTAAGGGAGCGGGTATATCCACCTCCGTAGAGTAACAGTGTTTGCTTAATAATATGATCAGCTGCAGTCCACTGCAGTGGGGTCTTCTTGAAATATGACAAATATGTATCAAACGTATTAAGATTCAGTTCAAAGCAAAATACCATGGAACATTTTTTGTTACTCAACACCCATATACAGACTGGTGTTTTCATTGCTTTTCCTGGCCATTTACCCAATAAATTTCGAGGATGGCAAAGAAGAATAAGAACAAGGAGAATATGAAGAAGAGTCTACAAGCCTTTGTGGATTAACACCTCCACAATTCTCTATTTGTAACTAAATCTGTTACATGCCTTACAGTACTTTTAAGAACTCTTAAAGGATAGAATTCCTACACCCTCAAAATATATAACAATTGAAGGTACGTTAAACAAGTATTATTATTATTATTATTATTATTATTATTATTATTATTATTATTATTATTATTATTATTATTTCAGAGGGTGAAACATGCGTACAATAAGTGGGTCGCGTGATGACTGTATGTGGAGAATAAGGGCTCACAAACAGTGTTGAGTCCAAGCACGAATAGTTTAAGCAGAAGAGTAGCAGGTAACCTGTGGCTGTCCCTCCGTGTCTGGGGGAACTTATTTTTCTGTACCCATTTACGTTGTCCTTGCAGTTCAGGTATACACGGTATAACTCCCTAAGCACCTCTTAGGACATACATTTGCAGCCTCGGGGAAGGGATGGATTTTATATCGAGGTCATTTCCTCTGCAACCCATTCAACCTAGGATCTTCTTTGCTAGGATGTTCTCTGGAATAGGGAAGGTGGATGGCAGGAGAAAATAACAACTTGAATGATTTAAATTCCAACGACCGTTTACGAATGTACGTATTTAAAAATCATAATAACACGCATACAACTTTATTACAGATCGTTAGGCCTTTCAGCGCTCTGCCTGCAAGCCCCTGTGAATGAACTAGGTGCGTTCATTCCACTCTATTTACAACCAGTGTTACACCACTTACCTTGAAATCTTTAAGTAATGCGTCTGACAATCGTTTCCTTTAGCCATCATTCTTCAAGGTAACATATCTTCCTCCATTCGCCTCACACGACCCCGCCATTGAAGCCGGTTATTATGCAGTGTCGTCAATCGAATTCATTCCTACCTTAGCCTATGTCTCTTCATTGCGAGTGCCCTCCTACCATTGTTCTCACTTGTTTCTCCTATCAAGCTCACAAAAGCTGGATTCTGGTATTTGTGTTAAATGCGGGAAACAACTTCTGCTCTTCATACATTTCTTTCTTTCTTTCTTTCTTTATTTCTTTCTTGTCGTCTTTGGCCTTGTCACTCAACCCTCTATGTCCCATATCTTGGTCATTTAACGTATTCTCTATGTTTCATGTCTAAGCAATCAGTACGAGTATTTAACTGTACCTTTTTATATGCATGAAACTTTGATACTTTACAGATATTCTTTACATTATTTTGCACCATTTTGTAAGTTTTGTCACCGAGTGAGATGACCGTGCAGTAAGGGACGCGCAGCTGTAAGCTTGCATTCAGGAGATAGTGGGATCGAACCCCAATGTCAACAGCCCTGAAGATGGTTTTCCGTAGTTTCCCATTTTCACACCAGGCAAATGCTGGGGCTCTGCCTTAATTAAGGCCACGGCCGCTTCCTTCCCACTCGCAGCCCATTCCTCTCCCATTGTCGCCATAAGACCTATCTGTGTCGGTGCGACTAAAGCCAATTGTAACAACAACAAGAAAATCAATATGTTACTCCAAATTTTAAAAGTTTTTAGCCCATATATATGTAATAGTCAGCCGTTTTTATCACATATACATTAAATCGTAATCGAGCTTATGAATAAGATATTGCATATCTACCCAGATTTATCTCGTGTACAGCTAAATGGTTCGTGGTGTGGACTCCTGTCGTCATATCCTAATTCGTATGTTATGGGCAACGGCTGAGTGGCCTAGTACCTTAGAGACGGGATACCAGTTTCTGTGTAGGAGAACCGAGCTCAATAGCTGCAGTCGCTTAAGTGCGGCCAGTATCCAGTATTCGGGAGATAGTAGGTTCGAACCCCACTGTCGGCAGCCCTGAAAATGGTTTTCCGTGGTTTCCCATTTTCACACCAGGCAAATGCTGGGGCTGTACCTTAATTAAGGCCAAGGCCGCTTCCTTCCCACTCCTTGCCCTTTCCTGTCCCATCGTCGCCATAAGACCTATCTGTGTCGGCGCGACGTAAAGCAACTAGCAATAATAATAATAATAATAATAATAATAATAATTTGTAGGAGAGATCGACACCTGGGATATATTTTGAGCCGTGGCCCTCCTTGTGCTCGGGCGATTAAGACTACCCTATCCATCGGTGGTCGCCAAACGGTCAGAGTGAAACATTTTCAACCGGGCAAGTTGGCGGTGCGCAGCTGTGAGCTCGCATCCGGGAGATAGTGGGTTCGAACCCCACTGTCGGCAGCCCTGAAGATGGTTTTCCGTGGTTTCCCATTTTCACACCAGGCAATTCCTAGGGCTGTACCTTAATTAAGGCCACAGCCGCTTCCTTCCCATACCTAGGCCTTTCCTATCCCATCGTCGCCATAAGACCTATCTGTGTCGGTGCGACGTAAAGCAAAGGAGTAAAAAAGAAAAAGAAAAAAGAAACATTTTCACAGAAGCTCTGAGTAAGTAAGGCCTTTCCCCTATTCATAAATTCACATATAATAATAATAATAATAATAATAATAATAATAATAATAATAATAATAATACACATACGGGTCTTTCAAGTATGGCCTAAGACAAGTGGCCATGTCGGAAATTTTTCCTAAAAGTGATTTTTAACGTGTCTCGTATTAAGTACACTTCAATAGAAACCGAATGCGCTGGAATAAGTACCCGCGAATTTGAACGTGACAAGCTAACCAACTGTTATACTCGGTAGTCCGCCACATCCTGATCAGAATGTGCAGAGCTGTACATTGTTCCTATATGCGAAAAAAATGTATTTAAAATTTGTTTTATCACGAGGAGCGAGCAGACTTTCTCATTTGGTGCAATGTTCGTTTATATATACAACCCTCAATAAAATCACGGAATAACAAAACACAGAACTGTCACCCATTGCAATTTTATTGCTCTACATTTAATTGAAAAACCATTTGCAGAGGTAATATCGATTGATAGATAGCGACAGTGCTCGGACCATTATTGTACACTACTATACGGTACTTCGGCACTCGTCATTTTGATTTTAAGGAAATGTGTCAAACTTATAAAAGTTAACTTTCAAGGACTTGGCTGAAATGTTTCCCGTGCTTGGAATTCGTATTGTATTACATAGTGCCAGAGCTTACGTCACATTACTCAGTACGGCACAATGCTGGACTTCCAAGACTTGAATTTGCAAAGGCTGTGAAATGCAAGGAAGACGGTTTGATATTTTAAAATTTGTACGCACCTCTTACATACTGATGGGGATGGGGGATGGGAGAGAGGATAATTTTACATCCCAGGTTATTCATTGTGATTGCCGCATAGTGCCCAGCATCCTTCTGTAAAATGTAACAGTGCCGTAATTTTCTAATGGTATTTTTATATTATTACTAGCATTAAATCCTATTCACACAGAATAGAATATGATTGTTGCTTAGTTAAGGTTGAGGGAGTTGTTATCAGACCTCCAGAAGTAAATAACGGAAGTTTTCCCCAACGGTAGAATATTGGTCTTCTGAAAATACGTAAAATGAGGACCATTTTTGGAAAGAAAATACCTCATCTGAAATGACGTAGGTTGAATTCCTGTCAGGCAGTCGAAAAATTGCGACATAACCTTCAGTTGTTTCTTAAATCGTCTATGATTTTTAACAACAATTTGACTGACATAGTATCCTTGTTTAATTTGAGGAGTTCACAGCCATAATGAACCAAGACCACTTTTTCTTATTTTAATACACCTGGCATAAAAGTTCTATGCTATAATGTTCTATTTATTGCCCAGTCATGAGTTCATTCGCTGCACCAGTGTTCGCATCTATGAAAAGGACAAGCGAAGAGAGTTATAGTTTCCCCCATTATCCATATCCGTATTACAATAGCTGTCCTTCGTCTGTTAAGTCATTAGCCCGGAGGCAGGTTGGTTCCTCAAATAGCACCATCGAAGGTTATGCGATTACGGAACCCACACAATCCGATCAGAGCGCTATAATAAAGTGCACGAGGCAAGTTAATAATAATGTTATTGCTTATACGTCCCACTAACTACCATCTGAGCTACTCAGCCCGGCGAGGCAAGATGAGAATTGAGGTAATTTGCCATTGATTTCCTCCCATATTGCTGATGTACACTGACTGACAGAGCAAATGCAACACCAAGAAGGAGTGGTCAGAACTTTATGCCAATTGCAGGGTAGACTGACGTCACTGAGGTATGCTCATGATGTGAAATGCGCCGCTGTGCTGCGCACGTAGCGAACGATAAATGGGACACGGCGTTGGCGAATGGCCCACTTCGTACCGTGATTTCTCAGCCGACAGTCATTGTAGAACGTGTTGTCGTGTGCCACAGGACACGTGTATAGCTAAGAATGCCAGGCCGCCGTCAACGGAGGCATTTCCAGCAGACAGACGACTTTACGAGGGGTATGGTGATCGGGCTGAGAAGGGCAGGTTGGTCGCTTCGTCAAATCGCAGCCGATACCCATAGGGATGTGTCCACGGTGCAGCGCCTGTGGCGAAGATGGTTGGCGCAGGGACATGTGGCACGTGCGATGGGTCCAGGCGCAGCCCGAGTGACGTCAGCACGCCAGGATCGGCGCATCCGCCGCCAAGCGGTGGCAGCCCCGCACGCCACGTCAACCGCCATTCTTCAGCATGTGCAAGACACCCTGGCTGTTCCAATATCGACCAGAACAATTTCCCGTCGATTGGTTGAAGGCGACCTGCACTCCCGGCGTCCGCTCAGAAGACTACCATTGACTCCACAGCATAGACGTGCACGCCTGGCATGGTGCCGGGCTAGAGCGACTTGGATGAGGGAATGGCGGAACGTCGTGTTCTCCGATGAGTCACGCTTCTGTTCTGTCAGTGATAGTCACCGCAGACGAGTGTGGCGTCGGCGTGGAGAAAGGTCAAATCCGGCAGTGACTGTGGAGCGCCCTACCGCTAGACAACGCGGCATCATGGTTTGGGGCGCTATTGCGTATGATTCCACGTCACCTCTAGTGCGTATTCAAGGCACGTTAAATGCCCACCGCTACGTGCAGCATGTGCAGCATGTGCTGCGGCCGGTGGCACTCCCGTACCTTCAGGGGCTGCCCAATGCTCTGTTTCAGCAGGTAATGCCCGCCCACACACTGCTCGCATCTCCCAACAGGCTCTACGAGGTGTACAGATGCTTCCGTGGCCAGCGTACTCTCCGGATCTCTCACCAATCGAACACGTGTGGGATCTCATTGGACGCCGTTTGCAAACTCTGCCCCAGCCTCGTACGGACGACCAACTGTGGCAAATGGTTGACAGAGAATGGAGAACCATCCCTCAGGACACCATCCGCACTCTTATTGACTCTGTACCTCGACGTGTTTCTGCGTGCATCGCCGCTCGCGGTGGTCCTACATCCTACTGAGTCGATGCCGGTGCGCATTGTGTAACCTGCATATCGGTTTGAAATAAACATCAATTATTCGTCTGTGTCGTCTCTGTTTTTTTCCCAACTTTCATCCCTTTCGAACCACTCCTTCTTGGTGTTGCATTTGCTCTGTCAGTCAGTGTATTATATTACAATCAATAAAATAGCTTAAGAAAAAGAGTAATATTTTGAACCTGCCGGTGGAGGATATGTTCCTCAGTCGTGATTGGAATCCTTAGATAAATTTAACCAGGATGGTAATATAGTAAGTGAGATTGAATCAAGGTATCGTAAAGCTAATGCAGCGAGCTCGCAGTTGCGATCAACAGTATTCTGTAAGATGGAAGTCAGCTCCCAGACGAAACTATAATTACATCGGACTGATTTCAGACCAAATTTGCTTTACGGGAGCAAAAGCTGGGTGGACTCAGGATATCTTATTCATAAGTTAGAAGCAACGGACATGAAAGTAGCAAGAATGATTGCTGGTAAAAACAGGTGGGAACAATGGCAGAAGGGTACTCGGAATGAGGAGATAAAGGCTATTTTAGGAATGAACTCGATGGATGAAGCTGTACGCATAAACCGCCTTCGGTGGTGGGGTCATGTGGGGCGAATGGAGGAGGATAGGTTACCTAGGAGAATAATGGACTCTGTTATGGAGGGTAAGAGAAGTAGAGGTAGACCAAGGCGACGATGGTTAGACTCAGTTTCTAACGATTTAAAGATAAGAGGTATAGAACTAAATGGGGCCACAACACTAGTTGCAAATTGAGGATTGTGGCGACATTTAGTAAATTCACAGAGGCTTGCAGACTGAACGCTGAAAGGCATAACAGTCTGTAATGATAATGTATGTATGTATGTAAGTAATATTGTTTCAATTGTTGTATTAAGAATAATTACCTTGTAAATTTTAGTTATATGGTAGAAAGAAATTTATGAATCTCACTGTTTTGTCATACTGTATATATTTACGTTATCACTTCAGCGTAACTAATTATCTATTAAAGGATTCTAGGCTTAATTTCTTCAAATATTTGTCAGATGGGTTTGGACCTTTACGGTTCTGAACCCCTCATTTACGTTGCTTGTGTGTCGTTGACTCTTATTACGAAGTGCCTAAAAACCTGTATTATAATTTCAGAAGGTGAGGATAGGTGTTGTCTTCCAGGGAACGTAAGGATCTGGACTAAGTCTCCTAGCTCTAGTCAACGTAAACGCGCATGCTCCAGCTTCTGTACTCCTTCAGCGCAAACACTGATCCCATGTGGTCGGAACAAGTGAGAAACTTTTCTATTCTTTGTACCACTTGGATTATCACCAATTACTCGACACTCACTATTTCAGAAGGTGAGGATAGGCGCCTAAAACCATTTCTTCTGAATGTTCAATGATTAAAATTCATAATATTTTCTTCATCTTCTTTGAGCGACTTTACCACTCCCTACTGGGTTCGCTGGGGCGAACTGTGCCGTACATGTGTATTTGGCTCTGTTTTTTGGCCTGATGCCATTCCTGCTCTATGAGGAGGAGCGTACTGTCTGCAATCTTGCGTTTGTGATGTTTTATTTGTACTGTAGATGAAGAGGATTGCAAATACCTAGTCCCCGAGTCAAAGGAATTAATCATACAGAGAACATATCCCTGACCTGGCCGGGAATCGAACCCGGAAACCTTGGAACCGAAGGAACTGAGCGATAGCAATTCATAAATGAGGAGTGTCTGTTCGAAAGGCGCTATTTCCACCCTAAGAAAGTTGTGGAAAAACGCAAGTGAACGTACAATAAAAGGCACATGGAAAGTACACATGATGGGGATTGGTACTATCTTTAAGGAATTACATCTTCTGGTCTGGATTGCTGATGACTTTCGACAGTATTCAACTACAACAATGTATGTGGACGAAATACTAAAACTGTTTGTGAAGTGGAAGTAGCTCCTCAAATGTTCAGAAAAAAATTGAAATTTTGTTCCCTTGTTCTCAGCATGGTCACAAACCTGATGCGAAGTACCCGGACTTAAAGCATGTTAACGTCGAAGCTTCTGGCATGATGACTGTACCCAATCTATTTCGCTGCAGACTTCCGCAATGGACAAAGTCTGTAGATTATTTTTTTCTATTTGCTTTACGTCGCACTGACACAGAAAGGTCTCATGGCGACGATGGGTTAGGAAAGGACTAGGAATTGGAAGGAAGCGGTCGTCGCCTTAATTAAGATACAGCCCCGGCATTTGCCTTGTGTGAAAATGGGAAACCACGGAAAACCATCTTCAGGGCTGCCGACAGTGGGGCTCTAACCCACTATCTCCCAGTTACTGGATACTAGCCGCACTTAAGCGACTGCAGCTATCGAGCTCGGTAAAGTCTGTAGATTACTCCCTGCAAGTGTACACATACGACCCAAGCGTCTGTCAATGACGTTCCTCTAAAGTGATGACTGACAGTGCTACAACATATCTACACTACAATGTGTATTTGAGTATTCCAATAAGTGTTAATATGTTATGTGAAGTACAAGTATCATATAGTGCTGTATGGAGCATTGGAACATTCACTTATTTTATAACGTTTCCCATGTTTGTATTATTTATTTGCAGTTTACGTTACATTAAACGGACACAGTGATAGGAAAGAGCTAGCAGTGCAGTGGGAAGGAATCGACCGTGACCTTAATTAAGGCACAGCCCCAGAATTTGCCCAGTATAACAATGGGAAACCGCGGAAAACCATATTCAGGGCTACCGACATTGGGGATCGCACCCACTACCTTCCGAATCCAAGATGGCAGCTGCGTGACAGAAACGGCGCATCCACTCGCTCGATTTGTTCATGTTTTAAGCAATCCGTGGACCCATGAGAATGACGGAGTTCCACTTCCATTTGACAATGCAAAGACTCTTTGGAAGCAATTCGGTGTACGAAATGGATTTCGATTAGGAGCTATAAATATTAATGGGACGTATGGAAGAAAGAAAGTAGAACTGGACTGAGTCTGCAAATATGATGCACCTGCATGTGTTAGGCGTTAACGATGTTAGAGCATGGCAGATAGTAAGGAAGAAATAGCATATTGCAAGGTGTTCTTAACAGGTGTTAGAAGGGGAATGGCAGTGTGCGGTGGAATTGTTCATTTGGAAAACGACTGTACGTAACATAGTTTCTGTTAGGCTTGTAAATGAACGAATGGTATGGATAGGTTTGTCAGTTAAATGAATTAGGACGAAAATCGTCTCGGTATTTTCACCACATGAGGGAGCAAATGGGGGTGAAGTAGAGACGACCTAAAAGGAAATGAATGATATCTTGGTCACGGTCAACAGCTAGGACAGAACGGTGTTAACGGGTGATTTCAATGCAATAATTTGAAGGAGAATTGGAGGAGTTGATTAGATGAGCGATAAATGTGGGGAATTTACGGATGCTAACAGGAATGGGAAACGCGTTTACTCGACTTCCATGCTAGCATGGAATTAGCAGTTACGAATTTGCACCGTACCGAAAATAAAATTCATCACAATAGATCCTGAATTCAGGAAATCTGTTAGGAATCCACAATACGTTTCACTGTGAACGAAACATCACTTGGCCTAGTATAGATAAACTGAAATCTATCTGCAGACTAATAAGGGTAGAAAATATCCAGGACAAGTAAATTAGTCATCAATAAATCGGTATAGTTAGTGCAAAGTTCCAAAGAATAGGCACTCAGCAGGTTAAAAATATAGAAAAAGAATCGGTGGCTTAGAGCAGGGCCTCTTAAACTCCCAAAATCTCACGCGTGCAAACTGAGGCGCAGAGTTCCTGTGCACAGTGCATCGGTCCCACTCGGCTCGGCTCGGACCAACGCTTCGTCTCTTGGCTACTCGGCTAAGCTCGGCTCAACTCAGCTCGGATTTGGAGCGCTACGGAGCAAGTGAGTAAGAGGGAGAAAAGCGGAGCGAGCGAGACAGGCGTGGGGAAAGAGAAAGACAGCGCTATTGCTCCAAATCGAGGAGTGGGGGTCTGTACTCTGGTCAACCAAGCGAAGTCGTCTTTTGCACCGTTCACAGCGCAATGCACTGGCGCATGCACCCTGAGAGGGCCTGGCTTAGAGGGATACTACAGAAGAAACTCCAAGATAGAAAATGGGATCAACTGTATATAGAAATAGGAAAAAGAGAACATGTTGGTGGCATAATGAAGTCAGGGCAGCTTGTAAACGTAAATAGAATGCGAATCAAAATGACTCTAAACAAGAACTAATGTACTGTAGGTACGGATTTGCACGGACTGTATACAGATGAAAGAAATAGGATGTAACAAGTGATCGTGGATTCCAGAAAAAAGTAATGGGGAGATTTAGGGAATAACCTGAAAATGCTTGATCAAGTGGCAGAGAAATATTTCTGGGCTGTTATAAATCTTAAAAAGGGAGGGAAAAGGGAAATTAGTAAATCAGGTTAAATTATTCCATATCACAGGGAATCACTGGGCATTTGAAAATAATATTTCGAAAACTTTCTCAGCGTAAAGGCATATATTTCCGTTGCAGTTCTTCTTTTCTGCTATTTTTGTTACGTCTCACCTACACGGACAGGTATTATGGCAAAGAAGGGAACAGGACAGGGACCGGACTGAGAAAGAAGCGATCGTGGTTTTAACTATGGCATTTCCCAGGTGTGAACGTGGAAAAACCACGGAAAACCTTTCTCAGGGTTGCCGACAGTGGGGTTCGAACCCACTGTCTCCCGAATGCAAACTGACAGCTACATGACCCAAACCGTAGTCAACTCGCTTGGTGTATTGAAGTTCCAAACAATGGAGATGATGGGGAAGGGACCAATAATGTCAGTGAAATTATGCTCAAGAAAGTGGGGAAGATATAAAGTAAGCTATATTATCATAAAGCAGCAGGAATTGATTAAATTTGTATTTGACATTTGTATTGAATATTTTATGTGATTGTGGTGTATTTACAATATTAAGCGAATAGTAAGTGATTGTACAACTCAATTTAGTGCAGATGTTTGTGTCAAGACACTGGAGATCTTTAAGTTACCTGTAAATTTGTATGTGACTGCCTTGTAATTATTAGGCTACACTACTTGTAAAAGAACATTTTGTAACATTTGTGTGAATTTCTGAGTTACTGCGTTGTAACTACAATGAGTGGCTAAGAGTCACGGGAAGGGCTGTCCCATTAGGAAATATGCCGTGTATGACCCCTGAGCGTTGCGGTTAGCTGCGGCGTAGCTGAGCAGTCTGCCACAAACACCAGTGTTGTGAAAAAGGCAACACGTCGCGAGTTAACCGACTTTGAACGTGGGATGATCATCGGTGCACGGCGCATGGGCCATAACATTGCGGAGATTACACGCGAATTCGGGTTTCTTGACGAAACTAGAGAGAGTTCAACGCCGAGCAGAACGACTAATTACTCAACACGGTCATTTAAATACAGCCAGGTCACTGCCCTCCATAACATCCCTCTGTAAACAAATAGATATTACTTTCCTGAGAAAATCCCTCGCAGGTAACATTCATATAAACCCTTTCAACCGCTTACAGCTGAACTATCGTTCCGCTCAAAGAGGTCGAGGTGTGTCCCTTTTCCCTCCATTTGCAAGAACAGCATCATATCAAAGTGGCTTCTTTAGTCGTTCTGCTCGGTTGTGGAATGAACTCCCACCGCAGATAAAAGAACTACCTGCAGAAAATTTCTGTAAAGACGTAAAACGGATGTATATATAACGAAACCCTCTGTACAAAACATAATTTATCTACTGTGAGAATGTTCAGTATGAGTGGGAGGATGGATGAAAGTTATGGGGTCCCGAGTGATTGAGACGGTAAATGTGTATGAGTAAGCCGGCCTAGCTAAAATATATGTGGGGTTTCTAGAGAGAGAGAGAGAGAGACTCTGTGTGTGTGTGCGTGTGTGTGTGTGTGTCGTCATGACTTGAATGTTGAACAGGTCTTGTGAGTATTACTGTATGTAAATATGCCTATGTAATTATTTTAACTGTATATAAGAACATCATGTAGAATGTAATTGTATATTTGTATATTATAATTTTAAGTGGTGATGGAGGCACTTTTGTGTATATGGGGCTATGCCCTTTCTCCATTCACCATCCCTAAATTGTAACTACAATTAGTGGAAAATAAATAATAATAATAATAATAATAATAATAAGGTCAACAGTGTCGAGGATGGATCTTCAATAACGCACAGAGAAAGTTACCACCCACGCAAACCGCCGCATGGGATGACCAGAGGTGTTTAACGTACGGACATCACGTCGCCTCCTCAGAACCATACCGGGCGCTCAACGGGCTACTGTGAGTCAGATCACCACCCAGTTGAATGTTAGGAGTCAGGAACCCATTTCTACCAGGAATGTAAGGAGGCAGCTGCCCCGCATAGGCTTCACCAGCCGACGACCAACTCGTGTCCCTTCGCTGACACCTCGACACAGGGCTCAACGACGTGCATGGGCCCGCGAATATCGGCAATGGAGCATGGAACAGTGGTGGCGTGTGATATGGTCCAATGAATTCCGGTTCCAGTTGTATCGAGCTAATGGGCGCGTGAGAGTCAACAAGTTTGTGTCCCGGCGGGAGGTGGCTCAGTTCTGGTCTTGGCGGCATTCTCATGGTCGCAATTAGGCCTCATTTTCCGGCAGCAGGGATCGTTGACAGGTGCACGTTGCGTGGACATTCTTTCAGACGATCAGTATCCCTTTCTGTCATTAGAGTATCCTGATGGAGATGCCATGTTTCAACAGGACAATTCGCCCTGTCACCGCTCTGTGGTGGCACGCAGGTGGTCGGAGGAGCACTCCAGTAAAGTTACGACCAGGAATTGGCCCTCCAGATCACTCGATCTTAATCCAATCGAGCATTTATGGGATGCTGTCGATGCTGGCGTACGCCCCATGAACCCCGCACCAACTGCACAAGACCAATTGTGGGTAGAAATGCATTTTATTCTATTTGATTTACGTCGCACCGACACAGATAGGTCTTATGGCGACGATGGGACAGGAAAGGCCTAGGAATGGGAAGGAAGCGGCCATGGCCTTAGTTAAGGTAAAGCCCCAGCATTTGCCTGGTGTGAAAGTGGGAAAACACGGAGAACCATATTCAGGGATGCCGACAGTGGGGTTCAAACACACTATCTCCCGGATGCGAAGTCATGGCTGCGCGCCCCTAACCGCACGGCCAACTCGCCCGGTGGTAGCAGTGCAAGATGCGTGGGTCCAGATCCCTCCCGAACGATTCCAACACCTTGTAGAGTCGTTGTCTCCCCGTATTGCTGCTGTTTCAGGGGCTCGTGGGGGAGCAACTCGTTATTAACATCACATTCAGTGTCTTCCCATGACTTTTGGCCACTCAGTGTGTATTATGCTACCTTAAGGGAATATTTTAAGTTATTTTCCGAAATTTCATATGAACTCCTTTGCAACTGCTTTCAATAGTAACAGCCCGCAGACGTCTTTCCATACTCCGGAATGCCATGTCTATCGGTTGTCGTTTATCCGGATAGCGTTCTTGGTACAGGCGTTGTGCCTGGTATGCATTCTCTCTAGTTTCTCCACAGATGAGTAACATATCCACTTATTCGTCGCCAGAATACATCACGAGTCATTGAATAAGCTTTGTGTTGTGTTGCGACGTGCCTTGAATGAGGGAAGGTCACGCAGCTACATACCTACCTGCCATGCATGTTGTTATCTTTCCAATGGGGCACACTTTGCCCTACCTGTGGTCTGCGAAGCTTGGAACATAAACGACGTAGCTGATTAGTTGCCTGCGTCCTAGCCACAGAACATGACCTCCTCATACTCGTCCAACCCAGCTCAATACCCTGTGCCACGTCCGGCTCCATGGCTAAATGGTTGGAGTGCTTGCCTTTGGTCAGAGGGGTCCCGGGTTCGATTCCCGGAAGGGTCGGGAATTTTAACCACCATTGGTTAATTTCGCTGGCACGGGGGATGGGTGTATGTGTCGTCCTCATCATCATTTTATCCTCATCACGACGCGCAGGTCGTCTACGGGAGTTAAATCAATAGACCTGCACCTGGCGAGCCGAACATGTCCTCGGACACTCCCGGCACAAAAAGCCATACTACATTTCATTTAATTAATCTATGCCACGATACATACGGCCCATTACAGCGCCAAGTAAAGAAATCAGTCCGTGGAATCTATCAAGTATGCAACTTTACCGCATTCCAGGCAATTGGAGGCAAATAAAAAATAAAAATATACTTGCATTGGATTCAAACCTACTACCAATGTCCACTATCATAACTCGCATCGCGCCCCAGATATGTGAGCTATTGCTTAGCTTGACATACAGCGCGCAGTTTTCAGACTATACAATACCTGCTCCTCGTCAGTGTGTGCACCTCCTATTGTCAGGTGCGTGCTCTTCGTATCTTGCTCGTTTCACGGGTTCATTCGAGGCACCCATCATGAATGAATAGTGGCACTCACGATTCCTGCTGTTTTTTAGCCCGTAACCACGCATTTCGTTATATTACCCCGGTTTAGAGAGATGGACCGATGTACTTGAGAATTATAGTGAAATCGGCGGGGTGTACAAAATTAAATCTCAAGTGGCAGTTTAACCACGCGGTATGTGCTCACTCATTAAGAGTACCAAAAACGGATAGTGAGTAGAATCAGGTAGTGAGTTGTTCTGTATTAGGCTAGGGATAAACTTGTTACAGAGTGATTCATCCCTCGAAACAAGTAGCCCGTGTTTGTAATGTGAGTTTCGGGATTCATATCAACAGCCCTCCTATTCCTCACTTTACCGCAAGAAGTTGTTCCGTTATTCCCATTACTCATGAAGCATACGTATTGAGAAACAAACGAAAATAGTAAGTGGAGATAGATATTCGACACACAAACAGCTTGTCTCTATGTTCAGCATGGAAAGAGACACGAATTCTCGACAACCAGGAAAGAACGAATTTAAGTGTAACCTTAAGAGAGGAATTATGTTTGTGAAATGCCGGAATTTTCCCTGCAGCAGCCTTTAGTGTCATGTATTAATGAATATTTTTTCATGATTTTTGTTGGTCTTATATTTGAGAAAAACGTGATCTTGCCTCTCACATTTTGCTCCCTTCTTTCCTGTTCCAATGTACATTTATCGGAACATGATACAGAATCCTAACTTTATTCCACTTCTAGGTGGTACCATAAACATGGGTGCGACATTGGTCTATCCTTCAAGATCGATTTTCTTTGTTTCGTGACGTCATCCCGCCATAACCGTGCTTGCGCTTGCGTCCAGAAAAACTGATGACATCGTTCGTCTCGCCCGATATCTTTAGCCTCAGGCGTGACTTTGTAAGGCTACAGTTAAAATGGCACGTGTAACTCATGATCTCCCTTATTCGCTTGGGAAACATGACGTCGGTTATAGAAATACATGTTTGCTCAGCGTATACAAAGAAGCAATCAGCTACTGTAGACCTCAACCTCTAAGTGTGTAAGCAAGGCCGCAAAGATTCATCAAGTGTGTGATCGTGTTAAACAAACTGCTATTCAAGCGATAGCATGGAGTCTATATAGTGGGTGTAGTACAATAATAACACTAGAGACACTGTTTAGTTATCTTGTTCAAGAAATGGTTGCTAATTTAAACAAACGGCTGTGTACAAGACAACAACATGAATTTCAGTGTTACACAGGGATAGTGTCTGTAAAACGTCAGTACTTTTCCTTAGTGTCCTTTTCTGGCGAATATTTTCCATGATCGTTGACCTTATATCTCAGAAAGATATATTATTTGTCTTTCAAATTCTGCTCCTTTCTTAATCTGCTTACCCTCCAGGGTCGGTTTTTCCCTCGGACTCAGCGAGGGATCCCACCTCTACCGCCTCAAGGGCAGTGTGCTGGAGCTTCAGACTCTGGGTCGGGGGATACAACTGGAGAGAATGACCAGTACCTCGCCCAGGCGGCCTCATCTGCTATGATGAACAGGGGCCTTGCGGGGGGATAGGATGATTGGAAGGGATAGACAAGGAATAGGGAAGGAAGCGGCCGTGGCCTTAAGTTAGGTACCATCCCGGCATTTGCCTGGAGGAGAAGTGGGAAACCACGGAAAATTACTTCCAGGATGGCTGAGGTGGGAATCGAACCCACCTCTACTCACTTGACCTCCTGAGTCTGAGTGGACCCCGTTCCAGCCCTCGTACCACTTTTCAAATTTCGTGGCAGAGCCGGAAATCAAACCCGGGCCTCCGGGGGTGGCAGCTAATCATACTAACCCCTAAACAACAGAGGCGGACCAAATCCTGCTCCAATTTTCATATTCCTGAGTATACTTGATTACATTATTCCTAGAAACTAATTCTAAACCAGAAAACGATCGTTGGTGAATCTTACATCTCACAACGATTAGGAAAAAATTATTTCAAGCTGTTGATAATATTCATGGTAGCATCTTCGCAGAGGCCAGGAAGGGGGGTGCAATGAAACTGTAGGTGAATTTATAACACTCATGACAAGGTTGAATGCCAACATGTAGTAGTACTTTCCTCCCCTTGAATCCGCAAACAGTTGCGATTTATCGCAAGTTCTGGAGCTACCGTACGCAGGTACCGTTCTTCAGTGCAATGCTAACCTCAATGAAAGGAAATAATAGTTTCATTAAAAAACCTACGGACTTCAAATATGTACAAAGTGCCCTGTATTTTTCTTGCACGTCTCGATTGGGGATGATAAACAATAACATATCGAGCAAGTGGCTGTGCGGTTTGGGTCACGTTCCTATCAGCTTGTGTGTGGGAGACAGTGGGCTCGAACCCCGCTGATGGCAGCCCTGAAGATGGTTTCCCGTGGTTTAACATTTTCACACCAGGCAATTGTTGGGGCTGTACCTTAGTTTAGGCCACGGTCGATTATTCCCCACTCCTTTTTGTTTTGCTAGTTGTTTTACGTCGCACCGACGCAGATAGGTCTTATAGCGACGACGGGATAGGAAAGGCCTAGGAATGGGAAGGAAGCGGCCGTGGCCTTAATTAAGGTACAGCCCCAGCATTTGCCTGGTGTGAAAATGGGAAACCACGGAAAACCATCTTCAGGGCTGCCGACAGTGGGGTTCGAACCCACTATTTCCCGATTACTGGATACTGGCCGCACTTAAGCGACTGCAGCTATCGAGCTCGGTATCCCCACTCCTAGCACTCTGCTATCCCATCGTCGTCATCAAACCTATCTGTGTCAATGCGACGTAAAGCAACTTGTAAAGAAAACCTATAACCTATTCCTTGATCAACATAAATAAGGGTGAATGCAATAACCAACCGATATTTCTCTCTTTCTTTATTACCCAGGCACACTTCGTGACACAAAGAGTGACCAACTGAAAATTTCCAAGTCCCCAAAGTGAAGAAGCTCATTATCATAGAGATTTCTTGGCTAGTTAATACAGAGAGTTTTATCTACACTTGGATAATACAAAGTGCATTTGTTCGCTTTTGTCACGTGTTTAAGTAAAACATTCCCCAAATATTGCCCCAAACTCTGCTTGTCACTTCCGCAACGTAAAGGAACCAGGCAAGTTCATAGGCAAAGTGAGTATTGGACAAATGTATATTAAATAATAGGATAAATACATTATCAAGTGTATCATCATAGCACAGAACGAGGTATGCAAAGCTTGACGCTTATTCGAGTCTGTAATGCAGAGTGTGAAAGAAAATCATCTTGCAGAGGGCCACACTGGACTAGGATCAGGCACTCTGGTCTTCAGCGCAGTAGGTTGGCGCCTCGCTCCCGGGGCTCGAGGCTACAGGATACAATTTCAGTCAGTATACTGAAATTCAGATTGATTACATCCGATATGAGATTTACTGATCCATCAGAACAAATTTCATTTTTTTTTCTGGGTCTCTTAAGATCTATAAAACTGAAGAGATATCAAGCATAGAGCATTATTAAGTACACTGACCCATTGAACATGGGGGTCAGATAACGTATATATTTGTGGTCCGTGGTGTGGGTTACTATAGTTACGTCCTAGTGCAATGACTGAGTGGCCTAGTAAGTGGTCCTGAGGGTCAGGGTAGCAGTTGCTATGGAATGGGTGTGGGCATCTCGGACATATTCTGAGTCATGGCCCTCCTTGTGCTCCGGCGGTTAGGACCATACAATCCACCGGAGATCCCTAACCATTTAGAAGGGAGACCCTCACTGGCACTATTTGTAGCATCCTACTTCACAGAATTTTCACCAGCATGCTCAGAACGCTTTATGCAAGCCTCGAACCTATGGGAGTGAAGGAGTCCCACTCCTCTTTGACAGGCGGGGACTCTTTGGAAACAACTTGACGAACAAAATGGAATTCGATGGAAGTCTATGACTATTAATGGGGCTTATGGAGGAGAGAAAGTAGAACTGGCTGAATCAGCAATGCATCTGGATGTTTTAGGTGTTAACGACATTCGGATAAGAGGAGATAAAGAGGAAGAGATAGGGGATTATAAAGTGTACTTGACGGGGTGTCAAAAAAGAAGGGCAGAGTGTTGGGTACTACTGTTCATCAGGAATGGTATTGCACGCAACATAGCTTCTGTCAGGCACGCAGATAAGCGAATGATGTCGGCAGATTTGTCAGTCTGAGGAGTCGGGACGAGAATTATATCAGGATATTCACCATGTGAGGGTGCAGATGAGGATGAAGTTGACAAGTTCCATGAAGCATTGAGTGCCGTCGTAGTTAGGGTCCACAGCAAGGATAGTGTTAATGGGCGATATCAATGCGAGAGTTGGAAATAGAACTGAAAGATACGAAAGGGTGATTGGTAGATTTGGATAAGATATGGAAGTCAGTACGAAACGTTTACTGGACCTTTGTGCTAGTATGAGATACCTTCTTGAAGAATAAGGCTATTCAGCGCTACGCAGACAAGAGTACGCACACCAGATCTGTAATAGACTATGTATAAACCGACTTTGAATTCAGGAAATTTGCAAGGAATGTGTGGATTTTCCGACGATTCTTCGGTGATACCGACCAGTATCTGATCTGTATTGAACTAAATGTCTTTAGGCCCAGGAAAGAGAAAATGAAATCTGTCTGCAGGCGAATGAGTGTAGAAAATCTCCAGGACGAGGAAATTAGACAGGCGTATATGAATGTGATTAGGGAAAAGTTCCAAACAATGGAAATTTATCAGGTTCAGTATACAGAAAGACTCCGAAAACCGAAAATGTAGTTAGTGGGACGTAAAAACAATAAAATAAAAAAGTAAACTCGTGTCCTAGTCCCGAGGTGGTGCAGCTCTTTTCAGGCACACCCCCAATAGAAGTGAGCTACTTGTACCATTTCAACCACATACCAGCCCTCCTGCCATTATTAAATTTCTGGCAGTACCGGGAATCGAGCCCGGGCCCCCGAGTACGGCAGCTAATAACACTAACCGTTACGCTATGGAGGCGGACGTAACAACAATCTATATATATAAAGTAGCTTGTCCTGACTGACTGACTGACTGACTGACTGATTCATCATCGCCGAGCCAAAACTACTGGACATAAAGAAATAAAATTTTGGGGATATAATCATATTAAGATGTAGGTGCTCGTTAAGAGAGGATTTTTGGATATTCCGTCGCTAAGGGGGTGAAAAGGGGGGCGAAATTTTAAAATTAGTGTGTTTATATCTCAAAACTTTAAAAGTTTACAGATGTGAAAATTGGTATTTAGAATCGTCTTTAAAAATAAGGAAACACGTATTTTTTGTTTTCAGACAATCCCAATAGGAGGGGTGAAAAAGGGTGAAAAATGGGTTGAATGCCTAATCAGGATACCGGTGCTTATATCTCAGAAACTGAAGATATTACAGACCTGAAAATTGGTACTTTTGATCTCTCTTAAAAATAAAGAAACACGTATTTTTTTGTTTTTGGAAAATCCAATTAATGGGAGGGTGAAAAGGGGGTGAATTTTTAAAATGAGTGAATCTATATCTCCAAACTTTTAAAGTTTGCAGATGTAAAAATTGGTATTTAGAATCTTCATTAAAAATAAAGAAACACGCATTCTTTTGTTTTCGGAAAATCCCAATAGGAAGGGTGTAAAAGGGTGAATAATGGGTTGAATACCTTTAATGAGGCTACTTATATATCAGAACCTGAAGATATTACAGACCTGAAAATTGGTGTTTGGGATCTCTTTTAAAAATAAAGAAACATGTATTTTTTTGTTTTTGGAAAATAGAATTAATGGGGGGGGTGAAAAGGGGGTGATTTTTTAAAATGAGTGTATCTATATCTCAAAACTTTTAAAGTGTATGGACATAAAAATTGGTATTTAGAATCTCCTTTAAAAATAAAGAAACACGTATTCTTTTGTTTTCGGAAAATCCCAATAGGAAGGGTGTAAAAGGGTGAATAATGGGTTGAATGCCTTTAATGAGGCTACTTATATATCAGAACCTGAAGATATTACAGACCTGAAAATTGGTATTTGGGATCTACTTTAAAAGTAAAGAAACACGTATTCTTTCGTTTTTGGAAAATCCAAATATTGGGGGGTGAAAAGGGGGGTGAATTTTTTAAAATGAGTGTGTCTACATCTTAAAACTTTAAAATTTACAGATGTAAAAATTGGTAGTTAGAATCTCCTCTAAAAATAAAGGAACACGTATTTTTTGTTTCCTGTAAATCCCAATAGGAGGGGTGTAAAAGGGTGAAAAATGGGTTGAATGCCTTTAATGAGGATACTTATATTTCAGAACCTGAAGATATTACAGAACTAAAAATTTGTATATGGGACCTCCTTTAAAAATAAAGAAACACGTATTTTTTAGTTTTTGGAAAATCCAATTAATGGCGGTTAAACAGGAGTGACAAATTGGGGTGAATTTTTTGAAAGACTATATCTACAGAATATCTTGGAAACGTAAAATGTTACAGACGTAAAAATTGGGTGTTTGGAATCTCCTGTAAATGTAAAGAAACATAGGTGATTTGTTTTTGGAAACTCCACTTAAGGGGAACTTAAAAGGGGTGAAATTTTAAAATGAGAATTTTTACAGTATATCTAAAAAAACTTAACATATTACAGAAGTGAAAAATGGTTTTCTTTAATCTCTATTAAACATAACGAATCGTGTATTTTTAGTTTTCAGAAATACCACTTGGCTGGTGGGGGGTGGGTAAAAGTGACTGAAAATGGTGTTGACTTCTTTGAATTAGGCTACTGATATCTCAAAAATGAAGATGTTACAGACGTGAAATTTGATATTTGCAATCTGCTTTAAAAGTAAAGAAAGACGTATTCTCGGAAAATCCAATGAAGGGGGGGGGGGGTGCAAGAATTGAAAATTTAATTGACTTGATTGTATGAGAATGCATACATCTAATAAAAACTAAAGTTGTTACAGACGTGAAAATTCGTATTTAGATCTCCTTTAAAAACAAAGAAAAACGCGTTTTGGTGGGGAAACCATCTTGGAGGGTGGGAGTGTAAAGGAGTTGAATTCCTTTCATGGGGACACATAAATCAAAACTGAAGAAGTTAGAGTCATGATAATTGGTATTTAGAAGATCTTTTACTATTAAGGAAACAAGTATTTTTTGCGGGAAAATTCACTTAGGGGGGGGGGGAAGAGTAGTGTGAAATGAAGTGAAAAATGTAAATAATTTTTATGGGGATACTTATATCTCAAAACTGAAGGCAATAGACGTGAACATTGGTGTTTGGAATCTCCTTTAAACATAAAGAAACAAGCCTTCTTTTAATTTTTTGGGGGGTTGCGGGGGTGGCAGTAAATAAACTTAACGGCGGTGGGGTGTGGAAGGAGGTGAGACCAATTGATTTTACTGTTCTTAATGTACTTATAAGTATCCTCCGTTGCTCAGGCGGCAGCGCGCCGGCCTCTCACAGCTGGGTTCCGTGGTTCAAATCCCGGTCACTCCATGTGACATTCGTGCTGGAAAAACCGGAGGCGGGACCGGTTTTTCTCCGGATACTCCGGTTTTCCCTGTCATGAGCCACACCAGCAACACATAATAGTAATAATAATAATAATAATAATAATAATAATAATGTTCCGGACCGTCGTCAAATGTGCGGACCGCGCTGGCAACGGCTCCTGGACGAGTAATGACTAAGAATGCAGTCCGGCCGCGGGTTCAGTGCCGCCAAAGCACCCAATATGACACCGCGCCGGATCTCCTGAAGGATTTTATACATATTACAATTATTATAGGAAAAGATGGCAAAGATTTACGGACTCAACTGACCGTCAGGAATACCTGAGCCTAGCCCGGGAAGTACGAAATCGATTGCTGGAAAGGAAGATTGAAAAATGGGAGGAAACGTGCCGTAATCTAATAGAAAACTAGTCAGATCGGGAATTTTGGTGGATTCTCGCAGAAAACGAGGCAGATCGCGAATTTCGGTGGATTATATATCTAAAACAATAAGCATTCAATTATAAATTTCAGTATAATACCGTAGCGAAGCACGGGTATCTTGCTAGTAACATATATAGAAAGAGAATGGGTGGTATTCAGGGATGCTGTAGTACAAACAGCAAGGAAATGCCTGGGAACAAGTATGCCTAATGATGGGGAAAAACGAACGTGCCGTTGGTGTGATGGAGTGAGAGCAGCTTGTAAACGAAAAAAGAGGGCATATCAGAAATGGCTGCGAACAATAATTGATACAGACAGGGAATTGTACATAGAGGGAAGAAACAAGCGAAACTAATATTTGTTGAATCCAAGAAGAAGTCGTCGGAAGACCAGAAAAGCTAGGTCAAGCAGTTGGTAAAACTTTCTGGGCAGTAATAAGGATATGAATAGTGTATAGGGTAAATCAGGTTGACTCACAATAGATCCCAGGGAAACACTGGACAGGTGGAAGGAATATTTTGAAAATCTTCTAAACGTTAAAGGAAATCTTCCTCGCGATGTAGAGTAAAACCTAGCTAGTGGGGAGGAGGACGATGATGTGGGTGAAATTACGCCTTATGATGTGGAAAGGATGGTAAATAAACTCCATTTTCATAAAGCGGAAGGAAAATAGATTAAATTAGACCTTAGATGGTGAAATATGTTGGAAAGTCAGGGACGAAATGGCTTCATAGAGTAATAAGATTAGTATGGAGTGGTAGTAAAGTACCTTTTCGTTGGTAAAAATCCGTATTTGCATCTATATACCATCTGCAAGGATGGGAACTGGCAGGATTGCAGCAACTACCGCGTTATCACATTGATCAGTACACAAGGCAAGGAGTTCAATGGTATTTTGGAAGGGGGTGGGTGTGAACTTCGGTTGAGAGTAAGTTCGATGAAAACTAGTGTGATTTTAGACCACAGATGGGCTGTCAGGATCACATTTTCAGTATGCGATAGGTAAGTGAAAAATGCGACGAGATGATTAGACAGTTGGGATTATGCTTCGTAGATCTTGAGAAGGCGTATGGCAGAGTACCGAGGGAAAAGTTGTTCGCCGTACTTAGGGACTATGTGATTAAGGATAGATTATTACTATCAGTTGAAGGCACTTATGTTGACAAGTGAGCTGCAGTGAGAATTGGTGGTAGAATGAGCTGTTATTTGAAGATACTTTTAGGGGTGGGACAAGGCTGTACTCTTTCACCTCTGTTGTTCAAAGTTTACATGGATCATCTGCTGAAAGGTATTCATTGGCAGGGAGGGATTCAGTTCGGTGGAAATGTAGTAAGTAGTTTGGCCTATGCTGACGACTTGGTCTTAATGGCAGGCTGTGCCGAAAGCCTTCAGTCTAATATCTTGGAACTTGAAAATAGGTGCAATGAGTATGGTATGAAAATTAGGTTTGCCAAGAATAAATTGATGTCAGTGGGTAAGAAATCTAAGAGAACTGAATGTCAGATTCGGGATACAAATCTGGAACAGGTGGATAATTTCTAGTATTTGGATGTGTGTTCTCCCAGGATGGTATTATAGTGAGATTGAATTAAGGTGCAGCAAAAGTAATTCAGTGAACTCGATCAAGAGTATTCTGTAAGAGGGAAGTCAGCTCCCGAACGAAACTATCTTTACATCGCACAGTGGGACGAAATGACGAAAACGTGGCCAAAAGTCCGAAAAAGAAGTTTTCTATTGGGGATTTTCGACTCATAATTTGGTAATAGGAACGTTGGGACTATTGAATTCCGGCCCTAGAAACAACCGGCCGGTTCATTGTGAAGTTGCACAGCAGGTCAAATGCGTAGCGTTTCTGTTAGTCACGCACGAGGCAAGCTGAGCGAGCAACGTATCACATGTTAAGATATTGATAAAAGTGATCTCAGACGTTTATAAAAGTATCGACAAAATGGATAATGTTTCTCCAGGTATGTAGTTTATTATTCAAACCTTATTAGATGTTAAACAAAATAGTAACAGTTGTTTATTTATGATTAACTTTTATGCTAAATAATGTAAAATAATACTGACATATAGTAACAAATGATAGGTAAAAGTTATGTATACGACAACATTCGGCTAAATCTCGCATACTATGATGAAATAGAATTAATTTACTTTCAAATCTCTTGGAAAAACGCACTACTAGCCACTACTCCGGTAATGAATCACATTTGAAGTGAAAATTGGTATTAGCCGATATTTATGCATTTTGTAAAAAGTTATATAAAAGTTCAGTTATAGCAATACTTCTGTGAATTATGCTATTATTTATACGTGTAGCATAGTAAAGGAAATAATGTGATGAAAGGAGATGGAAACATTGACCACTCATTTGAAGGATCTGACGCATAACTTAGAAAAGGACAAACGATGCTATTATAATCTGTCCTATATTTTTTTCATACACACACAAACACATACGTATGTATATATATTATTTTATATGCTTTTTCAGGTTCATCTAGTAACCATGATAATGTGCATTTTTCGAGAAAAGGCATTTTCATCCAAATGAAACCATATCTCTCCAGTGACCTGCAAGTAGTTGTTGACAATTTGGAAAAGTTTGTGGCTGACAATATTGGACAACCTTATACATTACCGGAATACATGAGGCCAATTATTTCAACTTTATTTCACGTGTTTAGAACAAAACATAAGGAGCCTTCCAAACGTGATGATTATTTTTTTAAGAAAAATGAAACATGGCTAAATGGTTTAATTAATTTTCCTGTACCTGGTGTTACTACGAGAAGCGAACAGCGTGGATCAATGGGTCGACCTCCAAAAGAATTTGACGAAATGTCTGACAGATCAAAAAGAAGAAGAACCGCGGAGATTCGTGAGAAGTATAATCACAAAGAACTGGCATACGCTGCGCAAATGAGTCTCCGAGCTTCAGGAAATTTAGATCCTTCCAAAATTGTGAAAGATGTTTCAATATCTAATCCAACTGACGTCGCAGAATTTCGGAAAAAAATATCGTCTTCAAATAATACAGGCCTTAACGGGGATGAAGCTCTAGCTCTTATTTTTGATACAGGAATGTCAAAAGGACGATATCAACTAATGAGAAACCGTTTCAAAGCGAATGGTATGAACGTTTTCCACCATATACGGCTGTGGCCATTGCTAAAAATGATTGTTACCCACATGATGATTACCTTAGTTTTACAGAATCCAGAGCTGAGGTTAAATTGCAAGGTTTATTGGATCATACTTTAAATCGCATTTTGTTACTTAAGGAGAACAATATTGCGCAAATGACTGATGAAGTACTTGAGCATATGAATTTTATATGCAAGTGGGGCTTCGATGGGATTTCGGGACAAAGTATTTATAAAATGAAATTTACTGATCCAAATATTTCAGATACAAGTTTACTTTTCACTTCGATTGTTCCATTGCAACTTAAAGCAGTTAATACAATTTCTAATGTTCAATCTGTAGTTTGGTCCAATACAAAACCTTCATCTACTCAATATTGTAGGCCATTAAAATTAGAATTTGTAAAAGATACCATCGAAACCTTACTGAATGAAAAATCTTATTACGACAAACAGATTCAACAATTGCAACCTTTAGAAAGAGTCATCACCACAAGAAAGATTGTGGTCACATATGAATTAGCTATGGCCATGGTTGACGGTAAAGTATGTAATGCAGTTACGATAACTAAATCATCTCAACTTTGTTATTTATGTCAAGCAACATCCAGTAGGTTCAATGACATTGACGCAATGTTAAAGAAACCAGTAAACGTCGATCATTACAAATTAGGATTGTCAACTCTTCATGCGTGGATTCGGTGCTTCGAATGTCTCATTCATATATCACATCAAAGTGAAACACAGAAGTGGCAAGCGCGCAAAATCGAAGACAAAGCCGCGAAAGAAAGAAGAAAACGTGTGGTCCAGGATGGCTTCAGAAAAGAATTAGGACTTCTCATTGATATGCCAAAAGCTGGTGGTGGCAGCACTAATGACGGAAATACGGCTCGACGTTTCTTTGAAAACGCACGTATATCAGCTAGTATAACCGGAGTCAGTTAGGATCTGATTCATCGTTTTCACGTTATATTGCAAACAATTTCAAGTGGTGAAGAAATTAGCATAGATAAATTTCGCACATATTGTACAGAAACAGCCAGATATTTTGTTCAACTGTACCCTGGTACAACATGCCAACTGGAGTTCACCGACTACTGATCCACGGACCGGATATAGTAAAAGCAGCATTATTACCGATTGGCAAACTATCAGAAGAAGCGCAAGAAGCGACTAATAAATTAATCAAACGAAACCGAGAATACCACGCACGAAAGTGTTCTCGAGATAAAAACATGGAGGACATTTTTCGAAAACTTCTGGCAACAACTGATCCTTTTATAGCATCCTTGCGTCAAGTACGTCGCAAAAAAGAGAAGGGTTTATTACCAGAAGCGAAAGCTCTCTTAGTGTTACCTCCAGTTGCTTCTAACAGTGATGAAGGTTCAGACGACGATGATTTTTGTGGGGGCAGTGATTCCTTCGAAGATTATGATTCGGGCGGAGAGATTAGCGATTTCGAAGATGAATCAGAAGCAACTGTTGAAGAACATCAAAGCCAATAGGATAAGGATAAATGTGTAAACTTATATTGTAATGTTTCTTTTGTTCATTTCTAATAAAATGTATTAATATTCACAAATTACATTTATTGATGATAATTGAAAAATCCTAAATTAAAAAACAATAATTACTTTAGTTTTTCAATAATTAATTAACTATATTTTTGCCTATTGATATTATATTTTAAAAAATTTTGTTCGATACATTGGATCTGCCATTTTGAATTTTTCAGTTTTAACATCAAATTCGTAATCAGCAGTATCAAAAACTTTATAATACTCATTTTGCCCAATTAAACCAACTTTTACGAATTTTGATCCGCCATATTGAATCCGCCATTTTGAATTTTTCAATTTTAACATCAGATTCGTAATCAGTAGTATCAAACACCTTATAGTACCCATTTATGTCCAATTTTACCAAGATTTAGACTTTCGGCCACGTTTTCGTCATTTCGTCCCACTGTGCATCGGTCTGTACTTAGAGCAACTTTGCCTTACGGGAATGAAAGCTGGGTGGACTCAGGATATCTTATTCGTAACTTAGAAGTAACAGGCATGAATGTAGCTATAATGATTGCTGGTACAAACAGGTGGGAACAGTGGCAGGAGATCAATGATAAGTTAGGAATGAACTCGATGGTTGAAGCTGTACGCATAAACCGGCTTCGGTGGCGGGGTCACGTGAGACGAATGGAGGAGTAGGTTACGTAGGAGAATAATTGACTCTGTTATGGAGGGTAAGAGAAGTAGAGGATGACCAAAGGACGATGTATAAACTCAATTTCTAAATATTTAAAAATAAGTGGTAGAGAACTAAACGAGGTCACAGAACTAGTTACAAGTAGAAGTTTGTGTCGGCGGTTAGTAAATTCACAGAGGCTTGTAGACTGAACGTTGAAAGGCATAATAGTCTATAATGCGTATGTATGTATGTATGTATGTATGTATGTATGTATGTATGTATGTATGTATGTATGTATGTATGCATGCATGTATGTATGTATGTATGTATGTATGTATGTATGTATGTATGTATGTATGTATGTATGTATGTATGTATGTATTGAACCCCTTAAAACCCTTCGAAGGATACCTACCTTCCTTACACATCAGCAATCGGCATGAGATCTTTCTCTTGGGTCGCTTATAGGTTTTCGTCACTTGCTTAGGTACGAGGCCGGTTTCAGTAATTTAAAACTGTCTACAGTGACTAAACTTGATTAAAAAGTGTAGATTTATTTACCATTGAAAACGAAATCTGAAAACTTGTGACATTTCACAACAGCTGATCGACGAACTCAATCCTGTCCGTTTAGAAACAAACGAATAATAACAGCGATGATAAGAGACGCTGGCCTTGGAGATCTTAACTCAATTGCCTGAGGGCCATCCTTACTAGAAACCACCGTCTTAATTTCAGAAGAAGAAAAGAAAGTCCGGAGATCCCTAAGATCAGTTTCCATGTGAGACTGCATGTACCAAAATAATGATTCGTGACGATCCATCCCCCGAAACACGAGCTCTGGACTCTTGGTATAATTGGATGCCGTTATGCATCAGTAGACTAAGCGCCATTTGACGAAAATTGAGATTTTAGCGCCATCTTGTAGAGGAAGGCTTGAACTATTTATAAAAAAATCCCCATTGCATTACAAAAGGCCGTTAATTGTTAGTAAACAGAAAACCTAAGCGACAAAGCGGGAATCAGTAAAAATGTAAATCGCATCAGTAGACTAACCGACTTTCCAGTTTGCATCTTTACACCAAGCGCCACATTCCTCACATTGCGCGCGGATGGCAGCGAGGGAGCCCGCGTTTTCGATAGTGCTGACATTTTTACGCGGTGATACATTGAGTGGTTCATCAAGTAACGAAGTTCAGCGATGTATAAAGTACTTCCAAAAGTAAGGAGAAGGACAATGCTACTGATGCAGCTTGCTAATAAAGTTGCATCTAAGAATCATTCTCTAGAATTCGATGGTGAAACTCAGGAAGTAAATCTAAATAAGTCAAGACAGGGACGACCACGGGAAAGTAGAGTTCCCTTTCACCAGGCATTAATACCTCTGTGGCCAAAAGGAAAACCTATATCTGAAGCCAAACTAAGAGACTTTGGTTGGCTGATGCGCCTAATACCTGCAGACGCCAAACAATTTTACTAGAATCTTCAAGCAGATTCTGACAATGTGGATGATGTGGATGGATTTAATGGAGATCCTGATTTCGAGATTGAATGAACTGAGAGCAACAATCTTATTACCTGTCCAGTGATTTGTGTGTATTTATGGGAGAAAATATCTATAATCACATTTTCTGTCTCAAGCAGAACAAAACTTACCCATAGGCGTAAAAATATCACGTCAATACTGTACTCTCAGAATATAATAGGCCTATCGTGAAGGAAAATCCATTCAAAAATTGTATAGACTACAATGGCTCGTGTCTTACCATTTGTATTTGACTCAGATAAGTTGAAATTCCTCAAATCAGTAAGTCGTTATAGCAACGACTTTAGAGAATAGCTTCCCTTCTAAAATTTCTCCATCTAAAACTTGAATAATGTACCGGAGTTGTGACGCGGGTCGTGGTGGATCAAGCACTTAGCGGGCCTTTTCAGACAGTAGGAGATTCAGTTTTTAATCATGGCTACGGCCACGTTATATTTTTTGAAGTTCTACTCAGTAGATACTCAACAGTTAGGGGTTATTGGTGTAGCATCGTGATACATTATTCGCGCTTGAGAAAAACCTTAAATTGCATCAGTAGACTAAGCGCCATTTCTTCAAGAAAATCTATGTAGTACGAGTATAAAAATGTTGAAATTTGGTGAGAAGGTACAATCTATTATCCTACAACACCAGTAATATCGTATTTAGCAAAATTATGTTCGCTCGAATTTACACAGAGAACCAAATTTAAACGCGATTATCTCGCAACCAACTTTTGGCGCTTGGTCTAGTGATGCATAACGGCATCCAATTAAGGCTGACCTCCAATCGGTATGTGCCACACAGTGGTTGTACGGCATAGACCCTTAATTGAATCGATGTGACCTGCGACTCTGTCATGGACCGACATCTAACTCTGCGATTTACGTTAAAGTCATTGTGGATGATGTCTGCAGGAAGAATTATGCTATAATGGCAGACGGCCCCACTCTAAGTCACCGATGTTGGTGACCCCATGACTATCCGAATTTCTAGGCTGAAGGCTGAACACAATTAAGTTAAAGTAGTTGATGACCAAGGTTTCCACGTTAGTAAATCTTCAGTACATCTGGTGCTCAACAAATCAAAATAAACAACAAGAACAACAGCAAACGCTCACAACACTTGTGGCAGTAAATTCCCTTCCTATCGGACATGTCCCCTTAATCGTTACGTCAATAAGTTGAAGTTTTCCAGCAAATAAAACTGAGATTTCTAGAATACATTTTCCAGTTAGTACCTTGGTTATAAGCTAATTCTCAAAATACTGTTTCACTGGATTTATTAAATTAATAAGTGAAGTAATCTCATAATCCTGATTAACAACACATTTATCTACCTCGGACGAAGTGGTTTCTTTAAACTCCCTAACAATTCCAATTAAATTTACGTTATCACTTGGAAATGTTTACCAGAAACATTCCTTTAAAAGAAAATATTTAATTTATTGTTTATTCTCATAGCTTTCTTGTTTCGTAGCTGGAATACGAAAGACATAGTCATACGTAATTACCGGTACCACTTGTTTATTTCATGATTCACTCAACAAGTTTACGTTATAACAGAGTAATAATTACGAAGATACCATCTTGGATAATCCTAACCTCAAGTCCTATAATCTGCAACACAAAATAAAACATCCCATGTCATTCTCTTATAACGTCTACTGTTATCCCTTGAACTAATTCCTGTACCTCCTCCCAATATGATTTCAATTGTCGTAATGCAACTCACATAAACTCGAGGGTGAATGGACTACTGCACCACCATGTACTGCACAGGCTTGACCTCATACCACACGAAACTACACTTATGCCTTGGAAACCAACAACAACAACACAGCATCCATCACGATCTCAATGGATTGACATGATATCGTGACATTCATATAAAATAATCGCAAGACCTTGGACAATCCTCAACAACACGAAGAAATACCACTATAGATTCTCAAATTTTGACTCCCCTGAAAATTGTTATTTACAACATAACACAACATCGTATCATTTCCGTCGCACCTATAATGAATCTTAAGTTCTCTACCAAACGATTCTCTTCTTAAGTAATAAAATCTATTTCCAAACATTTATTATAAATGACAAAATCTCAGTTACAATTCCTTTCTGACAAATGAGCTGGCTCGCTCGCCGAAAACAGAGAGTTTACTACCTGGAAGGAAGACCCTTCTCTCGTGACCTCTATGAATGTAAACACGTTAACTCTCCTAACTGTATCAAAAATGAAATACCGCCTTGTTGAAAACTCACGTGAAAGACAATACTTAACCAACACAGAATATTCGAAAAGATTTTATATAAAACGTCACTTGATATGTTCTTAACCACCACGGTTTCCCGTGGGATCCTAAGTATGGAATGACCCTATTCTCATATCATTAAATTACACAAATAAATCCTCGGGTTCCCTACAATGAAATATCCCAGCAACAAAAATCTCTTCGACACTACAGGACTTCATCCAACTGAGCCACATTTCCTCCTATCTCTGCAAAACTTGAACCACTTGCTACCACAAATTCTCTACACGACAAGAATACGGAATAACTCTCTTACGTGATCCAATAAGTTGTTACATAAAACAATCTGTGACAAATTAACCATCTCTCCTCGCATTTCTGTGTCTAACTACAAAATATTTCAAAACCGATACTCACAACTTGACTTACAAAATGTTTAACTTTATTTTCTCCTCATCAAGTATACACATATTTTAATAAACCTTTGGAATAACACTTCCCTTCCACAAATCACACGCCATTTTCACCTCGTACATTCCTCGACAAATTCTACAGCGCCGAACACATGACCGTGTGCCTTCCGCAACAGTTGGCATTCCATCATTACTACACAATCGCTTTAAATGGTAAACCACGGATTACACTTACGGGAATTGCATCTTTATACTGAACAGAATTTTGTGATAAATTAATATCTTAACCTGGACAGACAACAAACATAGGAATAAATGTACGGAAACGATACTCCGCTCTACACATTACATTCGTTTTACCACCATCAAATCTACTACTGTTCAACATTTCATACGCTAGTTTCGCGGCCCTACCGATTATCAAAGAAAAAGAAAATGACCTTTCGTCGTATACCTCTGACATTTCCACAGCCGGCCCAGTGGTGTAGGGGTAGCGTGCCTGCCTCTTACCCGGAGGGTCCGGGTTCGATTCTCGGCCAGGTCAGGGATTATTAGCTGGACCTGAGGGCTGGTTCGAAGTCCATTCAACCTACGTGATTAGAATTGAGGAGCTATCTGACGGTGAGACAGCGGCCCTGGTCTAGAAAGCCAAGAATAACAGCCGAGAGGATTCGTCGTTCTGACCGCACGACACCTCGTAATCTGCAGGCCTTCGGACTGAGCAGCGGTCGCTTGGTAGGCCAAGGCCCTTCAAGGGCTGTAGTGCCATGGGGGGTTTCTGACATTTTCACGAAGAAAAAAGGGTGACCAAAGTGCGTCACAGATACACAAATAAAACTGGTGACATAATGAAATAAACAAATTAATTTACAAAAAGTAGTTTACATACCTGGAAGTCGTACTTGGCCTTGCATCGTCACAGGCCCACCAGCTCCTCTGAGTCCTAGCCATCCCAACAAATAGTGGCTTTACAAAACATACTCGTCTTTTCATAAGAATTCCTATCCTGGGTACAATGTTTTATGGCTTATTTAATATTATTCATCTTAAAAATAATGACGTAAAATATAAATGCCCTTCATACGTTTCTTCCTTGTAGGTTGACTCTCTGCTCTGCTGAACAGGGGCCTCCTTATGTTCCTTTGAAATTTTATGGGAAATTTGGGAATTTAGTACATAATATAATACGTTATGTCCAAAAGACACAGTATATCGATTTCTTTGTACATAATTTATCCGGTCTAGGAAGCTAAGAACAACGGCCGAGGGGATTCCTCGTGCTGACCACACGACACCTCATTATCTGCAGTCGTTTGGGTTGAGCAGCGGTCATTTCGTTGGCCAAGGCATATCGCGGAATTTGCGCATTGGGAGGTAGGGGAGTGTGTATAATTTATATTCAAATTAATATTTTATTTCAAAGAGTGAAATTATTTTGTGCCAAAATAAGTATATAACGATCCCTACTGCCTGAAGAACCCTCCATAAAAAAAACCTATTCAGAGGTTTTCCAGCATAACTATCATACACAGAGCATAAGCATTTTGTAAAGGTAAAGCGAATGTTATAGGAGAAACGTTAAATTAATTTGATTAGAGTTAAGCGGAATATTACAGGGAAAATATGAACTTCAATACCGTATGTAAAATTTACAACTTAAAAACAAAGTTAAATGCAGTTGTCTATGCTGAATCGTTACTTCAAAATTTCCAGAACCAGATATTTTCACCAATATGACCGAATGACCCATTTTTATTTACAAATGCCCATGGGCGTTGCCTTGAGATACTTTCGAAATATCGCGTTGAAAGTTGATACATTATATCGTAACACGACTACATACGAGATGTTCGAACACTCACCTGTCCATAACACTAAGAATTCTTGGATAGTGGAACATTTATTACGGTCAAAGTACTTCACTAAAACTTTGTGAAATACTTAAAATGACTTTCATCTTACCAATCCCCCTTAGACTTATTTGTCAATCTTCATATTTTTCTCTCAGTTCAATTCACGCGCATCTTTTAAGACCACAGGTCATGGGAAAATGCTACGGAAGTAGAGTACCGAGTCTGAAATCGTGTGTCGGTCCTACGAATATGTTTATCGTCTGTTAAAAAAGCAAGATTTAAAATTTACGTGACTGTTGATGTCATACTCATAAGCATGAGAACTCAGGTTTTACCTGGAGTCTGAACAGCGGGGACGTGAATTGTAATCCCACGTACAATTGAACCACGGCTCTGTTCGTGCGAAGCGAGTGGCAACTACTTTGTTACAGCCGAAACAAAACATCCATATGACTTATGCAGTCCCTCGAGGAAGTTACCGGCACTGTGTAGGAACCGTTGCTAGCAATGTGGATGTCGTAGTATACCTGCCACGGCACCTGATCTCTGGATGGAATGGATGGAGCTGACTACAGCCAGAGGAAGTCTGGAACAGTCCGGAAGCGCATGCCACAGTTCTGTCATCTTCGGTATCAAATCAAAACCCCAAGGACTTATGTCCGGAGAGTATGGAGGATAGCAGAGCACTTTGAAGCCCCATTAACCGTATATCTCAGACGCCGGTTCGCGTCAAATATGCCCGAACATTGTCCTGCAAAATGATCGAAATGTACTATAAATGTGTCGCCAGCCGGTTCTTCACAACATATTCAATCTGTATCAAGATGCGCTGTGAGAACATCTTAGCTACTCACCTACAGACCGCCAGCTCTCCTTCAACGTGGGTTAGGCGAGAGTCACTGGATTCGTTTCCTGTCGTATACACAAATTTGTCGCTTCTGTCAGAGTAAACACTTTTTCACGTCCTTCCAGGCCCTCTACTTTCTGATTAGTATTAGGATGGTTACCCCGTCATACTGCTTCTTAAAATAAAATCACCACCATTACCACCCACTGAATATAATTTAACCGTACTGTATTTGGATTGAATTTTAACACATTGTGGGGTAAACGGCCGGATACATCTGGTAGCAAAAGTACAGTTTAAATTTTCTTTCTCCAAAAACAGAGGAATCTCTTACCAGCGTGGTTGAACAGTGAATTTTCGGGCTGTTGCTCTTCCATTATTACTACGCAACTCAGTGGAACAGTCTAGTTCTTATACCTCAGATAGACCATATTTTTCATGACAGTTTACAGAAAATAGACCGTAAAGTGGAGCTGTGTAGCTCTTCAGTTGCACAAACACATCACAGACATCATAAATACTAAACAGCAGCTAACTTCTGCCACGTGCTTTAACAGTTCCTAGGCCATGCTAATGATAAGGAACAACCGTTCATGTTTTCATTCTCCCCAGAATAATCGGAAGAGATTGGTTATGCAACCAGCGTTTCAGAGCAGACTCGCGGTCAGTATGGCTGCACGGCGCTGCAGTTCAGCCGTAAGAGTCTCATAATATATGCTGAGAATTGTAGAGATATATTTCTACCTTAATTTATAACATTCGCAAGGACAAATGAGGACAATACAATATTTTTTTAAAAAAATTGAAAGGTTGATTTAACACTTTCTTCTCTCAATTAGATCTCATTTGACACCATTTGAGTGTATAAATCGTAAACTTCCTAGCTGAGGCGTTATATTTTTTCGTATTAAACTTGAAGTGAATATGGCATTTAAAATGATAAAATAAAACCTAGTACAAATGTTAAACTCTTTTCCTTTTATGTGACTGCAGACACGGTGTAGAATATGAGTAAGAGGCAACAAACACAAGTATCGAGGCATAGAAAATCATGAGCAAAATGAGACTGAATGATCCTGGCGTACCGTTAGGCAAGTACATGTGCGTCTACATGTCTGTCTTCAGAGGACCTTGTTTCGTTCAGTAGTGGTATTTTCGCTATTGCAGAACAGGAATGCTGATACAGTGGGGTGGGGGGTGTGTTGTCATATCCGTATAAGGTATCAGATATAAGCGTTAATAACGATAAGTTCAAGACCAGGGACGCCCAACGGATTTAATGGGGATGTACGATCGTTGCAAACGGACTGGTTACGAATCGAAAAATTAAAACTTGAAAATTGTAGGAATGCTATTCCCAGCACCATTATTCATCCCACTCGCCTTCGAGCATCAATCACGTCCTTTTTTGCCATAAAATGAAATTTCAGTGACCTTAAACGTAACTGCACAGGAATTCATCTATATATACAGCGTGATCCAGCCGCCCCTTCCAATGTAGTTTTATGCAACCCGCAATATTCCTTACGTTCTGAAAACATCTGCCCTGCCGGTATGCTCAGACAACACAACCGGATATCTTGGTATTTACCGCATCACAATGATAGGACGCCGTAATGTTATATTCGTATTAAACACTAGAAGACGTACGAGTGCCTTCTAGATCACATGAACCTGACACGCCGGCGAAACACTAAATTGATATTGTGACCGCAGTAAACCTAATACTTGCTATAAGCTCTTCAGTGTGCCGTACGAAACCGGAGTGTAGTTGGGAAAGGCGTGGCGGAGCGGGCTTGCATATCAGGTGGGAGGTTCGAGTCCGGGGCGAAGATTAGAACGTTTTGAAATATTTGTTTAATACGTACCACACGCAATGTAACTTCAATACCAACTTTCATGCAAGTTGTGTGTTTGTGCCCTAAGAAGGGTCATTTAGTTAGCAGACCAGAAATAATGGGAACACAAGTGCCTGACAAGGTTTTAAGGCAGCAAATGCTCGATGTGATGACCGTTTCGGTTTATGCACATTCGGGACCGGTGTCCAACAGTTCGTCTTGCGCGCTGAAGCATTCCAGGTGTAATTGCTCGGCAGGCATCAGTGGTGAGTTGCCGGAGCAGGTGGGGTTTTCTGGCGCTTGAGTGTAAACTGAATATAGTTAAGTAATATATGTATTGTCTGCCTCTGTGGTACAGTGGTTAGTGTCATTAGCTGCCATCCCCGGAGCGGATGCCCGGGTTCGATTCCCGGCTTTGCCACGAAATTTGAAAAGTGGTACGAGGGCTGGAACGAGGCCCACTCATCCTCGGGTGGTCAAGTAGGTAGATGTGGGTTTGATTCCCACCTCAGCCATCCTGGAAGTGGTTTTCTGTGGTTTCCCACTTTTCCTCCAGACAAATGCCGGGATGGTACGTAACTTAAGGCCACAGCCGCTTAGTTCCCTCTTCCTTGTCTATCCCTTCCAATCTTCCCATCCCCAAGGCCAATGTTCAGCATAGCAGGTGAGGTCGCCTGGGCGAGGTACTGGTCATCCTCCCCAGTTGTAACATCTGACCCTATGTCTCACGTTCCAGCACACTGCCCTTGAGGCGGTAGAGGTAGGATCTTTCGCTGAGTCCGAGGGAAAACCAACCCGGGAGGATAAACAGAATAAGAAAGAAAGAATAATAATAATAATAATGTTATTTGCTTTACGTCCCACTAACTACTTTTTAAGGTCTTCGGAGACGCCGAGGTGTCGGAATTTAGTCCCGCAGGAGTTCTTTAACGTGCCAGTAAATCTACCGACACGGGGCTGTCGTATTTGAGCACCTTCAAATACCACCGGACTGAGCCAGGATCGAACCTGCCAAGTTGGGGTTAGAAGGCCAGCGCCTTAACCGTCTGAGCCACTCAGCCCGGCAAGAAAGAAAGAAAGAAAGAGTGTAAACGACGTTCTTCATATGTTCCCACAAAGAGTAGTCTAACGGGGTTATATCCGGTGACCTGGTAGGCCAAGAAACAGAGCCTCCTCGACCATTTCATTTCCTTGGCAGTTTCTCGTTCAGATGGTTGAGAACCGGAAAAATCGAAAGTGGTGGAGCTCCACCTTGTTGCAACCACATCGTCGAACGATCGAGCAAGGGCACATCCTCCAGCAGCAGTTGGAGTTCTTGACGCAGAATGTGCAGGTAGATTGGGCCCGTCCAATGGCCCTCAGAGAAATACTGTAAGGTCCAATTAGGCGATCCCCCAAGATTCCACACCAAACATTCACTCCCCATCGTACTTGATGGGCCGCCTGTCACATCCAGTGAGGATTGTCCGCACTCCAATAGTGCATATTTTGGCGATTGACGTTCCCATTATTGTGGAAGCGCGATTCATCCGAGAACAAGATATGCGACACTAATGCTGCATCATTGTCCAGCCTGCCTAACAGCCACCGACAGATCTCCATTCAAGCTTCGAAATCCCGCCACTTGGAGCTCTTGGTGTAGCTCAAGATGGTATGGGTGAAATTTATGTTCATGCAGAATTCGCCAGACGGACGGCTGACTTGTGTTCACGTGTCGTGCAGTCGCTCTTGTACTGATGTGTGGATTATTACGAGCTGCCTCCAGAACGGCCTCTTCTGTTTCACCCGATGTAACGGGCCTATCGCGGACTGGTGGCTGGTTGAAAATCACGCCTGTTGTCCTTAGACGTCTTTCAACACGGTGGAATATCGTAGCAGCCGGGTATCACCTGTCGGGATTCCGTTCCTGGTACAGGTGTAGTGCCTCGCACGCGTTTTGTTTGCTTTCCCGTAAATGAGGAGAATGTCAACGTATTCGTCTGTGGAAAACATGCCGAACGACAGCAGAGATTACAGTACATTCTGGCCTTAACCATCGGAGTATGCACAGGGCACAAGGTGAATAACAGCGTTATTCTACTGTTTGAATGTGGCAAACGTCCGCCTCTGTGGTATAGTGGTTAGTGTGATTAGATGCCACCCGCGTAGTCACGGATCCGATTCCCGGCTCTGCCACGAAATTTGAAAAGTGGTACTAGGGCTGGAACGAGGTCCACTCAGCCTCTGGAGGTCAACTGAGTAGAGGTGGGTTCGATTCCCACCTGAGCCATCATGGAAAACGTTTTCAGTGGTTTCCCACTTGTCCTCCAGACCTGGATGGTACGAAACTTAAGGCCACGGCCGTTTCCTTCCTTCCTTCCTTCCTTCCTTCCTTCCTTCCTTCCTTGTCCATCCCTTCCAATCTTCCCATCACCCCGCAAGGCCCGTGTTCAGCATAGCAGGTGAGGCCGCCTGGGCGGGGTAGTGGTCATCCTCCCTAGTTGTATCGCGACCCACAGTCAGAAGCTCCTGGGCACTGTCCTTGAGGCAGTAGAGGTGAGATCCCTCACTGAGTCCGAGGGAAAAACCGACCCTGGAGGGTAAACTGACACAGAGGAAAAAGAAGAAGAAGAATGTGGCAAACTCGGGCCTGTGTTTACGTATTCAAACATATTTTTTTTTGCTAGGGGCTTTACGTCGCACCGACACAGATAGGTCTTATGGCGACGATGGGATAGGAAAGGCCTAGGAGTTGGAAGGAAGCAGCCGTGTGGCCTTAATTAAGGTACAGCCCCAAAATTTGCCGGGTGTGAAAATGGAAAACCACGGAAAACCATTTTCAGGGCTGCCGATAGTGGGATTCGAACCTACTATCTCCCGGATGCAAGCTCACAGCCGCGCGCCTCTACGCGCACGGCCAACTCGCCCGGTATTCAAACATCATACCGATGCAAAAATGTTTTAGCGATGCAGGATTCGAACTGCTTTTGGCACATTCCGTCGGTCGCTAGGCGAACGCCTAACTACATCCGCTACGCTATACTGCTAAAAACATACTGGTAGTACGACAAGAGCATAGTTCATACGCCATTCTATTCGTTGTTTAAGACATTAATTACTGCACTGTTACCCAGGTTTATGCATTAATTCCCCTTTTTCGTTACACTAAGTCATTAGGCACGACACATTAACATAGTTATATGGTAATAGGACGTTACTACATGATTTCAAAGCGTCATGTTTCGCGAACGGTTGATATAACATTTCGCTAGGGTTCATAATCGTGTGCGAATGTGCTCACTGAACATTAGTACCATACAGTACGCCTGCAGGGGAATAGCACCTTATAACCATGTGCACGTTAGTTGGGCTGCAGCAAACGATATTGGAAGGGGTTGCTGAATCACGCTGTATATAGGCCTATAATGGTTTAATGATAAGAGGCGTGGAACTGAGTTGAGAGAGCTAGTTGAACATAGGGGATTGTGGAGCTGCTGTGGGGCTACTGAATAACACTGTATATAAAATAACATGTCCTGACTGACTGATTGACTGACTGACTGACTGACTGACTGACTGACTGACTGACTGACTGACTGACTGACTGACTGACTGACTGACTGACTGACTGACGGATTCATCATCCCAGAGCCAAAACTGCTGGACATAATGTAATGAAATTTTGGGGATACATTTATATTATAGTGTAGGTACTCGCTAAGGAGGATTTCTGCATATTTCGTTGCTAAGGCGGTGAAAAAGGGGGGGGGGGTGAATTGTATAAATGAATATATCTATATCTCAATTACTTAAAAGTCTTCAGACGTAAAAATGGATATTTGATTCTCCTTGAAAAATAAATAAACACGTATTTTTCTGTTTCCGGAAAATCCCATTAAGTGATAATGTAGTCTTTTTGATATCGGAAATGTTGGCAGTAAATGAAGAAACGCGAGAGGAACCCCATGTCGCAGAAAATGGATGGAGACACTTCTTCGTTGTGTAGGTCATACGGGCTTCTATGGTGGAGTAGCGCAGGACTTCGAAGTTGATCCAACCACTGTATGTAAAACTAATACTTTTCTTAAGGTTATTATTCTTGACAAAGAGAACAATTGGGTAAAATTTCCTTACACAATGCAGGAAATTAATAAAGCGAAATTACACTGGCAAACTCGCTTTATTTTATTTTATATTGGCTCCATTTCTAATTTACTTTACAGGGACCTGGTATAGTATGGTAACAAGTACAGTGCAATGTACAACTGACATGAGGTACAGTAATGGTCATCTGTTTTTGCTGAGCGGTCCACTAAAATTTCAGTCAGTTTCTCAAATTCTTTTGTCTCTTTTGCAATTTTAATTTCTAGCAATTTCAACTGCTGAAGTAACAAAAGCCTTTGCAGCTAAATCAGTGACAAATCTTTTTTTCGTCTGTTTCATTGCACATCAGCCTTTATTTTTTGCACCAGAGCTAATATATGAGTTTATTGTAGGTATGACTTTGGATGTTGATATGGTCGTATTCGCTGATAAATTACCGTCACTTTACTCATTTTCATTATCAGGACTGATCGTTTCGGTTGCTGAATCATATTTGGCACCTACTGAAGCACTTCCTGGCACTTTGTTGGACACAGATTTTCTTCTTTGGAAAGCAATCAAAAACGGTCTTTTTCCGTGTATTTCAACTTAATTGGTTTATTACCGGTTACCTTTTCGTCTGTTTTCTTCTGTATCAGACCCTTCATGTCTATAAATAATTTACTCAACTGAGCAACACTAAAAGATTTTACTCGTTGCGGGCCTATTGCGTGTTTTGATAATAATTTACCATAATTTTTTATCACAGTCTTCACCCACACTAGACGACATGCTGCAGTTGCGAATTTGCTCGTTGGTGTTATCCCAGTCACGAGTACAACTCAACTACCGACTATGCTGTATCAGCTACGAGGGATAGGGAGGGAAGGGGAAGTGTTGCTGCCAGGTCACAACTTGTTTTCCTTCAAGCAGAAACCAAGATGTATCTTACTTGTTTTCCGGGTAGAGGGGATGCAACACCTAGACTTAGCTTCTGTTTATTCACCTTAAAATTAGTTGACGCTAAGTCTAGGCACTATATTCTACTAGGTAGATTATACCTTTTATTCACTTCACTCATTGTGCTTATATTATTCTACACCTTCTGGTTTGGGCTAGAACATAATTACTGTCACAGTGCTGAGCAGAGTGGCCGAGCGTGTTAACGTGCAGGAAACGATTTAGTCTCAACAAATCATACGTATGAAAAGGCACCCAATGAAAAAAGTGAACTATCAGAAATCCCATCTCCTACAGATTATTTAAATAAACTGGACCATGATAATCAACAAAGTGTGACAAACTGTATCGTCTAATTTGTTTTAAAATGTAATTGTCTTTCCGAAGGTCTGGCATATTAAAACCTGTTTGCACTCCCATAGATGTGGTACAGCGCACAAATCTTACTGCTACCGGAAACACTCGCCAAAAGGGTAGAGCTTGGCATCGGGTAATAACTAAGGTGACGATACTTCTTCAGAATAGAAAAGCAACAACTTTGGGAACATCAAGAAGAAGGAGGACTGGGTCTAACAGCAGTGTCCTAAAAGTGTAAAGCCCATCTTATCAAGTAGATAATGTTGGCCAAGAAAGGATTAGGTGTCCAACAAGACACTTTCTTCTGGAAGAATCTTCGCTATACAATAAGTTATCCCGTCATTCAACAAGGCTTTAAACAAATATTAGACTTAGCAGACAAACAGACCCGGATTTCAGATCCACTGTCTCAGCCAGCTACCAATATCATCTGTAGGAGACTAATGGAAAACAAGCCAAACATACCCTCATATAATGGTAAAGTTTTCAAATAGAAACTGGAATAACATCTGGAAACAATTGGGGACACCATACGTAGCCTCAGCATGGAACGTAAGTTTTTATAAAGCAGTGAACGAAACAATTGCGGCAGAGCAAAGTAAATTTCTTCATGGCTTTGTAGAATCTTCCCTTTACAGGATATGTGGAAGAGTGCATACGCATCACCTGCACTAACGTACGTGAAGTCTGGACAGAGATGTGCAGCTCTATGCGGCGTATAAACCTCTACAACAACCCAAACGACATCCGCCGATGCATTCTCTCCTTGGATATAAATAACAAACAAAATATTTTGTTACAGACATGGCTTATTGGACTATATCCACTATATACAGACGGACTAGCAACCCTGCTTAGTGAATGTCATAAACATGTTAGGCCCGGTTTCACAGTTTGAGTTTAAGCCGAAGCTTTAGTAAGCCACGCACGCCGCTTAAGCAAGGCTTACTCTTTGGCTTAAACACTACGAGTTTCACAGTAGGGGGACCATGTGCAGCTTTACTAAGCTGAACATATCCGAAGTTGGTAATGCTTGCGCATGCGCAATGATTCAATTCTCATCTTGGTTTACATCCGTAGCCTATGATTGATTGACTTGTAGGTTATACATCGTTTATCAGCCAAGATAATTTAGAAAAATGAACGGAAGATGTGATTCCAATAATAGTAACAAAAATAAAGTTTAAAAAAGGTCACTCGCCTGTCCTGCTGACACGTATTACCACTACAGTCTAAAATGGCCATAACTTCTGAGCCATTCATGCAAATAATGTCCTGACAAGGTTATTGTAATCCTTATAAAATACTGGAGGAGGTCAAATAATTTATTTCGATGAGGAATGCGAGGATAATATCGAAATATTTATTTAATATTTTTAATGTTTCTTACCGCTGAGTATAGCATAAAATCGCTTCTAGAGGGCAAACGGTTGGAAATAGGTATATACCATCCCGGACATTTTTGTAGAGGTTTCTATGCTCTACAATTGGTACGCTTACACTTGGGGTCTATCGATGATGGTTCACGCAGCGTAAGCCAAGAAAGCAAGTGACCGACCGACATTTTTGTCTCTTTTACTGTATATCGGAACACGGAAACTGTATTATTTCACGAGCCTCGAAATATATTCAGAAATATAAGTTATTTAATGTTAATGTTATTGGTTTTACGTCCCACTAACTATGAATTTGAGCACCTTCATCACAGGACTGAGACAGGATCGAACCTGCCAAGTTGGGCTATAAGAAGGCCAGCGCTCTATCATCTGAACTGAATCCTTAGCTTAAACCTCAGTTTCATACAGCTTAAGCCAGTCACCGATAAGCTCGGCTTACCACTTGCACTCCCCACTGTGAAACTCGTCCAGAGTTTAAGCTCCCGCTTAAGCCCGATCCAAGGCTTAAGCATATACTGTGAAACCGGGCCTTAAAAGAAGAAAAAACGTCATCTGGAATCCTTTTGTTCTCCACAAGCTCTGCTTTGTATGAAAGAAGTGAAGTTCATCCTATCGTAGTGCACCCGTCCACCTCCCGAGTCCCAGACTAGCATTTATCTCAGGGGTGTCGGTTCATTATTTAAGTCATCAAATATAAATATAACGGCATAATAGAACACGGGAATGAACGGAGCAATTAAAATTAAAATGGGGAAGGCTCGATTGTAACTTGAATTTAAGGACTCCATGATAGGACTAGGAAGTGACTGTTACTTTAAAAAGGGCATCATCTAACTACAATAAAAAGATTATGAGAGTGGTTTCCTTTGAAATCATTTGCCAGAAGGGGCGGTTTATTATGCCATCTGACGTATGAAACTTTGATACATTTGGCAACGATATTTGAATTTCCACACATGTTACATACATAAATCACTTGCCATACCGCAAGTGGTATCAATATCTTGCTGTGTTGCTTCTGAAATAAAATGACATTTTGGAGGTATAATTTACGGATCGATTCCATTTGAATCGAACCGTTGTTCAAAGATATAGCTTCCTTCTATCGGGAGCCCGAGCATAACCCATGTTACGGTCGGCTTCCCGATTTAACTAAGACGACGTACTCCGGCTATATACATTTTTCCGAGACCGGTGCTCGGACTGGGTAATGTTTCTCGTGAAATGCGAAAACTGGATTCCACGGACAGTTCCTATCTTACGATATCCAGCTGATGCCATACCACTGAATCAGCATTTATATTTTATTTACATGTGATTTGAAATGTTGCAAAGTAGCGTCAACAGACTACTGACACAGATGAGATAACGAGAAGCGGTTGGGAAATACCGTGGCAATGGCCCCCCTCGCATCGCGAGCGAAGTAAACAAACACGCCAAGTATTACTGTAACATCGTCCCATGCGGAAACCGTACAAAAACGAGGTACCAAATGACTCTAATATTATCATTCTCATTATTCAAACATACGAATAGAGGGATGTTGTCACCAAACAATTAACTCCACCATCGTCACAATATTCATGAAATTATCATCCTTGAAATTATTATTATTATTATTATCAACGGTTCCTGGCACTGTCACGTTGGATTAATATCGTCATTATTATGCGGGATGCAAACACAAATCGTTATTACCGTTATTATTATTATATCCCTCTCGTGGTTATTATTATTATTAATGAATAGGTGACTCAAGATTGTATTATTATTATTCACGTCACTTAAGAGGTTATTATTATTAATGGACCGGTCACTTCCGCCAAAATATATACAGATATCGGTCGCAATTACAAATATTTCACTGATCAACCAACGACATCATACTGTTACTATTATGACAATTATTATTAATCAGACCGCGGTGATTTAACATCGTCCTTACATTATTATTATTATTATTATTATTATTATTATTATTATTATTATTATTATTATCGGTTGCATATTATCATTTAGATTCCCGTTTAACATCTTTATCAACGCTCAATTAATTAAGGCGGTCCAATCCTTTATCTGCAATATTTATTATTATTATTATTATTATTATCACGACATCATGATTGTCCTCGCTCGTCATTACAATGAATACAATATACGACCATTTATGTGGAATCTGAACTCTCATTATCCTTAGATCCGTTGTATCTCAACGAATAGCTGTGCAGTCTATTTATTTCGTACATGCTGTCACGGGTTCGAATGCTACCCGCTGCGTAACTCAGTATTTCTCTGTGACACTGCCCGTACATTTTACACTCATATCAATATCCTAAGTGTCTCTCGTACGGAATTTATTTTCCTTCCTATCTCAATATTCCTTGATTCGTTTATTTCTCACAGAATTATCAACTGACTTATTTATTCACTTCTGACATCGTACGACCTTTTATTATCTGACTGCAGATTCTTTAACATTTTTCTATCTCATTTTGATCTACGCCTTAGTTCATGCTCCACAAATAATCGTAACAATTTGAAATTATATTTACCAAAATTCGACAATCATGGTTTCGTAATATTAGTCCTACGTTTTCCGGCTAATGAATCGCAACTTTAAGACACGACATTTATACGTAAAAATATATTGGACCGTAATTTAAACCACACGTTCATAACATGTACGGATTATTAGCACCGATCTACATTTCAATATTATTAATTGATCAAATTAAATTACCACGCACTTTAATTCCGAATTAAAAAAACGACATCCCGTCATTAAATGATTCCCGATAAACTCAACACCTGATCACATAAATTTATTATTACGCACTGCTCGCTAAATATTCCAATATCACATGAATTATTATTATATCCAAATTATATTAAAAAAATATCTTCTTCAAAAAAAAGTAGTTATATTATTTATTTATTATTATTATTAAAAAAGAATAATTTTCGCCTGTTACACGGTAGTTCACTCTTAATATGTTTAACGCATAACCCCTTTCACAAACTCGATTTATTCTGGCACTAATCAATCCCAGATATGATTTACTTGGAAATTATATTAATCGCATCTCACAAATTTAACAACTTCACTATGAAATATGACCATATTAATTACAACAAAACACAACTGGTATGGCGAAGCTGGATTTTCCTTCCATGTCATTACATAGCTCGTTAAAATGATAAACAGAAAACACATATCGGGTCTTATTTAACTACCATAACCAAAATCAAACGTAAAGAAAATTATTGACTACAAAGAAATATGAATGCATGCATGACTTAACGTACTACACTATATATACAAATTTACATCTCCAACAAACTGAATACATAAAAGACCCGATTATTTACATTGTTATTAATTAATACTGTCCGTGCTACAAATTTAGGATGGGGTCGTTAAGCGACTCATCTTGTTACAGAAGGTAACCAAGTATAATCAAATTATTCCCATTTTTCCCATCACGATAACATTTCCCAAATATTATTTACAGTTTAGTACTCATCTTAGTTATCGGTATTCCATTACAGCTTTGCAGATGAGAGGCTCCTCCGGCCCCTCTCTGCGTTTTACTCCTCCATTCTTGATGGCGTAGTTCCACAAAAGATTTCCTGGCACATTACCATTTTACACTGATATCTTGATTACCACAAACCTTCACCATTTACAACGTTAACACTGAATACTTTAACTTGGATACAACAAATTACTATCCTAGACCCAAGAATTTAATATTTACACTATTTAATCTTCGTCCAACTACCGCACAATGGACCTGGACACGTACGACGAGGTGTCAACTTTTACGCCCGTCGCGATACGCTTGTTTCGTACGGCACTCTTGACATGTTCACGACATCGGTTCGATATAGCAAAGTACAAGCTACTACTTCCTTAAAGTACTGTTCGTCACACAGTCTATTATGTACGTACTTATTTGATATAATTTACACTACTCCCTTGCAGTGCAATTACTTTACATCACTGATATTCATAAATGACAAACACTGTCCTACGTTAACTATTTCTAGTTCATGTTGCTTGAGCGCGATCACATTTTACAAACACTGGCGGATGCTCGCGCCATTAAATGACTGTACGTCCGTAGAATTCTAAGTTAGCGGCGACCAACAGTTCAGCTCCCGAGATTCAGTTCAAGTGTGCTGCGACCATCAATTCAGCTCCCGAGATTCACTTCAAGTGTGTTGGCGAGGATCCCTTGCCCCGTATATATGGATGAAACCTTTTTCCCGCGGATTCGTTGACGTCATACCCCTGAGGGAGGGGGTGGATTTTTAATATCGGTGCTTGCACTCCGAATTGGAAGTTAAAATTTACATCAAATTAATCCACTCCGCTAGCATATCTGCTGGATTAAATATGAACTCCTGGTGATCACAGATTTAGGAGATACGGGTGGATTTAGCTCCTCACATTTCGCGCCTTCGGTAGCGTCCCTTACAACGTGGTCTTCTTTCAGCCAATGACATTCAAGCTGTCTGGTTTCCAAGAAATCCAGCCTTCAATTTATTTAATTTGCCAATAATTATTGATTATTTTTCCATGCGTGACCTCTAATAAATTCATTACATCCATCCGTGTACTCACAATAATTTATTACTGATTACTTTTGTAGTTACGAAAATATCTCATCCATCATTCCTTAAGATGGTATCCCTGAGCCTTCCATTAAATTTTTACGATTGGCCGGCAAGCGGTCACGTGATTTAACTCTCCACCTGCTCGAACTTAGGCCAGCGAACGTACACGCAGCCGCTGTAATTTTCCACGAGCTCCCGGAATTTCCGTCCTGCCAAAAATATCCCAAGGTATTACTCATGTGGTGAGTTTCCTTTGTATGACTCTCCCCCTTCCTCTTTCTGACCAAGACTTATTTGTGGACTCTGTATTTCCTTGTTCGCCAACTAATGATATTCCCTGCTGTGAAGTAGCTAAAAGTTGTCGTGTTGAGCTAATCCGTCAGGCTCCAGTCTGTCGTCCTTCCTTCGCTCTGATTTCGACATTACATAAACGAAATATTTTCAACTACATTCCAATAAATGTACCATATATTATTTTACCGATCAAATCATGACTGACTATGGGCCTAAGTCACTCGGGTTCAGTAGAGGTAAACAATACAGAATGTTGACCATCTGAGAGAACTGGGCTTTAGGCTGCTTAGTTATACAAATATCAACTACTCCCATGGTTTTGCTCTTCTCTTTAATATATTGAAAAATAATTTGAGCATGGTCATGCAGGTTCAGTTCACATTCCCTGCAGCTTGACCATTGGATGTGAGCATTAGATAGTTTCTTGTTACTGAAGATGATGACTGTAAGACCAAGGGCGAAATGAACTGTGCAGTGCACAAGGATGTGAATAGGTGATTGTCACATGGAGTATCTATCATATTTGTGACTTTTCTGTTTTCTTTTTTGTACCGCCGTACACTTTAGTATTATAATAATATTAATAACATACTTATAATAATAATAATAATAATAATAATAATAATAATAATAATAATAATAATAATAATAATAATAATAATAATAATAATATTTCCTTTACGTGCTACTAACTACTTTTACGTTTTAGGAGACGCCGAGATGCCGGAATTTTGTCCGGCAGGAGATCTTTCACGTGCCAGTAAATCAACCGACACGAGACTGTCTTAATTGAGTATCTTCAAATACCACCGGACTGAGTCGGGATCGAACCTGCCAAGTTGGGGTCAGAAGGCCAGCACCTCTACCGTCTGAGCCACTCAGTCCAGCGGGTTCAGTGTTAGACATGATGTAAATTTATATGCAAATTTTTAATATAATTATGTTCAATTTACCGTGTGCATAATTGAATGTGTTTGAAAAAACCTGTAAAATGAATACTAATCGTCTTATGTAATAAAATATCGGGTAAAAACACGTGATACATCTATAGAGCCAAGCTTTGAATTCGGGAGACGAGTGCGTTTGAACCCTATCGTCAGGTTACCTCAGTATGATTTTCTGCGGTTTCCCATTTTCACTTCCAGACAAATATCAGGACAGTTCCTACTCATAGGCCACAGACAATTTCATTCACCCTCATTCATTTCGTCTGCATTACCTCCTCAACTGAGATTGGCTACAAGGAGGGCATCTGGCCGTAAAAACAAGCCATGTAATTTCATCTCAGCTCATCCCCGACCCCCTGTGAGTAAACGGAACTAAGAAGTAGGCAGTATCTCCGTCCCACCTTTGGGTTTGAAGCTTTTTTTAATGCTATTTGTTCCCAGTCCCCAGGCCATGGATATTAATCATTTAAAATTTAAAATCCCTGACTCGGCCGAGAATCGAACCCGGTGACAGGCGGGCGCGTTGCCCCCCACACCGCGGGAGCGGACTGCGTTTAACGCTAGTAATACCATTCTTTATGTCGCGAATCACTGTTATGAATGGTGTGAAGGTGTCTGGTGGATGGTGTTTGTATTTCAGTGGGCTTGTTAGAAGAATTTTTGTAGTAGCACGTTTTGGATTTGTGAGAAAAGCATCAGGAAACTGTTACAACTCATTTTCCTGCTACGCCTTTTCAGTACATGCATACCAGTGAAAGGGGAACTGACTATGTTGGTGCGTGAAGAATTACCTATGCGTATAAGCCACTTTGGTGAGATTTAAGAGTCGATTGCTAGGGGCTTTACGTCGCACCGACACAGATAGGTCTTATGGAGACGATGGGATAGGAAAGGCCTAGGAGTTGGAAGGAAGCGGCCGTGGCCTTAATTAAGGTACAGCTTCAGCATTTGCCTGGTGTGAAAATGGGAAACCACGGAAAACCACCTTCAGGGCTGCCGATAGTGGGATTCGAACGTACTATCTCCCGGATGCAAGCTCACAGCCGCGCGCCTCTACGCGCACGGCCAACTCGCCCGGTAAGTGTTTTAATATATGGAGGGCGTATAATTGACAAAAAGTAAGAGGAGGACAACGGAAAACAAACTATGGTAAATATTCGTTTGTAAAACGGACAAGTGATTCCGAAAAAATTTAGATATTTCAGGAAGAGGCTCCAATATACTGATAATAATAATATATATAAGGTTCGATGTGCTAATGTTTCAAATGGTGGGGTGTACTTTGCTTCCATCGCACTCCTACCCCTTTTCTGTCCGATAGTCACCGTCGGTGCGACGTAAAGCAAATTGCGAGAAGAAAAGTGTTAAAAACATGTTAAAGCTGGTAGAAAGTCATTGTAGCGTAAAATATACTGTAAATCGTAGTTTTAAAGATAATGGAATGATTGAAGTTATTTGTGAATTTCTGTGCAATTTCAATATATAGTATATCTAATTATCACATAATGCTAGGAAATTGTTAAACCAATTCAAGGGTTATCCATGTTATCCTCTTTATCAGAATGGTCAGCGTAGTGGCTTTCCGTTCAGAGAACCCCGCGTTAGATTCTTGGCCGGGTCGTAGAGTTTATCCTTAAATGATAGGCTTTAATATGCTTGTGTTATCCGCAACAACCCTGCAACTCATATAGGCCAACTCCAACTCAATTACAAGCGATTTGCTATTCATAATAGATACCACCCACCCTCTTCGGAGGGTTTGCCTTACTAGGGCTGCACCAGACTAGCAGTAGCCACACGAAATTATTATTATTATTATCTTCCTCTCACACGAATATCACGGGCAAGAAGCACGTCCTCAGGTGTTTTCAGGTCTATTGTCTCCAAAAGTGTGATTGTTCCATTCTGGTCAGTCTCAGACACACTTCATCCACAAGGCCAACCTTGCAGCTGAAGATGAAATCGGTGCGGATGATGTTAACATGTTCGTTAATTCCACAGATGTCTTATCAGATATTTTACGGTGAACTTAAATGAATAACGTTGCAGTCGTCCTTGCATTTCTCACTGGTCAGGAATGTTCATGTAGCACAACCGGTGAAGGTGCCATCTAACTGGAAAGTGCCCTTCAAGATAACAAGGTCGGAGATTGGATAACAACATCTTGAAGCAGTATATGGAACTTTCTATTCAAGGGGCAGTTCATTATTTAAGATGGAGAACGGATTAGATTAGATCAAGATATTATTATTATTATTATTATTATTATTATTATTATTATTATTATTATTATTTACAATTTACTTTACGTTGCTCCAACCCAGATAGGTATTATGGTGACGATGGGATAGCAAATGAGTATGAGTGGGAAGAAAACGGCCGTGGCCTTTATTAAGGTACAGCTTCAGCATTTGCGTAGTTTGAAAGTGAGAAACCACGGAAAACCATCTTCAGAGCTGCCGACAGCGGGGTTACAACCCACTATCTCCTGAAAGCAAGCCGATAGCTAGATCAGATTTATCTAGTCTAGTTAGATTATGGTCAGTAGGCCCTATAACCAGATTATTATTAAGACATTCAGTAACTTACGAGATGTGGACTATCTTAGGATTCATGGTTGTATGTCTTCTCCATAGTTAAGTTCTCTGCTTTACCTGGACGTGGAAAGTGACTAGAGAGGATTGTGTGAAACATTTCTATCACACTGCCCGGAATTAATTCCCATATACGTCATAATCTTGTTATAATATTAATTACTGATTCATCTTGACTCATTGTTAACATACTACTATTTCGACCATGTTCAGTAAATGAACATATGGTGATATAATTATTATAAGTTAATTTCTACATATATACAATTGAAAAGTTTGCCTGGTAGATAGTTTGACTGAAAATGAGGTAATTTGAGTGCTTAGGGCCATTGTAAGATACTTGGTATAAAAATCTAAATTTCTACATTACAGGTGAAATAGCGTAAATGTTTCCATTTGGGGATAACTGCCTCTTTAAGAGAATCTTGAAAAAATATTGAATATTGGCAGAAAAAAATTTTTTTTTGCTAGTTGCTTTACGTCGCACCGACACAGATAGGTCTTGTGGCGACGATGGGACTGGAAAGGGCCAGGAGTGGGAAGGAAACGGCCGTGGTCTTAATTAAGGTTCAGCCCCAGCATTCGCCTGTTGTGAAAATGGGAAACCACGGAACACCATCTTCAGGGCTGCCGATAGTAGGGTTCGAACCTACTATCTCCCGAATACTGGATACTGGCCGCACTTAAGCGACTGCAGCTATCGAGCTCGGTAAAGCTGAAAAAACTAATTATGAGGATGTATTTTCACGGTAATACTTATGCAATCTGCCTGCTGTTATTTCTTGATGGATACAGTACTTTTGCATCCATCTCTTGGCACAGGCCAGAGTAAAGTGTAGCTTCCACCGAAGTCCCAGTCAACATCCATGGCTGTGACAATATGGAAGTTGCTGGGATATGGGTAGTGCAGTGAGCTTGCATCCGGGAGATAGTAGGTTCGAATCCCACTATCGGCAGCCCTGAAAATGGTTTTCCGTGGTTTCCCATTTTCACTCCAGGCAAATGCTGGGGCTGTACCTTAATTAAGGCCACGGCCGCTTCCTTCCAACTCCTAGGCCTTTCCTATCCCATCGTCGTCATAAGACCTATCTGTGTCGGTGCGACGTAAAGCCCCTAGCAAAAAAAACTTGTTTTAAAGATCTATTCACTTGAGCAACACACGCTTTTCGTTCCTGAACATAAATTCTGGAAATTCTGCGATATAGCACACCACAGCTTTCACCGACATATAATACCAAGCCGCCACAAGTGCTACAATACTCAGTGCCTAAGCACTCTACAATTCTACGTTAGTCACGTTCCACAAACAAAATAAGACTACCTTTCACAAACGTCTGAAGTCCAGTCCAGTACCGTGCAGCAGTGTCACTCCAGTACCGTATATCCGGTTCACTTCCGCTGTGATCACACAAGCTTATATAGACCTCCGCTTCCCCCTTCCTCTCAGATGAACATCTAGATTGATCCTGGCCAGCCAATCATGAGTAGATCCTCTAGTCAAGACCACGCCCTGAATCTCTTCCTGGCCCCAAGACAATAACACATGTTTCACATGAGTCATTGGAACTTTTCGACTACAATAACAAGTCCACCACAAGGACTTTGGGAAATACACACGAGTCATACGAATTTCCAAGTTAAAATAGCAATGTTTTCCCATCAGTTTTTACAAACAAATTACTCATATCCCAAATGGAGACCTTCCAGCATAAGATATTAAACGCGAGAGGTCGCACCCGCGGCAGTTTGCCGCACTTTTTAAATATTTGTTAATAATTTCGTTGCTAGCCGCTGTAGGTCTTAGGGCTCTCGTTTCATCACTCCGCTCCCTCTCTCCCGCCTGACGTTGATTATCGTCAGTGTATTCCCTGCTGCGTTCCGGAGTAGTTTAAGTTTTCTTTCACTCTCGCATCTTCCGCGGCAAATTGCCTTCGAGCGACCCCTCGCGTAGTGCATTCTTACATGACTCCATTTCCAAGAAAGTTTCTTAAGTAAAGTTCATGAGGTTTATGGTTGCTTTCAGTGAAGTGTGGTGCTGTAGTTTTATCTTGAATTCAGACCAAATCATTCATTGAAATGTACAAATGGAAACGTTGAGGCAATTTGCTCACGAGCGACCTCTCGCGCTCTTTAAAATCTCTCGTAACTTTACCAAATTTTGCGAAAAATTTGAGTAGTTTTTTTTTACATTGAGAAAATATTGTTACTGGGTAATTATGTTAATACTAGTTGAAAGGCAGTTAAACAGGGTATTATTTATATTTTTATCAGAGCATTCACCGCCAAAGGAAAATAGCAGCTCATTAAAATATTAAGGGTGGGCAATTTGCCTTCGCGCGACCTCTCGCGTTCTAAAACGGGTGCGACCCTTCGCGTGTTACGAGTAAAATATACAAATGAAAAAATGATAATAATAATAATAATAAAACGAATACTGGCAATAACATCTCTCACTTCTAAATAAAGTGCGAGGGTTTCATATATATGTGCTATCACAAATGAGTCGAATTTTCCTTCTGCCCACGGTTTCTTAATGTTCAAAAAGCTTGTCATTCCTCCCCAGGTAAGGAAAAGAATAAATGTCACGTGACTTCCGTCCAGTTCATACTGCATGTTAGTTGAGATGCTACAACGGCCGTAATACATCCTCCTATAGTAGATTTTTTTTTTTGCTAGGGGCTTTACGTCGCACCGACACAGATAGGTCTTATGGCGACGATGGGATAGGATAGGCCTAGGAGTTGGAAGGAAGCGGCCGTGGCCTTAATTAAGGTACAGCCCCAGTATTTGCCTGGTGTGAAAATGGGAAACCACGGAAAACCATTTTCAGGGCTGCCGACAGTGGGATTCGAACCTACTATCTCCCGGATGCAAGCTCACAGCCGCGCACCTCTACGAGCACGGCCAACTCGCCCGGTCCTATAGAAGAAATAGGTTTCATTGTTACTCGGTTTCCACACGGATGCTTCATGCAAACCACTATGCTGAATTTGGTCAAGTTTCTTGTAAACTTAACATTCTTAATTTATTGCGAAATATTTAACGGGAATTTTTTAAAAAACATACTTTTTTCCACACGGCAATTTGGGACGGGAAAACGGAATCTGAAATAATAATAATAGAACTTTCTTCAGGTCACGCAAATTTCTTCTGAGGTCACAGAAGCCAAAATGGCTTATTTTGAGTTTTGGCTAAAAGTGGAAATGAGCTTGCTAACGCTACGTAATTTTCCACCTGAAAACTTTCTCACCACTTAATAACAGGGTCAGGCTGCATGAAGGATGGTATGGTTAACGGTGGTCATACCGCTCATACTGTCATATGAGACTGAGCCAAGTCAATGAGAGTAAGAAATTCGTCCTAGCCCATACGAAGTCATAGTGCATTATAAATATTACGTCTCGCCAGAAATGGATCTGGATAATAATTCTAATAATAATAATAATAATAATAATAATAATAATAATAATAATAATAATAATAATAATAATAATAATAATAATGGCTGTCGTAATCGAATAACAAGAGATAATCCATATTACTTATTATTCTCGATGACTTATAGCGTGGTTTGGAAATATCCTGGCCGTTACAACGTATGTATTGCTGATTTGTAGCCTGCTACTCACGACTTTCCACCTCCATACCAGAAAAACTATAAGTAGTTTTTAATTACCGCATGTCTGACTTCGTGACTCACTGATCAACGTCTCGATCTTTGATTCTTAGGATTTTAATCGTCATTAGTTAATACCCTTGGCTCAATGACTGTGATGTCCCCATCATCCCTGCAACTATCGTATCACATACATCCGCCTCGACAAAATCACGCACTCTCCTATACACGTCACATGTCACCCACCCTCACTGGAGAGTTTTCCTTACAAAGGCTTCACCAAGCTGCAAAATTCACACAAAATCACTAAATTCCGCACGTCTTCTTGCAGACATTTTAATGAATGGAATGCATCATATCTATCGTATATCATTTGACGGTACTGGGATCTTAATTCAAGGTTCGCTCAAAGGGCTGGAAAGCTTATGAGTTAAATTTCCTACTGACATTCTTGTACAGGATGAGCAGTGCCCAGCTAAGATTGTGATTCAGAATTCTTATAGGAAGCATAGTTTCATCCATCAATGGCTTTTCCCGTCATCTACGTAGCTAACTCGATAAACACGCTCGATGTCTTACGAGCAATACTGTACTATACCTAGAGAACGAAAGTCATGATGACATTTTTTTTTTTGCTATTTGCTTTACGTCGCACCGACACAGATAGGTCTTATGGCGACGATGGGACAGGAAAGGCCTAGGAATATGAAGGAAACGGTCGTGGCCTTAATTAAGGTACAGTCTGAGCATTTGCCTGGTGTGAAAATGGGAAACCACGGAAAACCATCTTCAGGAGTGCCGACAGTGGGGTTCGAACCCACTATCCCCCGGATGCGAGCTCACAGCTGCGCGCCCCTGCAAATAAATAAATAAATAAATAAATAAATAAATAAATAAATAAATAAATAAATAAATAAATAAATAAATAAATAAATAAATAAATATATAAATAAATACAATGCCGTGTTGACTTCTTTACTTGGAACAGATAACGCATATGCTTTGTGTTTAACGTCCCACTAACCACTAATGGAAATCAGGGACACTCCCACGATTCTAAGCAGATCAATAATTCAATCACCCATCCCTTTCCTGAAGCCAGGTGGTTCACTACGGTGAGGACTGCAACACGGCATTGTATTTATTTATTTATTTATTTATTTATTTATGTGCTGTTGTTTGAGTCATCAGTCCATAGACTGGTTTGATGCAGCTCTCCATGCCACCCTATCGTGTGTTAATGTTTTCATTTCTACGTAACTACTACATCTTATATCCGCTCTAATCTGCTTGTCATATTCATACCTTGGTATACCACAGCCGTTCCTACAGCCTAGCCTTCCCTCGAAAACGAACTGAACAAGTCCTTGGTGTCTTAAGATGTCTCCTGTCATTTTATCACTTCTCCTGGTTAAATTTAGTCAACTCGATCTCATCTCACCAATCTGATTCAGTAACTCTTTATTTATGCTTCGATCTACCCATCTCACCTTCAGCATTCTTCGTAACACGATATTTTAGAAGCTTATGTTCTCTTTCTTTCTTTCTTTCTTTCTGAGCTAGTTTTCGTCCATGTTTCACTTGCTTACAGTGCCATACTACGGACCAAAGGTTTCAAAAACATTTTTCTAATTCCTATATCTATGTTCTAATTGAGCAAATTTCTTTTCTTACGGAAGGTCTTCCTTGCTCGTGCATTTTATCTCATCCTTACTTCTGCTATCGTTAGTTATTTTACTACCCAAGTAACAATATTTATCTACTTCCTTTAAGACTTCATTTCATAGTCTAATATTTCTTCCACCGAGCTGAATAGCTGCAGTCACTTAAGTGCGGCCAGTATCCAGTATTCGGGAGGTTGTGGGTTCGAACCACTCTCGACAGCCCTGAAGATGGTTTTCCATGGTTTCCCATTTTCACACGAATCAAATGCCGGGGCTGTACATGAAATAAGGCCATGGCTCCCTCCTTTCCACTTCTATCCCTTTCCTGTCCCTTGGTCGCCATAAGACCTTTCTGTGTCGGTGCGACGTAAAGCAACTTGCATGAAACGAAATCTTGCATCACCTGATTTCGTTAGACGGCACTCCATTGCTTTTGCTTTGGACTTACTGTATTTATTTTCATCTTGTACTCCTTCGCCAAGACTCTGTTCATACCATTCAGCAATTTCTCTAGATCTTCTGCAGACTCAGATAAAATATCACCGGCAAATCTCAGGGTTTGGATTTGCTCTCCTTGGATTGTGATTCCCTTTCCAAATTCCTATTTTATTTCCTCTGCTGCCTGTTCCTTTGCTGCCTCTTCTATGTAAACATCGAAGAGGAGCAGGAAGAAAATGCAGCCTTGCCTCACTCCTTTCTGTATTGCTGGTACTCTTATAAAGCCCTCGATTCTTTGTTGCCTGTTCTATGTAAACATCGAAAAGGAGCGGGAAGAAAATATAGCCTTGCCTCACTCCTTTCTGGATTGCTGCTACGTTTTTAAAGCCCTCGATTCTTATCACTGAGAACTAATTCCTGTACAGATTGTAGATAGTTCTTCTTTCTCGTTATCTGATCCCGATCACCTTTAGAATTTCAAATAGCTTGGTCAAAGAAACTTTATATAATGCCTTTTCTACATTTACGAACGCAATATACGTGGGCCTGTGCTTAATTCGGTCCTTTAAGATCAGACGTAAAGTCAGCACTGCTTCACGTGTTCCTACATTTCACCTGAAGCCTAATCGATCTTCTTCCAACTCAGTTTTAATTTATCTTTCCATTATTCTGTAAATAATAGGTGATAAAATTTTGCAGGCGTGAAATACTAAACTAATGGTGCGCCAGTTTTCACACTTGTCAGCACCTGTTGTCTTGGGAACAGGTATAAGAGCATAAATCGAATGACACTTCTCCTGTATCATACATGTTACACACTACATGAAGTGACCTCGCCATGGTGGTTTCTCCTAAGGATCTCAGTAATTCTGAGAGTATGTCATCAAGTCTAGGTGCCTTGTTCCTATTTAGGTCTCTCAAAGCTCGTCGAATTCTCACCTCAAAATTGGGTCTCCCATTTCATCAGCATCAACATATGATCTACTCTGTATCTTGATACAAGTATTGGGTATGTTCCTGCCATCTTTCTGCCTTGTCTTCTTTTCCTAGAAGTGGTTTTCCATCCGAGCTGTTAATATTCATACACCTAGCGTTACTTTCTCCAAAGGTTTCCTTGATTTTCCTATATTTTTTCGTTTTTTTTCGTGTGGCTATTTCTAGCCGAGTGCAGACCTTGTAAGGCAGACCCTCCGATTAGGGTTGGAAGCATCTGCCATGTGTAGGTAACTACGTGTTATTGTGGTGGAGGATACTGTTATTGTGGTGGATGATAGTGTTATGTGTGGTGTGTGAGTTGTAGGGATGTTGGGGACAGCACAGACTCCCAGCCCCCGGGCCATTGGAAGTAACCAATGAAGGTTAAAATCCCCGACCCGGCCAGGAACCGAACCCGGGACCCTCTGAACCGCAGGCCAGTACGCTGACCATTTAGCCAACGAGTCGGACTGATTTTCCTGTATGCAGCATCTACCTTTCCTACAACCATACACTATTCAACATAATTGCAGTTCTCGTTCGTTCATTCGTTCTTCCTTAGCTGTCCTGCACTTTCTATCTACTTCATTCTTTAATGGACTGTATTCTTTTCTGCTCTCCTCATTTTTGCATTCTTGTAATTACGGTGTTCGTCAATCATATCTAGTATATCCTGAGTTATCCATTGATTCTTAGTTTATCTTTGCTTTCTTCCTAACATTTTTTCAGCAGCCCTAGAGACCTCATTCTTTAGGGCTGACAATTCTTCCCCTATTTTGTTTCCTTCAGGCTTTTCATTTATTCCTTGTGCAACTTGTTCTTTGAAACAATCCCTCACATTCTTTTCTTTCAATTTGTCTAGATCCCATCTCTTTGCATTCCCATTTTTCTTTACTTTTTAACTTCACATGGCATTTCATGACTAACAATTTGTGGTCAGAGTCCACGTCTGCTCCTGGAAAAGTCCTGCAATCCAACACCTGCTTTTTTAATCTCTACCTAATCATGACATAGTCTATTTGATATATTCCAGTGTCTCCAAGTCTCGTCCACATATACAGCCGTTGTTAGTGGTGTTTGAACCAAGTATTAGCGAGGACCAAATTATGATCGGTGCAGAATTCAAACAATTACAATTAGATTCTCGTCACCTTTTACATATTGTATTAAATCTTCTATCTCTTCATACATTCTTTCGATTTCTTCATCATCCGTGCACTATTGTGGTGGGCAATAGCTTGGTGTCTATGTTAACATCAATAATCCTTTCACTACATTGGTCATAGTAGCTTACCCGCTACCCTATTTTATTATTCTTCATTAAACCAACTCCTGCATTTCCCCTGTTTGATTTTGTGTTGATAATTCTGTAATCAGCTGATCAAACATCCTGCTTTTCCTGCTAACGTATTTCACTTATACCAACTACATCTAACTTTAGTCTATCCATTTCCTTTTTCAGATTCTGTAACATACCTCAACGATTCAAGCTCACTCCCGCGTGTTTATTTGCATGCCATAGAAACAAGAACACAATAAAAGGCAAAAAAAAATATTTGGTTAACGTACAATATCCAGATGTCTGAGGTATTTTTTCAGTTTCTGAACTAGGCGCGCGGCTGTGAGCTTGCATCCGGGAGATAGTAGGTTCGAATCCCACTATCGGCAGCCCTGAAGATGGTTTTCCGTGGTTTCCCATTTTCACACCAGGCAAATGCTGGGGCTGTACCTTAATTAAGGCCACGGCCGCTTCCTTCCAACTCCTAGGCCTTTCCCATCCCATCGTCGCCATAAGACCTATCTGTGTCGGAGCGACGTAAAGCCCCTAGCAAGTTTCTGAACTAGCACGATAAAGTTCTGCATGTTTTCCTGAAAAGGGTCAGATAGGACACACAAGGATGTACTGAGTGGGCTGCTGAGTTGCTTTACGATCACATGATGGCGAATTGGCTAATCCCCACTTATTCGTATATTAAAGAGGCATATATTCCTCTTGTTGCTCTACAACGAATCATAATTCGTGCTGTCTTAAATTCTGGAAAGTTGGCTGGCACTTGTTTCTTCGACGAGGCGACCAATTGCGGGTAATGAAGCATGCCGTATTTCCTTCCACTTGTCTCTGTTTAGGAAGGTAACACAAGGCATAGCATGGTGGTCTTCTTGAATGAGTCTACCAGGTGAGTTGGCCGTGCGGTTAGGAGCACGCAGCTGTGAGCTCGCATCCGGGAGATAGTGGTTTCGAATCCCACTGTCGGCAGCCCTGAAGATGGTTTTCCGTGGTTTACCATTTTCACACCAGGCAAATACTGGGGCTGAACCTTAATTAAGGCCACGGCCGCTTCCTTCCTATTCCTAGGCCTTTCCTGACCCATCGTCACCATAAGACCTAACTGTGTCGGTGCGACGTAGAGCAAAATAGCAAAAAGAATTGAATGTAGTCTAAGAGATGGGACACCTTGTAATTCCTCAAATAATAACGAATATCTGTGTTCGGCAGTTAGCATGTTCACGAACAATAGCAGCCTCAGCGGGATACGGAAGGAGGGTCCCTGAAGAGCGTGCAAGAAAGATGCAACACTCAATCAGACGTTCGCTGGGCAAGGGTATAGACAGGTTAATTCTTCGACCAAACGCTATAACAGCTAACAAGAATGTAACGCTGCCGATTTGAGGTTCCACTCACTGCACTCTCAGAACTGATAAAATGAACACACACAAGTAGTACTCGGTCAAAGAGGTTACGAATCAAATGAATTCCTTACTTCTGTTCTGTATAGTACAAATTTAATTTAACCCTTATATTATCTACCACCCCCTACCCTGCTACCATAACACATCAACACAATACATGACATATACGCGCAGGTACTTACCTCACTTACCTCTCTTCATAAATTGCCGTGGATGGACTGGAACGAACTAAACAGTTCGGAGCTGGACCCGTGCGTAGAGAAAAGGGGAGCGAAAGGACAGAAACACAGGAACCCATAACCCCCATGAATAAAAGAATGGATCACCGAGCTCGATAGCTGCAGTCGCTTAAGTGCGGCCAGTATCCAGTATTCGGGAGATAGTAGGTTCGAACCCCACTGTCGGCAGCCCTGAAGATGGTTTTCCGTGGTTTCCCATTTTCACACCAGGCAAATGCTGGGGCTGTACCTTAATTGAGGCCACGGTCGCTTCCTTCCCACTCCTAGCCCTTTCCTATCCCATCGTCGCCATAAGACCTATAAGACCTATCTGTGTCGGTGCGACGTTAAACAACTAGCAAAAAAAAAAAGAATGGATCAAAAGAAAATGGGGTTTATTACAAACACACACAATACTAAAATGAAAGCAAAAATGGGGAGCTGCATTAAAAGTTACTTACATAACTGCAGAAAAATAGAACATCAAGTAGTATCCCGTTCAATGACATAGTAAGTGTTGTGTTACACGGCGACAGTACACACGATCGCACAATTCACTTCCGTATGACCACATAAAAATACAAACTCGTTTCAGAAAAATAATGTGACGTGGAATCGGAAAATGGAACCACGAAAGGGATAATTCAGTCGTACTAATGCGGACCGCGCACATATCAACAGTTAGCATCCGTGCTCCAAACGAACGCCCACTCGATGCTAGCGTGTCACAATAACAATGCCAAAGCACAGCCTCCCAAAGGAGCAGAAGCAAAAGAACAAGAAGATGTTGCCACAGTTACAAAAAACAAAAACTAATCGCCGACAATGGAGCAGATAACGGCCTGGAAATATAAAATAGCACACCACACATGGCCCGAACCGGACAGCTAATACGAAAAAGAAAAGAAAAAGAAAGACAAATTAAAATTAAAATTACGAGATACGGAGTGAACTATAAACCGTACACAGGCAGATAGCACAGACACGCACACACACGTATGAACAAGAAGAGATACCCAATATAAAATCGACCCAGACCAGACCGGTATGTCAAGGCGCGACGTATACTATCGCACAGGATAGCGACGGATATCATGGACTCACGGGCATGGTTCGAACACCACAGACACAATACTGGACCGCCGCAAAAATAGGCAAGGCTGATCCAAATATCATCATCATCATCATCATCTGTTTACCCTCCAGGTTCGGTTTTTCCCTCGGACTTTGCGAGGGATCCCACCTCTACCGCCTCAAGGGCAGTGTCCTGGAGCTTCAGACTCTTGGTCGGGGGATACAACTGGGGAGTATGACCAGTGCCTCGCCCAGGCGGCCTCACCTGCTATGCTGAACAGGGGCCTTGTGGAGGGATGGGAAGATTGGAAGGGATAGGCAAGGAAGAGGGAAGGAAGCGGCCGTGGCCTTAAGTTAGGTACCATCCCGGCATTCGCCTGGAGGAGAAGTGGGAAACCACGGAAAACCACTTCCAGGATGGCTGAGGTGGGAATCGAACCCACCTCTACTCAATTGACCTCCCGAGGCTGAGTGGCATAAAAGAAGTGCATCACCAAGGCAGGCTTGGTTCGGCACTGTTATCCTATTCAAGCCGGCCCCGTGGTGTAGGGGTAGCGTGCCTTCTTCTTACCTGAAGGCCCCGGGTTCGATTGCCGGCCAGGTCAGGGATTTTTATCTGGACCTGAGGGCTGGTTCGAGGTCCACTCAGCCTACGTGATTAGAATTGAGGAGCTGTATGACGATGAGATAGCGGCCCTGGTCTAGAAAGCCAAGAATAACGGCCGAGAGGATCCGTCGTGCTGACCACACGATACCTCGTAATCTGCAGGCCTTTGGGCTGAGCAGCGGTCGCTTGTTAGTCCAAGGCCGTTCAAGGGCTGTAGTGCATTGGGGTTTGGTTTTTTTTTTTTTTTTTTGTTATCATATTCCTGTTCTTCACGCACTGGTGTATACGAGTTTTAAACGAGGAAGTGGTATATTTCGCAGAATATTAATTTAGATTATAGATTCTTAATGGACGAGTAAAGAACAGATTTCAGAGCTATCTGCCCTATGTACTCATGTGCTAAAATGAATGAGCTGTGATTTCCGTCTAATGATGTAATCATTCACCTGTGCCCTTTGTTATCTTATAAATTGTTACCCTTTGGGGCAAGAATGAAGCTGAATTATTTTAAGCATAATAACAATTCTCACATACAGTACTAGTGGTATGGGCGTGGTGTGTCCGAGTCTCAGCGCGTTCGATTCCCGGACCACTCCAAACTGTCAGCTAGAATGAAGTTCGCAAAGTCTTGTGAGATCAAGTGGGGAGCTATTGGATGTGAGAAGCAGCAGTTCCGGCCAAGAAAGCCACAGAATATGACCGAGGACCATATCACACTGATCACGCGTCACTCCAAAATCTACAAACCGCTAGACCGGGCGCCACTGTCTTGGGAGGACAAGGCGTTTTTTGGTTATATGTGCTACACTATTGTTCTTACTATTCAAGACAGAACCAGTTCTATAATTACTGTTCAGACTTCTGGGACGTGGCCATGGGGTTAGAAGCGCGCTTCTGTGAGCTTGCATCCGGGAGATAGTGGGTTCGAATCCCACTGTCGGCAGCCCTGAAGATGTTTTTCCGTGGTTTTCCATTTTCACACCAGGCAAATGCTGGGGCTGCACCCTAATTAAGGCCACGGCCGCTTCCTTCCAACTCCTAGGCCTTCATGTTCAGCTTCATGGCTAAATGGTTAGTATGCTGGCCTTTGGTCAAAAGGATGCTGGGTTCGATTCCCGGCAGGGTAGGGAATTTTAACCATAATCGGTTAATTTCGCTGGCTCAGGGGCTGGGTGTATGTGTCGTCTTCATCATCATTTCATCCTCATCACGAAAGCGCAGGTCGCCTACAGGAGTCAAATCAAAAGACCTGCATCTGGCGAGCCGAACTTGTCCTCGGACACACCCGGCACTAAAAACCATACGGCATTTCATTTCATTTCTGAAAAGGAAACTCTGGGAAAGAAGTAAAACAACTTTTGTTGTTTGTCGATCTCAGCAGTCTGTCCTTGGCGTAATTGCAGTGCCTTAGAACTGCGTCAATATTTGCGTCAAATATTTTCCTAGTACCAGTGACAGCTACAGGAAGTGTGTTTCCCGTGCCATCCTTGGGAAACAATGGTAGCAATACTTGCAGGGTTTTCAATGAGCAAGTAGAGGACGTTTGTGTGGCGGGTACGACGTATGTACTGAAATGTGGTAGCAAAAGAAATGCTTGATCCGCAAAACTGTGCTGAATGATTTTCACCTGACATAGTTCAAACATTTACTTTATTCATGTTAATATTGCATTTGGCTGCTAAAAATCACAAAATACACCTGACCATTAGTGACCACACGTTACGGTGCATTTTTATTCTATTTTACCGAGCGAGTTGGCCGTGCTGTTAGGGTCGCGCAGCTGTGAGCTTGCATTCGGGAGATAGTGGATTCGAACCCCACTGTCGGTAACCCTGAAGACGATTTTTAATGGTTTCGCATTTCTACACCAGTATGTACTTTAATTAAGGCCACGGCCGCTTCCTGCCCATTCTTAGCCTTTCCTATACCATCATCGCCATAAGACCCCTCCCTCTGCGTATTTTATTCTCATCTGTTATTTTGAACGGTTTGTTTTGTTTCATTCGTCCCTTTATCGATAATTGTTTTCAATCTAATATTTAATCATAACATCACATTCTATGAGCACCACATAAGGAAAGCTTTTCTCTAATGGAGAATTTTGATGCTTAAGGAAAAACGAAAAGCGCAAGTTACATAGACAACTTCTTTTCAGGTGAGTGAAACAAATAGGCCTATTGATAAATGTTACACCGGGCGAGTTGGCCGTGCGGTTAGGGGCGCGCGGCTGTGTGCTTGCATCCGGGAGATAGTGGGTTCGTATACCACTGTTGGCAGCCCTGAAGATGGTATTCCGTGGTTTCCCATTTTCACACCAGGCAAATGCTGGGGCTATACCTTAATTAAGGCCACGGCCGCTTCCTTCCAATTCCTAGGCGTTTCCTATCCCATCATCGCCATAAGACCTATCTGTGTCGGTGCGACATAAAGTCACTAGCGTCGTCGATAAATATTACTATAAGACATTAAGTTGAAGGAACAATACGAATCACTGTTCTAACCAACGACAACGCTTCTCTAAATGCCGGTTTATATGGCGGCTTAGAACTTGTGTTTGAAAATTTAAAACGCCAATATTTCCAGTAGAAGGAAGCCCGTCAAGAGAATTTGCAAATAGGTACTGATTGTGTACCCAAGTAGATTAACCTCGCGAAAGGTCGACAAAATTGGTGTCCGCAACACTAAAGACTGTCCCCGTCAGTCAGATTCCCAACCCGGAGCAGGCCATCGCAATTACAGGGCCGGGCTACTTTGTTCAAATAGGTCATATATTTTAGAGTAGGCTTAGGCCTACAAGTGGCCACGGCTGGTCCGTGGTCCAACAGCTCTGCACTTCGCCCGACCAACCGAGCCGAGGAGGGGCGACCACGGCTCTACCGTGACACCACGCCTCTGCATTCGGGAGATGGAGGTATAGGCCACGGCGGAAAACCCTCTCACCTTCAGCGAGCATCTCCATCACCCCAACAAATCTCCTGGCCTGAGAGATGGCGTCATCTTCTATGAGGCCCGCCTCCCCCTTCAGGGGAGTAGTGAAAACATTTTACTAGTAGTATTAGTAGTTGTTCAAATACATTGCTGTAAAAGATGCTAGTACTGATACCGTATGCGGCAACACAAACGGCACTGAAATGTTAATTGCGTTGGTTCAGCGTGTTCATAACGTGTACACATTGTTCATAAACTTGACCGCAATAGGTGCTGTATTTATTCCTGTATTGACTCGACTAAACCAATCAAAAACTATTTAAAATAGTATTATCATTGAAATGCCTTGTCAATGCACCTTTTATTAATGAAGCAATTTATTCATCGAACATGTTTCGAGAGCAATATGATTTTGATGATCGCTGATGAAACATGGTCGACGAATAAATAGTTTAATTGAAAGTGTCTATCGGCTAGGCGGATTCAACCATAATACTATTTTAAACAGTTTTTATTAGGTGTATACAGTGTTCATAACGTTTATGAGGATTATTGAACATGTTGATGAGCAAAGGTTGCTATAAGAAAACACCAACCGAGCTCGATAGCTGCAGTCACTTAAGTGCGGGCAGTATCCAGTAGTCGGGAGATAGTAGGTTCGAACCCCACTGTCGGCAGCCCTGAAAATGGTTTTCCGTGGTTTCCCATTTTCACATCAGGCAAATGCTGGGGCTGTACCTTAATCAAGGCCCCGGCCGTTTCCTTCCCATTCCTAGCCCTTTCCTATCCCACCGTCGCCATAAAACCTATCTGTGTCGGTGTGACGTAAAGCAAAATAGCAATAGAATAAATAAAACCGAGCTCGATAGCTGCAGTCGCTTAAGTGCGGCCAGTATCCAGTATTAGGGAAATAGTAGGTTCGAACCCCACTGTCGGCAGCCCTGAAAATGGTTTTCCGTGGTTTCCCATTTTCACACCAGGCAAATGCTGGGGCTGTACCTTAGTTAAGGCCACGGCCGCTTCCTTCCCACTCCTAGCCCTTTCGTGTCCCGTCGTCGCCGTAAGACCTATCTGTGTCGGTGCGACGTAAAACAACTAGCAAAAAAAAGAATGAATAAATAAATAGAAAACACCAAAATGGCCTTATCTCCTCGCGTGTTTCGGGAGTATTTGCAGGTAGGTCATCTTTCTTCAAAACTAATTCTTTCAACATGCCCCAATGTAGGCACCTGGGGCTGTGATGTCCGGGGGGGGGGGGGGCGGGAAAGGTACGGAAAGGCGACTTCTAAAGTGTATTTGCAGAAGGGTAAGTGACTACTCCTCGGTGTGGGCTGTAACTCCACCTAATTGCATTCATTATCATTAGAGGAGTAATTTTCTGGCCTGACAGAAAGGACGCAAATCCCTCACGAATGAGGTAATAATGAGGTTTCCGTAGACTACGTCGTCCACTGTCTTTGCCTCCTGTTACTGTTCTTTATCTGCCTGCTGTCATTTCTTGATGGATACAATACTTTTGCATCCATCTCTTGGCACAGGCCAGAGTAAAGTGTAGCTTCAACCGAAGTCCCAGTCAACATCCATGGCTGTGACAATATGGAAGCTGCTGGGGTATGAGTAGTGCTGAGTAATGACATTCAGAGTACGACTAGTGCGTCTGAGTGTTACGAAAGGTGCTGCTCATAGGGTCAGTCGTGCTGCAATAGTACTTTCTGACCCAGTGAGGAAAGCAATGTCAAACTACCTCACTCCTCATCTTGCCTAGTACGCCTCATTTTGGTGGTGTCATTGGTTTTTGCGGTTTCCTTATAACCGCATAACCTTTAGTGGTGCTATTTGAGGATCCAACCAGCCTCTTGGCTGATGACCTAACAGACAGACTGTTCTTTAAAGTGAAGCATACTCGACCCATTCTGACATGCCACTCCGTATGGCCGGAAGATAAACACCCTCCACTCTGTTGTCAGAACCATAATTACAGAAATGAACACTACACTGACTTTACAATGTGCCAAACTATGATATATACATTGAAACCATGACCTTTGTGTTATAAGGAACCACAGTCCTAAAATCATTACATGAGGTCCTACATAAATTACAAGTCATGAGCTCTAGCTACATTTTTTATCTCTGACCAGAGACGGCACGTGGAAGAACAAGTCGTTGTTCTCATTCTCCCACTAAAGAAATTATGTCACCCGCACGTGTAGAAGTGGCAAGGATATGTTGGAATATCTTTTCTAATTAAAGGTACATTTTAACGTGAGTTTGCGACGAAACTGCCGTTGTAAACGTTAGGAAATTGTAAGCGAAACAATTTGTTCTTTAGTGATAAAGACTTTAGACCGCTAAATAGCTGCAGAAGAAAATTTGTCAAAAGACGCGCCTGTTCGTTCGAACTCTGTTACATCGACTAAATATAATGCCTATTTTATGAGGTAATTTAATATTTCAATTTGTTAAGAGAAATCCTCAAAAGCTTATCATCAACACCGCCACTAAACTAAACAACTATGCGTTACAACGTGACCTGCCATCAGTACATTTTTATGGGGTAGGAAAAGTGTATGTAACGTTTTTGGCGGTAAGTGCAGACGGCATGTGAGAGGGGAGTAAATGGTATAAAAGAACGGTGCTCCATTTGCAATCCCTCATTGTGTCCAGTGAATTCGAGGCGACTCCACGCATTTCAGAGGATAACTTTACGAACCAGCGTTTGGAAGACTAAGTCCCAAGAGGGAAGATGGGTGTTGGCCGAAGGTGGCTATAACATCATCTCCAAGTGGAGATAGGTTCAAAAAGTACGAAATCGCAAACATTATATGAACTATGATTTAAACTGTTGTGTTGTAGGGTTGAGGTCGGTAGTTGCCGAAAGTTGCATAATGTAAATCAGTCAGTCAAAGTTTTCTTCCGTTAAAGGTAATCGTCGGTATTCCAAGTGAGGAATCATCACGTAACTTCAGCGATAAACAACAGACGGTCATCCTAATGCCGCGACCCTGCAATTCCTGCAATTGAAGCTGTAAATATAGTTGTTGTATTCTAAAGTATTGCGTATGTGGGTCGGTGGTTCGACAAACGTGCTCGGTCCGTGCAAGTAAGAGAACGTGTGAAGGGAATTTTTGGGTTATGTCATTATTGTCAGGCGAATGGAAACAAAAATAAAAAGGAAAATATGTTTTGTAAAGCCACTATCTGTAGAGATGGCTAAATAAAGGGATGAGAGGCTGGTGAATCTGTAATGATGGGAAACGACGTACGACTACAGGTATGTGAATTACCACATTTATAACATGCTTTTATTGATTTCATGATGTCAATTTTTTTTGTTGTGCCTGTACCTGTGACGCATTTTGGTCAACATTATATTTCGTGAAAATGTCGGAGAAATATGACAAAAGGTCATTTGTTTTATGTTTCTTGGATAATTGGGAAAGTCGCGAAACTAGCTTGTGAAGTGTTGTAGAGTAGAAGATTCTGTGGTTGAGAAACGAATATGAAGCAAAATATCATATCCATACGTTTATTTTCTACATTTGATGTTTGCCAAAGTTAGGATATTAATTTATCGTAAAATTCTGTTCCATGTAGAGATGAAATTCATGTAAGCGTAATCCGTGGTTATTCAGTTAGAGTTGGCATGAAGGCACATCATTGTGTTCGGCGACGTAAATTTGATTGAAGGGAAGTTACGATGTGAGACCGATAAAATTTGTTGCAGGGATTGCTGATTCCAAAGTCTGCTGAAATCTGTGTAGAAATGATGAGAGGAAAATAACGGTAAAATTTTGTAAGTCAAGTTGTGAGCTTCGGTTTGGAAACATTAGCTCAGATATGCGGGGAGAGATGGTTAGTTGTCACAGAGTGTTTTGTGTAACAGCATTGTGGGTCAACCAAGAGAGATATTCCTTATTATTGTCGTGTACAGAATTTGTGATAGCGAGTGTTTCAAGTCTTGCGAAATGGAGAGGAATGAACGATTGTGGATCAGGTTGTTGATATCCTGTAATGTTGATGCTGGGATGTTCAGTGTAGGAAACCCGAGGAGTTATTTCGTGTAATTTATTGAGATGGGAATAGGATCCGTCGATAGTTATTATTCCACGTTAAACCGTAGGACCGTGATGAATGAGAATATTTGAGTGACGTCTTAAATTAAATCTCTTCGCATAATCCATCAGGGTCAAGAATTATATTTCATGTGAATTGCCAGCGAGGCGAGTCTCGTTGTTTCATTTGATGCCAGTTAAAATACGACTAGCACGTGTGCTTGTCTAGCGATATCGAGGGAGAGCTCGAGTTCCGTTTCTCCAGCCAGCTGTAAGGTAGATGAGCCAGCTTACTGCTAGACAGGAACTAACTGTAACTGACACGTTTCATTTGTAGTCAAATGTTTGGAATTCGGTATCTTTATTTAGAGAAGACTCGTTTTAGTAGAGTTTTGAATTCATTTTTGAAGCGACGGAAATGAGACGATGGTTTGATAGGTTGAAGATAACCATTTTCAGGGATGTCAAAATTTGAGAATCGGTAGTGATGTTGTCTGGTATTATTTGAGGGTGTACAATGATTTATTTGAATGTCACGAAGCGATGTGACAGGGATATGTTTATTTTGCGTTGTGTGTAAATTTGTACAAATTGTAGGATTTAATGTGAGGATTATCCAAGCTAGTTTCTTAATAATTTTTAGTGTTATAATATCAGCATGTTGAGTGACGTCATGAAATAAATAAATAGTACTGGCAATTATGACGATGTGAACGATTTCAGCCGAAATGAAGAAAAGTATGAGTATAAAACATGAATTAAATAATTAGGGATTTTAAAGAAACCATTCGTCCGGGGTAGATAAATTTTTTGTTAATTAGGATATTGGGATTACTTAATTTATTAATTTATTCAATTCAGTGAAATCGCATTTTGAGAATTATCTTATAACGAAGTGACTAACTTGAAAATGTATTTTGGAAAACTTAGTTTTATTTGCTGGGAAATCTTAACTTATTAACGTAACGATTAAGGGGATATGTCCGATGGCAAAGGGATTTTACTGCTACAAGTGTTGTGAGCGTTTGTTGTTGTTGTTGTTGTTGTTGTTGTTATCATTTTTTGTTTTGATTTGTTGAGCATCAGATATGCTGGGGATTTATTAATGTTGAAACCTTGGTCATCAACTGCTATAACTTAATTGTGTTCAGCCTTCAGCTTAGACATTTAGATGGTCATGGGGTCATCAACCTCAGTGACTTAGATTAGGACCATCTGCCATTATAGCATCATTTTCCTAGCGGATATCATCCACAATGACTTCAACGTAAATCACAAAGTCTTAAGTGCTGCCAGTATCCAGTATTCGGGAGATAGTAGGTTCGAACCCCACTGTCTGCAGCCCTGAAAATGGTTTTCCGTTTTTTCCCATTTTCACACCATCAAATGCTGGGGCTGTACCTTAATTAAGGCCACGGCCGCTTCCTTCCCACTCCTAGCCCTTCCCTATCCCGTCGTCGCAATAAGACCTATCTGTGTCGGTGCGACGTAAAGCCACTAGCAAAAAAAATCAGAAAGTTAGATGTCGGTCCATGACATAATCGCAGGTCACATCGATTCAATCAAGGAACCATGCCGTACAACCACATACCGATTGGACTGCTTTAATTATACCAAGAGTCCAGAGCTCGTGCTACGGGGGCTGGATCATCACGATTCATTATGATGGTACATGCAGTCTCACATGGAAGCCGATCTTAGGGATCTCCAGACTTTCTGTATTTCACTCGTAACTTAAGACAGTTGTTTCTAGTAAGAATGCCCCTCAGGCAGTTGAGTTAAGGTTTCCAAAGCCAGTGTCTCTCATCTTCGTGATTATTGTGTTTTTATGGACAAGAATGAGTTCATTGTTATGTGATGACAATGATGTCATGAGTTTCTTCGACCTCATCTTAAATAATTTGAATAAATAGCATTTTCTTTGACTCGATTCCTCTCATTTAGTAGATACTACTAATTACTGAAACCCAGCTCTTAACTAAGCAAGTGACGAAGAACCCGTAGACGAGTCAAGAGAAATATCTCATGCCTATTTGCTAACAGGTAAGGAAGGTAGGTATCCTACGAAGGACCTAAAGGGTTCAATATACAGAGTGAACCGAAATTCGCGCACTCGGGCGTCGCAGCACGACTCCTCACATGCCAGCAATAAGAAGAGTCTCTCACAAAAGTTCGTCCTGCGAGTATATCCGGCAGAAAAAGGACGTTGAAGAGTGGCAATCTGGCAACACTGTAACCATATGTACGGTAACTACCTCTGTCAGCGCATAATAGTCGTGCTGTACAGTTGGTGCAGTGGAGAGACTTTTGGGTTAGCATGCAGGAGGTCGAGGGGTCAATCCTGTGTTGAGGCGTATGTTTTTTATTTCGTAACTGTAGTCCAGGTCCGCCTCTTTGGTGTAGTGGTTAGTGTGATTAGCTGCCACCCCCGGAGGCCCTGGTTCGAATCCCCGCTCTGCCACGAAATTTGAAAAAGTGGTACGAGGGCTGGAACGGGGTCCACTCAGCCTCGGGAAGTCAACTGAGTAGAGGTGGGTTCGATTCCCACTCATCCATCCTGGAAGTGGTTTTCCGTGGTTTTCCACTTCTCCTCCAGGCAAATGCCGGGGTGGTACCTAACATAAGGCCACGGTCGCTTCCTTCCCTCTTCCCTCCCTACCCCTTCCAATCTCCCCCCCCCCACCAAGGCCCCTGTTCAGCATAGCAAGTGAGGCAGCCTGGGCGGAGTACTGGTCATACTCCCCAGTTGTATCCCCGACCCAATGTCTCACGCTCCATTACACTGTCCTTGTGGCGGTAGAGGTGGGATCCCTCACTGAGTCCGAGGGAAAAACCAACCCTGGAGGGTAAGCAGATTAAGAAAGAAAGAAATGTAGTCCAGGTGGTATGGTGTCTGGCATCTTAATCGTCAACAGTAGGGATGTGCCACTCGATCGCCTGCTCGAGAAGGCTCGAGTGCTGACGTCACGAACTGGTGTGTCGAGCTTGGTCGAGCAAGATCGAGCAGCACAGAATTCCTTCGTGACGTAGGCTTGCATGCGCTGTAAGCAGGACATGTGTGTTGTGACTGGAGCCACACTTCCATCTTCACTCATTCTCTTTGGTCTTCACATTCCGGCATTACATTGTAGTAGAGTAATTAGCGATCATTCTACAGAAGTACGGACGTACCACAAGTCGTACTGGATGTGCCAGTTTATTAAACCTATGTATGCCCAGAATAATTTAAAAAAAATCAAATTTAACTGACTGCTCGACATGAAGATGAGCTCTGTATAGTGAGAATATTTCTGTGGTTTTCCTGTCGTTATGTGGTCGCTACTTCCATTTCTGGTTCTTCTGATCATTGGATGTATCATTTTAATAACATATTCTTTTCAGTTTTATTATAGTGCTAAGATGCTATTTCTCCTACACGAAGACGTGTTTATATACAATACGGTACACCATTGGTATGATGGGACCTTCGATATTTAATTTGTATCCATTCAATTTATAATTATTTTGCTGCCGTATATGTTAATTAGGAAAAGGGAAAGGATGGAGAATAGTAATAATAAGAAAATTTGAACAGAACTGAAGTGCTGAGTCCGATAGGATATAACTGAACTTTCAGAATTTTTAAAATTACATCTCACAATCCGTAGATATTGCATGTTACGAAAATGCATCACTGGACACATAGGGCTAGTATTATATTCTTGTAATTCTAGTGGATTAGTCGTTAATAATTCAATATATTTCGATATAAACTTATTTTATTACCACGAACATGCGGTATTTGACATCAAGGTGGAAATACGATTGCCACGCAACTGATTTAGTACAAGGAAATCATTCATAGATGGCGGGCCATACTCCTTCTCGAGTACTGCTCGACCTACATCAAGCTGCGATTTCATCAACTCGAGCTCCTCGAGCTGCGCTCAAGCCCATCCCTAGTCAACAGTGATTGCAGCGGGTCCTCTAGAAACCATTTGCACTTACATACTACGATCCTAGAAATGGACGAACCATCGTTTTCATTGGTCAGCTTTGAAGGACGCCCTTTCCACGTCGTGAACGTGAATTTATTCGCTGATGACGATTACGTTGCCAGATATCATACCACCTGAACTACATTTGCGAAATAAAAAACATACGCCTCAACCCCTCGACCTCCTGCATGCTAACCCAAAGCTCTATCCACTGCACGAAGAGGACAGCACGACTCATACGTGCTTACAGAGGTAGTTACCCTACATATGGTTACAGTGTTGCCAGATTGCCACTCTTCAACGTCCTTTTCCTGCCGGATATACTAGCAGGACGAACTTTTGTGACAGACACTTGTTTACTGCTGGTATGTGAGGAGTCGCGCTGCGATGCCCAAGTGCGCGAAATTCGGTTCATCCTGTATATACAATAAATTAAATAATTCGCTGTTAGAGAAACGTGGACAGCAGGTGGGCAATAATGTCAGTGTCGTTTATTTTGCCGCATACGGTATTACAAAAACCGAGATAATCAGCCATCTCTCTCACCTGTGTCGTAACAGAAATGCGACATCTCGCCAACATGGCTACAGTGGAAGTGGAATGTCTCTTCCCAGTGGTTGTTATTCTATTTCCAACTGTGGGAACCATGACGTACGATCATGATATTAACTCCAAGCTGCTTACATCTCCTACACACACAAAGCAGGTCTGACTGATGAGCACTGAATAATACGCACAACACCAGTTTAGTAAGCCTGATATGTTTTTTGGTTGTTTTTGCTTTGCTAGTTGCTTAACGTCGCATTGAATGTTTTCGACGACACAAGACGGGAAAGGATATGGGTTGGAAAGGAAGTGACCGTGGGTTAATTGAATCGTTAATTTGGAAAAGAGAACATGTCCACTCTTTTCCGAAATGCATGTTTTCTCATATCCCTGTAGTTGAATTGCAGACGCGTTGATCCACGAGAAAATAAAGATTGTTATCAACTACTTCTTTTGGAAGAAACATAGCTACAAAGGACAAATTAACTTTCCAGATCTCTTCGTACAATGAATTTTAGTATAACTGTGCAGCACCCGGAGTTTTAACAGTGTGTATGTGGATCCTCAGCCTCCCAGAAAAGTCACAAATAGTTTCTTTCTCTAAGCCGACTGGATTTCGTCCCGCTTTACCGACACTACTCGACTTTCAAGTCTATAATGGAAAATCTCCCATTAATATTAAAAACATCAACGACATGAGGAAGCTGATACAATATGGGGATCATTCCCTTCTTATTCACATTACGGCATACGTGCCTGACCTCTTATCGGGTCAAATTCATCGAAATGAAACTCTTCCAATATATCCAATCTCCATTAAAATCAACGGAGTTTCGTCCGTACAGTATATCATTTTGTCCCTTAGTTCCCTGGTTCAGATCCAGTGCATAGTTATGGAAAAATCCTGCCGGTAGAATTGAAAACCCTTTCTGATGCAACGTGGCGGACACATGCTCCGCTGCTCGGCCCCTTTTCTCTGTAATTTAGGCAAGCAGAAAAACATGTAGATCCTAACTTTAAGTAACCTAATACGTCGTGATAAATTCCCCTACAACACTATAAGGTGGCAAATCTTTCTGTTTCAAAGAGACTGGTTTTACAAGAAACTACATTATCTCACACAAGGAATGAAATAACTATTTACATGACGACAAACCTAGATTGGACCTACTTGTTACCCATAGATCAAAGCTAAACACTGGCTACACATGCATTAGTCCTGTTAACCACAATAGACTGCCAGAAGGGCTTAAATGTGATTTTATTTACATTGAAAGAAAGTTATCTGTGAAAAATTGCTGTCCCTAACTCTTGCCAAAACACCTATCCAACTTACCTTATTGCTGTAGACCTCATGGCACCTCCATTGCGGACTGAGCAGTTTATTCAGCCCATCATCAGGCCGTCGTCATCCTGGGTTGACAGTCCTGGTCTCAGCTCCTTGGATGGCTTCATCGTGATACCGTGTTCTAGAAAATATGTAGGAAGGTCTCGTGCTATTGGCAGCTCTTGTCGTAGTTTCCAGGTCCTAACTGCAATCAAACGTTCCGTTAATCGTCTGCGATGCACACAGGATTCTCCTGCTCCTTTACGTTAAAGTAGAAATTTGTGGGTTGTTAGGCCAAATGCATTCGTTATGTGTCTAATGCTCAAGTGCACGCGAACTCATGAGATGAATATAACTTTAAGCAGATTATGGTCTAGCTGGCTGAAATGTACATTCTTAATGTTTCGTGCTCAACCACACACTCATTCTTGGTTGGAGTCTAACCTTCGCGTTTAGGCACGAATTGTGACCTAACTAGCCAAACTGTACATTGTTACTGTCTCGTGCTCAATCGCACACGCATTTTTGTTGCAGGTCAGTAGTAGAAGCCGTTCTAAATCATACCGCTAGCTCCACTCCTAACTTGAATTTTACATTGTTCACCTACCCAGCTTCTTTGACGAAGTCTTTGTTCACGGCGCAGTTATCAATTGAATTGACACTCGCGACCGCACTGAGAAAATATTAGAACAGAGTGATCTAATCAAATCTTTGTTCTATAAGAAGTTCATGGCTCAATTTATCGGCCAGACAAACACATCCCTACCGCCTGATTTTTTCAACGTGCCAAGCCTGATTATTGCCGCCTTAATTCTTAACAAAGTGGCACGGGTAGTTCCCCAAATAGCATTCAAGAATCTCCATCCTTCTTTCTCGCTCACTCCCGATGCCACGCCCAACACTGTGAACTGCACTCCACCTAAAGCTCTCATCTCGACTTCGCACCAATTGCGACTTCAATCCCCTGACGCTAAATTACCGCTGCGTTATATATCTATTTTTCTTACTATGAACGATGCGGTTCAGTACGAAGTAATGTATTGTATTACTGATTTTGTTTCTCAAAACGATTAATGTGCAAAGTTTTTGACCTTTTCGTAATTTTATGATTTCTAAATGCTACATATTGATTGAAAAGAGCCATTGTAATGATAAGATATAATTAGAAACGAAATTAAGGGGACAGGGATAAAAAAGTGTGTTTAATTTATAAGAAAATTCAGTTCACTTGGAAAAGAGTAGATCTCCAGAAAACATACTTTTAGTTTTTCCCTTTAGGAATAGAATATGAAATCCGTATGATGGGAATCAAAGGCCCTTTACTAGTGGTATCATCATCATCATCATCTGTTTACCCTCCAGGTTCGGTTTTTCCCTCGGACTTAGCGAGGGATCCCACCTCTACCGCCTCAAGGGCAGTGTCCTGGAGCTTCAGACTCTTGGTCGGGGGATACAACTGGGGAGTATGACCAGTACCTCGCCCAGAAGGCCTCACCTGCTATGCTGAACAGGGGCCTTGGGGAGGGATGGGAAGATTGGATGGGATAGGCAAGGAAGAGGGAAGGAAGCGGCCGTGGCCTTAAGTTAGGTACCATCCCGGCATTCGCCTGGAGGAGAAGTGGGAAACCACGGAAAACCACTTCCAGGATGCCTGAGGTGGGAATCGAACCTACCTCTACTCAGTTGACCTCCCGAGGCTGAGTGGACCCCGTTTCAGCCCTCGTACCACTTTTCAAATTTCGTGGCAGAGCCGGGAATCGAACCCGGACCTCCGGGGGTGGCAGCTAATCACGCTAACCACTACACCACAGAGGCGGCTTCTAGTGGTATGCATAGCCAAAATTCATCTTTGAGAGCTTCACTCATTCACCATATATTTCGGTTATTGTCTCTCCTGTAATATATACTTTTGTGGGCATGTACCTTTTTCCAAATGACCAATTCAATTATGGTACAGCCCCAGCATTTGGCTGGTGCGAAATGGGAAACCAAGGAAGACTATTTTCAGAGCTGCCAACGGTGGGATTCGAACCCACTATCTCCCGAATGCAAGTCCACAGCTACTCGCTTAATATAACTAAAGAGATTTCTACTAAATGTCTACATAGTTACAGTTATGATCTCTGAATTTATAGAAATCACAGACTGAATTTCTAGGGAAAGATATCGTTCAATCTGACATTAATTAATGACTTGCGAACGAAAATTGGTTAAATGAGTTAAATGGTTGGAGGAATCAGGTAATGCAATAAATTTTCTCTTCTGGCTATCATTTATACATGAGTCAACTGCTTGGCTGGACTGATGTTCGGTTAGTGTTTAGGCGAATATTTGTATATAATTTAGCTTACCGAATTATCTGAATACAATAATGACTCGGTATTTCATGTCAGATTATCTTGTCTGTCTGTTAGGTCATCAGCCTAGAGGCTGGTTTGATTCTCAAATACCACCATCAAAGGCTATGCAGTTATAAGAGAACCACAAAAACCAATGGCAGCACCAAAATGAGGCCTATTAGACAAGAAGAGGAGTGAGATAGTTTGCCATTGCTTTCCTCACTGAGCCAGACGGTGCTATTGTAGCACGACTAACCCTATGAACAACACCTTTCATGACACTCAGACACACTGGTCGTGCTCTGAATGTTATTACTCAGCACCACCCATACCCCAGCAGCTTCCATGTTGTCACAGCCATTGATGAGACTGGGACTTCGGTGGAAGCTATACCTTACCCTGGCCTGTGCGAAGAGACAGATGCAAAAGTACTGTACCTTATGTGATCATTAATACGTGATTCAGCTAAGATGGTCACCTCGAATAATATGTTAACCGTTAAAGAGTCCGACTCGTTGGATGAATGGTCAGCGTACTGGCCTTCGGTTCAGAGGGTCGCGGGTTCGATTCCCGGCAGGGTCGGGGATTTTAACCTTCATTGGTTAATTCAAATGGCCCGGGGGCTGGGCGTTTGTGCTGTCCCCAACATCCCTGCAACTCACACACCACACATAACACTATCCTCCACCACAATAACACGCAGTTACCTACACATGGCAGATGCCGCCCACCCTCATTGGAGGGTTTGCCTTACAAGGGCTGCACTCGGCTAGAAATAGCCACACGAAATTAATTTTAAACCGTTAAAGATATCCGAAATTTGCTTTTGATTTCAATGGGTTACTAAGGCACTAGTAATCATAATTAAAATATCTCTACTAAGTTTGTATTTTTAAATGTGGTTTGGCCTATACTGTTTTTCACCTAGAAATAGAGATCAGAGTACTGCAATAGCGGTGACGTGATTATTTTCAAAATCAGACAGCTTTTGTTGTTATTGTCTATTTCATCAGTCCATAGACTGTTTTGATGCAGTTCTCGAAGGCACGCAATCCCTTGTTAATCTTTTCATTTGTACGTAACTACTGCGTCCTACATTTACTGTAATATATTCATGCCTTGGTCTACACTACCGTTATTACCGCCTCCACTTCCCTCAGAACAAGTCTTGGGCGTCTTAAGATGTGTCATATCAATCTATCTGTTCTCCTTGTCAAATTTTGCCAAGATAGTTCTCTTCTCACCAATTGCATTCAAGTATCTCTTCATTCGTGATTCGATATACCCACTTAACCCTCAGCATTATTCTGTAATACCACATTTCAGATTCTATTCTCGTTCTTTATCAGCTAGTTTTTATCCATGAAAAGACGCTCGACAGGTACACCCGAAGGAATTCATGTGTCTTATTTGAAAATCATCCCCAGCAGTTGAAGGATGTTGTACGATAAGTTTTATGTTTGATGTCGTTAGAAGTATTGGAGAGGTAAGGTAGTACCTTACCCAACACTGCTGAAACTACTGGTTCTAAAGTGTCATCGTGATCATCATCATCATCATCATCATCATCATCATCATCATCATTATCATCATTCATATCCCTCCTCCAGCCCCTGCCGGGTTGGGATGTTTACGGCTCCTTTTGATCTTCTGCTTTCCAACCACTATTGTTCCTTCTTAAATATGTTCCAATCCAGGTTTCTTCTAAATATACTATTCTCGGTCGTTTTCAGCAACCTTAATCTGGGTCCTTATTTTGCCCTCCTTCCTTGTATATGGGTTTACATTGTCTGCTTTGGTATCCTTCCTTCTTCAATCCTCTTAACATGTCCACTCCATCTAACTTAATTTTTCTCCATTCTGTGGTAAAGCTTTATCACTTCTATTTCCTTCCTGACGTCCTCGTCTCTTACTCTGTCCTTTCTTGTATTTCCTATCATAATTCTTAAGAATACCATGTCACTGGCCTAGATATTGTTCTCCTGTCTTTTTGTCAGTGGCCAGGTCTCCGCTGCATGTCAGTATTGGGCAGTAGAGGATCTTATAAATCACTTCTTTACAACTCGTTGGTACTTCCTTCCTCCACAGCAGATTTCTCACACTCTGGTAGAATGCAGAATCCTTTTACTGATCTCCATGTCCAGCCATGCATTTCAAATTAACTCGCTTCCCAAGTACTTGAAGCTCTTTACAATTTCAAGATTATGTTCCCTTATGTTTAAAATCCTTTTCCATTTCCATTCTCCCCTATTCAACACCATTATCTTACTCTTTTTCACGCCAATTTTAATTCCATAATTTTCAATGATGAAAAGAATCCCCCCTCCCCCAGCACAAACCCCGTGGCGCAACAGCCCCAATGAGCCATGAACTACCAAGCGACCGCTGCAGGTATGAGGTGTCGTGTGGTCACCACGACGAATCCTATCGGCCGTTATTCTTGGCTTTCTAGACCGGGGCCACCATCTCACCGTCAGATAGTTCTTCAATTGTAATCACGTAGGCTGAGTGGACCTCCAACCAGCCCTCAGATCCAGGTAAAACTCCCTGACTTGGCTGGGAGTCGAGGCAGGCACGCTACCCTTACACCGAGGGGCCGGCACAATCAAGAGTAGTCCAGTAATAAACGTTCTTACGGGAAAGAAATGCGAACGATAGGAAGCATGACCAACAAATGGCAAATAAGTGAATATGGGAAGGACAGCTGATTCAGAAAGTGATGGAACCAACCAGAGGGAAAAATATCCTGGATGTCGTGCTGATAAAACCAGATGAGCTCTATAGGGAAACTGAAGTAATAGATGGTATTAGTGATCATGAAGCTGTTTTTGTGGTAGTTAAAAATAAATGTGATAGAAAGGAAGGTCTTAAAAGTAGGACTGTTACGCAGTACCATATGGCTGATAAAACACGCATGAGGCAGTTTCTAGAAAGTAACTATGATCGGTGGAAAACGGTAAATAAAAATGTAAACAGACTCTGGGATGGGTTTAAAGAAATTGTTGAGGAATGCGAAAACAGGTTTGTACCTTTAAGGGTGGTAAGGAATGGTAAGGACCCACCTTATTATAATAGAGAAATAAAGAGACTAAGAAGGAGGTGCAGACTGGAAAGAAATAGAGTTAGGAATGGCTGTGGAAGTAAGGAGAAAGTGAAGGAACTTACTAGAAAATTGAATCTAGCAAAGAAGGCAGCTAAGGATAACATGATGGCAAGCATAATTGGCAGTCATACAAATTTTAGTGAAAAATGGAAGGGTATGTATAGGTATTTTAAGGCAGAAACAGGTTCCAAGAAGGACATTCCAGGAATAATTAATGAACAAGGGGAGTGTGTATGTGAGGGTCTTCAAAAGGCAGAAGTATTCAGTCAGCAGTGTGTAAAGATTGTTGGTTACAAGGATAATGTCGAGATAGAGGACGAGACTAAGGCCATAGAAGTAATAAAATTTACATATGATAACAATGACATTTACAATAAGATACAAAAGTTGAAAACTAGAAAAGTGGCTGGAATTGATCACATTTCTGGGGATATACTAAAGACAATGGGTTAGGATATAGTACCATATCTGAAGTACTTATCTGATTATTGTTTGGTCGAAGGAGCTATACCAGATGAATGGAGAGTTGCTATAGTAGCCCCTGTGTATAAAGGAAAGGGTGATAGACATAAAGCTGAAAATTACAGGCCAGTAAGTTTGACATGCATTGTATGTAAGCTTTGGGAAGGCATTCTTTCTGATTACATTAGACATGTTTGTGAAAATAATAACTGGTTTGATAGAAGGCAATTCGGTTTTAGGAAAGGTTATTCCACTGAAGCTCAACTTGTAGGATTCCAGCAAGATATAGCAGATATCTTGGATTCTGGAGGTCAAATGGACTGTATCGCGATTGACCTGTCTAAAGCATTTGATAGGGTAGATCATGGGAAACTACTGGCAAAAATGAGTGCAATTGGACTAGACAAAAGAGTGACTGAATGGGTTGCTATATTTCTAGAAAATAGATCTCAGAGAGTTAGAGTAGGTGAAGTTTTGTCTGACCCTGTAATAGTTCAGAGGGGAGTTCCTCAGGGCAGTGTTATCGGACCTTTATGTTTTCTTATATATATAAATGATATGAGTAAAGGAGTGGAATCGGATGTAAGGCTTTTTGCGGATGATGTTATTCTCTATAGAGTGATAAATAAGTTACAAGATTGTGAGCAACTGCAACGTGACCTCGAAAATGTTGTGAGATGGACAGCAGGCAATGGTATGTTGATAAACGGGCCTAAAAGTCAGGTTGTGAGTTTCACAAATAGGAAAAGTCCTTTCAGTTTTAATTACTGCGTTGATGGGGTGAAAGTTCCTTTTGGGGATCATTGTAAGTATCTAGGTGTTAATATAAGGAAAGATCTTCACTGGGGTAATCACATAAATGGGATTGTAAATAAAGGGTACCGATCTCTGCACATGGTTATGAGGGTGTTTAGGGGTTGTAGTAAGGATGTAAAGGAGAGTGCATATAAGTCTCTGGTAAGACCCCAACTAGAGTATGGTTCCAGTGTATGGGACCCTCACCAGGATTACCTGATTCAAGAACTGGAAAAAATCCAAAGAAAAGCAGCTCGATTTGTTCTGAGTGATTTCGGACAAAAGAGTACATACATACATACATTATCATTATAGACCGTTATGCCTTTCAGCGTTCGGTCTGCAAGTCTCTGAGAATTTACTAAACGTCGCCACAATCCTCGATTTGCAACTAGTGTTGTGGCCTCATTTAGTTCTATACCTCTTATCCTTAAATCGTTAGAAACAGAGTCTAACCATCGTCGTCTTTGTCTCCCTCTACTTCTCTTACCCTCCATAACAGAGTCCATTATTCTCCTAGGTAACCTATCCTCCCCCATTCGCCTCACATGACCCCACCACCGAAGCCGGTTTATGCGTACAGCTTCATCGATCGAGTTCATTCCTAAATTAGCCTTTATCTCCTCATTCCGAGTTCCCTCCTGCCATTGTTCCCACCTATTTGTACCAGCAATCATTCTTGCTACATTCATGTCTGTTACTTCTAACTTATGAATAAGATATCCTGATTCCACCCAGCTTTCGCTCCCATAAAGCAAAGTTGGTCTGAATACAGACCGATGTAAAGATAGTTTCGTCTGGGAGCTGACTTCCTTCTTACAGAATACTGCTGATCGCAACTGCGAGCTCACTGCATTAGCTTTACTACACCTTGATTCAATCTCACTTACTATATTACCATCCTGGGAAAACACACAACCTAAATACTTGAAATTATCGACCTGTTCTAGCTTTGTATCACCAATCTGACATTCAATTCTGTTGGATTTCTTACCTACTGACATCAATTTAGTCTTCGAGAGGCTAGTTTTCATACCATACTCATTGCACCTATTTTCAAGTTCCAATATGTTAGACTGCAGGCTCTCGGCACAGTCTGCCATTAAGACCAAGTCGTCAGCATAGGCCAGGCTGCTTACTACATTTCCACCTAACTGAATCCCTCCCTGCCATTTTATACCTTTCAGCATATGATCCATGTAAACTACAAACAGCAAAGATGAATGATTACAGCCTTGTCTAACTCCTGTAAGTACCCTGAACCAAGAACTCATTCTACCATCAATTCTCACTGAAGCCCAATTGTCAACATAAATGCCTTTGATTGATTTTAATAATCTACCTTTAATTCCATAGTCCCCCAGTATAGCGAACATCTTTTCCCTCGGTACCCTGTCATATGCTTTCTCTAGATCTACGAAACATAAACACAACTGCCTATTCCTCTCGTAGCATTTTTCAATTACCTGGCGCATACTAAAAATCTGATCCTGACAGCCTCTCTGTGGTCTGAAACCTCGCTGGTTTTCATCCAACTTCCTCTCAACGACTGATCGCACCCTCCCTTCCAAGAGTAGCGTTACAAAAATGTTGCAATGTTTGGGTTGGGAAGAATTGAGAGAAAGAAGAAGAGCTGCTCGACTAAGTGGTATGTTCCGAGCTGTCAGCGGAGAGATGGCGTGGAATGACAGTAGTAGACGAATAAGTTTAAATGGCGTTTATAAAAGTAGGAAAGATCACAATATGAAGATAAAGTTGGAATTCAAGAGGACAAACTGGGGCAAATATTAATTTATAGTAAGGGGAGTTAGGGATTGGAATAACTTACAAAGGGAGATGTTCAATAAATTTCCAATTTCTTTGAAATCATTTCCGAAAAGGCTAGGAAAGCAACAGATAGGGAATCTGCCACCTGGGCGACTGCCCTAAATGCAGATCAGTATTGATTGATTGATTGATATCTATCCCTTTATGTCCAACTCCGTAGTATGGCGATTAGCATTGCCGTCTTCGGTGGTCCGGGTTCGATCCCCGGTACTGCCAGATATTTAAAAATGGCAGGAGGATTGGTATATGTTTAACATGGTTCATGCAGCTCACCTCCATTGGGGGCGAGCCGGAAAGAAGCAGCATCACCTCGGAACGAGGACACTCATTTACTATCCTTTTATCAAGCTGTAAAGCGTCTATTCGGAATGTAGCAGCCACGAAATTCTACCTGGATTTCTTCAGAACACCTAATTAAGGAATATCTGTTCAAAAGGTGCCATTTCCACTTTGAAAAAATAAATATTTCGTCCACATGCATGAGAGAAGTTAAATATGATCGATTGTCATGAGCAATTCAGACCACGGGGATGTATTTCCTTAAAAGCAGTACTAAACCCGATCATGGGTACTTTCCTTCTGCCTTTTATTTTACATTTCTTGCGCTTTTACCACAACTTTCTTAAGGTGCAAACGGCGCCCTTTGAACAGACCCTTCTCAATTATACTATAGAAGTAGCGAAAAGGATTATCAAAAAACTTCTTGTAATCTCCAAGACGACCAACACAAAACTAAATAATAAGTTGTTTCATAACCAAATACTAAGAGATTATGTAAAATTCATCATCATCATCATCATCATCATCTGTTTACCCTCCAGGTTCGGTTTTTCCCTCGGACTTAGCGAGGGATCCCACCTCTACCGCCTCAAGAGCAGTGTCCTGGAGCTTCAGACTCTTGGTCGGGGGATACAACTGGAGAGTATGACCAGTACCTCGCCCAGGCGGCCTCACCTGCTATGCTGAACAGGGGCCTTGTGGAGGGATGGGAAGATTGGAAGGGAAAGGCAAGGAAGAGGGAAGGAAGCGGCCGTGGCCTTAAGTTAGGGACCATCCCGGCATTCGCCTGGAGGAGAAGTGGGAAACCACGGAAAACCACTTCCAGGATGGCTGAGGTGGGAATCGAACCCACCTCTACTCAGTTGACCTCCCGAGGCTGAGTGGACCCCGTTCCAGCCCTCGTACCACTTTTCAACTTTCGTGGCAGAGCCGGGAATCGAACCCGGGCTTCCGGGAGTGGCAGCTAATCACGCTAACCACTACACCACAGAGGCGGACTTATGTAAAATTTCCAAATTTAATCGCAGATTCCAGAGTATCGGTGGAGTCTGCACAGTTCACGCGGTTTGATGTCAGCCGTTCATCACTCCCATTGGTGTTGCACGGAGCGCAAGGCTCACCTCCGACCATCATATCAGCCCTGGTAATTGCTGCGGATGCACTCCCTACGTTCAAGTACTTCATTATGTAAACACATGGCAGCATATTTATAGTTGTTACTGTTTCCTAGCAAATTACTCCAAGTAAATGAAATGAAATATGTAAAGAGATTCATTAGAATATGACGTACTGTGATTCCTATTTCAGTGTTACAAGTCACAACATTTTGGATAAGTTGTGCGTGCTGTTCAGAACGAGTTCATTTACGAAGCAATTAGCTGAGAGGAAAGCAAGAAGTCGTCCAATGTCTGTTTAGTCAGGAGAACACAGTTCACTCTAAGTGAGATGTTGCAAAAAGCATGACTCGGTAAATGATGAAGGTTACATAGAAGTAACGGTGCCTTGTTTGCTGATCCTGTGACGTACCGCGACGCGATGCCTGCTTGCCAAGGTCGAAGAGCCTGTCTTGTCTGATGTCATGGCCTTCTAGCTCACGCCCGCCAACACTTGCATAAGTACACACCCTCCCTCGCCGGCGCGTGCGCGAGCGGGCTTCATCGTGGTTAAAAGCTAGACTTCCCGTTCGAAGGCGCGACGTCATCGGTTGCTCGACCTTCCGTACTTCCTAGTTCACTATCGCCGTTCAACTCACCCCTAGATCACAGCCTGCTACTTTGTCACCGATATATCAGATACGCTGTCACAGAAGTATCTGTGACAAAATATCGTTTAAGTTGTGTACATGGATCACGTTCACAGGGCTAAGTTGTCTGCTGTAGCTCAAGGTCTAGATCCATTTTACATTTACCGGTTGTCCGGCTCTATGGCTAAATGGCTAGCATGCTGGCCTTTGTTCACAGGGGCCCGGGTTCGATTCCCGGTAGGGTCGGAAATTTTAACCATAATTGGTTAATTCCGCTGGCACGGGGGCTGGGTGTATGTGTCGTCTTCATCATCATTTCACCCTCATCACGACGCGCAGGTCGCCTACGGGAGTCAAATCAAAAGACCTGATTCTGGCCAGCCGAACTTGTCCTCGGACACTCCCAGCACTAAATGCCACACGCCATTTCATTTTTTTCATTTACCAGTTACCTACGGCGATATTAAATAAAGGTGTTAAATCATACATTTTATCACAGTGTATTGATGATCTAGTCTAGTAACTCTGTATGTCAACACCTAGCTCATGTTTCATACGCAGCGCGAATTGAACATGAAAGACCTCAGCTGGCAAATGAAGCACGTTTGAATACATACTATTTTGTCCAGAAGTACTTGTCCTATTTTCAGAACAATCACGGTGCTGAATTTGTAATGTTTATATATTTAAGGCTATATGTACAAAATAGTGTGGTACCTTTAAAAATGCGAAGTTAGTGCCATGATCTCAGAAAATATCAACGCCATGAAACAGTATTGTAAGTCCGATTATTAGCCCTTTGGTACCATTATTGAAAGTGAAAACAAAATGTCATTACATTTAACCGTTCTCGAGTTACTTGAGGTGGACAACTTTATTGAATAGCCCTGTATATGGGAGGAATCTTTGTATTAAATTCATAAATGTATTATAGTCACTTTATTTTTAAACCTATATTCTTTCTTTCTTAATCTGGTTACCCTCCAGGGTCGGTTTTTCCCTCGGACTTAGCGAGGGATCCCACCTCTACCGCCTCAAGGGCAGTGTCCTGGAGCTTCAGACATCGGGTCGGGGGATACAACTGGGGAGAATGACCAGTACCTCGCCCAGGCGGCCTCACCTGCTATGCTGAACAGGTGCCTTGGTGGGGGATGGGAAGATTGGAAGGGATAGGTAAGGAAGAGGGAAGGAAGCGGCCGTGGCCTTAAGTTAGGTACCATCCCGGCATTTGCCTGGAGGTGAAGTGAGAAACCACGGAAAACCACTTCCAGGATGGCTGAGGGGGGAATCGAACCCACCTCTAATCAGTTGACCTCCCGAGGCTGGGTGGACCCCGTTCCAGGCCTCATACCACTTTTCAAATTCCGTGGCAGAGCCGGGAATCGAACCCGGACCTCCGGGGGTGGCAGCTAATAACACTAACTACTACACCATAGAGGCGGACTTTAAACCTATATTAAGTATTGTAAATAACTGGTACCCCGGAGGCACGACAAGGTTAATTACATTCCGTTTGTTAATTTATTGCGCATCATGTTGAAAACATGTTCCCTGTGCAGTATTCAAACTTCAAATTGAACCATGTAATATTATTTTTCCCACTTCTAATGTCCCGAATCTTCCGAAAAATACTACGCGATATTGTCATCAAATCGACTAGAAGTATTTTCATACTAGCTTCCGACGACCAAAGACTGACCGTGACGATAACCATGTGCCCATGCTTCCTGATAAAAGTCACATATTTGTTTGTGTCACTGCCTGCTGTCATTTCTTGATGGATAGAGTACTTTTGCATCCATCTCTTGGCACAGGCCAGAGCAAAGTGTAGCTTCCACTGAAGTCTCAGTCTCATCCAAGGCTGTGACAATATGGAAGCTGTTGGGGTATGGGTGGTGCTGATTAATGACATTCAGAGCACAACCAGTGTGTCTGAGTGTCATGAAAGGTGTTGCTCATAGGGTTAGTTGTGCTGAAGCAGCACTGTCTGGCCCAGTGAGGAAAGCAATGGCAAACGACCTCACTCCTCATGCCTTATTTTGGTACTGCCATTGGTTTTTGTGGTTTCCCTATAACTGCATAGCCTTTGGTGATGCTATCTGAGGATCCAACCAGCCTCTGGGCTGAAGACCTAACAGACAGACATATGTTTGTGTCACAGATATTCTGAAATATCATTTAAACTCATCTCTACTCACCCCGTCGATCATAAACGTAAATAAATAATGAAAATGGAATACCGGTAAGTTTCATCAATTGATGGTGCATGGATTAAGGACGTTCCGGAACATGAACAAGTAATACACTGACTGACAGAGCAAATGCAACACCAAGAAGGAGTGGTCAGAACTTTATGCCAATTGCAGGGTAGACTGACGTCACTGAGGTATGCTCATGATGTGAAATGCGCCGCTGTGCTGCGCACGTAGCGAACGATAAATGGGACACGGCGTTGGCGAATGGCCCACTTCGTACCGTGATTTCTCAGCCGACAGTCATTGTAGAACGTGTTGTCGTGTGCCACAGGACACGTGTATAGCTAAGAATGCCAGGCCGCCGTCAACGGAGGCATTTCCAGCAGACAGACGACTTTACGAGGGGTATGGTGATCGGGCTGAGAAGGGCAGGTTGGTCGCTTCGTCAAATCGCAGCCGATACCCATAGGGATGTGTCCACGGTGCAGCGCCCGTGGCGAAGATGGTTGGCGCAGGGACATGTGGCACGTGCGAGGGGTCCAGGCGCAGCCCGAGTGACGTCAGCACGCGAGGATCGGCGCATCCGCCGCCAAGCGGTGGCAGCCCCGCACGCCACGTCAACCGCCATTCTTCAGCATGTGCAAGACACCCTGGCTGTTCCAATATCGACCAGAACAATTTCCCGTCGATTGGTTGAAGGAGGCCTGCACTCCCGGCGTCCGCTCAGAAGACTACCATTGACTCCACAGCATAGACGTGCACGCCTGGCATGGTGCCGGGCTAGAGCGACTTGGATGAGGGAATGGCGGAACGTCGTGTTCTCCGATGAGTCACCCTTCTGTTCTGTCAGTGACAGTCACCGCAGACGAGTGTGGCGTCGGCGTGGAGAAAGGTCAAATCCGGCAGTAACTGTGGAGCGCCCTACCGCTAGACAACGCGGCATCATGGTTTGGGGCGCTATTGCGTATGATTCCACGTCACCTCTAGTGCGTATTCAAGGCACGTTAAATGCCCACCGCTACGTGCAGCATGTGCTGCGGCCGGTGGCACTCCCGTACCTTCAGGGGCTGCCCAATGCTCTGTTTCAGCAGGATAATGCCCGCCCACACACTGCTCGCATCTCCCAACAGGCTCTACGACGTGTACAGATGCTTCCGTGGCCAGCGTACTCTCCGGATCTCTCACCAATCGAACACGTGTGGGATCTCATTGGACGCCGTTTGCAAACTCTGCCCCAGCCTCGTACGGACGACCAACTGTGGCAAATGGTTGACAGAAAGGAGAACCATCCCTCAGAACACCATCCGCACTCTTATTGACTCTGTACCTCGACGTGTTTCTGCGTGCATCGCCGCTCGCGGTGGTCCTACATCCTACTGAGTCGATGCCGTGCGCATTGTGTAACCTGCATATCGGTTTGAAATAAACATCAATTATTCTTCCGTGCCGACTCTGTTTTTTCCCCAACTTTCATCCCTTTCGAACCACTCCTCCTTGGTGTTGCATTTGCTCTGTCAGTCAGTGTATTAACTGAGAACAAACCTCATCACATTTCTGCCTGCTCATAGGACAAGGTGATGAGCAACTTCCCAACAATGTTATTGTTTAACGTATTGCTTGTAACAGCGCTGATGTCATGCTCCTTTGTCTGAATGGTCAGCGTACCGGCTTTCTGTTCAGGGGAACCTCGGTTCGATTCCAGAGTCTGAAATTTTATCCACGGGACTCGGTGTCTGTGTGTTTGTGTTTGTCTAACACATCACGCTACCAACTACCACAGAAACATGGAATAGTGAATATATCCCTCGGAATAAAGTTGGCATAAGGAAAGCAATATGGCCTTATAACTGGGCCTCATTAATACAGAGTGTTGACCTCAAATAATTGGGAAGACGGCCAGGACGAAGAAGAAGGAAAAGAAGATTCTTTACAGGAAAGTAGGATTATACGTGGAACAAAAGTGATTATACATTATTTGTTGTATCTGTTCAAACAATATATAACATCCTTTAGTAGAATATTCTCGGGTGGTCCACTAGATGCCCTGAGAATGCTACGTGTCAGTAACTTATTTTGCAGTTTTCGGAGACGCCGATGTGTCAGAATGTTATGGTGTACGGGGCTGACATATCTGAGCACCCTCAAATACCACCTGACTAAGCTGGTATCTAACCCACCAACATGAGCTGAGAAGAGCAGCGCTGTACTGTCAGGGCTACTGAGATATATATTTGCGCAGAGAGATAAATGGCGTTATGTCCACTTTGTGCGAAACTGAGGTTTTGGCAGATGTTCACTGTGCTTTCTGCGCTCTCAGTCGTCATTGACCTGCATTTAAGACTGTCGCCCAGGTGGCAGATTCCCTATTAATTGCTTACCTAGAATTTTCTTAAATGGTTTCAAAGAAATTGGAAATTTATCGAACATTTCCCTTGATAAATTATTCCAATCCTTAATTGCTCTCCCCATAAATGAATGTTTGCGCAAATTTGTCCTCTTGAATTACAGTGATAGGTTCATGTCTCTTACCAACATTTAAAAGCTCCACTCGGAATTATTCGTCCAGTAATGTCATTCCATGCCATCTCTCCGCTGAGAGTCCGAACATACCACTTAGCCCAGTAGCTCGTCTTCTTACTCCCAAGTCTCCCCAGCTCAAAGTTTCCAACATCTTTTGTCGGATATCACAAAAAACAAATCGTGTTGCTTTCCTTTGGATATTTTCGTGTTCACGTATCTAGTAGTGCTGGTGTGAGTCCCATACACTGGAACCATACTTTCTAAGTGGGGCCTTACCAGATACTTGTACGTTCTCTCCTGAACACCTCATTAACATCGTCATAAACTATCTGAAGAAATCTGTAACCTTTACTTACGACATCCTGAATGTGATTATGTAATGAAGATGTTTCCTTATACTAACACCTAGGTACTTACAGTGAACCCCATCAGGTACTATCAACCTACTGTCAGCCCGACTCGTTGGCTGAATGGTCAGCGTACTGGCTTTCGGTTCAAAGGCCCCGGGTTTGATTTCCGGCCGGGTCAGGGATTTTAACCTTCACTGGTTAATTCCAGTGGCTCGGGGCAGAGTGTTTCTCGCAGCCGTCAACATCCCTGCAACTCACACACCACACATCACACTATCCTCCACCACAATAGCACGCAGTTACCTGCACGTGGCAGATGCCTCCCACCCTCATCGGAGGGTCTGCCTTACAAGGGCTGCACCCGACTAGAAATAGCCACACGAAATTACTATTACCTTACTGACACAGTAATTAAAATTGAGATGACTTTTTCTCTTGGTTAAGTATACAACCTGACTTTTCACCCCTTTTACCATCACACCACTGTCTGCTGTGTATCTCAGAACAGGGTCGAATTCTTTCTGCAGTCGCTCACAATCCTGTATCTTATTTATTACCCTATGCAGTATAACACTATCAGTAAACAGCCTTATCTGTGATTCTACGTAGTTTCTTACTCATATCGTTTATATATATAACCCATCTTAATCAATACAGGATCAGAAAATGCTTCACATACTATAATTCTCTGAGTTCTATTTTCTAGAAATTTAGCCACCCATTCAAACATTATTTTGTCTAGTCCAATAGCTCACATTTCCATCAGTAGTATCTCATGGTCTACCCAATTAAAAGCCTTGGATAGGTCAATAGCGGTACAATCGATTTGACCTCCAGAATCTAAAATATCTGCTAAATCATGCTGGAATTCTACCTTTTTAGCCTAGCTGGAATAATCATTCCTAAACCCGAAATGCCTTTAAACCAGTTAGGAATTTCGCAAATGTGACTTAGTATAATCAGGAAGAATGATTTCAAAGGGCTTACAAACAACACATGTCAAGCTGACTCGCCAGTAATTATCCACTCTATGCTTGTCATTCTTTCGTTTATACACTCGGGCTACAATTGCAACTCTCCATTCATTCGGTATAGCTCCTTCATGCAAATAGTACTCAAGTAAATATTTTCATCTCCAGAAGTATTATCAATCCCAGCCGCTTTTCTAGCTTTAAATCTTTGGACCTTTCTGTAAATATTTCTATTGTCATAGGCAAATTTCCGTACTTCGCCATTGTTAGTCAGCTCCTCAACCTGGACAATATCCTTATACCTAAACATATTTACATACTTCTGACTGAATACTTCTGCCTTCTGTAAATGCTCACGTATATACTCACCTTCTGCATTAATGATTCGTGGAATGTCCTTCCTAGAACCTATTTCTGCCTTAAAGTACCTATACATATCCTTCAATTAATCCTTAAAGTTATTTTTATTTTTATTTACAAGTTGCTTTACGTCGCACCGACACAGATAGGTCTTATGGCGACGATGGGATAGAAAAGGGGTAGGAGGAGGAACGAAGTGGCCATAACCTTAATGAAGGTACAGCCCCAGCATTTGCCTGGTGTGAAAATGGGACACGACGGGAAACCATCTTCAGGGCTGCTGACAGTAGGGTTCAAACCCACCATCTCTCGAATGCAAGCTCACAGCAGCACGCCTCGAAACGCACGGCCAACTCCCTCGGTCCTTATAATTCTTATGTCTGTCAGTTATGTTTGCCACCATGTTATTCTTAGCCGACATTTTTGTTAACTTAATTTTCTTAGTACGTAAGTAAGCTCTTTCAATTTCTCTTTACTTCCAACCATGCCTTACACTAGGCCCTTCCAGCCTGCACCTCCTTTTTAATCTCTTTAATTCTCTGTTATAATATAGTGGGTTTTTATCATTCCTTACCACCTTTAACGGTACATGCCTGTTTTCAGACTCCTCAACAATTACTTTACCGGTCGAGTTGGCCGTGCGCGTAGAGGCGCGCGGCTGTGAGCTTGCATCCGGGAGATAGTAGGTTCGAATCCCACTATCGGCAGCCCTGAAGATGGTTTTCCGTGGTTTCCCATTTTCACACCAGGCAAATGCTGGGGCTGTACCTTAATTAAGGCCACGGCCGCTTCCTTCCAACTCCTAGGCCTTTCCTATCCCATCGTCGCCATAAGACCTATCTGTGTCGGTGCGACGTAAAGCCCCTAGCAAAAAAAAACAATTACTTTAAACTCATACCATGGGCTGTTCATATATTTACCATTTTCCACTGATCATTATTGCTTTTTAAAATCTCTCCCATGCATCTCTTATCAGTCATATAGTACTGACCAATAATCTTGCTTTTACAAGCTTCCTTTCTATCTCATTTATTTTTAACTACAACAAACACGGCTTCGTCGTCACATGTAACATCTGTCACTTCAGTTTATCTATAGAGCTCATCTGGTTTTATCAGCACCACGTTTAGAATATTTTCCTCTCTAGTTGATTCTATCACTTTCTGATTCATCAGTCATTCCCAGATTAACTTATTCACCATTTGTTGGCCATTCTTTCTGTCATTCGCATTAACCTCCCAGTTAACACTTGGCAAATTTAGTAGGCTCCTTTCTGTGTGGTTCCCCACGTAACTGATTATCTTATCAAATTATTCCGCATCAGCGGCAGCCCTACGCTTATCAGGCCTGTACAGCCCAAAGCATCAAGTTTTTTATTAGCTTTAGATGTGAGCCTTACACCTAGAATTTCATATTTCCGATCCTTAACGTTTTCGTGCCTTAAAATACATCCCCTCCTACTGTTCCTGTACTGTCTGTACGATAAACACTCCAGTTCCGTGAAATTTCCTTATCCTTAAGATCACTCCTCAGCCATAATTCAACACCTATTACAATACCTGGTAAATAAGTGGGTACCGGGCGAGTTGGCCGTGCGCGTAGAGGCGCGCGGCTGTGAGCTTGCATCCGGGAGATAGTAGGTTCGAATCCCACTATCGGCAGCCCTGAAGATGGTTTTCCGTGGTTTCCCATTTTCACACCAGGCTAATGCTGGGGCTGTACCTTAATTAAGGCCACGGCCGCTTCCTTCCAATTCCTAGGCCTTTCCTATCCCATCGTCGCCATAAGACCTATCTGTGTCGGTGCGACGTAAAGCCACTAGCAAAAAAAAAAAAAATAATTGGGTGTCCCGAAAAACGCCGACTAGCTTAATATCTTGTGCGGAGAGGCAAACTGATCCGTTTTCAAGAAGGAATCCCCATATCCCTCACCCGCAGTTCAAAACAACTTCACTCCGATTGGACACTGACGACTCCCACCCACACATCTTTACCGTCCTGTAACTCGTAGATACATGCACGGTATGATGTAATATTCGAGGGTTTTACGTATTTCGGTGTGCTCTTTCGAATGATGTATAAATCGGTTTCAAGTCTTCTTAACACTGATTGATGGTCCCTTGTCAGTTCATACAGGATGGATTTGAAACGCACGAGGTGGGATGGGTGGTTTTGTACATCTAACAGCAGCGTATGGCACTGTCCATTACCGGTTACTCAATGTCAATTTGTTCTACCTAATCAGGAACTTCCATCTAACTATGTAACTAATTATGCAACTCCATGCATAAACCCACGCATAAATTCATAATTTCGGACCACATATTAAGGTTGATTTTTTATTTCAGACAGCAATGCACTACAGGAATGTAGAAATTGTTTGTAATAATTATGTTGTTTTTACGTTTTCGGAGACGCCGAGGTGCCGAAATTTACTCCTGCAGGAGTTCTTTTACATACATTAAATATGCTGACACAAGAGTGACGTGTTTGAGCACCTTCCAATACCACCGGACTGAGCCAGGATAGATCCCGTCAAACTGGGGTCAGAAGGCCTGCACCTCAACTGTCTGAGCCACTCAACCCACCAATAAATAAATAAATAAATTAAAATTTTAATTAATTCATTAATTAAATGGAATGAAATAATTTAAATGCCATATATATGATTTCTGAGACACTCGTCCCATTCTATCGGTGTTATCTTCTATAGTTCCTGAATGCTGTTATCTTTAAATGCGAATAAGTTCAAAAACCTCCCAATAAACTTGTGACGTACTCTTCGTAATTTGCTGCATTGTGTATATGATTTACTGTTAATGGAGTAGTTACCCCATAGTTGTATAACGATAGCCCAGCGAAGGGCAGTATGGAGTCGGCAGTTCGAGGACTTGCTCACCACTTTGCTGAGAGATTCTGGTCAAAATGACCTTAAGTACAAAGAAATGAAATACTGATGATTTAAAACTTCGTTAGCCAACGACACACCAGATTTTTTTTCATCATGAGATGACCAAAAAAGACATGTTTCGTGTATACAATTCGATGTGAGAAACAGGATTCATATTCTCGGTAAGTAGATCAGTTATGACTCTCATGACCCTGGCCTCAAAGTCAAGCTGTCAGACATCATTCTTGCTTCAAGAAGAATTCTCTGAACAATTTTTATTCAGGGAAACTCATAATAAGCAGTAAAGAAGAAGTAACTGAGTTAGGAAGTAGAAGATGAAAATGATTGTACCTGACCAACACCGGGTGCACAGCATGTGGTGTATGATGACACGAATGACGTTTGTGCATGAAAACTGAAACAGAACATTTGTATGAACATTCTGACATTAACGAGGCGTAACATAGGGTGAAGGCAAGAGCGAATAAGATAAGATAAATGCTCATAAATTGTAAGTTCTGAAATTTCTAAATATTAACATTAATTTGATTTGATTTATGTATTTCAGGTGAGTTGTAAGGGACACGTAACGGGTGTTCACTTGGGGTTAGTTTTCTTTTAATATTTTATGCCAAGAAGAAGAATGATCAACCATTATAAGAGAGAAAGACAATGGTATGTACCATTGCAAGCCATACGGGCAACATTTCGAAATTCTGCTGGAAAGCTACAGGAGTGCTGTGAAAATCACATGCTATCAAAGTTTATAACGTTGATAGAGGTTGTGCTTCGTTATGTATGTAATAGGCTGTAATGCTTAGTTCTGTTGACCAGAGTATTATTAATTCAACTTTAAGTTATTGTTTTCCTTAATTTTCAATCTCCTTCTATTAGAAATTACTTTAAGTTTGTGAAACTTCAACACTTTTCGAGAATTTACTCTAATCTGATTTCATACTATGATAGGTCAGCTCCTGTAATCCGTCATCAGACTTTATTCAGGGAAAATCTCCTTCGTGAAATACTGTGCATAATCTCCTGAATTCAAAGCAATACATTTTAATCAGAACAATTGCCTGAAGAATTTACAACATGACTGTTTGGAAACCAATTATGAACGTATATAGAAACAAAAGCAAAGTTGAAAGTGAAGCTATTAAAATTAATGTCTTGTCGAGATTTTACGAGTAATTTTTACTTATTGTTTGAAATTCTTCTAAACGTCACACCGTTAACACCACTTATTAGTTTTAGAGCTATTTCCACTTCACTTCATTTTATGTTCTCCAAATATTCTTAAAAAGCAAACTCTTCTTTATACACAGGATTAATGTTACTCGGCTTTTAGAATAATATTTGAATATTGTACTTTGTCCGGCAAAAGCAATTAATAGTTTCAAGCTCACCCCGTTATTTGGCTTAATTTCGGTTAACCTAACTTTGTTCAGTTTCCTAACTGTATCACTATCACAAGCCTCGTCATAACTCAGCTTTTGGTGACGCAATCTGACTTTTAAACATCTGCAGCACACAATGAAGAATGGAAGAATGAAGCATAAACTTCTCTGCACCATGATGGACTAAAAACCTCTAAGAACTATCTATGCATACAGAGAAATCTGTATTCAGGCTTCGCTTGGTGTTTCAGAATACCATATCATAAATCATTACAGTACAGGAAACATTTCAGGAGGCTTGAGGAAGTGAAATAAGGTCAGAAATACCGATATTTAGCTTTTAACGCAATATATACGTAGGGCCGAGTAATATATACGTTTTTAAACGTCTGGATATTGTGTACACCACACCATAAGACCAATTTATAGATTTAAGGAAACAATCTTTTCATAATTAAATTTGATGTTAATTAATAAACAGACTTTACGAAAAAAAATTAGGTTTACTAATACGTTTGGAATTTTTTATCTATAGTACTAGGAAAAATCGTAAAATCAAAGGGATATTTCCGACATATGGTTTATGTTCTTATCCAGACGAATGGGTAGGCAAAATTGACTTTTATTCGTCCATTGTCTTTTGAACTATGGGCGGTGTAATTCAGTACCAATAATATTCGGATATTCTGGGAACGTCATATTTCTTTTCCGTCTTCCGTTTTGGGTATTTGTTGGAATGAAGCACAAATTGGATATTTCTGAGCATATTTTGTACGGCATATAATTGCATATTTTACCTTTTTATTATTTTGGTTATATTTCCGTAATTTTAGTTGTTTACGGCCATATTTAGGTTATACTGTACACGAAAAAATGTATTGTACTTTGAATGTAATGTCCGATGTTGATTCTGTAAATGTATTTTTAGCACTGAGATGAAACTTAAAGCTCGGACCTCACCGCTGAATAGTTGACACTTCTCGTCTGCGTTAACATCACTAGTTTCATAGTAAAATCGTTTAGGGTAAAACTTGCAGTGCAGTTATTTGCGTTCACTATGTCTCTCTTGTTAAAAGACTAGGAAATAGCACAAGAGCGTATATTCTTATCTGTCTTAGTACTTGTAGATAGTGATCACTTCAGGTAGAGCCTAAATTTCAATTCTTCCCTCAACTTTCTTCAAACATTTAACAGCGACAATTTACAACGCTTCATAGTTGACATATCTGACATAAGGATACCTAAAGAAAGTGTTAAAATAAGAAATTTCGTTAAAGGGTTCAGGGAGGAATGCTTCTCTCTCGAAGGAAAAATTCTCTTCTGAAAAATGTGTGAAGTTAAAGTAAGTGCTATAAAGCAGGGCGAACTGCTTCACACAAAAATGGTGAGATTAATGGGGAGTAAGTGGTATGTATTTTTATGCTTATATTTGTTTTCAATTAAATATTTCATGCTCTTTTGGCACATTCTTAATTCCGATACCAAACACGATTTTCATTGGTTTTCAGGAGCAGTGATGTGGCTTCTGCCACAATTGTCTGTTAGTCTGAAATATTTATGAAAAACATCTTCGGTATTGACCACAGTTTAATGATTCATAAGGAATTTATGATAGAGATTAGTAGAATTAATTTAAAAGAACAAGTAAGGAAATGAATTGAAATAGTGGAATAAGATAATAATAATAATAATAATAATAATAATAATAATAATAATAATAATAATAATAATAATAATAATAAAGTTTCGTGTGGCTGTTTCTAGCCTGGTGCAGCCCTTGTAACGCAGACCCTCATCTCCCATGTCTTTGTGGTGGAATATAGAGTTGTGTGTGGTGTATCCGAGATGTTGGGTATAGAACAAACATCCAGTTCCCGTGCTGAGGGAATCAACCATTTAAGAGTAAATTTCAGGACCCGACCGGAAATCAAAATCAGGGCTCTCTGAACTGGAGGCCACTACGCTGACCATTCAGCCAAGGAGCCTGAAACACAGTACTTTATAACGAATTTTATCTTTAATATATAAGAACTAGTACGGTAGCAAAAATCGTTCCTTGGAAGTCTGGTGATATTCTCCGTTTTTTTCGGTCATATTTAGGTATTTGCAAGCATTTGGGCGATTTTTAGGTCCTAAACATCCGAACCTTCATTATTAATGAAGTTTAAAAATAATTCAGGTCATGTTTGTAATAAAATACAATTTATCAACTCTCATTGACGGATGAGCGATCGGAGAACATTTCACTAAATTCTCATTCCTGTCAACTTAAATGTTACTACTACTAAAAATGTTTTCATTCGTCCCCTGAAGGGGGAGGCGGGCCTCTTAGACGGCGACGCCGTCTCTCAGGCCGGGGGATTTGTTACGGTGATGGAGGTGTTCGGATAAGGTGAGAGGGTTGGCTGCCGTGGCCTATACTAGGAACTGTCCCGGCATTCGCCTTAGTGCAGGAGAATGGAAAACGACGGAAAAACATTCTCAGGACAGCCGACGGTTTGGGCCAGCTGTGAGGTCCATCTCCGAATGCAGAGGCGTAGAGTCACAGTAGAGCCGTGTCCACTTATGGGTCGAGACCCGCTCTGAATCTACCGATCTTCAATGTTCTCGTCAGTTGTAAGTGTCCACTGAATGGAAGAAGGAAGTCATGACATCTGCTCTAGATGCCGCATGCACCTTTAGCTTACATGACATCATAGTTCAGAGATATTTAAAAGTCAGCCGCTATCGTAAATATATGTGCACATATATACTGTATAAACTTTCTGAGCCCTGTCGCCTGTGTTCCATTCCATTGCTCGCAGTGTGATGCAAAGGCCGACTGCAGTCCCTTGCAGCAGAGGTGTCGTGCAACATCTGAAGGTTCTTCTGTTCCCTCAGCTTAGGGAGACTTTCACACATGTTACTGTTGTTTCTACCTTGGTAGAATTCGTCCTAGTTTGAAATGCTTTCCTCACGTCGACTAGCAACAAACACCAAACATGGTGAGGAGATATAATTTATTCTGAAGGTTCCGTGTACCTTCTTATGCTTCCAATGTTTGTGAAGTACCCCGATATCAAATATCATAATTGTATAATAACTAATAGCTAATATTTAGGTGAAACGAACCGTTTAAAGTTCTTCTTCTTCTTAATCTGTTTACCCTCCAGGGTCGGTTTTTCCCTTGGACTCAGAGAGGGATCCCACCTCTACCGCCTCAAGGGCAGTGTTCTGGAGTTTCAGACTCTGGGTCGGGGATACAACTGGGGAGGATGACCAGTACCTCGCCCAGGCGGCCTCACCTGCTATGCTGAACAGGGGCCTTGTGAAGGGATGGGATGTTTGGAAGGGATAGGCAAGGAAGAGGGAAGGAAGCGGCCGTGGCCTTAAGTAAGGTACCATCCCGGCATTTGCATGAAGGAGAAGTGGGAAACCACGGAAAACCACTTCCAGGATGGCTGAAGTGGGAATCGAACCCACCTCTACTCAGTTGACCTCCCGAGGCTGAGTGGACCCCGTTCCAGCCTTCGTACCACTTTTCAAATTTCGTGGCAGAGCAGGGAATCGAACCCGGACCTCCAGGGGTGGCAGCTAATCACGCTAACCACTACACCACAGAGGCGGATACCGTTTAAAGTTACTATTATATAATCATTAACATACTTTATTTAGCAATGCAGGGATCAATGGAATGAGTATCAGCATAGGAAATGTGAAAATGGCAAAGTTATTTTACTGGTTCAAATATACGTACAAGTAAGTTCTTAGCCTTGCTTGTTTTAATGATGTGTAAAGGAAAATAACAGGTATTTATGAAAAGTTGATTTAATGGGACATCTGAACTTGTTTTCGTGGTATCTGTTAATTAACTATAGTTAAAAATTACTACTCGAGTACGTTATCCGCACAAACATGAGTATTTGGCGCTATCTAACCTCACGTATTTTGTTCGCAACATCATAGGCAAACAATTGAACCCTTTCAGTCATCTTCAAGTACAGCCAGGTGTATGCGAACCCCCAGTCGATAAACCCGCCAAACGAAATAGTGGTAGCCTTAACTCTGTATCCCAAACCACAGTATTCTTCTTCTTATTCTTCCTCTTGTCTTTGGCTTAAAGCGGATTTTTTCCCGTATCACATGCTTTTTTCTGTTTCTGAGGAAGATGTCCAGCGTTTTGGTCACCTCCTCAATGGTGTTCTGGTGCTTAGCTTCTTGTCCCGCGCACCTCTGGCTATCCTCCTATCCGCCATCCTGGATAAATAATCACGCATTCCTCATTTCCTCTGTTGACTCATGTGACGATATCCACAGGGACGTAACTTTCATTTCAAATATCCCACCAGTGGCAATGACACTCAGCCAATCATGCTCTCTACCAGAAGAGTGTGTCGTATTATTTGAATACAGTATCAACTAATACATAATGCTAATCACACTCCGTCTTATTAATTTCTTAGGTTTTTCATAAATTCTTTGCAGTTTGAGACATAAATTACTTTTTTCCATGTTTCCGAAATTTTAATAATTTGGATGAGTTCTACATTGTGAAGGATTCAAGGGTAATACTTCTGCCTCTGTAGCGTAATGGTTAGTGTTATTAGCTGCTGTCCTCGGGTTCGATTCCCGGTACTGCCAGAAATTTAAGAATGGGAGGACGGCTTGTACCGTATGTGTGTGCAATGGTACATGCAGCTCACCTCCATTGGGGACATGCTTGAAAAGAGCTGCATCACCTCGGGACGAGGACACGAGTTTAGTTTACCTATCTTCATATTTATCTCTAAAATAAAATACTGTTCGATATTTGACTTCCATTTTATAATATCGAAAGGACGTTCGATAAATGAGATTCATTCAATATAAAAACAACCCTTAATATCGAACGTCACTGACAGGGAAAACCGGAGTATCCGGAGAGAAACCTGTCCAGATTCCACTTTGTCCAGCACAAATCTCACATCGAGTGACCGGGATTTGAACCATGGTATCCAGCGGCGAAACGACAGCGCGCTGCCGCCTGAGCCACGGAGGGCTCCACAAAAGAAATAAATGCTGACCCAAATATGAACATGAGGCAGCATAACACTGTTCTATAATGTAGCCTATATCTTCACAAGGGTGAAAGCCAAGCGCTCATTACTACAAATGGAAGGCTCAACAGTCTCGTAAAATGGAAATAAACGATCTATAGCCTACTGAGAGAAAAATCATTCGTAAGAGGAAGAAAAATCAATCACTAGGGACAAATATGTTGCGTGATGAAATATCAATATTACGCTAAGAAAACTGCACCTCATTTTGGCAAATAGGTCATTGATACTATAGCAGTGGTTTTTACCCAACTCAGTACAAAATAGCCAAAACTTCCGGGAAGTAGAGGACGAAGGAGTTACCAAACAAGTAAAGCAATGACGTTAGACTGTGTTTAAGATTCGAGATACATTTCTCGTTGTCTTCCCACGCTTGTCACAATACCACTTGGCCGTTAAGCTGAAACGGCTCCATCTGGGATCCCGATCACTCAATCCTGTTTCCTATTTGCTTTTTTACTTTGAAGTCGCACCGATGCGGGCAGGTTTTATGGGGACAATGGACAGGGAGGCGTTAGGACTGGGAAGGAAGCGATTGTGGCATAAATTAAGCTACACCCCCAGCATTTGCCTGGTGTAGAAGTGGAAAACCATATTCAGGGTTGGAGACACAAGCTGACAACTACGTGACCCACACCGCGTAGTCACTCGCTCAATCAATCCTGTTCCCAGACGACTAGTCAAGTAAATGAATTCCTGACTGAACCAGGAATTATACCTATGATTGTTTAATCTACGATTTATCGAACAGTTTGCATTTTTGAATGTCGTTAACCACCTCATAAACCTCTGAAATCAGAAGATAAATTTGTCCGGGACTATTAGTTTCTAGGGTCCTCAACACTACATAAGTCCCTCTGTACCTGTAGTCTCCTCAACTGATACACATTTAAATTCGTTTCCCCATCCACACATTCACATATTCGTTTTAACGTGTCTTCTTGACAGTTTACTAAGTATATTTTTCGGAATGCTGTTTCGTCTGAAATAGTGTGACCTGTGTGGTGTTCAAAGAAACGATTTAATTTACAATTGCTTAGTTTTCCTACCGTAATGTTTGCACTAACAAATACTTTACATAGTTCATTATAAGGGCCGATGACCTTAGATGTTAGGCCCCTTTAAGCAACAATCATCATCATCATCATCATCAATTCATTATAAAGGAAAAATGATTTGCTGTTTGATGTGAGTGTAACTGAGAAACTATTCTTTTGTTCACCTTTCCAAGAGCTCTCAAATGTTTCTTGCGCCCGGTATGGTGCCGTACAATGGACCGTTTATATACGGCGTCATTAATTTCGCACACATTACAGAATAATATGGTTTCATCAGTTTAAAATATGTTTTCACTGAATTCTTATCCTTACTGTCTTAAACGTCCGCCTCTGTGGTGTAGTGGTTAGCGTGATTAGCTGCCACCCCCGGAGGCCCAGGTTCGATTCCCGGCTCTGCCACGAAATTTGAAAAGTGGTACGAGGGCTGGAACGGGGTCCACTCAGCCTCGGGAGGTCAACTGAGTAGAGGTGGGTTCGATTCCCACCTCAGCCATCCTGGAAGTGGTTTTCCGTGGTTTCCCACTTCTCCTCCAGGCGAATGCCGGGATGGTACCTAACTTACCGCCACGGCCGCTTCCTTCCCTATTCCTTGCCTATCCCTTCCCATCTTCCCATCCCTCCACAAGGCCCCTGTTCAGCATAGCAGGTGAGGCCGCCTGGGCGAGGTACTGGTCATACTCCCCAGTTGTATCCCCGACCAAGAGTCTGAAGCTCCAGGACACTGCCCTTGCGGCGGTAGAGGTGGGATCCCTCGCTAAGTCCGAGGGAAAAACCGAACCTGGAGGGTAAACAGATGATGATGATGATGATGATGATGTTGATGATGATGATGATGACTGTCTTAAACGTCTTACGGTTGTCAGTTTTTGTTTTTGTCATTTCCCTTGCATTGTACAGGGAAACTTCACAAGTGTACATGGGCCGATGACCTGCGATGTTAGGCCCCTTAAAACAACAAGCACAAGTGTACATCTAGTGCGGTCTGCGACACTTCTTCCCTGATGCTAACATTATGCAGAGTAAGCGGTAGGAACGTCTGGCCCCGCGGTGTAGGGGGCAATGCGTCCGCCTGTCACCCAACGGCCCCGGGTTCGGTTATCGGCCGGGTCGGGGTTTTTAATTGTAATGATTAACATCCCTGGCCTGGGGACTGGGTGTTTGTGACGTCCCTAGTCTTCTTTTCCTCACACACAACATTCCACACTACCCCCATTCCAATTACAGGCAGCTTCATACAATATGGTGCCAGTAGGGGCAAAAGATCCACATGGGTCGACGCCCCGAACAAATAGCATATACAAAAATCAGTAACAAAACGAAACATTTCCGCGGTAGTAGTAAATGGGAAGCCCCGTAGACCTCTACGTAGACGTGGATGTACTAAACTGTGGTTTCAGAATGCTTAAATGAGGTTTCTATTACACTCATACACTGGGCGAAGTTGAGTTCAGTTGCTTGCAAGAGAAAAAGAATCCCACTGGCCTGAGCGCGAGGAAAACTAGATTTCTCCAATAAAAGTGAACATTTAACCACATGCAATAAAATATGACCTATTGAAGTACGGAAAGTGAATAATATAACTTAAAACTACACCATAATGTTCTTCTTCTTCTTAATCTGTTTTCCCTCCAGGGTCGGTTTTTTCCCTCGGACTCAGCGAGGGATCCCACCTCTACCGCCTCAAGGGCAGTGTCCTGGAGCTTCAAACTATGGGTCGGGAGATACAACTGGGGAGGATGACCAGTACCTCGCCCAGGCGGCCGCACCTGCTATGCTGAACAGGGGCCTTGTGAAGGGATGGGAAGATTGGATGGGACAGGCAAGGAAGAGGGAAGGAAGCGGCCGTGGCCTTAAGTTAGGGACCATCCCGGCATTTGCCTGGAGAAGAAGTGGGAAACCACGGAAAACCACTTCCAGGATGGCTGAAGTGGGAATCGAACCCACCTCTACTCAGTTGACCTCCTGAGGCTGAGTGTACCTCGTTCCAGCCCTCGTACCACTTTTCAAATTTCGTGGCAGAGCCGGGAATCGAACCCGGACCTCCGGGGATGGCAGCTAATCACGCTAACCACTACACCACAGAGGCGGACCACCATAATGTTAAAAAAATAATTTTAGTTTATAAATGTGGAAAGAAATACCAGTATACTTCGATGACCGATACAAAGGAAACCCCACATGTGTCTAACATATTTATTGCAGAATGCACTTAGCTGACACACTCATCATCGTCTGTGACTGCTTAGGAAATCTCTTCATCAAAATCCGGGCCCTAGTTATGGGTGACTTTCTGAGAACCACAACATTCAGACCTTTGATGTTGATACGCATACCGTATGGTGAACTGGATGTGGACCATAACACATTCTCCTGTCATGCCATTCACTCCTGAAATTGCTCTTACCTCACAAATGTGTGACAGCTCATTACAGTGAACGTGTTATTAGCGGTGAGGCATTTCGCTCCAAGAGATATTTTATTTTGACTGCTTCTTTCCTTCAACAAACAATCGAAGACCACTTATTAACACATGTGACATAAGCACATTGATGGTCCGTAAGTGCCTCAAGGCCAGCTCCATGTATTCAACAAGCACCTGACTGGAGAAAGAAAGACATAAAAGTCGGACGAAAGGTAGAGCCGATGACGCATTTTTCATGGCCGCTATTACATATGCATGTATTACCTCTCTGCTCATTCCTTAATTATATCTGAAGAGAAACTAAACTAAACACGGTATTTCTGTTTTCGAATGCCATTTCCCGCAATCGCTCTAAGATCGAATGTGAATGCTGGAGTGATAGAGGAAATACACAGTTGTTCTTACAAAATCAACACAGTCTCCACGTAAGTCTGTTTAAGGGCATCTCGACGTGACAATTAGGTCTTGGTTTTTCACTTCTATAGTAAGCTTTCCTGAACACAAAAATATCCAATATATGTATGTTGTTACAACAAAAGTATACTGTATTTTACATGGCTATATAAATATGGCAGCACTACTGCCATTCTTCCTCAGCTGTCAGCTAAAATTAAATTTCGGAAAGTGATGTATTAAAAATCTTTATGCACGCATTTCTCGAGAATAATAAGACCTTTAGCTATAAAATTCAGTACGTTTCCTTAACTGTCTATATGATACAAAAAATACTCACAAAGCAATATCTACCATAATTGTGCTGGTTAGTGTGATGCGTTGCCACCCCCGCAGGCCCGGGTTCGATTCCCGGCTCTGCCACTAAATTTGAAGAGTGGTACGAGGGCTGGAACGGGGTCCACTCAGCATCGTGAGGTCAAATGAGTAGAGGAGGGTTCGATTCCCACCTCAGCCACCCTCGAAGTGGTTTTTCATGCTTTCCCACTTCCCCTTCAGGTAAATGCCGGGATGGTACCTAACTTAAGGCAACGGCCGCTTCCTTCCCCGTTCCGTGCCAATCCTTTCCAAACTTCCCCCTCCCCCCCACAAGCTCCCTGCTCAACATAGCAGGTGAGGCGCCTGGGCGAGGTACTGGTCCTCCTGCCCAGTTATATTCCCACAACCAAATGTCGCATGCTCCGGGACAATGCCCATGAGGCAGTAGAGGTGGTATCCCTCTCACAGTCTGAGGGTAAATCCAACCCTGGAGGGTAAATGGATTAAGAAAGAAAGAAAGAAAGAAAGAAAGAAAGAAAGAAAGAAAGAACGAACGAAAGAAAGAATTGTGCCTAAGGTTGTGACGAAATTAGAAATGTGATTTGCTGCACTTCACATCACCGCTGATGAACTAACGGAGACAGATAGTTGACAATATGCATGTATTTTACCCTATTTGATCTCAAAAGATGGTTGTCTTGGAAGAAATATTTTATTGGATATGAACCTTCGAATTAGGCCTTAAAACATGCAGGTTTCACGCTCTTAAGTGAACAATGATGGAGGATGTCTCTTCGTATTTCTTGATGGATGCAATATTTCTGCACCTGCCTCTCGGCGCAGGACAGAGCGAAATGTAACTTGCAGCGGAAGCTGTGCCAATATGGTAGCTGCTCAGCACTGGCATCCAGAGCGCAAGTAGTACGTCTGGATGCTACGAACGCTGTTATGCACAGGGTCAGTTGTACTCAATTATTATTATTATTATTATTATTATTATTATTATTATTATTATTATTATTATTATTATTTAGTACTCCTAACTGACAATCTACAATCATCCGCAAAACAATTAGAGGAATTACAAAATTGGCCGCCAAAACATCTTTTGAGAAAACTGCATATATGTACAGAGACGAAACAAATATCGCAGACAGAATCACTACCAAATTTGGGGAAATGCACCGTGTTCAGAAATTCCAGTACCTGGGAGAAATTCTAACCACGAATGGAAATGTCAATGAAGCTATAAATACTTTTTTTTTTTTTTTTTTTTTTTTTTTTTTTTTTTTTTTTTTTTTTTTGCTATTTGCTATTTGCTTTACGTCGCACCGACACAGGTATGTCTTACGGCGACGATGGGATAGAAGGCCTAGGAATTTGAAGGAAGCAACCGTGGCCTTAATTAAGGTACAGCCCCGGGATTTGCCTGGTGTGAAAATGGGAAACCACGGAAAACCATCTTCAGGGCTGCCGACAGTGGGGCTCGAACCCACTATCTCCCGATTACTAGATACTAGCCGCACTTAAGCGACTGCAGCTATCGAGCTCGGTGAAGCTATAAATAGAAGGGTGAGAAAGATGGAAATGGCTTTCAGAGTATGACATGGAACTGATAAATCCAAGTCCATATCTATCCACGCAAAATTAAAACATTAATGTAAGGTGGTCAGAGCACAGTGTCTATATGCGGCGGAAATTATGACGAAAGTAACGGACCCAGTCATTGAAAAGAAAAAGGAGATTCCTTAAGAAAATCTTAAGTACAAGGAAATCATTAGATTCAAAACCCATGCCGCGATTGAGGCCGAATCGAGAACTTTATGAAAAAGTTGAGAAGATAATAACTAGGTCTAGATCTACTACGAGGAAAAGAAGACTACCGATATGATTTCTTTGGCACATTAAGATGACGAATCAAAAGAGACTGGCACACAGGATTCTTAGTGTATAAGATAAGTGAAGGGCACAACCTTTATGGCTTGAGGAGATTCATTAGGACTTGGAAGAAGTGGGGATCCAGGAGGGAGATATACGGGAAAGAACAACTTTTAGGAAGAAAATTGTGGGAATGAAGGATGCACCGGAGAAACTCCTCAAGTCACGCAACATCTCCGTTGAAGAGCGACAAAAGAAAAGTCAAAGACTTGAGAACATCAGGAAGGAGTTCAGAGGAAAGGGAATAAGTTTGAGAGGTGGACTGTAAACGTGGTGCACAGAATGAAATAAATTATTATTATTATTATTATTATTATTATTATTATTATTATTATTATTATTATTATTATTATTATTATTATTATTATTATTATTATTTATTTATTTTTTTATTTGACCTCACGGGGCTGAGTGAAAACTTTCCAAACCTTCAGATCCTGGGTGAAGCGAGAAACTAACCTGGTACTGAAAGATAAGATGGAGAAACGTAGCTTTAGGCCTAGCTTGCGCAAAGCAAATTGAAATTAAACAGCTGATACTGTTCAGTATTTACCTAAAGTCAGTCCGCCTCTGTGGTGTAGTGGTTAGCGTGATTAGCTGCCACCCCCAGAGGCCCGGGTTCGATTCCCGGCTCTGCCACGAAATTTGAAAAGTGGTACGAAGGCTGGAACGGGGTCCACTCAGCCTCGGGAGGTCAACTGAGTAGAGGTGGGTTCGATTCCCACCTCAGCCATCCTGGAAGTGGTTTTCCGTGGTTTCCCACTTCTCCTCCAGGCGAATGCCGGGATGGCACCTAACTTAAAGCCACGGTCGCTTCCTTCCCTCTTCCTTGCCTATCCCTTCCAATCTTCCCATCCCTCCACAAGGCCCCTGTTCAGCATAGCAGGTGAGGCCGCCTGGGTGAGGTACTGGTCATACTCCCCAGTTGTATCCCCCGACCAAGAGTCTGAAGCTCCAGGACACTGCCCTTGAGGCGGTAGAGGTGGGATCCCTCGCTACGTCCGAGGGAAAAACCGAACCTGGAGGGTAAACAGATGATGATGATGATGATGATGATTTACCTAAAGTCAATGACAAGTGTGTAGCCATGTGCTCTATTAATTAAGGGAGGAAGAGCAGTATCCGGGTCTGGCGAATGGAGCCCGTGGGTGTTGCTGAAGGCAGGCGCAAGTCGACCTTCCCGCCCGCTCTATGACCTTGTGTTTAATATATGACAAGGTCGTCGCCAGCGGGCGAGAGACGGGAAGAGAGCAGAGAAAAGGTCACCCAAAACACAGACCGGGAATAACTTGGCTGTTCCTCCCCAAACAAACAATTAGCGCTAGGACATAGCTTAAGGGGAGGACTGATGAGGAACTAAGCACCCGAAGCTTAGACAGCTAGTGTAGATAATATTCCTCACTAGGGTGAGGAACGTGCACAAAGTTTGAATGCAAATATAACATTAATAGAAAACAAGGTTGGAAATAAAAAGCATTAAAGTTGCTCTGCGTTGCAGTGATATCTCAACGGCGCATTAGTCTCCAGAGTCTTGGAAAGGTGTGGCAATCCTGGGGTAAAACGCTGCTGATTTCAAGATTGAAAAGGCCTACAGAGTTTTAATGTTTTTAATATTTGTAATCGATTAAATAAGGTTATGGTTTCCATCTTGGAACTCTTTTTTATATTTTTATATAAACGCCAAAGTTTGGAAAAATTCATCATCATCATCATCATCATCTGTTTACCCTCCAGGTTCGGCTTTTCCCTCGGACTCAGCGAGGGATCCCACCTCTACCGCCTCAAGGGCAGTGTCCTGGAGCTTCAGACTCTTGGTCGGGGGATACAATTGGGGAGAATGACCAGTACCTCGCCCAGGCGGCCTCACCTGCTATGCTGAACTGGGGCCTTGTGGAGAGATGGGAAGATTGGAAGGATAGACAAGGAAGAGGGAAGGAAGCGGCCGTGGCCTTAAGTTAGGTACCATCCCGGAATTCGCCTGGAGGAGAAGTGGGAAACCACGGAAAACCACTTCGAGGATGGCTGAGGTGGGAATCCAACCCACCTCTACTCAGTTGACCTCCCGAGGCTGAGTGGACCCCGTTCCAGCCCTCGTACCACTTTTCAAATTTTCGTGGCAGAGCCGGGAATCTAACCCGGACCTCCGGGGGTGGCAGCTAATCACGCTAACCACTACACCACAGAGGCGGACTGGAAACATTCATTCGTTTTATAAACAAGTGTGGCTGGTGACACGTTTATTGTTTATACACAATCAGATGTTGTATACCTGTTGTATGCCAGATGGTGTGTACTGTAACAGTCTGGCCTCGTGGTGTAGGGGGCAACGCGTCCGCCTGTCACTCGGAGGCCACGGGTTCGATTCCCGGCCGGGTCAGGGGTTTCTAATTTTAATGATTAATATCCCTGGCCTTGGGACTGGGTATTTGTGGCGTCCTTAATCTTCCTTTCCTCACACACAACATTCCACACTACCGCCATTCCAATTACACGCAGGTTCATACAATATGTAGCCAGTGGGGGCAAAATATCTACATGGATCGACGCTCCGAACAAACAGCATTTAGAAAAACAGTAATGCCATCTGGCAAAGATGATAGACAGCAAAACACTCAGTCAGTGTGAAGTTATTCTTGATACGAAGTTTGGATGACCCAGGTACAGTATTTGATAATGTTTGTCGATCTGCACCACCGATATAGCTCTGAAAAGAAGTAACCTAATGCTCTTGTTGTGTTGGCTTCCTGGCGAAGTGCGCAATGCACACCCATCCCCATATCCGAGATGCTCTCGAATTTGTGACACCCCCCGCACTCTAGCAGGACATCGATCTGCTTTGGAATATGGCCAGTTGCCGTCCTGCACAACATACTAAGCGCTGTCGGTGTTGTTTTGAATCGCCCTGTACGTATTGAACCCATGACCTTTGTGTACCAAGAATTTTGAGTTTTAAAGTTACATGAGGCCCCATGTCAATCGTAATGAGAAGCTCGAATATATATTTATATCGGAGAGGCGACACGAGGCAGGAAGATGGCTGCTTTCTTTCCCACGCTATGAGATGTGACGTCATCCGCACGTGTCGAAGGTGGATGGATACAGAAGAAAGTTTTGGTTAAATAAGTATATTTAAATAAAGGAATTAGCAATGAACGTAGTATAATGAGTGTCCTGTAATTATCTGTAAGACAATTGGTCTTTAGTAAGACAGATTTGATTCCTAAGCCATTTCCGTGGATATTGCATGAAGGACGCGCGTGTCTATTTTACCCACGCCGAGTCGTCAGAATATAGTACCTATCAAATGAGGTCAATTAACCAGTTAATTTGCTAGGAGATGATTTTAAATGATCATTAACAATGTCACTAACAGGTTAGCAAGTACTTGGTTACCGCTAAAACTGTTTTAAATACATTTCCACGAAGTCGGAAAAAGTACGCACATTTTCTTGCGGCAAGAAGAAAATGCCTGAGAGGGGGGGACAGAAACTATAAATAAAAGGGGGCGCCTTCTTGAAATCACCCTACATTGTATCATTGAAGCTGACGAGAGAGGGTTATACTGTTAAGTAAATCGATCGTCGAGAAATAGACTAAGTCCAGCAAACATAGATTTTGGCCGAGGTGGCCGGGGTCTCGACTCCTAGTGGAGGTAGTTGTTCATCGTGGAATGAATGTGATGTAAAGACGGTCGAAATACCGAAGTAGTATTGGGGAAATTATAATATATTGTATTGTAAAGGAAAGTACTTCGTGTGCGGGCAACAAATCCAATCATTCAAGTGCGATCTTTGAAAACACCGATTGAAGGGCATTTCTCTTTTATGCTTTATGTTTCAACAAAGAAGCAAAGAATAAAACCAAATTTGAAGCCAGAAGTATTAAAATGGCTAAAAAATATCAGAGGGTTTCAGGTGAGCCAAAAATGGAAGGTGACGTGCAGTTAAGTTAGGTGTAATACCATCTCACCGCCTTTTGTATCTGTGTTATGATGTCACACTTATATATATTTGCAATAGGTATTTATGACGCAGTTTGGTCACCCATTTGTTTCTTAAACGTCAGAAATATGACGAATGGTCATTTTTTCTTTTTCTGCTTGGATAAATTTTATAAATAATTACGAGTGCCGTGTAACGTGTAAATAGTCAATAATGAGGGTTACGAAGTGATATCACGTCCAAAGCGGCTCGTCATTTACGTCAATTTATTGCCTGTATTTTGTGGTGTCAGGTTAAGGTGTTTTTATCTGACGTAAATATTTTTCTGTTTGAACTATTTTGGAGGTGGTGCAAGATATCCATGGTTACACATTTTCAATCGTGTGTAAGTGCGCTGTCGTGTTGAGTAATGCAGATCGGTGAATATCTGCCACGAAGGGTAATGCTATTCTATGTCCGTTTAAACTGTGTCTGACTGACAAATAAATAACAGTAACGTTTGTCTGTCATTTTGTGAAAATACAGTTTTTAAAATACGAGGTCATGTTATGCGAAGTAGTTCATTATTGAAGTATTGTGCGAAAGTATGCGTCGTGGATTCAAAGGATTATTATTTCCATTTTTTGTCATTAGATTTGTCGTATGAATTGAGGTAGGATTTGTGAATCAGGTGATTGGAAGCCTGTAATGATGCCGGGATTTCTGCGCGACCCCGAGGAAGATATTTGTATAGTGTTTGAGATGGGAAGGTGTGAGAAAATCCACGTAAGTGATAATTTGCGACGTGTATAATAATTTGAAGGACATCTTAAATGTAAATCTATGTGCATATCTGTTTGGGTCAGGAATGTTGGCTATTTATAATTCTATTTGCGAAGTCGAAGATTTCATTCTTTCAAGACCAGTTAAGCGTTAACATAGGACAGGTGTTTTATTTCAAAGCGCGGAAAAGGAGGGTCGCTTTTGTTCGATGCCGCTAGCTGATCGAGGGTTTGTCGCTCCAAGATAGCAGTGTTTGTGCTGCCTGTTACGTGTTGAAAATGAGATTGTGTTCTTTAGAATGTAGATCATTAAATGTGCGAGAACTAGTTGAAATTTTCATCCGGGAGTAACGAGTAGGTTATTAGATGATATGAATTTTTTTAACCAAGATCTGAATGTATATTTGAAACAGTGAAGTTAGACTATAATGAGCGAAGTTATCGAATTCCACGGTGTACAAAATATAGTGATGGTAGTAGTGATTGATTTATTTTTGAGGGGTGCACAAAGCTTTATGAAAATATCATGGTGGGATATGACATAGTAATAGGCTTATATTTTACGGCGAGTTACTTATGCAAATTTTTGGGTTTAATAATTAGGGTTATCCAAGTATTAATAATTGCTAGTATTAGATTAAACTTATAGTGTGATGTCATGAAACAAGATATAATACTGGAAAGAAATGATGTAAATTTTCTTCCAGTTGCACGATAACAAACGACGATAAACATGAAAAAGGAATTAAAATTAATTACGTCAGAAGTTGAGAAGGGACTTCTTAAAGAAACCATTCGTCCGCGGAGATAGAATTTGTTGTTAATTAACATTCATAAAATAATTTAAATTTATTAATTAAACTCAGTGGAAATCGTATTGGTGAAATAACATAAAACCAAGTGAATAACTTGAAGGGGTATATTGGAAATCTTGGTTTATTTTCTGGGAAGTTCAAATATTAACTTAACGCTTAAGGGAACATGTCCGAAGGTAATGTATTTTACTGCCACAAAGTATTATGAGCGTTGTTGTTGTTGTTGTTGTATTATTTGAATTTGATTGATTGAGCATTAAATGTGCTGGGATTATTAAAGTGGAAACTTTGGCCATCAACCGATGTAACTTAATTGTGTTTAGCCTTCAGCTTAGAAACTTGGATGGTCATGGGGTCGTCAACTTCAGTGACTTAGATTAAGGCCATATGCCACTATAGTATCATTTTCCTTGCGGTCATCATCCACAATGACTTTAAAGTAAATTAGAAGTTTAGATGTCGGTCCATGACATAGTCGCAGGTCACATCGATTCAATTAAGGGTCCATGCCGTACAACCACTGTGTGGCACACACCGATTGGACTGTCTTAATTATACCCAGAGTCCAGAGTTCGTGTTACGAGGGCTGGACCATCACGAATCATTATGGTGGTACATGCAGTCTCACATGGAAGCCGAATTTAAGGATTTCGACACTTTCCGCCTAGCCCACTCAAATGCATTCAACTTAATTTATGAGCGACACATTCACATCATTCATCACAGGGACTAGCTGAGTAAAGAACGGTGTAACTCATGCCTCAGTTACTTTCATATCGTCAAACCCAAAGATCGTAACGAACTTGATCTAGCACATATCGTTCCACACTGTATCTCACCAGAGTTGGATATGGACAAATATTGGAAGATAATATCGTCATGGATACATGACTCACATCACAAATGAAACACCTGTAAAACGATGGCAATTGTAAGAGGAATTGCGGGTATGTTAACTGTGTCGACACTGAAAAGAAATGGCTTCTTTCTCAACTAGTTATCCGACATTAATCACAAAAAATATATGTCAGTGGTGCCCGTGTTGGATGTTTAAAAAAATACCGAGCTCGATATCTTTGTACAAGTTGCTTTATATCGCACCGACACAGATAAGACTTACGTCGACGATGGGATAGGAAAGGTCTAAGAGTGGGAGGGAAGCACCCGTCGCTTTAATCAGGTACAGCCACAGCATTTGCCTGGTGTGAAAATGGAAAACCACCGAAAACTATCTTCAGGGCTGCCGACAGTGAGGTTCGATCTCACTATCTCGCGAATTAAAGCACACGCTTGCGCGTCCGTAACCGCACGGCCAACTCGCTCAGTCGATACATATCCTAGGTCAGGGTCGGAGTAATCATCGTCAATACAACACATCTGAGAACACTCACCACGAACAAAGCATATTTTTTGTGGATCAGACAGCATTGGTTATGTCTAGAGGATTGAGTTTTTCTGATTAACGATAAACACGACAAAAAAGGTTTTGAAGCTATTTTGAAATATCTTAACGAATCATATGATTCTGGTTAAGAAATTAGTGATTTGTTTCGCGAATTACAGCGAATTAAAGCGACAAGGCATGTTTAAAGCGAGATTTACTTATTGTGCGATAACTGCGAAAATGCAGCGAAATTCATGGAAAATAACGATCTTCAGGGGGCGCGCAGCTGTGAGCTTGCATCCGGGAGGTAGTGGGTTCGAACCCCACTGTCGGCAGCCCTGAAGATGGTTCTCCGCGGTTTCCCATTTTCACACCAGACAAATGCTGGGGCTGTAACCTTAATTAAGGCCACGGCCGTTCCCTTGCGATTCCTAAGCCTTTCATATCCCTTCGTCGCCACAAGACCTATCAGTGTCGGTCCGACGTGAAGCAAATAGCAACAAAAAAAAATCACGTGTGTGAAGAGAAACAGAGGATAGAATAAGGATTTCTCATTTGGACAGAAGTATCTCTTCGTATTAGTATTCTATAAAATCCCTTAATGGTATGGCCATACTGTATATGGTGAAAGCTATGGTCATGGAATGTGAAGGGGTAATTTGTTATGTAGTCCTGATCAGGGCTATATTTAGTTCTAATGAAGATTATGTAAGGAATAGGCTTAATGAATGCTTCTCGTAATTTATCTACCTTTCACAATTCACAAATATCACGAATTAAATTTTTTAGGAATAACTTTAGGAGAGGATTAAAGCGAAATTAAAGCGATGGAGTCAGCTCTATTTTGCGAAATAACGCGAAAAATTGTTTCCGGTTCGCGAAATCGAACATAAATTAATGCGAAAATATCATTCCTCTAGTTATGTCCCAGGTGTACGTTAACCCATGTTCCAGTTTTTCGTTACCCCTTTCAGCTTTGAACGTCTTATCACGAATGGATTCGTTCCGAAAGTGATTGCAGTTCACAGGATCTCTGCATATTGTCGAGAAGTAAACACACGACAAACTAAGTCCTGTTTACCAGTAGATTAAATTTCCCATTCTACTAGAGCCTCGGTCGAATTAAACACTTAAAATAATAACACCCCTGATGACAGTAACATGGCAATGAAATTAAAGTAAAACATAACATTTACATGAACAAACATTTTACCAGCAATTGTACCAATACTAGAAATTCCTTGATAAGAAAGAAGAAAAATCAAAAATAAATACACAAGAAAGAAAAAATGTATGAAAATTAAAAATTACTTACGTATAGAGTAAGATAATAATTAAAAGCAATGGAATAGGAATTCGTATCAAATATACAAGCCGCCTCTGTGGTTTAGTGGTTAATGTGATTATCTGCCACCCCTGGAGGCCCGGGTTCGATTCCCGCCTCTGCCACGAAATTTGAAAAGTGTTACGAGGGCAGGAATCGGGTCTACTCAGCTTCGGAGGGTCAACTGAGTAGAGGGTGGTTTGATTCCCTCCTCAACCGTCCCCCAAATGGTTTTCCGTGGTTTCCCCACTTCTCCTCCAGGCAAATGTCGCGATGGTACCTAACTTAAAGCCACGGCCGCTTCCTTATTCTTCCTTATCTATTCCTTCCAATCTTCCCATCCTCCAACACGGCCCGTGTTCAGCATAGCAGGTGAGGCCACCTGGCCGAGGTACTGGTCATCCTCCCCAGTTGTGTCCCCGACCCTAAGTCTCACGCTCCAGGACACTGCCCTTGAGGCGGTAGAGGTGGGATCCCTTGCTGAGTACGAGGGAAAAAGCAAACCTGGAGGGTAAACGGATTAAGAAAGAAAAGAAGATGAAATATACAACAAATAATTGAAAATATTCCGATGCCCGCAGCGCAACATAAGCTACTCAAAAGTTACAAAATACAAGTTAAAACGTTACATTACAGTTAGTGTAGCATAGTAAATTCAGCGCAATCAATACAAATATTGATAATATATGAACACTATAATTTACAGTAGACTGAGCGATACTATTAGCTTGGATTCTAATTAGAACAATATAAAACACAAATGTAAACAAAATTGGAGTTTTTTCTTGAAGTATGATAGGTTTTCTGGAAAAGGTTTTGGGAAGTTCCCGCCGCAGGTAATGCATTCCAATCACCAATCCCCCAATTTACAAGAGACTATTTACCATAGTTTGTTCTCTGCGATCCACATGTTACGTTACCTGATTATTGGGTCTTAGTTATGTAACGGGGCTTTTCTAGTCGACTTTTCAACTCTTCGCAACTCTCCAAGCTGGCTACAATTTATTTTAATTCACAATATATTGTAAGCTTGTTTTTCAGTCTACCGAGCTCGATAGCTGCGGTGGCTTAAGTGAGGCCAGTATCCAGTATTTGTGGGATAGTGGTTTCGAACCCCATTGTCGGCAGCCCTGAAGATGGTTTTCCGTGATTTCCCATTTTCACACCAGGCAAATGCTGGGGCTGTACCTTAATTAAGGCCATGGCCGCTTCCTTCCTATTCCTAGGCCTTTCCTATCCCATCGTCGCCGTAAGACCTATCTGTGTCGGTGCGACGTAAAACAAATACCGGTAGCAAAAAAAAGTTTTTCAGTCTGTCGAAACACGAAATATAGCACTTAGACCACTATAGTGTACTTTAAAAATATTAGTGACAGAATGAGATGTTTCGCCCTACAAGAGCATCCTCTGGTTCTGTCAAATCACTTATGAAAAAATATATATAAATGAGTCGTCACTGAAAAAGAATGGGTCCCTTTTTAACGAATGAAATGCCGCATGGGTTTTAGTGCCAGGAGTGTCCGAGGGCACGTTCGGCTCGCCAGGTGCATGTCTTTTGATTTGACACCCGGGGGCGACCTGCGCGTCGTGATGAGGATGAAATGATGATGAAGACGACATCCAGCCCCTATGCCACCGGAAATAACCAATGATGGTTAAAATTCCCAACCCTGCCTGGAATCGAACCCGGGACCCCTGTGTCCAAAGACAAGAACGGTAAGCATTTAGCCATGGAGCCTGACTTCCTTCTTAACAAATAACATAATAGCCATAACACAAGGAGAAAATAATTGATCACTTTGCATCCTAGAATGACTTTGGAGAAATCCTTAGGGCTGTTACATAGGAGTGACTTCGGTGTTCTCCCACGAGTGCACACTTGCTCCTACTTGGATACAACACTCGTTAGAGTACTCCGGGGGATATTACAATGGCATAATACAGGAATATACGTGCCGGCACTTCAAAATCTCAGAAAACTTTAAAAATACACTGACTGACAGAGCAAATGCAACACCAAGAAGGAGTGGTCAGAACTTTATGGCAATTGCAGGGTAGACTGTGTCACTTTCCTAACTGTCTGACTAACTTTTGAAACATATTAATCTGAATTTTAACTTGAAAAATCTGAATATCTGGATTTAAAATGGAAATTATGAAAATTAACATTCATTAAATAAAATACACACTTGTTGGACCTTGTACTCACACTTACTTGTTACCTGCTTACTTACACATACGTTATTTGAAGGGCGCCAGCTGTCACTCAGTACAGCAATAATAGAATGAGACTCTTGACTATCTCTAAGGTGTGGGGTAATAAGCTTACTTTTGACAACATACCATATAAGTTCTGGGAAAAGGAGATTGGCGTTCGGTTTCCCCATTAATTTTGAGGTTAAGATATTTTACTGTCAATGAAATGAAACTCTGAATTCGTTTGATAGAACAATATATATTCTTTAAATAATATATCAAAAAATAGTGAGTCTTGTTGCGATAAAACAGATGAGAATATGAAATTATGACATTGCAACTGACAGAAACTAGGCATGAATTTGAATTCTTCTTGACCGGACATTTAACAATTTATACGAAATATTTCCCTCACTGATTCACTTGACTGTACCTTCAACACTTTGAGTGTAATTACGACGTAATCCATTGCTCTGGTGTTTACTGTAGATGTGTCACGCCTAACGTGGTGATACATCCTTGAGACTGCTTCTTCTCCATATCATCTGACTTCTTTGTAAGTCAATATGGTATGACCTCTTGGTAGGTCCAGGGTTGCCCTCTCTGACTCCTTGGTAAGCCTTGCGTCCGCGTCTTCCACTAAGTGACGGACCAACCATTTGGTCTCACTCTCTCAATGACCAATATTGGCTCACTGAGTCTTCACCATCTCTCGTTCACACTGGTTGGCTGACCACCTAAGGCCTCTTGATCTAGTAGACTACTTCACTGTACTGCATCCGTATAAGTAATGACTGACGCTACAATGTGCATCCACCTTATATAGACGTTGGTTGACACAACTACGTAATCTCCAGAAAAAACAATGACATACTCCCACCTACGCGACAGATATGACATCCAGTGGTGAAATAGCCCCGCGGCGATCGACTCGTGCGCTCATTGCTAAATAAATACGATAACGTAGCCATGGAGCGGCGATGACTTGGCAGAATCGCCAGTGGTGTCGCAATATAACAACGTCACTTCCAATCTCTGATATATACAACAATTCTCACTGTACAGGTATTGAGTGTTATACTACACATACGTATATATGTATACATCTAAGTGCAATCTTGCAAGCAACAGGCAATTGCAAAATTGAATAAAACGGATAATTACGATAATAGTACAATATCACAGATAACATAATAATAATACTGACATAATAATAATAATAATAATAATAATAATAATAATAATAATAATAATAATAATAATAATAATAATAATAATAATAATAATAATAATAATAATAAAATACAGATAAAATCATACAATAATAAAAATACAGATATCATCTTGTAACGGGATTTGAACCGTTACAATTCGCCTCCCTCATAAATAAATCGAAGAACAAAGAATCGATTGATTTATGAACAAAATTATATATATATAACACTGACACATATAAACACTTTCAATGAGTATACAACAATAATTTTCTTTTTCAGCATCCATACATTTTATAATACATCACATATATGAGAATTTTTCTCGCACATTGCCATCGTAGACAACTGTTCAGTGTCCCATTCTCGTTTTGTCTCATACAAATCACAAGAGTACAGCACTCAATTTAACACATACAAATAATTTTAAATGATTACACTACATTCTTGTTTTTTTTTTAACATATCAAAACTTTTTGTGAAATATCACTTATATGAGAACTGTTCTCGCATATTGTTATCGCAGATAACTGTCCAATGTCCTGTTCTCCGTTTTTTTTTTGTCACACAGTACATGACAATGTAGCACTTATTCTTCCAATACACCAATACGACACTTGGTTCACACGCATATCGCAGATGTTAATTTTATTTTGCCAGTTTCTCACAACATTTAATCATCTTATTATTATCTCAACAAATCTCACGTGACGTACTTCTTTACATATATAATACTACAAATACCGACAATATCCCCTTCCTGATCTTTTAAGGAATATGCACACTTCCCGATACGGTTCACAATAGTGAAATACCCCTGATACAAAAAATAACTTCAACATATTTCCCGCCTCTGCAGATGATGAAAATGGAACTCTGAGTAGCACTCTGTCACTCAAACTGAATCAATTTTGCCCTCATTAACTTACATATCTCAATAAATCACATCCTTCTTGGCAACAATAATTAAAGAATCAATACTATGGCTACAAGATGGTTCAATTATTCCGTAATCCAGCATAATGTTTATTTGTTCTTAGACTTCACTAGCACTTTTTAAGTTGAATTGGGTACTTACCTCCCACAAATGATGAATGGTCATGTACTACAAATTTATGTTCATATACGTGTTCTTCCTCACTTACCACTAAATACCTCTCGATGCTTACCTAACATCGAACAAAATTACTCCTCCGGTAATTCACCCAAATTACCTCACGTCACTGCCTCATACCGACTATCCCTCGGATACTGGTCGTACAGGCACGTAACACACCCAACAAAACATTTCCTCTCACTAGGAACAACTTCACTTACCTCTCATATATTTCAAAGAACACACGTCACCAACACACTTACCTCAGACCCATCATAATTAACACGTACTTCTTTGCTAGTTTTCTCCCAGAACAAACACACACTACCTAAATTAAGGTCTACTCTACTTCCATGATTTGCAACCAAGTCAGCTCCTAAAATAACTGAATACACAAGTTTTGGTACAACAAGGCATGACTGAAACTTACAATTATCTTCAATTGACTGGTACCGCTATCATTTTATTTACTCACTTTGACTTACCCAACGGCTGTTATAAAATAGTACCTTCTTCACATCACAATTTCCATCATTGGAGTTACTACCTCACTACTTACATCATATTCTCGGCATCACAAGTACTTACATCACTTACCAGAACACTTCTTACGTCTAACTTACTGCTACCATTAATTACTGCATGATCTACGACTACGGCACTACTTAAATATCTCACTTAACAGTACTTAGGTCACAATCACACTACTCTTAACTCTACTTTCACTACATAACTACTTATACTAAATACCTGTTCATCTACTACCTTCCGCCTGTCCACAGAACTTACCCGATTCCCTGTGAATCTGAAATACTCTGACTCGATAACGACACCTGGATAACATTCATATTCAGACTATCATAGTCTCTCTGATAACTCAAATCCGTACGCCTCCCATCTTCCGATTCTCTCTGATTACCCCTCTGACCCTCTTTTTCACAACTCAAATACATACGCCTCCCATCTTCCGATTCTCTGTGATTACTCTTCCGACCACTATCACCATCAACACAACTATTAATCCTCTGTGGAACATGATCACTACCTCTTCTCTGATACACGGCTAACATTTTCCCCCTTCTCTCTACAATACTACTTTCCGCAGACATCATGCGCTCTCTCTCTCTCGCCCCTGTAAACATTCTTCCCAAAGCCTGTCAATGAACACTTTAAACTCTCCTAAATTAGACATATTATTCCAGTATACTCGAAACCATATTCTACTTTCACCGATAAAAACATTAGACAAAATCTCCAACACGTATTCCCATTCAATAACATTATTCCTCAACTTACTTGCAAATCTTTTCTCAACTACTTTTACAAATTCTATCGAATTAAACTGTTTTCCAGAAAACTTGGTTAAATCACAATCCCTACTGAACAAACCACTCGCTACTATCACATCTAAAGCTATCTTACCTCTACCTTTCTGTCGTATCACTTCCTGGCAGTTTACAACTTCTTCTTCTTCTTCTTCTTCTTCTTCTTCTTCCGCTGCTCTTTCAGCATTCTCTTCCACTATTCTCACGTCTTCCTGCAATTCTTCCTCTCTCTCTCTCACCTGTTGTGATAGCATTTCCTGTTCATTCCGTAGTTCAGTGACCTCCACAAGTTTGCTTTCAATTTTTTAAATTCTACTAATCTGTTCCCTCGTATCTTCCCTAACTGCATTGTAAATTTTGTCCAATCTTTTCTCGACTACCTCATGAATTTCTTCCCGATTACTCGAAATCTTATTACTTAACTCTTTGATATTCTCTATACAAGTTCCTTTGACATGTTCAATTTGAGTATGAAGATCGCTCCGATTCAACTCCATTTCACCTCTAAGGTCAACACACTCTTTATTTACCTTATTTTCTAACTTGCATATTTGACTAGTTACCTCTACTATCTTAGTATCTATTTTAGAATTAAGTGATTCACTTAGCCCATCTATTTTATCATTAATCGCACTGTTACCATTAATCAATTCTTCGATTTTACTACTTAAAGAGTTAATCTGTTTATTACAATTTTCATTATTAGTACTAATTAATTCTTTCATCTCTTTCTTATTATTTTCACTACTACTACTAAATAATTCTTTCATCTCTTTCATCTCTTTCTTATAATTTTCACTACTACTACTAAATAATTCTTTCATCTCTTCCTTACTATTTTCAATCAGTTTCTTACAATTTTCATTATTATTACTAATTAATTCTTTTATCTCTTTATTATTTTCACTACTACTACTACTAAAAAATTCTTTCATCTCTTTCTTATTATTTTCACTACTTGTATTTATTTGTTCCTTGAGCCCGGTCATTTGGGCCAACAGCAAATTTAGAATATCTTGGTTCATCCCCCCCACGATATCCTTTTGAGTTTCAGTGTGCTTCTCAATTTCTGCACTTTCCTGAATTTCCTCAGAATTTTCCATCGTATTCACCTGCTCCCTACTCTGAATTTCACCTTGGATGTCCGCAGAAGCAATGACCTCGTCGTCACATGACTTGTTATTGTCTTCCTTGTCCATCTTTGGTTCACTAGTGATAGTACGCGATCTCAAATTAATTTCCCTCTTCAAATCCCTTGACATGTCCCCAAAATACAAATATATATCACAAAATTACACTCCTGAAATTTACCGGTAATAATTTCCGTTCGCTTAAATGCGCATACTCTCCCAAAATGAACCTATGATATGCTGTCATTCAGACCAAATTCTGAATTTATTCGAGTCCCACGTTGCGTCGACACATTGAGAACTTTCTAACTGTCTGACTAACTTTACAAACATATATATATAAAACTGCATTTAACATGGAAATTATGAATATCTGCATTTAAAATGGAAATTATGAAAATTAACATTCATTAAATAAAATACACACTTGTTGGACCTTGTACTCACACTTACTTGTTACCTGCTTACTTACACATACGTTATTTGAAGGGCGCCAGCTGTCACTCAGTACAGCAATAATAGAATGAGACTCTTGACTATCTCTAAGGTGTGGGGTAATAAGCTTACTTTTGACAACATACCATATAAGTTCTGGGAAAAGGAGATTGGCGTTCGGTTTCCCCATTAATTTTGAGGTTAAGATATTTTACTGTCAATGAAATGAAACTCTGAATTCGTTTGATAGAACAATATATATTCTTTAAATAATATATCAAAAAAATAGTGAGTCTTGTTGCGATAAAACAGATGAGAATATGAAATTATGACATTGCAACTGACAGAAACTAGGCATGAATTTGAATTCTTCTTGACCGGACATTTAACAATTTATACGAAATATTTCCCTCACTGATTCACTTGACTGTACCTTCAACACTTTGAGTGTAATTACGACGTAATCCATTGCTCTGGTGTTTACTGTAGATGTGTCACGCCTAACGTGGTGATACATCCTTGAGACTGCTTCTTCTCCATATCATCTGACTTCTTTGTAAGTCAATATGGTATGACCTCTTGGTAGGTCCAGGGTTGCCCTCTCTGACTCCTTGGTAAGCCTTGCGTCCGCGTCTTCCACTAAGTGACGGACCAACCATTTGGTCTCACTCTCTCAATGACCAATATTGGCTCACTGAGTCTTCACCATCTCTCGTTCACACTGGTTGGCTGACCACCTAAGGCCTCTTGATCTAGTAGACTACTTCACTGTACTGCATCCGTATAAGTAATGACTGACGCTACAATGTGCATCCACCTTATATAGACGTTGGTTGACACAACTACGTAATCTCCAGAAAAAACAATGTCATACTCCCTCCTACGCGACAGATATGACATCCAGTGGTGAAATAGCCCCGCGGCGATCGACTCGTGCGCTCATTGCTAAATAAATACGATAACGTAGCCATGGAGCGGCGATGACTTGGCAGAATCGCCAGTGGTGTCGCAATATAACAACGTCACTTCCAATCTCTGATATATACAACAATTCTCACTGTACAGGTATTGAGTGTTATACTACACATACGTATATATGTATACATCTAAGTGCAATCTTGCAAGCAACAGGCAATTGCAAAATTGAATAAAACGGATAATTACAATAATAGTACAATATCACAGATAACATAATAATAATAATACTGACATAATAATAATAATAATAATAATAATAATAATAATAATAATAATAAAATACAGATAAAATCATACAATAATAAAAATACAGATATCATCTTGTAACGGGATTTGAACCGTTACAACTGACGTCACTGAGGTATGCTCATGATGTGAAATGTGCCGCTGTGCTGCGCACGTAGCGAACGATAAATGGGACACGGCGTTGGCGAATGGCCCACTTCGTACCGTGATTTCTCAGCCGACAGTCATTGTAGAACGTGTTGTCGTGTGCCACAGGACACGTGTATAGCTAAGAATGCCAGGCCGCCGTCAACGGAGGCATTTCCAGCAGACAGACGACTTTACGAGGGGTATGGTGATCGGGCTGAGAAGGGCAGGTTGGTCACTTCGTCAAATCGCAGCCGATACCCATAGGGATGTGTCCACGGTGCAGCGCCTGTGGCGAAGATGGTTGGCGCAGGGACATGTGGCACGTGCGAGGGGTCCAGGCGCAGCCCGAGTGACGTCAGCACGCGAGGATCGGCGCATCCGCAGCCAAGCGGTGGCAGCCCCGCACGCCACGTCAACCGCCATTCTTCAGCATGTGCAAGACACCCTGGCTGTTCCAATATCGACCAGAACCATTTCCCGTCGATTGGTTGAAGGAGGCCTGCACTCCCGGCGTCCGCTCAGAAGACTACCATTGACTCCACAGCATAGACGTGCACGCCTGGCTTGGTGCCGGGCTAGAGCGACTTGGATGAGGGAATGGCGGAACGTCGTGTTCTCCGATGAGTCACGCTTCTGTTCTGTCAGTGATAGTCACCGCAGACGAGTGTGGCGTCGGCGTGGAGAAAGGTCAAATCCGGCAGTAACTGTGGAGCGCCCTACCGCTAGACAACGCGGCATCATGGTTTGGGGCGCTATTGCGTATGATTCCACGTCACCTCTAGTGCGTATTCAAGGCACGTTAAATGCCCACCGCTACGTGCAGCATGTGCTGCGGCCGGTGGCACTCCCGTACCTTCAGGGGCTGCCCAATGCTCTGTTTCAGCAGGATAATGCCCGCCCACACACTGCTCGCATCTCCCAACAGGCTCTACGAGGTGTACAGATGCTTCCGTGGCCAGCGTACTCTCCGGATCTCTCACCAATCGAACACGTGTGGGATCTCATTGGACGCCGTTTGCAAACTCTGCCCCAGCCTCGTACGGACGACCAACTGTGGCAAATGGTTGACAGAGAATGGAGAACCATCCCTCAGGACACCATCCGCACTCTTATTGACTCTGTACCTCGACGTGTTTCTGCGTGCATCGCCTCTCGCGGTGGTCCTACATCCTACTGAGTCGATGCCGTGCGCATTGTGTAACCTGCATATCGGTTTGAAATAAACATCAATTATTCGTCCGTGCCGTCTCTGTTTTTCCCCAACTTTCATCCCTTTCGAACCACTCCTCCTTGGTGTTGCATTTGCTCTGTCAGTCAGTGTAGTTATTGGGACGTAAACGCAATATCATTATTAGACAAATCATAGTGCTCTTGGAATGCCTCAGATTTTCTTTTTGGAACTTGATCAAGAAATGCGTAATGGTGAGACGATACGGGAGAAATTCACTGACTTGTTTACAGTAAATGTTTTCACTTACCAGAGGTGTGGGTATTGCACGTCGCGGCTGTTTCACGTTCACCAGCACGAGACACAACATTGCGCGACATGGGACAGGGAGACACCGGATCTCATAAGAAAACGTGTTTGTAATTTTACATAACAATAAATATAATGGTCATAAGCCACTGGACCTGTAGTTTTACACGCAACCCTAACCACTGAACTTAACTTTTACAGTAATCCGAAAAATGGCCCGATCATCAAAATCAGTAACTGTACGCAGTAATGAGTTATTCTACCTCAATAGCACATTTACAAGGAAGGTTGATTTTATTCGGGAAAAGGAGTTATATTCCTCTTAGTAATCAGACGGGACAACTGTCATGTTTTAACTACGTCACTCTGATGTCATATGGAAAGGTGAATGTGACAGCTCATGCGTTGTTGAACACTTCGTACTTCCTCAGAGACAATCTGCATCTGCCTGTTTCCGGTTCTCGTAACGGTCCACTAGGATGGAGCTCACAACCTCGTGGCCCAAAGTAATGATGAATCTAAATTTTCTGTGACTCCGGTTCCTTGGCTGAATGGTCAGACTGTACCGGGTTCCATTTCCGGCCGGGCCCAATATTTTAGCTGTGAATGCATTGGGGATATTTGAAATAAGAAGTTCCTATGGCTCGGATTATACGTAAAACTGGAAGTCCCGCAGCTATGATCCAGGATAAACTACAAGCTAGCTTGCTTGCTTGTGTTTGTATTAAGGTGCACTAATACTATTAGCTTCTTTTCTAAGGCTATTTAGCTGGAACAGGGTTTCTTTTCGGAGTATCCCTTTCTGTTTGAGATTAAATATCGTGGTCCTCGACTGCTGAAGTGAAGGGTTCGGTCAACTATGTAGTTGGACCACCTCGATCCACTGACTTAGGCAAGGAAGTTTAATACTGAATCAGTGTAAAGGTCTACAATTACAATTCGCTTTACGTCGCACCGACACAAATAAGTCTTATGGCGACGATGGGAAAGGAAAGGGCTAGGCGTGGTAAGGAAGCGGTCGTGGCCTTAAATAAGGTACAGACCCAGCATCGGCTGGTATGAAAGTAGGAAACCACGGAAGACCACCTTCAGGGCTGCCAACCGTGGGATTCGAACCCATTATTTCCCGAATGGAAGCCCACAGCTGCACGCCACTAACCGCACGCCCAGCTCCTTCGGCCAGTGTAAAGAGCTATTATGATATTACGGTGACGGAGGGATGGTAAAGTGCTAGCATGGGGAAGGTAGTGGCCCAAACCGCACGGCCAAATTGCTTGGTAGAAGAAGAACAACAAAGAAGAAAAAGAATATGGACTGCAGGCCCCCTATGATTAGTCTACCCTTCTTACTCCTATTCTGTTCGTCATCTAACAATAACTCCTGAAACTTCGTGTTGCCGTGATACATTTCATTTTTGGAGTTGGTTCCCCTTTCTTCTGGATTATTAATATGACACTAACGGTGCCCATTCAGCTGCCAGCCAGCTGCCTATAGAAGGGCGACTCAGGTTCTCTGTGGCCGTCTTCTCTACGTATGCATTTGACTCATAAACATTGCTTGTGATGGCTGTTGGCAAGGTTAGGGCATACCCAAGCATGTAAAGACTTGAACTACTGTATCTTCATGAAACCCCTCCTGGTAGAGTGAAGTATTTTAGTCGACTAAGTACATTTTTCATTATGAAAATTGACAGCTCAAGACCTCCGTTTTTAACTCTTGTGTGTACGTGTGAGGCTATTCTCAATCATGTGATGGGGCAAGTGTTAGCGTTTGTACGCCAATATCAAACTATCGCTGTGCCTGTCTAACTTTCATAACTTTGACGTCTATTGTGTTTTGGTAACAAGTATATTCACCATAACTCTTCATTTTTTACTGCGGCTGGGTTTCAGCGTTTGTAGGGATTATCTCCTGTTTAAATTGGGCAACGGTGCCCTAGTGGATTATGTTAATTCTGTCATAGTAGGGATCTCGTGTACTTTATGTCCCTAGATTTTTTATTTCTGGCCTTTTTAAACCCATGCTGTCTTCTGTTGAAGTTATTTTTTCCTGTGGCTAATTATGTAGTCTGAGCTTTGCTCCTGTATGTGAGGGAAGAATTCCGAATTAGACTTGTATTTTACTAGAACTTGTTTCACAGTTCCCGGTTAGGAGTAACTGGGAGTTTGTTGCCTGAATCTCCTTATCAGTACGTAAACGTACCATTTGTAATTTTGGCTTCGTAATATGAGACTCGAAAGTTCACTCTGTTCGCATTCCTATTCTTAATGTCTTTCTCTGATCTCTAGCATATTTATATTGTACCCGGATGAGATGGCCCATAGGTATCATGAGTTGATATTGTAAAATAAAGGAAAGGCATATGAGAGTATTGAAATATACACATTGTCAGTCTGGTGTAGACCGAAAGATTTCAACATTGTCAGACGTGCTCGAGACAATCTGTCGCCAAGAGTTAAGCCTGTCATAATGGGCGATATATTTCCTGGTCGAAAGCTAAGAGGATTAAATCGAGAACTCAGAACAACAGTTCTACTTGTTACAAGGAAACGAGGGAGCGTTTATTCTTGAGCAAGGGCGCAGTCCGTGCGTCACGAATACGGAGAAGATGTCGCAATAGAGTTTCCCATGCCTCCAGGCATATTGTTGCTAAGTTGTCAGAGGGAGATATTTAAACGAACCGCTTCAGTGTTAGCCAATGATAAAATTTCTATAGAGCTCCCAGATGCACTAACATGACAGAATAAAATACGAACTCCAGTTATCTCCAGTTATAATAAATAATTAAAATATTCCAACCACCGAATTGAACAGATGGGATTTTTTAGATATCATCCCCATGTTGATTAATTGTAAGTTTAATGAATTAAAATACTGTAAATAATTCTAGGAAAAGACCCACGCTGTATTGCTATTGGTCAGGACGATCACGCCAGCATAGACGCCGACTTAGCGCGCGAAAAAGTGGAAGACAGAAATCAAGTAATTTCTTCGTGATCGCCGAACGATATGAGATCAGAATACGACACGTGAATGTGTATTGCCAGTTTATTAAGTGGGATACATTAAGAGATCCAAATCCACCTGCAAGTGCCGATTTAGGATAACCAAACCCCGTCCCTCTGGTATGACTGCGGGTGACCTAGGCGGGAAACCATATCGTCCATAAATAACGGGGAGTGTAACCTCACATCATCAGTCGTATGAAATAGTTTGATACTCTGACACGTTGACTCTGTAAGTCAGTACCACGGGGCGCATTAGTAAGTCAGTTAGAGTTGAAAATACGTGAGTCGCTATGAGAGTAAATACGAACAGTGACATTATTCATAGTACCGAGTGAAAATAATCAGTATGACTGTATGTTGAAGTTAATACATTTATAAAGGTTTCATGTGATTGAAAGTAAATAATTAACGGAACGTCGATAGTACTTTTTGAAGGCAGTGTGCGGAGCCTGAAGTAATATTTTCAAGATAGACGGTGAAACAATTATCTGTAACAGGGAACTGTAGGAGCGAGGCGATCACTAGACGGCCTAGAAATACGTCAGGACGGGCCGGTTGACTAACGCGATACGCGCCGGGTCGAATAAAACGACACATCGTCGTAAAGTGTCACGACTTGTGGTTCGGGCTCAAGTGAAGAATATAATTGTGAAAGTGTAATGGGTCTTTAGGCACCTATAAGTGTTTTTTTGTATAAATCATTGTAAATTCTTTAGTAAGGTGTTAATAATGGGTAATCGCCCAAGAGTGCTTCTTTATGTTAATATTATAAAGTGCGACATGATGCACGAGTAAACGACATGGGGACCATGAGGCTTCTCATTCCTCACGATACAATGGAATTCTACACAGGAATGACTACACAAATTTGATATATTTGGGGATGTTATCGCGATTAAACGGGACTCAGTGTAAATTAATCATGGTTACTTAACGTAACACATGGATCGCTTCCCGAGTCCATGATTTATTTAAGATAGACGGACGAACTAATTTACATTAACGTAATTATGGGTTAGACTAATTAATTGAGTATTTGTTTGTTGTATATAATGTAAATATGGTATATAGCTTTCAATTAATGCATGCTGTTTGTGAATACATTGATTGAAGTTCATTTCATGTGTCAGATTTTTATTTTAGGCTAACCCAGTTTATTTTGATTTCTCAATCACTGCGGTGATTTTTTGTACCTTAGTTAGGCATATTTGTTACCAGACACCTAGATTATGAAAGTGCCGGGGTGTGTAAAATTTATGCTTGCGTACGGAAGGTCATAAGAAATAATAATAATAATAATAATAATAATAATAATAATAATAATAATAATAATAATAATAATAATAATAATAATAATAATAATAATGCTTTGTGAGTGAGCAAGTTAAAGTGAATAATAATACTTTGAGAGTTCGCTGGTGAAAGTAATAATCAATGTAGAGAGAACATGTGGCATAAAAGACTTCAATTCGGGCAGTAAATTTGATTTTTGTGTAAATTATTGATTTCACGTTCTTGGACTTTGTAATGGCCATAACATTTTGTTTAGAAGCGATAGAGGCACGTGTATAGGATGGTCACGATATGTTGAAAGCCCAGAGTGGTTTGAGCCCATTTTTTGTTGGAAGTCCTGTGGGATAAAAATTCGGCATGAGGTGAAAATCGAGCCGTACTGTTTCTGATGATGTAATAAATAAATTTCGAGACCTAAGACGATATAATATGACGATTCCGGTGTTATGAGTGGCAGAATACACGCACCGAGTATTAATTATTGAATTAAATGTTTGAAGAATTCCAGTGGAATAAATGGACTTCAAATGAAAAGGAAGGAATAATTTAGCAATCGCAGGCATTGGATGTATTTGCCCAGCCGCGATGTGCCAAGGGGTTTGAGATGTGTCTTGGGAGGACATGGGGTCTCCATAAAATTGACGGCAGTACGAAAATGGAGGTTGCAGTTCCGAATACCGTGGTGTCCCGACCGATGTAAGTCGGATATTGGTGGTTCATAATGGGACTCAACATATGTGACTAAATTCTAAAGAGTGGAAATTAAAATATAAATCTTTCAATTTAATACTAATAATAATCCAAGCAAATCTTGCTTTAATTGATTGCTTAGTGCCCAAGAAGACCGAAATTGTAAAAGCTTATGCATTAACCATAAATATCGTTAATGGTAGTGTAACATGTGAAATTATGTTATCGTAATCATAATAATAATAATTAGAACAGGAATAATAGGTAGAATTTGTTAGATTATTTTGAGAATAATAATTATGAATGCAATAGTATAATAATAATTATGGTGAAATAGATTTAAAATATTAAATTCATGAGGAATAAGTGTAACGAATGATAATCTCTAACAATAATAATAATAAGAATAATAATCAAAAGTTGAAGAAGAGGAATAAGAAGAACTTGCAATATTATTTTTGAGAATAATAATAATGATGAATGGAAATTAAAATATTTAATGGACGATGATTCAGTGTTATGAATATGTTAATAATAATAATAATAATAATAATAATAATAATAATAATAATAATAATAATAGTAATAGTAATAATAATAATAATCAAAAGTTGAAGTAGCAGAATAAGAAGAACTTACAATATTATTTTTGAGAATAATAATAATAATGAAAGGAAATTAAAACATTTAATGGACGATGATTCAATGTTACGAATATGATAATAATAATGATAATAATAATGATAGTAATAATAATAATAATAATAATAATAATAATAATAATAATAATAATAATAATAATAATAATAATAATAATAATAATAATAATAATAATAATAATAATTGTACCGGGCGGTACACCTCCACGTCGCTAATTTAAAATGTGCGCCAGTTGAAACTCCTCTGCTGGAGGAAGTCTGAACTTTATCGACGGTATTAATTTTCAAGTTTCTCAGAAGATGTCACTACTTGGAAAGTTTGGAGTTTTTGAACTGTGCCACTTTTGATGTATTTTTGTTTTACCGGTAGTAAGAAGTGTGAACTTTCTCTTCTAGAGGACACTACTGAAGAACTACAATAGTGCACCCTAGTGCGAAGAAAAGAACTGTTCTTTTGGAGAAAATTTAATTTCAAAAGTTTGTTCTTTGTTAAATTTCCTTCTGTCATTGTTTAAGTTGGCAATATTAACCCTTTCTTTCCCCTTGTTTTAAATCCAGCCAATCCCGAATTTCTTTAATTAATTTTCCACCAATAATATGTTTCTTCTTCGTATTGTGTAGGGGTTTTCTCGGTGAACCAATAAAATGATTGTGGGTGGGTGTTTTCCTTCCTGAAACGCCTCGAACTTTCCGCGATAGTATATAAACTGCTGATTTTAGGGTCTCTGTGCCACTTCAGTACCATCTTTCAGTGTGTAAAGTACATAGCAGGGGGCGGGGAGCGCCTCTTTCTTTGGGGAGCAGTTCTACACCAAGGTAATGGCCTTTTAATATCTTCTTTTCTTGATAGCTCAGCAGTTTAACTCTCGGGGCGGGTCCGAAGCGTTTCTACCATGTAACCTTTTCCTAAAATGTAACGTCTCTTAACTCTATTCTCTTTAAAGTCACATATTGGGATAGAGAGTGCTTAACCCTCTCGAGCTCCCACTCATATTATTTATTTTGAGGTGAACTTATTTTTCACAACCGATTCTTCCTTAATATAATGTAAATTGTTCTTTTCTGAAGTCACCTCTGTAGTATGGGATTAGCCCTTGCATTAACGGCCTAATGCCAAGTAGGTTTTAAATAAAGTGTATTAGGAGTGCGGAGAGCTTCCTTTCAAGTTGGTATTTTAGAGGCCATATAATTAACCTTTTCTCACTTAATAGGCCTCAGTAGATTGGGTATTTTACCCCTGTGTTTATGTCCGTTGAGGACAGCTTGAAGGTGGAGTTTGGTGTGGCCTGGGAGAGGCCTAAATTTGAGAGCGGGTCGCTCTTTAGTGTAAATTGTTGTTGTTGTACGCCTCGAGGAGGCTTTACTGTGTATTTGGAGCAAGTGCTCCGGGGCTTGATTGGGGTCTTCTGCCCCTCTGTTAAATCTTGTTTTGAGGTAAAGTTGGGCTAGTTGCCCAAGAATTGCGAGGTCGGGGCTCGAAGCCCAAATCCTGTAAATACTGTAATTGTACTTTTGTTGCCTTGCTACTCTGTACCTGCCATTCGTGTTATTTCTGAATTTTGGAAAGAAAATATAACCTTGTTAAATTTTACATTAACTTTAATTTCGTAGTTTGAGACCTATTCACACCCGCACCTTCTTTCACCTCTACCTACCACGGAAATCTCCGTAACAAGTGGTAGCAGAGCGTGGTTGAATGGGTCTCTATTTAGCCTCTTTTGACGGCTAAACATTGTTTTGTTCTGAACTCTAACCATTTTCTCAGTTGCTGGAATTTTTTGAGTTTTTCAAAATTGTTGTGTCATCATGCCCGGCCCTCGCGATGTTCTCCATCTTAACTATTTGCGCAAAGAGGAGTTGATCTATGAGTTAACTATCAGAAATGTGCAATCTGGAGGCACGGTTGCGATAGACACCAACAAGCTTAGAGAGTCCCTTGATTTGCCCATTTCCATCCCCAATTTGGGAGAGAAAGAAATTGACGACTCTCTTTCCACGATCACCGAGAATACTACTGGGCTAGCATCGGTAGTTAGTTTTTTTGACGGAAATGATCCTTCTCCTAATCAAATTAAGCGTGTGCAAGCCAGGCTATATCATTTTTCAAATAGAGTTAACGATCTGTTGTCTCTGAAGTTGAATGACGTTCAGAGGAAGGAAGCTAGTACGTTGCTTGAAAGTATTTCTGAATTATCTAGCAAGGTCACTCAATTGTTAACTGGGGAAGTTCCTCCCAAAATTGATCAACCCACCACGATGAATGTAGGTAGCGAGGAAGAGCCTCCTAAGGGAGAAGCCAATAGGATAACCGTTGCCGCTCAAACTATCTCTGCCCCATTGGACAACGAGTCTGAACGCCGTGCATTGTTGAGTAATATACGTTCTGAATTAACTTCCTTGCCATTGAAACCTTTACCTACTATGTCACCCGGGTTTAGCAGCTTGCCTCATCCATTGGCAATGTTGCTCAGATGTATCTCTAAGTTTTCCGTTAATACCACCAGTGACGTAATTTCATTTTTAAGATTTTTAGTTGAATTTCAGGATCATGCTCTTGTGTTTTCTCTTTCTCCATGTCAAATTTTGCAAATTATCTATCCCTATGCAATAAGTATTCTCTCAGACAAAATAGTTAGAGCCATTGCCGAGCAATCATCGATTGAAGACTTCCACGCCCACTCGCTAGCTAACTTCATCCCGGCCAGGGCAAGGTCCTCCCTTATTCAGAAGTACTATTATCGGGTACAGCGCTTGGATGAAAACTTGGCAGATTTCATCCAAGATATTAAGTTCTATACTAGGGTGTTTGCTCTTCACTTCCCGGAGGATCAGATTGTACAAGCTATTGTGGAAGGAATTTCACCATCCTATAGGTCATATTTGTGTTTCGCGGCGTGCCCGCAAACCTTCTCTGAACTTGAAGCATTGGCCGTCTCAGCGGAAGGAGTTAGATACGCCGACTCCTTGCGTGTCGCGAAAGAACCCCCTCCCTCTTTTAGTAATCTTCGGCCTCCGCCTCGCCGCCCAGTCACACCCCGTAAATGTTATGCTTGCGGGTCGCCCGACCATCTGCGCAATAAGTGTCCACTGATCAAGCCGAGTGGGACAAGGAATGGGGCCGGTTCATCACAAGGCTGTTTTAAATGTGGGGCTTTCTCACATATCGCCAAAAATTGCCCAAATTCAAATAGCACCCCCTCCTGCTCAACTTCTGGTGCAAACTCCACCAATGCCAATAATAAAAAATGACTAGTGGCTTCGGCTGAGTCGACTAATCCCTCTTCCCGAGGCTCAGCCCCTGGTAAACAGGTCGTAAATTCAGGGAATGTTCAATCTGCTAATCTATCTTTTGAATGCCCCAAAGAATGTCTTCGGATTGCGGCGGATACCCCCGCACTTGTTCCGCTCCTTAAGATTGAGTTAAATAACGAGCCTATAACAGCTCTATTAGATTCAGGCAGTGTTTGTTCAATTATTTCGGACCAATGGTATTCAAAATTGCAATCTGTTTGTAATTTACCTGACTATGTCTCTTCTCCTGTTCAATATGTTTCGGCTAATTCATCTCCATTGGAAATCCTAGGTGCTGTAAATGTCAAAATTCGTATTTTTAAATTTACATGGAAAATCAAATTGTTTGTGGCTAAGCACTTGTCTTGCCCCATTATATTGGGAGCTGACTTCATTTCTTACACTGGTCTTGTGCTCGATCTCCAGAGTAGGTCGTGCACATTCAAATTTGCGTCCAATTGTAAAATTCCCTTGTTAAAGTGTAATTCTGTATCATGTTCATCTATTTCGCCTACCCAGGATGAGATGTTGTTAGACCTTACACATCTACCTGAGGAGCAGGCTGATAGTATTCGTAAATTATGTCAGTCATTTCCAGAGGTGTTCTCTGATACTCTTGGTGTTACTGACCTTATTGAATACAAAATTGAGGTCACGGATTCAATTCCTGTCCGTTTTCCACCTTATAGGCTATCTCCACCTAAAATGAAGGCTCTGAAAGAAATCATCGATCAGATGTTGAAGGATGGTATTATTAGGCCCTCTAAGTCGGCGTATTCTTCGCCTATTTTTCTAGTCCCGAAACCCCAAGGAGGCTTCAGGCCTGTCATTGATTATAGGGCTCTCAATCGGAAGGTGGTGTTGCAATCTGTGCCCCTTCCCGACCTTCGTTCTTGTTTTTCATGGTTTCGTAAGGCCAAGTTCTTTACTATCTTGGACTTGAATCAAGCCTACAATCAAATTCCCCTGGCGGATGAGTCTAAACATCTTACAGCGTTTGCCACGGACTGGAATTTATACGAATACAACCGCGTGCCTTTCGGGCTCCCCACGGGAGCAGCTGTACTCACCAGGCTGCTAGATAGGGTCTTCTCCGACATCAAATTTGAGTATTTGTATCACTACTTGGATGATGTCGTCGTATTTTCGGAGACATTTGAAGAACATCTAGATCATCTGCAAGAAGTTCTCAATCGCCTTCGTAAGGCTGGGTTAACTGTCAAGTTGTCCAAGGTTGCCTTTGCTAAGCCCTCTATGTCATTCCTAGGGCATATTGTGTCACCTGATGGTGTCGCAGTCGATCATTCTAGAACACAGGCCATCCGTGATTTTAAACCTCCCAAGGACATCAAAGGTATCGCCAGGTTCATTGGTATGGTGAATTTCTTCAGGAAGTTCATTCCTAACTTCGCTAATAGAGCGGCGCCCTTGAACCTTCTTCGTAGGAAAGGCATCAAATTCGAGTGGGGCCCTTCTCAACAAGCCGCTTTTGAAGATCTTAAATTAGCTCTCTGTAATGCCCCTGTCCTTGCTATGCCGGATTTCTCAAAGAAATTCATCGTCCAAACTGACGCATCGTCGTCAGCAGTTGCTGCAGTCCTTCTTCAAGAGACTGAACTAGGGAGGCGACCCATCGCCTATGCATCTAGGACTCTATCGGCTCAAGAATCCAAGTACTCCATATATGAGCTCGAAGGTTTGGCAGTCTTATTTGAATTAGAAAAGTTCCGTCTCTATCTGGAACAAGTCAAATTCGACCTGGAGACAGATAATCAAGCCTTAAGCTGGGTCTTAGGTAGGCCGCGTCGTACTGGTCGTATAGCCCGTTGGGCCATCCGTATTTCTGCCTTCCAATTCGATGTCAGGCATATCCGAGGTACCGAAAATGTTGTTGCTGATGGACTCAGCCGTATGTTTTCCAACGAGGTCGAGACCCATAATCCGGTCGATAGTTCTTCACCTCCCGAGTCCATGCTATGTGAGGTTAATGCCATCTTAACAGATGCTCCCATGCTCTTTAGGGATATCGAGAAATACCAACGTGAAGATCCGACGCTGGCTCCGATAATGGAAACCCTTTCTTCTGGGGAACATGTTGTCCCTTATGTTCTGAGGAATGGTGTTTTATGTTGCCCATCGAGGCATGATAAGATGATGAAAGTTGTCGTTCCAGCTGTTCTTGTACCTATGATCTTCAAGTATTATCATGAGACCCCATTAGGAGGGCATCTTGGAATCTTTAAAACTCGTGAAAAGATTCGTGAAAGGTTCATCTGGAAGGGTATGGACGGTGAAATCCGTGAACTAGTAAAAGCTTGTAAATCTTGTTTGCTTAGTAAACCAACCATGTCCACCAAGGTAGGTCTTTTGTCTTCGCATCAAGCGTCGCGCCCCATGGAACGCCTGTATATTGATTATGTAGGACCCTTCCCCCAGTCAAAGGGAAATGCCAACAAGTTCATCTTTGTATGCGTAGATGGTTTCACAAGATTTTCCTGGTTATTTCCGACTAAGCTGGCTACCGCTCAGTCCACCATTACTTGCTTAAATTCTATCTTTGCTTCTTTTGGTCCGTGTCAATATATTGTATCTGATAATGCTAAGGCTTTTACATCTAATCTATTTCGTAAATTCTGCTTTGACCTGTCCATCTCTCATGTGACTACTTCTGCTTATTACCCTCAACCATCTCTGGCTGAACGGGTTAACCGTAATCTCAGGTCCGCGCTTATTGCCTATCATCATGAAGATCATTCCAGGTGGGACACGTCCCTGCATTGGTTAGCTTTTGCTTTGAATTCGGCGGTTCATGAATCACATAAATTTACTCCAGCTTCTTTAATGTTCAAGTTTGTTCCCAACACGCCGCTCTCTAACCTCTGGTCTCTGAGTGACATTCTACCTGAGACAATAGATCCGGACAACATTAAAGATCTTTGGAAGAAGGCTAAGGCCAATCTTAAAGTGTCTCATGAAAAGGTTAGGGAAAGATATGATCGTGGACGGAGACCCACCCCTTTGAAGGTAGGTGACCAAGTAATGGTCAAGAATTTTCTTCCCGCGGGCAAGCTTGCCCCCAGATTCCATGGGCCGTGTACTATTCTAGATTTCCTTACGCCGGTTACGTTGTTATTAAGTAATCCAGCCACCGAGAGGATATTTAGGGTTCACCTGTCACAGGTGAAACCGGTGTAACTTCTGTGCTAATATGTTTCATATTATTTTGAAAGAAATCGGAAGGTTATAATTTTTTTTAGTTTTCACCTTTAAGGCATTCTGCCCCTTCTATAATATTTTGTTTTATAAGTAAGCAGTTTGTAAACCTCCCCCGAGCAGCTGAACTGCCATCCTGTCCTTGATACGGCCATTACCACGCTCCCGTCCCCTGCTCCACTACACACAGTGGCTTGCTTATATAAAATGCCATGGATATCTGCACGCCGCTGGCCCCTCAACCTCTCCACCAAGTCTGTGCCCTCAAAAAAGATGATGGACCAACAAATTCTGCCGTCTAGCTTTAATGTTTCAGTGCCCCCGCAGCCGCGCGGCACTGTACCGCTACTGGAACAGAGGAAGGGCCCCCTCTCTTCCAGCGAGGTCGACCAGTGTACGGCGAGCCGGAGCCCTCCTCCCGGCCAAGGCTGATGTGCGGCGCACGGCCTGCTACTTGCCCGCAGCCTGTATATGTTCACCGCGGGCGCGGCGTGCTTCAACACCACTGCTCCCCTCACAGTGCGGGCGAGCGGTATCTCAGGGTACTTGAGGGGCCCGGGCGGCCTCCTCTGAACGCAAGCAGTGGCGGTTGGTCTGGCCGTTAAAATCATCAATGTTTGAAGTACATATCCAGCTATATGGACATTCCAGTTCAATTTTACTACCTTTTCTTGGGAATTCAACAGCAATATTTGGTGGACTTTGAAAATTTTCCTCAACTTTAAAAACTAAAGTTTTCCTTCTGAATTCAACTTCTACAAACATAAAGACTTTACTTCACCAGATACAACAAAAATTTTGAAACTGAATCAAACCAAATTAAGAAAATCTTATAAATACTTCTGCAATTAATCTCCATATCAGCATCAAAACTTGAACCTTATTTTCAAACAAAAGTTTATGTTCTTCTGTGTTACCCCTTGGAGGAACTTTTGGGGGGGGGGAGGTCTGTACCGGGCGGTACACCTCCACGCCGCTAATTTAAAATGTGCGCCAGTTGAAACTCCTCTGCTGGAGGAAGTCTGAACTTTATCGACGGTATTAATTTTCAAGTTTCTCAGAAGATGTCACTACTTGGAAAGTTTGGAGTTTTTGAACTGTGCCACTTTTGATGTATTTTTGTTTTACCGGTAGTAAGAAGTGTGAACTTTCTCTTCTAGAGGACACTACTGAAGAACTACAATAGTGCACCCTAGTGCGAAGAAAAGAACTGTTCTTTTGGAGAAAATTTAATTTCAAAAGTTTGTTCTTTGTTAAATTTCCTTCTGTCATTGTTTAAGTTGGCAATATTAACCCTTTCTTTCCCCTTGTTTTAAATCCAGCCAATCCCGAATTTCTTTAATTAATTTTCCACCAATAATATGTTTCTTCTTCGTATTGTGTAGGGGTTTTCTCGGTGAACCAATAAAATGATTGTGGGTGGGTGTTTTCCTTCCTGAAACGCCTCGAACTTTCCGCGATAGTATATAAACTGCTGATTTTAGGGTCTCTGTGCCACTTCAGTACCATCTTTCAGTGTGTAAAGTACATAGCAGGGGGCGGGGAGCGCCTCTTTCTTTGGGGAGCAGTTCTACACCAAGGTAATGGCCTTTTAATATCTTCTTTTCTTGATAGCTCAGCAGTTTAACTCTCGGGGCGGGTCCGAAGCGTTTCTACCATGTAACCTTTTCCTAAAATGTAACGTCTCTTAACTCTATTCTCTTTAAAGTCACATATTGGGATAGAGAGTGCTTAACCCTCTCGAGCTCCCACTCATATTATTTATTTTGAGGTGAACTTATTTTTCACAACCGATTCTTCCTTAATATAATGTAAATTGTTCTTTTCTGAAGTCACCTCTGTAGTATGGGATTAGCCCTTGCATTAACGGCCTAATGCCAAGTAGGTTTTAAATAAAGTGTATTAGGAGTGCGGAGAGCTTCCTTTCAAGTTGGTATTTTAGAGGCCATATAATTAACCTTTTCTCACTTAATAGGCCTCAGTAGATTGGGTATTTTACCCCTGTGTTTATGTCCGTTGAGGACAGCTTGAAGGTGGAGTTTGGTGTGGCCTGGGAGAGGCCTAAATTTGAGAGCGGGTCGCTCTTTAGTGTAAATTGTTGTTGTTGTACGCCTCGAGGAGGCTTTACTGTGTATTTGGAGCAAGTGCTCCGGGGCTTGATTGGGGTCTTCTGCCCCTCTGTTAAATCTTGTTTTGAGGTAAAGTTGGGCTAGTTGCCCAAGAATTGCGAGGTCGGGGCTCGAAGCCCAAATCCTGTAAATACTGTAATTGTACTTTTGTTGCCTTGCTACTCTGTACCTGCCATTCGTGTTATTTCTGAATTTTGGAAAGAAAATATAACCTTGTTAAATTTTACATTAACTTTAATTTCGTAGTTTGAGACCTATTCACACCCGCACCTTCTTTCACCTCTACCTACCATGGAAATCTCCGTAACAATAATAATAATTGTTACGGGGTTACCCGTGGAATGCAGAGGTGAAAGAAGGTGCGGGCTGGAATGGGTCTAACTACAAAGCCGAGAAATGAATTAAAATTTCATTAAAGGTTATATTTTCAAAGCAGCCAAATTTAACAGTTTTGATATAGAATTTCCAACTTTAACCAATAACAACAAGTAATAAGGTACCAGTAACAAAATTTAAGTCTAGGAACGACAAGATTTGGTGGTATAACAGAACTTAGGCTTCAAGCCTTCACCTTACATTTTCTGAACTCTCAGCTCACAAACACATATTTACCAAAGGACAGAAAACCCCTAGTAACGTGGAGCACTTGCTCCCACCTTCAAATATCAAGCCTCCCTGAGGCACTTTTACCACAAATGAAAGAGCTAACCCGCTCTAAATTTTTCAAGCTAATAAAGGTAATACCAAACTTTTACACATGATTGCCATCAAGGCACAACTTACAATGAAACAGGGGTATCTTGTACCCAACCTATTGGGCCTTCGTTGAAAAATAATAGGTTAAGTAATTGGCCCAAAATGCAAAACTGAATGGAGGCGTAAATTTGCACTCCTACACGAAACTACTTAAAACCTAAGAGGCACTAGGCCGATGAAGCAGGGGGCTATTCCCAAACTATGGAGGTGACTCGTATACAGAATAAATTTAATACATAACGGAAGAGTAGAAGAACGATTACGAAAACGTAGTCACCTTGAATTCAAAATGAAAGGGAGCTCGAGAGGGTAAAGCACTCTCTATCCCCGATTTTCAGTTAATGTTATATGAAGATTTACAAAATTTTACATGTTTAAGAGATAGGTTACATATTAAAAGAGTTTCGGACCTTCCCAGAGGGTTAAACTGCTGAGCTAGCAAGAAAATAAAGATGTTAAACGGCCATTACCTTTGTGAAGAGCTGCTTCCCGAAGGAAGAGGCGCTACCCGCCCCCTGCTACACTTCCATACACTAGGCTAGATGTTGTTCGAGTGGCCGAGAGACAAGAAAATCTGCAGTTTTTATACTCTCGGAGAAGATTCGAGACCTTTCATGAATAAAACAGCCACACCCACAGGCTTTTATTGGCTAGCTAAAAGTTACACAACAAAATTGAAGAAGAAAGACACGATTGGTCAAAAATTAATTACAGAAAAATGTGATAGGCTAACTTCAAAACTGGCGGAAAGAAAATCTTAATATTGCCAACCCACAAATGAAAGAACGACATTTAGTTATAGGAAAACTTATGAGTACAAACTATCTTCAAGAAAAGTTCCTTCACTTCCCACCAGCGTGCATGATCATAGTTGTTAGCAGAGACATCTCTACGAGAATGTCCACACTTCTTGATCAATGGAAAACAAAACAAGTTGAAATCCACACAGTATTGACAACTTTGTAATCACAAAATTTATGGTAGTGACATCTTCCGAGAAAACTTATAAGTTGATACAGTTGTTAAAGTTCAGAGTTTCAGAGGAGTACTTAAAGGCGGAAAATTCAAATGTGCGGCGTATAGGTGTACACAGCCGGTACAATAATAATAATAATAATAATAATAATAATAATAATAATAATAATAATAATAATAATAATAATAATTCATCATGAAACTGATCATTAATTTGTGCCGATTAATTACGACGAAAAACGACCCTTCGTGTGAAACGTCGGCAAAGGTTAGCATATAATCATCCCTAATGATAAATGATAATAATCAAATATAGGATGATAATTGAAATAAATGATAATAATAAAATAATTAATGGTAATCACAAGATATGATAATGATTAGATAAATAATGACAATGATAATTATTTAATAATCATAGGAAGATATGATAGGGACAGTCTTCATGTGTCGAAGTGGTCGGAACCAGATGTTGGTTTTCCACATGGGTGATAGTTGGCGGTATGTGCGATTTAACCCACGGACGGCACATGTCTTAATTATGCGAGTATAAATAGGAACCTTTCCGTACGTCTTGTCGTATTGAAAAATGTAAATATTAAGATAAGCTTTGAGTTGACGAGGTACCTCTGGCATGTTCGTAATTCTGGTTATATTAGGCTAGAGTTTGTCCGTACAATTAGATCCCGTTTTAGATACGATAACATTTCCACAGTGGGAATCCGGCCTACTAGAATGTACATACCGGTAGTGACTCATATGCAACGGAACGTGGAGATGACAGTAAATAGTTAACTCTCATGCCCACGTCTCCGAAGGAAGATCTCCAGCGCTGAAACGTCCACTCATACGGACGTGGATTCGATCCCCAGTGACCAATGGGACGAATTCACCAAAGATTTCTCACTACCAGAGTAGTGAGGTGAATCCAAATTTATGTATTCTTTTTCAGGATGGACATTTCTAAGTGTAATAATTGTCATCACTTGCAGTGCGAATTAAGTTAATAAATTGCTCCTTATTGCAATTCAATAGGAAAGAGTTTTCATATCTTTTTATTGTAGTTAGTCCAGTTTGCCCATGGAATTTAAGTTGTCACTTCCCAGTCCTATTGTAGAGTTCTATAACTAGTATCTATGAATGAGCCCTCCCCCTTTACCTTAATTTGCAGCCCCGTTCATCCCTGTGTTCATTTGGTGCGCCTATATATATTTTTTATTGTTATTGATTAAAAATTTTAACATCTTTTAAGAACTGATCACCCTTGAGATTAAGGCTAGTCTGGGACACAGGAGGTGAGCGGGTGCAATATATAGTTAGCTAAGTTTCTTGTGTTTTTTACAAGACAGGTTATCCCTATTTATGCTCTAGAAGTATTTTATATTTTATTGTTAATTCATGCAAAGCAAAGCAAAAAGCAAAGTTACCTCCGTACAGGCCATGAAGGCCCTTGGAGGAGTGGAAGGAATAGGCTTCCACCATTGTTAACCTCGGCACGTGATGGGGTAGAGTGGTTAGCTCTACGCCCCGCCGCCTTTGCCCCCAAGAATTAAACTGGTACTCATTTTTGGTGTAGGCTGAGTGAACTTCAGGGCATATGCACCTCCGGAAGTGGAAATCTCGTTTCTTAAATTGTTTTACGACTTCCTGACTGGGATTCGAACCCACGTCCTGCCTGGCGAACCGAGCACGCCTTTACCGACTCGGCCAGGCAGCCCCTTGTTAATTCTTGAGCTCACTTTGTTGTTGTTACTTTGCTTATACTGTATGTTGTTAACTTATTTGCGAAGAAAAAAGACAGTGTGAAAAGATTGATAAAGACACAATGCAATTTGAAGAGTGGTGTTCCACTTGCAACTAACTCGTCCAGCCCTGACGCCCGGCCGTTTCATTAAAACTACCCTTTGCTATTACAATAATAATGTTGTTTTTACGTCCAATTAACTTTATTCGGAGACGCAGAGGTGCCGTAGTTTCATCTCGCAGGAGTTCTCTTACGTGCCGTAAATCTACTGACACGAAATAGGCGTATTTGAGCAGTTACAAATACCATTGAACCTAGTAGGGAACGAACCTGTCATCTGGAGCTCATCAGAAAGGCAGTGCTTCACAGTGTGAGCTACTCACCCCCACTTGGTGAAGGGCGCGCAGCTGTAAGCTTGCATCCGGGAGATAGTGGATTCGAAACCTAATGTCGGTAGCCTCGAAGATGCTTTTCCGTGGATTCCCACGCAAATGCTGTGGCTGTACCTTAATTAAGGCCACGGCTGAATTCTTCCCACTCTTAACCCTTTCCTGTTCCATCGTCGCCTAAAACCTATCTGTGTCGGTGCGACATAAAGCGAATTGTAAAAATTAAAAAATAAAACAATACTCAGCCCTGTGAATGACTCCACGCTGTCTATTCCAGCGGGTGGGGAATCCTACCAGCCTGACTCACAATAGAACAATATCAACTTTACTGGCTTCCCTATTACCCGTACTCACTGCTATGGATAATTGTTGTTTGTTATTTTTTGTTACACGAAAATCACCCCGTGTACTTGTGGTGTTTGTTTATATTGTTATATCTGTACTGGTTAATTGCGAATGGCTTGGTGTTAAAGAGGGAGGCTACGATGGACCATTTCGAAGACATCGGAGGCCGGGATTTTAACCCAATCCGCTTGTCATGTGTGTTCTCAAGGCTTAGTGTATCCCATTACAGTACCTTAAATCCGTTATAATTTCCTGGCAGAGTTGCGAATCACACCCAGGCTGATCAGGCTGAATGGTAAACCCCAGATTACTGTGGCCGCTACAGTGGAATTAACTTGATGTGTGTTGGATAAATGGGCTATGGACGGTGCAGGAAAAATTGTTTTAGGGTGTGTGAACATAGCGAATTATATGTGACAGCTTTTGGAATTAGAAAGGTCTTAACTTCAGTTTGAGGGATTAGAATTCCTCAAATTTCTCCTTGAAGTCATTTTTCTTCCACTTTACACTTAATTATCTTAAAGGGGAAGTAGAAACAACTTTACAAGTCAGAAGAAACACATTTTTAATGCTATTCTCTTCCATATGGAATATTCCTTCGTTCTACGTCTGGTGAAAAATGAATCTCCACTACTTCTAAAGATAAGTTTGCAAATGCCCTTGTTTGTCATTTATCATATCCAACTCTGTTATATGTTTGTTGCGTATTTTCCATAACATTCAAATTTTACACATGGTAATCATTATAATTCAAAGATCATTGAAGTTTATTGCATGAAATATTGCGTGGTAGTGTATTTTGTTTATGCAGAATGTTCCGGGAGGAACAGGAAACATATCTAGAAGCAGTAGTGTGAACTATTTCGAGTAAAAATGATCATATAAACATGTGTACAATTTACAATGTGTGTGAAATTATGGCTGTTTATTGTACGCATGATAACGACCTTACTAAATTATTAAAGACACACAAATGTTTAATTTCTGTTTTTGTGATGGATGAAAAGAAATGTCTACGGAGAGCATGTAAACGAAATAGGTCAATTGTTCGCTCGCATTTTGCATAGTTCTGCCATTATTAAAAAACGCCAAAACGACCTCCGACGACCTACAATTACTGCTATTGGCAAGAGCGCTGAGAAGTGAACTGAAGTCGGTGGTAAGATATTTGAACATGTACTGTGAACTGCTTGAGAAGACGTAGGTATCTGCATTAATTTTTGCATGGGTAAGTGATTGAAATGAAATGGCGTATGTCTTTTAGTGCCGGGAGGGTCCGAGGACAAGTTCGGCTCGCCAGATGCAAGTCTTTCGATTTGACACCCGTAGGTGACCTACGCGTCGGGATGAGGATGAAATGATGAAGACGACACATACACCCAGCCCCCGTGCCAGCGAAATTAACCAATTAAGGTTAAAATTCCTGAACCTGCCGGGAATCGAACCCGGGACCCCTGTGACCAGAGGCCAGCACGCTAACCATTTAGTCATGAAGCCGGACGGTAAGTGATTTGTGTTGAACTATTGCACATTATGTAAAGATTTTGCGTCCATAAGTCGAGAGGTTGAACTGTTGCACATTAGTATGGTTTTTAATGTCTATAGAAACATCAGTATGTCATTTATGTGTGTTTAATCACTTTTTGAAGGTTGTCTTTATCTGTATCACACACAAACATTGCACATTGGATAGATGTTTATGTGACCTTTTTACCTGAAATAGTCCATAGTATATCATCCCAAAGTATCTACAATTTCTCCTCAAACACTCCGCATGAACAAAAGACTTCAAAATTATTTCTTTGACACAGGTAACTCAACTCCTAAAAATAATGCAATAAAGCGAAAAATTGCTATGAAAAATAACGATTAAGAAAAAAGAGGCATTTTTCAACGGATATGTTCCAATTTCTAGAGTGCGTTGTTGGTAAAATTATTTAAAACATTTCAGCAAAAGAATGATGCTGTAAATATTCATTGAACTGTAGTATTTATAGCGCAAACTCCACTTAGCTTGAGAAAATTACTAAACAATTTGCATAAAATTGACAGGTAATTGTTAATTTTAAATCTCAACATTATTTAATGCGATGAATGTATGTTAAGCTCATAAAAGTTTGTTAAAGTAGAATTTATAGTTGTTAATCTAAAAAATTATGAACGTTACACCATATACGCTAGAAAAATGAGTACTACCTCATTAAAAAATCACTCCAAATAACGTGTTGTTTACTTCTGAGACTGCTGATGTACATGGTTATTATTCTTGTGGATATGGGGTGTTCAGTGTTACGTGAGGTACGATGATGTTTCACTTAAACTTCTGCGCTCAGCCCAAACTAATGACATGTCGCATGGGACAACTTCCTGACATTGTTCATTCCACAAAGTTGTTATTCACATAGGCCTGCTCGTTCAAAAAATAAAGCAATATTTAATGGAATTCCGGCTCCATGGCAAACTGGTTAGCACGTTGGCCTTTCGTCCAAAGGATCTCGGGTTCAATTCCTGGCCGGATTGTGGATTTTAACTTTTATTGGTTATTTCTTATGGCTCGGGAACTGGGTGTTTGTGCTGTCCTCAACATTCCTGGAGCTCATATACCACAAACAACACCGTCCTCCACCACACTAAGACGCAGCCCACCCTAGTCGAAATATCTACCGTACCGGCTAGCGATAGCCTCATGAAATAATAATAATAATAATAATAATAATAATAATAATAATAATAATAATAATAATAATAATAATAATAATAATAATAATAATAATAATAATAATAATAAAAATAATAATAATAATAACATAAAATTACACATTTGTCATTATTTGATGGAATTGCTGCATGTCTCCGCGAGGTTGTGTGAGAATGGGTGAATTAAACACTATTTCGTACACCTGCTATGATTGGCAGTGTGATGTGTTGTGTGTATACAGGCTGAAAGGGAATGTTGTGCCACGGTCAGATGGTATAAATGGGAATTATATTTGCAAGTCATACCTAGAAAACATTTTTACTTTTCGGACGTGCTGTGATGGTACGTTATGAAACACAATACACTGATGTAAGATAACACAAAAGGCGCCGCAGTACAGTGGCTTGTCTCCGTATGCTGCGAGTCACTCTATTCGCAAGGGCAAGCGACCTGTTGTGACAAACACAACTCATCAGGACGAAGCTCAGATTAGTAGAATGTAACTTGATGTTTACAAACACTTGCTGTGTGGCGTAGACACAGACACCAGTGCCGTGGTTGTTTCACGGTCACCCATATGAAGCGAGTACGTATGTGTCTTAAAACACGCGTCTTGCGTGCGATGCAAAGCAAAACGGAAAACACTGACACATGTCTTGTCGGGAAAATAACAAGATGTTGACATCTGTACCATACTGAAGAAAATACACTTCCTATACACCCGTTATGTTTTCGGTATAGCATTGCCTTACATCCTATATAGAGTATGAAGAGATGTGTTTTAAGACGAACATGAACACTAACTCTCCCTGAGGTGGCCAAAATAACTCAGCCGTCTGGAATTCGAACCCAAGTCCCTCTAAACCGAAGGCCATGACGCTGACCATTCAGCCAAGGGGTCTGACACGTTCCTTTTTTGCTATTTATTTTCAGTATTACTGAAGCAGATAGTCTTATGGCGAAGGCCAGAGCTAAGACTAAGAAGGAAGCGACGGTGGTCTTAATTAGGGGACAGCCCCCAGCATTTGCCTGGTGTGCAAATGATAAATTACGGAAACAATCTTCAGGGCTACCGACAGTGGGCATTATTTCCTGAATGCCAACTACAGCTACATGACAAAATCCGTGTAGTCAGTTCTCTCGGTTCGGTTATTACTATTATATTATATTATTATTAAAGCATCCTTGTAGTTTTTCGTGACTGTCGTTATCGTGATCATAGTCATGGGACATCCTGTTTTACGTGAAAACCGAACCACAGGGACATAACTTTCAATTTATGCATGTGGACAATGTATTGACAATACGCTAATGTTAGAATAATATACAATATTTACTTCCTCACGAAGCATAGAACATTGGAATGCAAAGAAGTATATTCATCACAATTCAAGCAATGTTGTAAACCAACATTCAATAACTTTGTATCTGAGATCCGGGATAGTTCAGAAATTGCAATTTTTCGGCATTCTATGTATTCCAGGTGTACGTGCTACCCCAGCACTTTCAAATGAATTTAAATTAAATTTTCTATTCAGTTAAAAAAAAAGTGTGGAAGAGAATGTTCTAATTTGGCGGATTTAGTCCTCTTCTTAGGACTGTCTCGCCTGACATTAAGTCTCATTGAAAGTTTTATTGGCTTTGTGATACGTTACTAATCACTAGGGCCCGTATTTGTATGTAATATCAACGTGCGGAGTATGTACACAAACATTTAGTAAATATCAGACAAATATGTAATTACATATGTAATAGTATTAATGCACAAAGTTTGCAAAAAAATGTTCGTATATTCCTTTTATTATGAATGGTTAAGGAATGTGAAAATAAAATTGTTTTCAATACCTCCATATTTTGTGACAAATTCATTTTTGTTGCTGTAGATAATTTATATTGTCTACTGCTTTATAATTTTGACAGTATAAAAATAATCACATTAAAGGCACAATAGAAATACTTCAAATATTAAAAAATAATATTATGCACTGTAAATCCCGGAGTTTATTACACAATGTACTGTTGCCCTCATGCCCTGAAAATGGAACAACAAATTACTGAATAAAGTTAATATAGAATCTGTCTTTAAACCCAAATTAAGTAAAATAAATAGTACGGTAACTTGTTTATCGTGATGCGCAATGTCTCACCAAGTACAAGTACTGCTCTATGTTTTCCATTGTAATGTTTTGGCGTTGATCTGATAAAATTCTCTTGTAGACTGAGAAGGGACGTCCAACGTCGCAGGAAGTCACCGATACTTATTTTAAGAAATAAAACTAGCTGGGTGAAATATCTTCAGGTTCACCACGAATGATCTTGAAAACAGATAGAGAACATGAATCACCAATATGACGTTTCAATACTGCATCGAGTTTGTTATAAACTCTCACCATTTACAGCCAGATTCTGAGAAAGTGTCAGCGCTGTTTTATGAAGTTGAAGTACTCGGACCTGCTTTATTTCACAAAACAAAGGGTTAGAATACCCAGTTTTAAACGAATATTAAATACAACTTAAGTCATTGAAATATATTTTATACTAGCAAGATACCCGTGCTTCGCTACGGTTTTAAATTGAAAATATTTTCCAAAATTTCACATTTTGGAGAGTCTACCGTCGACTGAACCTGTAAAATACTCCCTTAGTTCGTACGTCAAACGGTTTTGGGGTAACGATTATTAATTTTCTTACCTAACAGACATTTGAACCCTGTACAGAAGAATAGGAATGCTTTTAATCCCTACCTTATTTAACATCTAAGATGTAAAAGAGATCAACCTGTAACATTAGACATTGTACGACGAACAGTAAAAGAGGAATTAATGTTTCTTAGGCGGTGAATGTTTTAAACATTTCACTTAACATCTAGGACATAGAAAAATTAAAATATAAAATTTTAAGGTCGTGTCTGAAACGGTTCCAGAAGAATGGATATTGTGGTTTTTGAGAGTCAACCACCATCCAAATCCAATAGGGTGGAAATATTTTGAAGTATATGATATTTTACATCTAGGACATAAACGAAGAACCTTCTCGTACAATTACAAATTTGTACGTCAACGGTTTTGAAGGGATGAATAATTTTGTTTGCGGAGATAACTTATTTAACACTTTAAGGATGGAATGTTTCAAAATATTTACTAATTCACACGAAGGATTTAAAATACATTCCGCTATTTGGAATTTTTTCTTCGCAGTTAAACGATTTCGGTGGAAAGAAGGAATATATCTGTCTTCGGATCTTAACCCCCATTCAAATTTAAATTTGTCTCAAACTTTCTGTTATTTAACATGATTTGAAATTTTAACTTCGTAATTTAAACGGTTTCATAGAATTAATGTTTTTGTCATCATTCCTCATCCCCCAGTCTAAAACCCTTAGGGGTGTATTGTTTGAAGACCACTTCTTATATAAAATCTGAGACATAGAATTTCGTGTGTATAGAGGGCAGCGCCGATATCTGATAAAGATCGAGATGAAACTACTTTTATTATTTAGGTCTATTATATGTATTAAGACTGTGGAAAGTGATTAGTAATTTTGAGGGATTTAAGTTTTTAATATTATACATTAAACGTGTGCAATAATTCGTAGGCACTATTAATGGTATATAGTCTCAAAAAATATGTTCCTCCACTTGTGTATAGGTTCAAGATTATTTCAGTTAAATCCCTGAGTTTTACAAATAACTTTCTTTGCCAATAAAGGAAAGGAGTTGGAAATTCGGTCGAGTACCTTGACTGTTGTGGAGACTTAGTTTTACAACTTCTACACAGTCCCAATCCTTATACGTGAACTATTTTTAATTATACTGTATTTGACACCTACAACATCCATAGATCGTGTAAAATGTCAAATTCATGCGTCAGACGGTTTGGAGGGATGAATAATTTCGTGATACGTTGTTACCCCCGAGCCAAAACCTCTAGGTGTATTCTTCCAATACCTTTTCTTGTTTAAAATCTAAAACATTTAGGAGCAACCATCATGTGAAATTTTAACCTCGGATGTCAAACGGTTTAATAGAAATGGATATCATGTCATCAGAACTCACCCCCAGTCAAAACCCTTTAAGGGTGTGTTGGTTCAAGACCACTTTTTAGTTAAAATGTAATGCACATAGGAGCAATCATCATGTGGAGTTTCAACCTCGTATGTCAAGGGGTTTCATAGAAATGACTGTTTTGTCATCAGACCCCGAACTCCAGTCAAAACCCCTTAGGATTATACTGTTTTAAGACCACTTCTCATTTAAAATCGAAGATATATAGGAGCAACAATAATTTGAAATATCAACCTTGTATCCTCCTCAGTCCGTATGTAGCATATGCTCTACATGTGGTTTTGTCTACTTACAATAAAACAAAGTAATTTAAGGAAAAAGTAATAATGGTAGGAAAGTCAACTCTGGGTCCTGATGTAGCATATATGCTACACGAATAAAACAACTTAGTGAAACACACTAATTTTCTATGGTAAATTTAAAAAAAATTATTTGAGCAAAATATAACACATAGAATGCATCAACAGGCTCGGGACTGAAGAGGGTATGCTAAGGGGTTCAAGAAAAATAAATATGTTTGTCATCGGACATCACCCCTAGTCAATACCCCTTAGGGTTGCGTTGTTTTATGACCAAATGTTTAAAAATTCTAGGATATTGAGGTGTCACCACCATCTGAAATTCCAACCTCGTACTCAAGCGATTCCTGAGAAATTGATATTTTTGTAATCAGGCTTCACCCTCATCCCCCAGTGGAAACCCCTTATGCTTACATTGTCTTAAGACCACTTTTTATTTAAAAATCTATTATTTATGGGACAACAACCATGTGAAATTTCAAGCTCATATGGCAAACAGTTGGAGAGAAAAGAATATTTATGTTGTCAGCACCCACCCCTAGTCAAAACCCTTAGGATTGGGTTATTTTAAGACTGCATTTATTGAAAATCTAAGACATACAGGAGGAGCCATCATGTTAAATTTCAACCTCATATGTCAAACGGTTTTAGAGAAAGAAATATATTTGTTTTTGGGTATTAGACCCCATTTTACACTTAAGGCTGAATTTATTTCTAAACATGTCTTATTTAACATCGAGTACATAAAGAAGCAATCATTGATTGCCATTTCAACTTTGTGTGGTCAATGATTTCGGAGGAATGAATATCTTGGTCTATAAGGTTTTACCCCCGCTTTTTTTAGGGATGGCATTCTTTTAAACCCTACCTTAGTGGGTGCCAACTGCATATTATATGCATATATACCAAATTTCACGTGTGTAGCGTCTTGAATTTTAGAGATATAAGTGTCCTCATAAAAATAATTCAACTCCCTCACTTCTTTTAAACTCCCCCTCCGCCCCTTAAGGATTTTCACAGAACAAAAAACTGTTTCTTTATTTTAAAAGTAGATTAATAATACCAGTTTTCACGTCTGTAACTTATTCAGTTTTTGAGATATACAGTACTGTATATTTACTTATTTTAAAAATTCACCCAAATTTTCACTTTTTTCACCTCCTTAAGTTGATTTTCCAAAAACAAAAAATACGTGCCTCTTTATTTCTAAAGGAGATACCAGAGACCTATTTTCCTGTCTGTAATATCTTCAGCTTTTTATGTATAAGCATCCTCATAAAAGGAACTGAACCCACTTTTCACCTCTTTTAACCCCCTTATTGGGATTTTCAAAAAAGGAAAAAACCGCGTTTCTTAATTTTTAAAGGAGATCCTAAATACCAATTTCTACGTCTCTAAAGTGTCAAGTTTTTGAGATATATACATACTCATTTAAATAATTCAACCCCCTTTTCACCCCCTCAGCGATGGAATATACAAAAATCCCCTCTTAGTGAGCACCTACAATTTAATGTAAATGCATTCCCAAAATTTCATTTCCTTCTGTCCAGTAGTCAGTCAGTCAGGACATGTTACTGTATATAGATAGATGGGATTAAATTCGCCAATTATTTCACTATAGTCTAAACATTAAACGAGCTGACACAATTTTTAAATAATTATATCGATATGTATAAAACTATTACATTCTTCATACAATATGTACAAGTATGTTATATTACTAAGGCTGTGTAAAGGTATGTAAGATGAAGCCGAATTAGAACCATATCAGGATCGCAACTCGCCGAAAATTTTCGGTTTCAGTCGTCTGTAAGAAACGGAAAGGAATATGTAATTACATAATAATTCAGACCGTACTACTCACACTCCATATACTTATCTGCTGAACTAACCATATACCTCTACTCCATTACTTTTGAGCTTAATGAACAACTTCAGGGTAACAAAACACAATTTGTAAAATGGAAGAATTTATGTTTTCATATCGGTTAAAATTAGGAAGATACCTTTTCACAGCATGTAACAACAAATGCAATATTTCCCAGAACATTCACACACACTTTCGAGTCTTGGTTGGGCCCAGAATGACTGTCCTAAAATTCAAGATCCTTTGAACGAATATGGTGGGCGTTTTCGTATTTTGGAAGAAGACGAACTGTTTCAATTCCAGTGTGAATTTAATCAGAAAAATCAAGGTTATTCACGAGAATAATACATATGACTGTTCGTCTGGAAACTGAATTCATACATCACGAGTCCCTTGTGCCGAATAATTTGTTGAAAAAGGAAAAACGTATACCCTGTTGAGGAGATGAAAATACCAAAAGGTTCCAAAATATACTGAGGAGTGTCTGAAATGTTTAGCCATATTCTAGAGGACGTACCTGTGCGAGAAAGATTTCTCACTTACGAGACCCCTCAATATCAAAGCACGATCTCGATTAACAAATTCACATTTACAGGACTTAAGCTAAAAGTGACTTCTGCCTGCGTATCACTGAAATTCTGGGTAGTCTTCCAGCTTAAGGATTCCATTAACCTGCTGATTGATTAAAAAGTATTTATTTATTTATTTATTTATTTATTTATTTATTTATTTATTTATTTATTTATTTATTTATTTATTTATTTATTTATTTATTTATTTATTTATTTATTTATTTATTTATTTATTTATTTATTTATGAAAGCTATATAACGGCATGGTGTTCCCATATCTATATATGTATAAAATTACTTGTCCTGACTGACTGACTGACTGACTGACTGAATGACTGACTGACTGACTGATTCATAATCGCCGAGCCGAAACTACTGGACATAGTGAAATGACATTTTGGGGATACATTCATATTAACATGTAGGTGATCGCTAAGGGAGAATTTTTGAATATTCCGTTGCTAAGGGGGTGAAAAGGGGGGTTAATTTTTAAAATCAGAATATCTATATCTCAAAAACCTAAGGGTTTAGAGTAATAAAAATTGGCATTTGGAATTTCCTTTAAAAATAAAGAAAAACATTTTTTTTGTTTTCTGAAAATCCCATTAAAGGGGTGAAAAGGTGGGGAAAATGGGTTGAACACCTTTTATGAGGAGACTTGTATCTCAAAAACTGAAGATGCTATAGTCATAAAAGTTGAAATTTGGAATCTCCTTTAAAAATAAAGAAACATGTATTCTTTGTTTTTGGAAAATCCAAATAATGGGGGGGGGGGGTGAAAAGGGGGAGTGAATTTTTGAAATGAGTGTATCTATATCTCGAAACTGTAAAAGTTTTCAGACGTAGAAATTGGTATTTAGAATCTCCTTTCAAAATAAAGAAACACGTACTTTTCTGTTTTCGTAAAATCCGAATAGTAGGGCTGAAAAGGAGTGATAAATGGGTTGAATGCCTTTACTGAGGATACTTATATCTCAGAAACTGACGATATTAAAGACCTGAAAAAGGTATTTGGGATCTCCCTTAAAAATAAAGAAACACGTATTTTTTGTTTTCGGAAAATCCAATTAATGGCGGTTGAACAGGAGTGACAAATTGGGGTGAATTTTTAGAAAAACTATATCTACACTATATCTCAGAAACGTAAAATGTTACAGACGTAAAAACTGGTATTTGGAATCTCCTGTTAAAGCAAAGAAACAGGTATTCTCGGAAAATCCAATGAAGGGTGGCGGGGGGGGGGGACTGAAAAATTGAAAAATTAATTGAATTAATTCTATGAGGATACTTACATCTAATAAAAACTAAAGTTGTTACAGACGTGAAAATTGGTATTTAGATCTTCTTTAAAAATAAAACGACGCGTTTGGGGGGAGGAATCAACTTTGGGGGCGGGTGTGAAAAGGAGTTGAATTCATTTCATGACACATATCTTGAAAATTGACTGAAGATAATCGGTATTTAGAAGATCCTTTACTATTAGAGAAACAAATATTCTTTGCCGGAAAATTCACTTAAGGAGGGGGGGGGGAGTGTGAAAGTAAGTGAAAAAAGAATGAATTATTTTTATGGGAATACTTATATCTCAAAACTGAAGGTAACACACGTGGGCATTGGTATTCGGAATCTCCTTGAAACATAAAGAAACACGCCTTCTTTTTGGGGGGGTGGGTAAATCTACCCAACCGCGGTGGGGTGAAAACGGAGGTGAGACCAATTAATTTTACTTTTCCTAATGTACTTATAAGAAACCTCCGTGGCTCAGGCGGCAGCGCGCTGGCCTCTCACCGCTGGGTTTCGTGATTCAAATCCTGGTCACTCTATGTGATATTTCTGCTGGACAAAGCGGGCGGGACAGGTTTTTCTCCGGGTGCTCCGGTTTTCCCCGTCATCATTAATTCCAGCAACACTCTCCAGTATCATTTCATTTCATTTGTCATTAATTAATCATTGTCCCAGAGGAGTTAGACAGGCTTAGGCAGCCGGCACGATTCCTATCCTCACCGCTAGCTTGGGGCTTATTCATTCCATTCCTGACCCGGCTGAATGACTGGAAACAGGTTGTGGACTTTCAATGTACTTATTCTGATCATGAACCGATCATTTTTAATATTTCCTGGGTTCGTTTTCAAGAGCCATCTTTTCGTTTGGATAACCTTCTTAGATTACAGTAGATTCTTCTGGCATATAAATAAAAATTATAACACATTTGAAATAAACGATAGGTATAAGATTGACCGTGCAATTGTTCATTTCTATAATAAGGTTAATAATACACGGAAGTATGTCATACGTATCGCCAGAAATCCTGCGCACTTGCCTAAGGGGGACAATGGTTCTGGTCATACTGTCATCAATAACAATGGCAGCAGATGTAATTTACCACCAAGTAGAGGTCTTGCATCTTGCTGTGGGGTCCAGAACATCAATAATAATAATAATAATAATAATAATAATAATAATAATAATAATAATAATAATAATAATAATAATAATACCTAAATTCAACTAATTTCACCCACCCTAATGCTGCTGCTGCTACTACTACTACTACTACTACTAATAATAATAATAATAATAATAATAACAATAATAATAATAATAATAATAATCATAATAATGTTGTGGACCGTCGTCAAAATATGCGGACCGTGCTGGAAACTGGTCCTGGACGGGTAATGACTACGATTGCAGTCCGGCCGCCGGTTCAGTACCGCCAAGGCACCCAAGAAGACACTACGTCTGATCTCCTCAAGGATTTGATCCACATTAAAAATTCTTATAGGAAAACATGGCAAAGATTTAGGGACCCAACTGACCGAGTGGAATACCTGAACCTAGCTCGGGAAGTACGAAATCGATTGCTGGAAAAAAGATTGAAAAATGGGAGGAACGTTGCCGTAATGTCTGAGAGAACGAGTCAGATCGCGAATTTTGGCGGAATCTCTCAAAAAACGAGTCAGATCGAGAATATCGGCGGGTTATATATAAAACGATAAGCATTCAATTATAAATTTCAGTATAATACCGTAGCGAAGCACGGGTATCTTGCTAGTTTAATCTATATATATAAAATAACTTGTCCTGACTGACTGACTGACTGACTGACTCATCATCGCCGAGCCAAAATATTGGACATAAAGAAATGAAATTTTGGGGATACACTCATATTAACATGTAGGTGCCCGCTAAGAGGGATATTTGGATATTCTGTCGCTAAGGGAGTGAAAAGAGTGGTGAATATTTAAAATGAGGATGTCTATATCTCAAAAACTTAAAAGTTTACAGATGTAAAAATTGGTATTTGAAATCTTCTTTAAAAATAAAGAAACACGTATTTTATCGCTTTCGGAAAATCCCATTAAGGGAACTTATATCTCAAAAACTGGAGATGTTGCAGATATGAAAATTGAAATTTGGAATCTCCTTTGAAAATAAAGAAACAAGCATTTTTGTGTTTTTGGATAATCCGATGAATAGGGGGTGAACAGGTTTGACAAACGCGGTGAATTTTTAAAAAGACTTTATCTGCAAATTATCTCAGACACGTAATATTTTACAGATTTGAAAACTGATATTTGGAATTTCCTGCAAGAGTAATGAAACATAAATATTTTTCGGAAAATCCACTTAAGGGGAACTGAAAATGAGGGTGAATGTTTTAAATTAGCATATCTACAGTATATCTCAAAAACTTAACATGTTGCAGACGTGACCTTTTGTATTTGGAACCTCATTTAAAGTTAAGGAAACACGTATTCTTTGGTTTTCGGAAAAGACCCTTAACGACGGAGGGGGGGGGCGGAAAGATTGAAAATTTAGTTGAATTATTTGTATGAGAATGTATATATGTTAGAAACGTGAAAACTGGTATTTGGAATCAGCTTTATAAATAAGGAAACACGCATTTACGGGGGAGGGAATCAACTTGGTAGAGGGGGGGATGAAAACGGAGATGCATACCTTTTACGAGGATACATATATCTCAAAAATTGAAGATGTTACAGAAGTGATAATTGGTATTTGGAAGCTCTTTTAAAGAAACGAGTACTGTTTGTTTTTGGAAAATTCACTTGAGTGGGGAGTGTGAAAGGAAGTAAAAAAAATTTAATACTTTTTCTGGAGAAATTTATATCTCAAAACTGTAGGTTACAGACGCGGAAATAGGTATTTGGAATCTCTTTTAAAAGTAAAGAAACACGCATTTTTTGGTTGGGGGCGGGGGTGGCGTTATAAAGGAGTTGAATTCTTTTCATGACGATACTTTTATCTAAAAAAACTGAAGCTGTAACAGACAAGAAAATTTGCATTTGGAATTTTCTTTCAAGGTAAAGAAGCACGTAATATTTTGTGTTTGGGATATCCACTTAAGGGGTGTGAATTAATTGAAAGATTAGTTGAACACTTTGTATGAGGATACTTATACCTCAAAAACTAAAGATGTTGTAGATGTGAAAAATAGTATTTGGAATCTCCTTTAAAAATAAAGAAACGCGCATTTTTTGTGGGGGCTGGGGGAAATCAACTGGGGCGTAGGCGGTGAAAAAGGAGTTTAGTTCCATAATTGCATTTTATGAGGATACATATACAGGTATCTTCAAACTGCAGATCTTACAGTCGTGATAATTTGCATTTGGAAGCTCCTTTATAAACAAAGAAACAAGTGTTTTTGGTATTCGGAAAAATCACTTAAGAGGGGGGAGGTTGAATGGAAGTGAAAAATTTAATTCTTTTTATGGAGAAACTTATATCTCAAAAACTTCAGTTTGCACACGTGAAAATTTTTACTTGGAATCACCTCAAAAAATAAAGTAACACGCAATTTTGGACGGGAGGGAAATCAACTTAACGGGCTGGGGTGAAAAAGTAGTTGAATTATTTTATCAGGATACTTATATATCAAAAACTGAAGAAGTTAGAGGCATGAACATTTATATTTGGAAAGTCTTTCAAAGTAAAGAAACACGTATTCTTTTGTTTACGGAAAATCCACTTAAGGGGTGAATGAATTGAAAAATTACAGTAGTTGAATTCTTTGTGTAAGGATACTTATATCTCAAAAAATTAAAAATGTTGTCCGGCTTCATGGCTAAATGGTTAGCGTGCTGCCCTTGGTCACAGGGGTCCCGGGTTCGATTCCCGGCAGGGTCGGGAATTTTAACCATCACTGGTTATTTTCCCTGGCACGGGGGATGGGTGTATGTGTTGTCTTCATCATGATTTCATTCTCATCACAACGGGCAGGTCGCATACGGGTGCCAAATCAAAACACCTGCACCTGGCGAGCCGAACCCGTCCTGGAATCTCCCGGCACTAAAAGCCATACGCCATTTCATTTTACATTATATGTCAAAAACTTAACATGCTAGAGACAAGAAACTTGGTATTTGGGAAGTCCTTTAAAAATACAGGAACCTGTACCTTTTTGTTTTCGGAGAGGGCACTTAACAGGGGGTGAAAAGCAGTGAAATGTAGTTGAATAGTTTTTTTAGGATACTAATATCTTAAAAACTGAAAATGTTACAGACGTGAAAATTGATATTTGGAATCTCCTTTAAAAATAAGGAAACATGTATTTTTTTTTTGGAAAATACACTTAGATGGGGGTTGGGGAAGGACTGATCAACGAGTTGAATTCTTTCTATGGGAATACTTATGTATATCTCAAAAACTGAATATGTTACAGATGTGGTAATAGATATTTGGAATCTCCTTTTAAAATATAGGAACATGTATTTATTTCTTGACTTGAGAGAGGACTGTTTCTCGCATGTATATTTCTATGTCGCATGGTTGTCTTAGCCCGAAAAGGTAATACCACAAACATGGTTTACAAAGAATTTCTGGGGTAAATGAAACTCAATTCTTGGGTGAGATTTTAATAATAATTTATATAATGTAATTTGCTTTAAGTCCTACTAACTACTTTTACTTTTTTTCGGAGACGCCGAGGTGTCGGAGTTTAGTCCCGCTGGAGTTCTTTTACGTGCCAGTAAATCTAGCGACACGAGGCTGACGTATTTGAGCTCTTTCAAATACCACCGGACTGAGCCAGGATCGAACCTGCCAATTTGGGGTCAGAAGGCCAGCGCCTCAACCGTCTGAGCCGCTCAGCCCGGCGGGTGATTTTGTATACTTTAGGAATTTTCAGATAGTCTCTTAGTGCAATGCCGATGAACGATTACTCTGATCAAATTACGAAATCCACGCGAGCGAAGCCGCAGGTAATTGCTAGTATTGTATATAGGCGGTCCTCACAATCTTAAAAAGTTTGTGGTCCCCTGTGTTTTGGTATAAAGCGAGTTCGTGAAAATGTTCAATCACTCCCTGACCTATATCCGTGCTGAAATATGATAGCATTCTGTATTAACAGAAGTGTATGCATTCCGGGTTGAGCACTCATATTTGCAGATAAAAATCTAATTACTCCATTGTATCAAGCACTTGACTGTCCGTCCCTCGTCAAGTGGGACAAAATATTGCGGCTAGGACATGATAATCAATTTTCAGTGACATACGCGTGGATCTAAAAAGAGAACTCCTGAATTAATAAATTTAAAGAGGAATTTTGGCGTGGGCTGGGAAGTGGTTCATTTGGTTCTGGAGATGAAACCACAAGTGGGATCGCTGACCAGCCGAGTATCTCGATGTGAGCTAAAAACAGAAATCGGTCTGTGGCCGCCCAAGCCGTATGCCAACAATTCCCTTTTTTTGGCTCCACAAGAAAAATGGGCATGATTTATACAGTAACAAGATCAACCATCCATTGTTGTTTAGCAGTAGACGTTGTATGGATTAATTTTCTTTCTTCGAATACTTAATAAAGCTATTTACTGCGTTCTACTGCAGTCTAGATATGTCTTGACAACTTCATATGGCTGTCGAAGTGATACCAGGTTGGAACCTGAGCACTATTAGGACAGAAAACTGTTATTTTTACGTATTGTCTTGAGATCTGTCATTCTACCCAATAAAAACATACTTTCGTCAGTAATATAGTCTTCTTTCTCTTCGTAGCCTTTTCCCAATTACGTCAGGTCGGCGCTAGATATGGACTAAGACCAGCTTTAAGACCGAGTACCTTTCCTGACACCAACCCTGAACAGAGGGATGCAGGTATGTAAATGAAGATGTGTATTAAGAACACACAAAAATCCAGTCCATGGGCCAGAAGAATTAACTACACACAGCTTAAATCCCCGGTTTTGTGAGGAATCGAACCAGGGAACCTCCAAACTGAAGCCCATTCCACTGTCCATCATCTAACGAGCCTTACTGCTGAGTAACAGAGGGTTCCTTGTCTATTCTTACAGGTTTTTAGTCCCACTGTATTAGGCACCTCTCCTCGCACACTTCCCGAGAAATTCCTTGGCTAGGTCGGTCTCAGATGGTAAAATATTATTTGTGTCGGGTCGAGGTCGGGTCATCGTAGGAATTTATTGGTTCGGTACGCGTCTAGGAGCTAACCAAGTGAACCAAAATAAAAGTCAATACTTTTATTCCCTGCAAGGTGTCTCAGTAGGAAATGTTAGCGGTATGGGTGGTTTATTATAAGCAAAAATAATAACTTGCTATGGACTGACAGAAGTGGGCTGTTGGATATAATAATAATAATAATAATAATAATAATAATAATAATAATAATAATAATAATAATAATAATAATAATAATTTCGTGTGGCTATTTCTAGCCTTATAAGGCAGACCTTCGGACGAGGGTGGGCTGCATCTATCGTGTATGAGAAAGTGCATGTTATTTTCATGGAGGATATGTTGTGTGTGGTGTATAAGATACAGAGGGGTTGGGGGCGGCGCAAACAGCCAGTCCCCAAGCCTAGAGAGTTAATCATTTAAGATTAATATCCCGGACCCGGCCAGGAATCGAAACCAGGGCTCTCGGAACCGAAAGCCATTACGCTGACCATTCAGCCAGGGAGCCGGACACTGTTGTGATGATAGCAGTTTATTATTTCTAAATTTGGTTGCCGGGCTGAGTGGCTCAGACGGTTAAGGCGCTGGCTTTCTAACCCCAACTTGGCAGGTTCGATCCTGGCTCAGTCCGGTGGTATTTGAAGGTGCTCAAATACGACAGCCCCGTGTCGGTAGATTTACTGGCACGTAAAAGAACTCCTGCGGGACTAAATTCCGGCACCTCGGCGTCTCCGAAGATTTTAAAAAGTAGTTAGTGGGACGAAAAGCAAATAACATTATTATTATTACTAAATTTGGTTTATCCCTGGTCACCTAACGAACTGAGCTACACACCCAGCCGAAAATATATAACATACGGAGCAGTATCATTATCAGTTGTCATAGACAACCCAGGTTTCTCTGAAGAAATGTACCAGCAAAATGGGGAGTGAAGAATTTTCCTGTTGCTTTCCTCATCGACCCAGAAGTTGCTATTGCGTATCAGTCTGTGAAGCTCAGAATGTATTACTTCATCTGGCCCTGTGAGTGGCACTTCGACATGATTGAGTACAATGTGGTCATGAAAGCTAAACGTTCAATTAGAATGACCGGGCGAGTTGGCCGCGTGGTTAGAGGCGCGCGGCTGTGAGCTTCCGTCTGGGAGATAGTGGGTTCGAATCCCACTGTCGGCAGCCGGGCTGATTGGCTCTAAGCCCAAGTTAGTGGGTTCGATTCCGGTGATACTGAAAGTGCTGAAATGCGCCAGTCCCGTGTCTGTAGATATACCGACACGTAAAGGAACTCCAATGGGGCAAAATTGCGGCACCTAGACGTCTCCGAAAACGTAAGATTCTATAGTGAGACGTAAAATTGTTATCATTGTTATTTACATACATAGATAAATAAATACAGACACTTCTCCTCTTGCTCTCCATACAGCTCAAAAGTAATGGAGTAGAGGTATATGGTTAGTTCAGCAGATAAGTATATGGGAGTGTGAGTAGTACAGCATACATACAGTTATGCGTGTTCCTTTACCTTTACAGGGGATACCAAACACCAATTTTCACGTCTGCAACCACTTCAGTATTTGATATATAAGCAACTGAAATTAAAAAAAGGAATTAAACTCTTTCTTCACTTCTTTTCATCCACCCAACCCCGTAAATGGATTTTCCGAAAACAAAAAGTACGTGTCTCTTTATTTTTAAAGAAGATTCCAAATACAAATGTTCACGTCTGTAACATCGTCAGTTTTTGAGGTAAAAGTTTTCTCATTAAAATAATTCAACTCCTTTTCCGTGCTTTTTACAACCCACTTAAATGAATTTTCCGAAAACAAAATAATATGTGTTTCTTTATTTTTAAAAGAAGATTCCATATACAAATTTTTACGTCTGTAATATGTTAAGTTTTTGAGGTATACTGTAGATATGCTCATTTTAAACTTCACCCCCTTTGTCATTCCTGTTTACCCCCTCTTATGTAGATTTTCCAAGAACTAAAAGTACGTGTCTCTTTATTTTTAAAGGAGATTCCAAATACCAAATTTCATGACTGTAACATCTTCTGTTTTAGAGATATAATTATCATCATAAATGGTATTTTACCCCTTTTTTCACCTTTTTCGCCCCCCTTGAGAAGATTTTCCAAAACCAAAAAATACGTGTTTCCTTATTTTTAAAGGAGATTCCAAATATTAATTTTCACGTCTTTAAACTGTTGAGTTTTGAGATATGGGTGCACTCATTTTAAAAATTAACCCCCTTTTCACTCCCTTAGCGACGGAATATACAAAAATCATCCCTTACTGAGCATTTGCATTGTAATATAAATGTATCCTCAAAATTTCATTTCTTTGTGTCCAGTACTTTTGACTCAGCGATGATGAATCAGTCAGTCAGTCAGTCAGTCAGGACATGTTATTTTATATTTATACAGATGTCGATAGTACCCACGAGGCATGTCCAACCAAGCTTCTCTACTATGGCCTTCAATGAAGGAAATGAGGTCAGTGGTGTATCCAGACGTGTGACGTGTCTTCCAATAAAGCCATGAAAGTGCTGTGTCGCGTTGAAGAGTTCGTGGGCCAATCAATATGTTAGAGTGAGAACATTGCTTCTCAATCACACACCTGCACAGCACTGTGAACTGTTACTTTTAGAAGCCCATCAATCGAGAAGAAACACAACATTCATTGCCGAATCTTTCCTCTGATTGTTTCCACCGATAGCAGTGAGTGGTCATATTTTTTAACTGACCGCAAAATTAAATTACTTGTGTGCGCTCACATATCCGCGCGCACTTTACAGTATACTTGGTTTCAATACTGAAAGATGTAAGGGTAACAAACATACTTCTTGCAGAAACTTCATATTCATTTCCTTCTTCATATCGTTCTTGGAATATGACATTTAACGTATAAGGCATCCAAAACAACAACAATAAACATTTCGAAAAACATGTCCCTGAATTCGGGCTTGGTCCCTTTAAAGTAAACAACAACGGTGATGACTATCACAACATATTCGCCAGGTAGGAGCAGTGTGGGGCGATAACTTGGAAGAATATCCCCTTAAACCAACAATCGTCATCACCACCGTCATAATCGTCATCGCCATTAGCGACTACTGAGTGCATTGGCCGCGCAGCTGTGAGCTTACATTCGAGAGGTAGTGCGTTCGATTCCCACCTTCGGCCGCCCTGAAGATAGTTTTCTGCTGTTTCCCCATTTTCACACCAGGCAAATTCTGGGGTTGCTCCTTAAGTAAGGCTAGAGCCACTACCTTCCCACACATACATACATACATACATACATACATACATACATACATACATACATACATACATACATACATACATACATATATACATAGCCGGGCCGATTGGCTCCGAGCCCAAGTTGGTTTTGCTTTCCATACAGCTCGTTCTTGAAATATGATTCTTTTAACAGAATAAGGCATTCAAAACAACAGCAGTAGAAATAAACGAAAATCTACGTTGTGCTAGTGCAACATTAAACCGTTAGCAAAAAAAAATCACCATGCGTATTCTACATGTTAAATGATTATTATCGTAATCTTAGCACAGCGGATAGTAGGAGTAAATCCCATATTGCGCATTTTCAGCAGAAGAATGAGCTGATAACCCAAGCGAAAACTACTTCCATAATAATGGTACCATATCTTGACGAGAAGAGTACATTTCTAGGCTCGGGGCTGGATAGAATAATAACGGCGTCTGTCCGCCGAATAAGCCTGGTCCAGGTCTTCCGAGTTGACGCCGTATGAGGATGAAGCCCTACATGTGGTGAAATGTAATGCCGAAGACGGCACAATCATCCAATCCTCGATCCATTGGAATTAACCAAGGAAGGTTAAAATCCTCAACCCTGCCGCGAATCGAACCCAAAACCCTTAGGCCAAACTGCTAACTATTTAGTCATATAGCCTGACAGGGACAGATGGAAGACGGCTGAGCATATCATCACGATTAATATGTGACGCTCCAACATCTGCAGGTCTTCTGGCCGAATAGCAGTTTTATGGCCGCATACCCTTCCTGACGCCAACCCCATGTGGATGTGTGTATTCAATATTGAGCGTTTCTGTGGTGGTTAGTAGTGTGGTGTGTATTACGTGTGACGTGTTTTCAGGCAAACATGAACATCCAGTCTTAGACCCAGAAGAACTAACCATAAGCAGTTAAAAATCCCCCGTGAGGCCAGGAATCGAACCTCGGGCCCTCTGAACGGAAGGTCAGTACGCTGATCATTCAGCCAAGGAGTTGGCTGATTTTTGTAATTTTGTTGTCCTTGTTGGGTTAAATATTAGCTTCATATCTCTTGTGTAGTATTTCTTCCAGTTCTGGAGGGAGAATTGATAATTACTCGTCGCATTCGCGATTTATATATTCAATTTAATACTCATAAATATGAGGTGTACTTTTCTAAGTGATTGAAAAATCATCTTCATGAAAGATTTTTACTAAATATTTGTCGGCGATTCGCCTCCGAACTAAGGTCCATTGACTAAATTGACTGAATGACGTTCTATGTGACGCTAACCAATGTGGGGCATTCTTGACCCTCTGACCTCGATAAGGTTCCAGTGTGGAGCTGTCATTAATGTGACTAATACTGCTATTAGTGACGTTTGCCGATTTATGATGAGACGTTTGGGAGCTAAGTAAAAATAACCTTACGGAAGGTAGGGACGAACGTGCGCAGTTCGTAAAACATAGTTTCTTTAATTTAGCGAATGTTTTATGCGAGGGAAGGGCTTGAAGTAGATCGCGTTTACCCCTTGGCATATACTACCCGCCGTACCCAGCTTCAGGCAGTATGGATGGGTTGAAATGAAATAGCGTATGGCCTTTAGTGTCGGGAGTGTCCAAGGACAAGTTCGGCTCGCCATATGCAGGTCTTTTGATTTGACTCCCGTGGACGACCTGCGCGTCGTGATGAGGAAGAAATGATGATGAAGACGACACATACACCCAGCCCTCGTGCCAGGGAAATTTACCAATTATGGTTAAAATTCCCCACCCCGCCGGGAATCGAACCCGGGACCCCTGTGTCCAAAGACCAGAACGCTAACTATTTAGCCATGGAGCCGGAAATGGATGCGTTAATGGCCAAGAAGAAGTAATTCTAAGTACATCACTGCACTACAGCTGTACATACCACTTCACTGAGGTTTCAGGATGTATGTATGTGCAATGTTGTATGAAAACGTTCTACGTGCAGGAATGGAAGGTTTTCACACCGGAAAATATTGTAATGTATGTCACCAAAGTTCTAAGTAGTTTCTGAGCGACAAAGAAATTCAAGTTCGTCATTTTGACGTCATCCGTATTGGGTGCCCTGCCACTGATCTGCAGAAAAGATATTTGTGCCTGTCTTCCATATACCTTGTCTGTTGACCGGTAGCGAGGATGTCTCCTACGGTGAGGCCCCAGTTTCAATGCCCACTCAATCCAAAGAATTTAATTCTGGGCTGAGTTCACTCAGCCCATTGAGAGTAACTGAGGGGAGCCAGTCGACCCATTGGTCAAGGCTAAGTTATACGGCTCAGGATGCCGTTACGCTGACCACGTGACTGCAATATTTGCAGGCAGTGGTCTTCCTGGGCAAGCACTACGTATTTAGTCCCAAGGATGATCGAATATCCAGCAGTTCCACCATTAGCTGTCACAAATAGCCCACGTCTGAAGGCACGTAGTAGGGATTTCGGTGTGATGTAACTTCCCGTTGCTTTCCTTACTGTACCAATCTCACAAGCCTGTATACACCAGCAGACCATACAAGCTATACTACTGAGCGAGTTGGCCGCGTAGCTGTGAGCTTGCGTTCGGGAGATCGTGAGTTCGAATCCCACTGTCGGTAGCCCTGCAGAAGATTTACTGTGGTTTCCCATTTTCACTCCACGAAAATGCTGAGGTTGTACCGTAATTAAAGCCACGGCCACAAACTTCCCAATCCTAGCCCTTTCCTATCTCTCCGTCGCCGAAAGCATTCGATGTGTTAGAGCGCGTTGCTAGTGGCTTTATGTCGTACCGACACAGATAGGTCTTAAGGCGACGATGGGAGATGAAAGGCCTAGGAGTTGGAAGGAAGCAGCCGTGGACTTAATTAAGGTAAAGCCCCAGTATTTGCCTGGTGTGTAAATGGGAAACCATCTTCACGGCTGCCGACAGTGGGATTCGAACCCACTATCTCTCGGATGCAAGCTCACCGACACGTGCCCCTAATCGCACGGCCAAATCGCCCGGTGGGGAGAGGGAAAGAGCGACATTGAACAAGTAGCAAGCTGTACTTCAGTACGTTAAAGTGACTGACTTCACTGACTGCATAAGGAATTATCTTACTCATACCTCCGCTACTTGAGAAGTAACACCCGTAATATACCGTATCCCATACCAGAAGACAGTGCTCCGGCGTGAGTGGCGCAGCCGGTGGTTGAGTGCTAGCCATCTAAGCCCAAGTTAATCGGATTGATTCCGGCTCAGTCCAGTGGTATTGAAAGTGTCGATAGATTTACTGCCACATAAATGATCGCCTTCGGAACAAAATTCCGACACCTCGGCATCTATAGTAAGAGTTGAAGTGGTTACTGGTACGAAAAACGATTATTATTATTATTATTATTATTATTATTATTATTATTATTATTATTATTATTATTATTATTATTAGTATTCACTGTATCTCACCAAAGATGGATCGGGCTTAATCGTGAGGTATTTGTGCAATGTTGGACATTATGATGTAACCCAGGCGATGGTGTAAACTGTTATCGTCAGAAGAGTTGTTTACCAAGCGAGAGCCAACTTCGTAGCGGTCAGCGATCTTCTACCTAGTTCTCGGACGTCACCTTGCTATTCACGTCTAGTCTTATCTCATACCAGGCCGACTCATTGTGCCTGGATCACTGTATAACCTTTAGATATATATCTCCAACGTATATTATAATGGTCAACGCGTCTCTGAAGGGGAATCCACGAACCAATACACGTATCACATATGATACAAGAAGCTTTCATATTTTTTAACTTTGATTGCCCAGTGGTTGGCTGAACTGTGGACTGTTAGTACAATTTGTTGATGAACAGGAAAAATTGAAATGTAAGATTTGATTTATATTATGAAAAGGTTATGAATCAAATATACGCACTTGCCCTATATGTTACATAATTGCAAACTATAACGAACATTTATATCTCTTTTGTAAAATTTCTTTGTTGACAACCGTATCTTTATTCCTTATGTAGCTGTGACTACTGTAAGTTAAATTCGTAGATAGTCATGCTTTGAGTATTCTATTTGTTAGGTTATAATTTCATTATTAATTACTTATTTTGATATTATGTATAATGTTTTAAACACAGTCCGCCACTGTGGTGTAGTGGTTGGTGTGCTTAGCTGCCACCCCCGGAGACTCGGGTTCGATTCCCGGTTCTGCCAAGAAATTTGAAAAGTGGTACGAGGACTGGAACGGGGTCCACTCAGCCTGTGGAGGTCAACTGAGTAGAGGGGGTTCGATTCCCACCTCAAATATCCTCGAAGTTGTTTTCCGTGGTTTCTCACTTCTCCAGGCAAATGCCGGGATGGTACCTACCTTAAGGTCATGGCCGCTTCCTTCCCTCTCGCATGTCTATGCCTTCCAATCTTCCCATCCCCCAGAAGGCCGCTGTTCAGCATAGCAGATGAGGCTGCCTGGGCGAGGTACTGGTCCTCCACCCCAGTTGTAGCAACAACCAAATGCTTCACGCTTCAGGTCACTGCCTGTGAGGCGCTACAGATGGGATCCGTGGATGAATCTTGGGGAGAAACCAAATTTGGACGGTAAACTGAAAAATAAAAAAGTAAGCGTATTATCACATTTAGCAGCCGAAGTACAATATTCTTGATTTGTGTATGTCCATTCATTTTTTACTCATTCACCAATATCTATTTCAATATAAAAACTTAATTAGTAAATATTTAGGTATATTCTATTCTATATTATCCGAGGAAGGTGGTCCTATTGTACCTAAATTGTGTTAGGGCTATCGTTCATAACAATACAATATTAATGATTATTAATATATTAGTTGAAGAAAATACTGTATAAGAATATTACAAAGAGTCATTATACATTGTATAAGAAACGGATAAAAGCTGAAGTGCAACACCTTTTCAGAAATATATCACAAACTGGTGGGGAAAAGTTTATATTGCAGCAATTGAAGTGTCATAACAAATTGTTCCTTTTGGTAGCGTGTATTTGACAAAACGAAATTAAATGAGCTACTGTTTGTTCTGATTGGCACCTACACTTCTGGTAATTGTGTTTTAAATCGTTTAAAATAACTTCTAAATTTACCATGTCCAGTCATAAGCAGTGTAAGTATTAAAGTGGGTTCGAAGAAATGTAGCATACGTTTAATAGTAAACACTCGGTTTTTTAATAACAGCGTATGGCCTCCGGAGAGGCATTGTGCAGGTCTTTCAAGTTGATGTGCATGGGCGACTTGCACCTCTATGGATATGTGCCGAACCTAGGATGAAGTCTTACGTTGAAGACAGCACAAACACCCGGACCCCGAGCCAGAATAATTAATACAAGAAAGTTAAAACACTTGCCCGGCCGGGAATCGAACCTGTGGCCCCTTGCACGAAAAGCCAACTTGCTAACCAGCGAGCCACAAGGCTGGACAATAACGTGCTGTTAAGTAGTAATCAACCTGGTTGGCTGTAAGAGACTGCCCCTTGTCCTTACTCTCATCAGGATAAACAGAGTAAATACAAATAGTCTAATTCAATCAATCAATCAATCAATCAATCAATCAATCAATCAATCAATCAATCAATCAATCAATCAATCAATCAATCAATCAATCAATCAATCAATCAATCAAAGCAGTTTAAGTACTGAGGAAATTTTACTACTAAATTAAAGAGTAGTCCGCCTGTGTAGTGTAGTGTAGTGGTTAGCGTGATTAGCTGCCACCCCCGGAGGCGCGGGTTCGATTCCCGGCTCTGCCATGAAATTTAAAAAGTGGTACGAGAGCTGGAACGGGGTCCCCTCAGCCTTGGGAGGTCAGCTGAGTAGAAGTGCTTTCGATCTCCACACCAGCCATCCTCGAAGTGGTTTTCCGTGGATTCCCACTTCTCCGGGCAAATTCCGGAATGGTACCTAACTTCAGGCCACGGCCGCTTCCTCTCCTCTTCCTTGTCTATCCCTTCCAATCTTCCCATCCCCCACAAGGCCCCTGTTCAGTACAGCAGGTCAGGTACTTGTCTTCCTGTCCAGTTGTATCCCCCACCCAAAGTTTCACGCTCCAGGACACTGCCCTTGAGGCGGTAGAGGTGGGATCCCTTGCTGAGTCCGAAAAACCAACCCTGGAGTGTAAACAGGTTAGAAAGAAAGAAGAGGAAAGGTAAATATTAATTAAAATAATGCACGTGTAGGTTAAGGTCAGTTTTCTATCGAAGGCTGGACACCACTTATTATACATTCCCTATTTGTTTTACATTTGATTTAAATTCAACCCGTTGCTGATTTATTCTAAAGACTTCTTGGCTGAATGGTCAGCGTAGTAGTGTTCGGTTCAGTGGGCTCGAGGTAAATTCCCGACCAGGGCGGTGTTTTAACTACGATTGTTTAATTCTTCTAGAATGGGGACTGAGTATTTGTGTTTGTCTTAATACACTTCTCTTCATACACACCACACTAACAACCACAACACAAACACGCAATAGAGTAGTGAAATATCCTTCCAGATATGGTTAGCGTCAGGAAGGGCATCTGGCCGTAAAACAGTGCCAAATCCACATGTGCAAAGCTGTTCGCATCTGCAACCCTAGGGAAAAGCGATTGGAAGACTACAATTTGTCAAAATAAGTTTGTATTTATGTCCTCGGATAAAGACATAATAGGGCATCATATTCATCCTAAACACCGGGCTGAGTGATTCAGGTGGTAGAGTGCTGGCTTTGTGAGCTCAAGTTCATGGTTTCGATGCCGGCTCAGTCCGGTGGTATTTGAAGGAGCTCAGGTACGTCGGCACATACCAGAACTGGTGTTAGTTTCTTGTCCTCCCGCCCGGAAACACATATTTATGATGTTACTACTCTTGTACAATGGGTTGCTTACGAGCACTTGGATGTCGACCAAGGTCGTATTTCGTAACCACGTAGTTTAGGGGTACGGAGGGTTTGTAATTCTGTGCGCAGGGAAGTGTTGTGTTACTGAAATATCCTCGTAAGCAATTTTGCCAGTAACATACAGTGGGTAAAATACATATAGTTTTCAAAGTGATATTTTACAGTAACGTCGTTAACGATTTTTCTTTCGACATGTCTACGTCACTGTGTGAGGTGATAATGAAAATGAAAATCTACAGCCTGTTTCCAGTTATTCATTTGGCTCAGGAATGGAATGAAGCCCCATCTAGCGACGAGTTTAGGAATTGTGCCGGCTGCCGAAGCCCGTCGCACTCCCCTAGGGCAATGATTAATGACTGATAGATGATATGAAATTATATTGGAGAGGGTTGCTGGAATGAGAGGTGACACATAAAACCGGAGTACCCGGAGAAAAACCTATTCCACCCTCGCTTTGTCCAGCACATATCTCACATGGAGTAACCGGGATATAAACCACGGAACCCAGTGGTGAGGGGACGGCGCACTGCCGCCTGAGCGACGGAGGCTCTTGTGAGGTGATAAATTAAGGCATAATTATGACGCACACTTAATTATTTTCCTTTGTAAACAACAATAGTGCCGGGCTGAGTGGCTCAGACGGTTAAGGCGCTGGCCTTCTAACCCCAACTTGGCAGGTTCGATCCTGGCTCAGTCCGGTGGTATTTGAAGGTGCTCAAATACGACAGCCCCGTGTCGGTAGATTTACTGGCACGTAAAAGAACTCCTGCGGGACTAAATTCCGGCATCTCGGCGTCTCCGAAGACCTTAAAGAGTAGTTAGTGGGACGTAAAGGAAATAACATTATTATTATTAACAACAATAGTAATATTTTCATACAAACATGTTGCATTCAGGTATAGTACAAAATTAGTCCCCACTAACATTTTTCGTTACGGAGTGACTTGTTCAAGTTGCTAGGGTCACGTAACTGTGAGTTTTCATTCGGGAGATGGTGAGTTCAAATCCCACCATCGGCAGTCCTGAAGATGGTTTTCCGTGGTTACCCATTTTCACACTTTGCAAATACTGGGGACATATCTTAATTAGGGCAATGGCCGCTACCTTTGCAATCCTAGCCATTTCCCATCCTTTCGTCGTCAAAAAACCTTCGATATGTCAGTGCGACGTTAAAAACGCCAGGAAAAAATAACAATGTTCTACCAGTCTACCAAACACAAATGTATAATACATCATTGTTTACAAGTAAATGTAGAGGTACCGAGCTCGATAGCTGCAGTCGCTTAATTGCGGCCAGTATCCAGTATTCGGGAGATAGTAGGTTCGAACCCCACTATCGGCAGCCCTGAAAATGGTTTTCCGTGGTTTCCCATTTTCACACCAGGCAAATGATGGGGCTGTACCTTAATTAAGGCCACGGCCGATTCCTTCCCACTCCTAGCCCTATCCTGTCCCATCGTCGCCATAAGACCTATCTGAGTCGGTGCGACGTAAAGCAACTAGCAAAAAAAAAAAAAAAAAATGTAGAGGTCAATAGATCGCTTGCAGGGCGACTTGAGCACCGCTGATAAACGCAGAACTGTTTCATTATGGCAAGAAGGTGCCATGTATAGTAAAATTGCCATTTAGAGGACTTCCTCTCATGCAGCTGTCTAGTATGTAATTATTAAGTGCGAATAAGACGAGATCAGGTCTACCTAGAACTCTTAACAGACAGGGAATAACAGTATGCATTGTTGCAAGTGCGCAAGAACTCGAGCACAGAAGGAAGAAACTGCGACGTCAACGGGCAAGGAAGTGACACAGCAGAGAGTAAGAAAGTATACTGTTCATTCATATAGCTGGCTACAAATGCCGAGCAGCAAGAAAGATGCCGTTCATCAGCGAGCGTAGCGAGGTGAAAATACTAGAATTTTCACGTTCGTATCATAAGGAACCATTGGAATTCTGGAAGAAGATTGTGTTTTCTGACGAGCCCAGACGGCCGAGGGTTTGTGTAACATAACCCACACGAAGAACTTTACTACGAACTTAATAAGAATAAGAATAAGAATAATAATAATAATAATAATAATAATAATAATAATAATAATAATAATAATATAGCGGGCGAGTTGGCAGTGCGGGTAGAGGTGAGCTTGCATCCGTGAGATAGTGGGTTCGAATCACACTGTCGGCAGCCCTGAAGATGGTTTTCTGTGGTTTCTCATTTTCACACCAGGCAAATGCTGGGGCTGTATCTTAGTTAAGGCCACGGCCGTTTCCTTCCAAATCCTAGGCCTTTCCTATCCCATCTTCGCCATAAGACCTATCTGTGTCGGTGCGACGTAAAGCCCCTAGCAAAAAAGTAATAATAATAATAATAATAATAATAATAATAATAATAATAATAATAATAATAATAATAATAATAATAATAATGTTATTCCATTTTCGCCGCACTAACTACATTTTTACGGCTTTAGGAGACGCCTAGGTGCCGGAATTTAGTCCCGCAGGAGTTCTTTTACGTGCCAGTAAATCTACCGACAAGAGGCTGACGTATTTGTGAAGCTTCAAATACCACCGGACTGAGCCAGGATCGAACCTGCCAAATTGGGGCCAGAAGGCCAGCGCCTCAACCGTCTGAGCCACTCAGCCCGGCTACCAACCGTCAAACATGGGTGAGGACATGTCATAGTGTGGGAGAACGGCTTCTTATTGTGCCAGAGGGCACGTGGACATTCTCCATGCTAATTTGGAGAGCAGCGGTACAAAATTAGTAATCCCAAGACTCGTTTATTTACAAACAGGACAATGACCCAAAGCATCCAACCGGCACAGCCAAGGAATAGTTGCTGTACAATTTTCGTGAGCACATGCCACCACCTCCACAATCACCAGACGTGAACACAATTGGATATCTTCGGGCATTGTTGGAGAAAAAGGAAAATTTCAAAAAAGCTGAGAGATTCAAAGAAGAATGATCTCAGACTGATCAACAAATGACAGCGAAGCTTGTCGGCTTCATGCCAAGAAGGTTTCAAGACGTAGTGGACGGAAGGGGAATGTACCTAGGTATACAAAGTACTGATGTAAGTAGTAGTGTTACAAAAGACCTACTGTACAAAAAGTTGGTAATGTATGACTTTTCCTGAGATAAGTCATTTTTATTTTGTTTAAGTATAAAAACATAAAATATTCTCACAGTGACCGGTACAAGTTCTTTGTCTTCGTCATGTTATCGTGAAAGAATGAACTTCCTTTTCTTAAATGTTTGTTGGTAGTGCACCTGTCCAGGGTTCCAGTGCATAATAATTTATCTTAATTGGCTTATGAAGTGGCTGAAAGGATTTCTTTGATGAGGCCCTCGAACAGTCCCTGGAATCGAAGTCCATCACCCCTACTTGAGTCTTTACTCGGCTGGCTCAAGAGCTTGGGTATGTGGTATGTCCAGAAAGGGGCTTAAACTATTTAATCGTAAGTAGGGGGAGGAGTCTCAATTATCAGAGGAATACGAATATACTACTAAATGATAAGGAAGATCATCTATTTTTGCAAACACAATTTTCATTAGCTAAGGAAACACTTGTATAATACGCTACGTAAAGGTATGCCGAGATCTTTACCTATGCCATACATTAATTCATAAATTAGGTTTGAGCTTTGGATGTCTCTTTCTGTCTATCTCAGATACGCATATATCACTTCATAAGCTTCACATCACTGAAAAGACATCGAAAAGGGTTCCCTCTCAGAACTTTTTAATACACGGAAGACCTTATCATATATCATATTAAATACTTCACACATATCTTGCACAAAGGCATATCCCCTTTACGGCATGAATTATTTCAGTCAATTTATCCTTCAATTTATATATCACCATGCCCTGAGATCATGTTAGCTGAGGTTTGCTAGAAAATTTCTGAAAGCATTTTAAACCCATGATAGTTATTTCACATTGTCTACGTTAATGACATGGTCTAACTTATCGTACGGAGTATTTACTCTCTCATAACGCCTGCTTTATTGGGATTATCTATGCACTAATATTAACACATGACATTTCAACGATGTTCCTATAAACAATGGACATAGCAATCAACAACCAATATCTTACATCATATGACACATGATAAACACTCACTAGAAGTAATAACATAGCACCCTGCATTGCATCTCCACGCAGAGAAGAGGATCTGGTACGCTCCATCTAATTTGCCACTGGTGGGCAACAATCCTCGCCAGAATTTGGGACTTGAACCTAGGGACTTCGACTTATGGGGGTGTCACAACCTGAAAATCCTACAGCGGTTTTTACTTTAATAAAAACAAAATAAGAGAAAGGTGGGAGGGTTTGATTCACCTATGAAATTGGGGATTTATGCGACGGTGTTGTTTTCTTAATTTATGCATGTCTCCGTTATACTAGAGGAAGAAAAGAGCGAAGAGTGGTAAACAAACTTCGCTAGATCCTCCCGTTACCATTCCCTCATAAAACTGTCAAACGGGTCGGCTGAGACAGCCCGCACTTCTCCCCTGCAGGGCTGAGTTCCAGACTACCTGCTATTCTTAAATATTCATATCATGGCAAAGACACTCTCTTTCTTCCTGTTCATTAAACGTTCTCAGCGTAACATCATATACCAGCCTACATTTGGCCTCAATTATCTTATTCACAAGGCGACCTTCTACATCGCCCTAAATATATATATTCAACAGGGGAACACATATAATTAACACCACTATACTCTCAAAATTACGAACTTGCATATCAGGTTCCGTCTTCTCATTTCTCATATCCCGAGAACACGCATATTTAAATAGAAGATTCTAATCTTCAGAGAGAAAAAAAATCGCGGTTAATCGCGATCTACATAATTCACTTACACCCCCACAGTTGACCTTGCGTTGTCTTGAAGTTTGCAGTCTTAAATCTGTAAAGGAGGAAGTTTTACCACTATGTGACGAGCAATCAAGAATGAATAATCGGAAACTCCTATGATGAATCATAGCGTTTAATTGTAGCTTTAGGACAACTGGATCATAATATGAAAATTTATTCCTTTACATTACGTCACGTCACCTGTAAGTTATGCTAGGGTCTTATAACTATCATGCAATATTCCCCCATAATGAATGAAACAAGTGGTTCAACACCACGAAGAAAATCAAACAAAAAATCTGACAGATAACTACAATCCCCTCAAGCACCGTTATGGCCAAATAAAATTCAGAGTATTTACATGCATGCTACATATTTACGTTACTGTGACTAACTATCATGCCCATATGTTCAAAAATGTACTCAGCACTCAGATATCTGCGATCAGCTTTCCTCAGGGAGTACAGCCATGGATTTAAGCTGCCATTAGGATGTCTTCACATGCGATGGTCCTCAGAATCGTCCTCTATCGATTCACCTGCATGTTGGTTGGATCCTCATCTGGTGTCGGAAGTTCTCGAATATCTCTGCTGTGTTGGAGTAACTGCACAGCGAACCGCTCACGGGACGTCTTCAAACCCGACGCTCTTGGAGGTCAAATATGCAAGTGAGGAAGAACTAATTTGTCATAAATGAATTAATTGTGTGGTGCATTATAACTGTCATGTCTAGGAGTACCCATAAACTCATGCACCCTAGCCCTGTATCGGTATTTGTCCTGTAGCCCGATATTTACACTTTCATTAGCATATCTCAGTTCTCCACAAGTACTTTAATCTCGGAGCACCACACACACTAGCTGGTCACCGTCACAGGATATGAATGTTAGATCTTAATATTTTATTTATTGCTGGTCATTAGTCGACCTACCCCATTTCATTAATCATTGATATGATACACAACTCATTGCGTTTGAGAGAATACGGAGGGTGCTGCCCGATCTACTGAAATGATAGCTAATAACCCGCTCACTGTTATTGTAGGTTCAAGCCTTACTGTGCTATTGAACTATCCTTGTATTGAATTACTTCCTTCATTTAACCTCATTTATACGATCATTTATATAACTCGTATAATTAGGCACAAGCCACTACACTCACTCAGATCAATTTCGTAACTGCACACGTAATAATTCACTTCAATCGACCATCTCCTTTTTTACAATCTCGTGCCGCTTTAACACATAATCGAAGTAAAATCTTATCACATACAGATCATAACAAAGTGGATTAAAGACGTAACAAATATTTGGTACTTAGCGCACTGTCACTCACTATGTGTTGTCATTTATCACTACACAATACTGTTCAATAAGAACCTTCACAATGTGAAACACTGAATATTGAAACTGAATGTTTACTAAAGAATGGGTCTGCTAATTAGACCGAATGCACTGGATATACTGCGTATACTGCAGTCTCGTCACCAGATTTTATAGTGAGAAGCCTTCTTTCTCGGAGAGGGAGTCAGACCGCGCCCCCTTGTCCAACAATGGTCCGTTGAAAGGTAGACTTAAAAGTTGAATTTGATATCAAATTGAAGCCTGTACATCCTTCTTTCCACTGATCAATTTTCGTTCCAAGTCCTTCGCGGGTTCATCTGCAGTCATCAAAGCGTCAGTATCAATTCTCAGTGTGTGAAGCCTGACTCCTGGGGTTTCTAAGTTTTCCTGGTCCTGTCAGAGTCGAACATCTGGTTTCACTCTCTTTATGCCATCAACTATCTGCGTACTTCCCATTATTCTTATTATGTACAATGGCTATCGGCATAACTCCGCATAAAATCTCCTCATTCATCGAAGTCGTAATTCGAAATTATCTATCAAGTATTTCTGAGGTATTAATGTTAATATCATCGAAACATTAAATTTTTAGGGGAATACATAGGGTGATATTTTCTGATATGTTGAGACGACTTCTTTCAGGCTGTTTCGTGACCTCACTTCTCAGTCATGTGACACTTCCCTTGTTCCAACTCTCTCGCTCAGAGAAGGAGCGAACTCCACGTGCACGCGCTTGTACTTCCTCTTTTTCCCAATTACGCGCAACGAGAGGAGGGGCACACGACTCTATGGCGAGCAGCTCGAGTCCGGGAACCGTCAAGAATATCCTCGTTTGGCGGCTATTTAACGTAGAACTGCGCGGAAAACGGCATATTCTCTATACAGGATGTCTCTATACACATATGACGATGTCGTGAACGGTTACAGTAGAGATGTGTATAGTGTATAAATAAATATACCGAGAGAGCTGGCCGTGCGAAATTAAACCACTAGCGAAACAAAAGTATGAATATTCTACCTACTGTATGTCTCTTCACTAGTGTCCAGGTCTTACATAATGTTAGCCGTTTGTGTGAGCTTATAGACATATTGTTTATTGCTTTATCTCCGGAGTGATTTTTAAAGTGTGCCCTCCATATCTCGCAAGGCAGTGCCAGGCGCGACATAAACGATACCTCATTAGATATACTTAGAAATTAATTAGAAATTAGAGTTCATTTGAAATTCGTAGAAATAATAATTAGGCATTATTTAACATTCCATTCAATCCTTCGTGTTTGGGAGTTATAAAATACCAATCAACTACAGAGAATTTGATTAGGCAACCTTTAGCGTAAAGTTAGTGGCGAACATCTGATCACCTAACGATAAGAGGGAGGCGAATTGGTGGAAATGGTCAAGACATTCTTCTTCTTATACTACTGCTCTTCCCACACCTGTAAGGTCGCGGGTACCAACTGCGAGGGATATGTTTATTTGGCCCTGTTTTACGGCCGGATGCCCTTCCTGACGCCAACCTTATATGGAAGGATGTAATCACCATTGCGTGTTTCTGTGATGGTCTGTAGTGTAGTGTGTTGTCTGAATATGATAACGCAATTGTTGGAATAAACACAAACAACCAGTCCCCGAGCCAGAAGAATTAATCAAACACGATTAAAATCTCCGACCCGGCCGGAAATCGAACCCTCTGAACCGAAGGCGTCGACTCAGCCAATGAGTCAGGCGGAAATGGTCAAGACATTAATATATCTAAACATGTAAATTGCTACGCTCGCTTAGGATACGCTGGCTAGGAACAAATTATCCAACTCTACAAAGCAGATATAAGGGAGCTATCTAATCGTGTTCAGAGACCACAGCTCATTACTTACTGACTTCTGGAGGGAATTTACGGTAGTAATAATAATAATAATAATAATAATAATAATAATAATAATAACAATAATAATATTAATAATAATAATAATAATAATAATAATAATAATCCACAGCCGGTTCCCAGTTATTCGACCGGCTCAGGAATGGAATGAATGAAGCCCCATCTAGCGGCGAGAATAGGAACTGTGCCGGCTGCCGAAGCCTGTCGCACTCCTCTGGGGGCAATGATTAATGAATGACAAATGAAATTAAATTGTATTGTGGAGTGTTGGTGGAATGAATTATGACAGGGAAAACCGGTGTACCCGGAGAAAGACCCGTCCCACCTTCACGTATCTAGCACAAATCTCTCATGGTGTGACCGGGATTTGAACCACGGAACTCAGCGGTGATAGGCCGGCATGCTGCCGGCTGAGCCACGGAGGATCAATGATGATGATGATGATGATGACGACGACGATAATAATAATAATAATAATAATAATAATAATAATAATAATAATAATAATAATAATAATAATAATATCTGGTCAACGTCCCTTCAAATAGCATTGACCTTAAAATACACTAGTGCAGGGATGGCGAACCTATGCCACGCGTGTCATTAGGTGACACGCGAACACGATTTCGGTGGCACACCACATGACCATCTTAACATTTTTATGTACGTTTTGTACTCTAGACTATACATATCTCATCCATCATATAGTCATAGTGTTTCAGGTTTAAGAAATAAATACCGAATATCTAAATTTTAGTTCCATTCGAACGTGCATTATGGCAACACAACACCCACAGGTTCGGAAGTCAAGTGAAATAAATGTCAGATGCAGCCGACGAGCCATTCGCTCACCCATATCAAGTGAATTAGTGAAATTTGGCTTGTGTGTGGTTGCCAGCATCGCGTAGTTTTTCTTAGTGAGTAACTGTTTATTGTTGTGAATTTTGTAAGACAAACAGTTGCCAAAAAATGATCCCAATATTGAGATGTGGTGAAAGTATCGCACTTTATTTCCAAACCTCATATTGCACAAATGAGTTTTTTTTTTTTTTTTTTTAGTGGTTAGATATTGGCAGTTTAGAAATGGAGTTGACTGAATTTTAAGAAAGCATGTACGGGTGAAAATTTCGTACAACTTGATGAAGCATTAGTGAAAATCGGGTGTGCTGTGGATGGTGAATACTCTCTCCAGAAGCCGGAGAACTTAATACCTGAACAGTGGAACAGTCTCCCACAAAAGTTTTCGGCCATGAAGAAACTTGCTACAGCGCTACTTACTTTGTTTGGGTCATCATACGCCTGCAAGTAGATATTTTCTACAGCGAACATTGTGAAGACAAGTTATGAACTCAACATAAATGACAAAGCTACTAACTATTTTTGCGGTATTCGCAAAATACGACCATGAAACATGCAATCACATGTATTTGGTATTTTACAATATATTGCACCCGCTCACCTCCTGAGTCCCACACTAGCATTTATCTCAGGGGTGATCAGTTCGAAAACGATAAAAAAATTTATATAAAGAAAATCAAAAAAATATATATATCGGCGCATCAAATGAACACAGGGATGAACGGGGCATGCAAATTTAAGGTTACGGGGGACGACTCATTCATGGATACAAATTTTTGACTCCACAATAGGACTGGGAAGTGACAACTTAAATTCCATGGGCATACTGGACTAACTACAATGAAAAGATATGGAAACTGTTTCCTATTTAAATTGCAATGAGGAGCAATTTATTCACTTATTTTGCATACTACACATGATGACAATTTTACATTGGGACACTTTAATCCTAAAAAAATAAATGACATAATACTTGGATTTTACCTCACTACTCTGGTAGTGTAAAACATCTGGTGAACTCGCCCCAATTGGTTACTGGGGATCGAATTCACATCCGTATGATTGGACGTTTCACCGCTGGAAATCTTCTTTCGGAGACGAAGGCACGACAGTAACTTTTTACTGTCGTCTCCTCGTTCCGTTTGGACATGAGACACTTCCGGTATGTACATTCTGGTGAGCCGGACACCCACCGTAGAAAATGTTATCGCCTCAAAAAAACGGGAATTTATAATACGGACAAACTCTAGCCTATTATTTCCAGATTCACAAACACACCAGGTAGAGTTCATTAACTCAAAAGCTACTTTAATATTTACACTTGTCAATACGACAAGACGTACGGAAAGGTTCATTACTATGCTCTGACCCTGAAAACATGTGCCGTCCGTGGGTTATTTACGTATCTACTGCTAACAATCTCCCCGTGAAAACCCAACATCTGGTTCGGAGCAGTTCGACACAGGATGACTGTCCCTATCATATCCTCCTATGATTATTAAATGATATCATTACCATTCTTTATCTGATCATTATCATATTCTTTGACTACCATCAATTAATTTTATTATTATCATTAATTTCAATTATAATCCTGTATTTGATTATTATCATTTGTCATCCGGGATGATTATATGCCAACCCTTGCCGACGTTTCAAACGAAGGGTCGTTCTTCCTCCTAATTTATCCGCACAATATAATGATCAGCTTCCTCATAAATATTATTATTATTATTATTATTATTATTATTATTATTATTATTATTATTATTATTATATTCGTAACAATGAATCATCGCCCATTAAATATCTTAATTTCCTTTCATCATAAGTATTATTCTCAAATGACTATTGCAAGTTCTTTATCTTCTGCTCCTTCAACTTTTCATTATTATTATTATTATTATTATTATTATTATTATTATTATTATTATTATTATTATTATTATTATTATTATTATATTCGTAACAATGAATCATCGCCCATTAAATATTATTATTATTATTATTTTACTTTCCTTTGTCGACTCACAAACATGATTATTATTAGTATTTTAATGACCTTCCGTACGCAACACAACTCTTACATACTCTGGCTCTTTTGTAATCTGGCTGTCTAATAGAAATGATTCCTAATTAAATTACAAATGATCACCGCAGTGAATGAAATTCAAATAAATGGGTTAGCACAAAAAAAAGGGAAATTAACACTTGAATTGAACTTAAGTCAAAGTATTACGAACAGCATGCATTAATTGAAAGAAATATATCCCATATTTACATTATATACAACAAACAAATACTCAAATTAATTAATCTAACCCATTATTACGTTAATATAAATTAGTTCGTCCGTCTAACAAAAAAATAAAATCATGGACTCGGGAAGCGGACCATGTTAAGTAACCATAATTAATTTACACTGAACCCCGTTTAGTCGCGATAACATCCCCCAATATCAAAATTGTGTACTCATTCCTATGTAGAATTCCATTGTCTCGTAGCAGATGAGATATAGGCCTTACGGCCCCATGGTGATCTACTCGTCCATCATGTCGCACAATACAAATTTAACACAATAAAACACTTCTGGGTGACTACCCATGATTAATACCTTATTACACTATTTTACACAAGAATACTAATAACAAAAAAAACACTTATAGGTGCTCCTAGACCCCTGACACTCGCACAATATACTCTTCATATACGCCCGAAACACACGTCGTGACACATTGCGACGAAATGTCGTTCATTTGAACCGGCGCGTATCGCGTCTTCAACCGGCACTTCCTGGTTTATTTCTAAGCCGTCTTGATAATCGCCCAGCTCCTATAGTTCCCTGCTCGGATAGTTATTCACCGTCTATCTTGAGGTGTTTACTTCAGGCTCCGCACACTGCCTTCCAAAGGTACTATCGGCGTTCCGTTAGTTATTTATTATTTAATCACATGACATTGATTAAATTCAACATACAGTTGTACTGATTAGTTACACTCGGTACTATGGATAATTTCACTGTTCGTATTCATTCTCCTAATAATTCACGCACTTTCAGCTTTAACTGACTTCGAATGCGTCCCGAGGTACTGACTTACAGAGTGAACGTGTCAGAGTCTCAACTACTTCATAGACTGACACGACTGGTGACCGATAACGACGGGTGACTGGTAAGAACTGAGTGATGTGAGGTCCGCTTCTGGACTTTTATGGACGATATGATTTCCCGCCGGGGTCATCCGCGGTCAACTCCTGGAGAGGGGGGTTGGTTATCCTAAATCGGCATATGCAGGCGGATTTGGATCTCTTGCTTCATCCTACTTAATACACTGGCGATACACATTCATGTGTCGTATTCTGAACTCCTATCGTTCGGTGATCATGGAAATATCACTTAATTTCTGTCCTCCACCTTTCGCGCGCTAACTCGGCGTCCCTGATGGCGTGCTCATCTCGACCAATGGCGAGATAGCGTGGGTCATTTCCACGAATTCATTACTTTAATTTATTACGATTACAATTAATCAACATGGGAACGATATCACAAAAATCCCCTCTATTCAATTATGTGGTTGGAATAATTTAATTATTGTTATCGGAGAAGCTAACTGGAGTTCACTCTGAGTTTTTCTTATGTTGGTTTATCTGCGGGCCTGTGATAAATTTTCTCATTGGTCAACACCGCTTCGGTTAGTTTGAAATCTCTTCCTTGTAACGTTGACAACACCAAATGCCTCGGGCGTGGAAAAACTGGCACGTCACATTCTCGGTATTGGTGATACATCTGCTCGCCCTTGGTCCGAAATATATACTCTTTCACTTCCTCGAAGTCATTATTCTGTTGTTGTGAGCTCTAGATTTAATCCTCTTATCTTCTGGCCAAGAAACATTTTCCCCCTAATGACAAGCTTACTGTGTGGCGACGGACAGTCGCGATATGTCCGGGCTATGTTGAAATTCTCCCGTCCACACAAAACTGACACTGCATTTCATTTAATATTTCTATATATCTGTATTTCTCATATCAAAATCAAATCATGAAACTAGGGCCTATCTCATCAGGGTACAATATATGTAATATCATATTATGAAACACAATTTGGAATTAGGGATGAAAGTCGGTGGTGAGTAGGGGTGGAGGTTGTATCCATTACAAACGAAAATAACAAGTGACACAGTAAACAGTTGAGAATAATAATCCAGACTTAAAATGGCACACTAGTTGGAAAAGGTTCGCCATCCCTGCACTAGTGTGTCAGAATTTCGGCCTAAAGAGTTCCTTAACGTTCCATTCAACCTTTCGTGTTTAGGTGTTCTTAAATACTAATACACTACAGCTATAGGAAAGTGTATAAGTGGAAATGGTCAAGACAATACTATTTATTTTATTTATTCAGTTGATTTTTCCTCCGGACTCAGCGAGGCATCCCACCACTACCAGGTCATCACCCAGGCTATTCTATGCTATGCTGCACAGGGGACTTGTGGGCAATTGCCCGGAGAAGAAGTGGGAAACCACGGAAAACAATTTTGAGGATGGATGAGGCGGGAATCGAACCCCTCTCTTCATTTGAACTCCCGAGGCTGAGTGGACCTCGTTTCAGTCCTTTGCCACTTTTCAAATTTCGTGGCAGAACCGGGAATCAAATCCGGGCCTCCGGGGGTGTGCAGGTAATGACACTAACCACTACACCACAGAGACGGACACATTAACATATGTAAATTGTTACGCTCGTTTAGGTTACGATGGCCTTGGACAAAATAATCCAACTGCACGTGTTCAAGCAGTCTGACTATATCTGTCCACCATAACCTGAGCCTTGTGTCTCTCAGTTGGTGGAACGTAGCGGGCTGAGTAGCTCAGACGGTAGAGGGCTGGCCTTCTGAACCCAACATGGCAGGTTCGTTTGAGACTCAGTCCGGTGGACAAAATTCCGGCATCCCAGCGTCTCCGAGCCCAACAAAATAGTTAGTGGGACGTAAATATCAATAACATTATTGTTTAAAATTATAAGATACTATTAATTTAACCCTTATCTGATATTTTTTAAGTCGTACCGACATAGATACGCCTTATGGGATAGGAATGGGAAGGAAGAGACCGTGGCCTTCCAGCCCCAACAGTTGCCTGGCGTTAAATTGAAAAACCACGGGAAACTATCTTCAGGACTGCCAACAGTGAGGTTCGATCTCACTGTCAATTTCAAGATGCGTGACCCAAACCATGCAGCCACTTGCTCGGTTTTTTACGTACAACACACCCTGCAAACATTATTTGACATCACTTATACTTTCATGTCGTATTTCAGCTGGTAGGTTCATAATCCTACTTTTCATGCTAAAGAATGATCTACTCAGTTTGTGGACGTCTTATTTTCCATTACTCAAAGAAATTGTCATTTTCACGAAAGATTTACTCATGAACGCCATGTAGACAAAGGCCTCGTGGTTGTTAAGTTGGACCACTTCCAAATGTTAATGCCATGCGCTGACAATGTCACTCCCGCTCAAAAGCTCCATGGACGCCCTCACAGAACTTTACTTTCTCTGTTGCAGCCTCTTCCGGAACATTAGGACATGATTTTAATTATTTACGACGAATTAGGACAGAATGCTTGTGCTGATCCGGTGATGTACGCTGAACGATTTCCACAAAGAATTGATCCATATTGGCGTACGATCAATCAATATAATTACTAAACATTACGCTTAAAATACAATATGTTTTTAAAATAATACATCTCCTTCTTTATCATCACCTTCTTCTTCTTCTTTCCTATCTTCAGCCAAATCTATTGGGGCCGGCAATTCATGGGGATTTTGCACAGTTTTATGGTCGGGTGCCCTTTCTGACGCCAAACCTATATGGAGGGATTTATTCATTATTGGGAGTGCCTGTAGTGGTTGGTAGTGTGGGGTGTTTCATGTAGATAAAGCGATGGATGGCTATTAAGACGTTAGAGACGAGAAGAAACACCCAGTTTCCGAGCCAGAGAAAATAAACATCCGCTCGGGAATAGACCGTGGGAGGGAGTGTCTGAACCGAAGACCAGGACGCTGACCATTTAGTCAAAGAGGCTGACAAAGGAAATAAAATGCACTAATAGACCTGGACATCCCGTGATTGTAGAGGAACTTGGGACACATCTTACGTACCCACGGATTTACACACAGGACACAACTTACGCGTGGTTTTTACCCCGAGGTGCAACTAACAGTCCTCGATGAAGTTTGATGATGATTCTTCCGTGAGAGATATAGTTAAGTCTTTATCAAAAATTATACCAATTTCGTAAGGTGGGCGGCGGTAAACTGGGAAATACGTTCCCTGTTGTACACACATAGATGGTTTGCAATGTTAGGATGTCCTCCTTCCTAATTCCCATAATAAGCTGCAAGCTGTCCCTTCACGATATTGCATATTGCATTTAATGTGTTCAAGTCTTCTGGTCTTCAATTCAGTGAGCCCCGGGTTTGATTCCCAGCCGTATCGGGGACCTTAACTGCATATAGTTAATTCCTCTAGTGTGGGGACTTTGGTTAGTGTTCGTCTTAATACACTTCTGTTCATCTACATACGTACCGTTCAACCCATCACACTATCAAACACCATAGAAACACGAAATAGTGAATACAACTCACGACATAGGTTTGGTGTCAGGAATGGCAACTTTGAAGCGCTATTTCATGAAAACTTTTTTTAATTGTTAATGGAGATATCACACGTAATTGTAAGTTTAATACTCTCTGCGATATACGCGTTACACTAAAAGCGTCCTTATTATTTTCTTTGCACGTACCCGTTGTCAAGGAACGTAAGGAGAAATGTAATGGGTGTTCAAGGAACCGGTGTCCACAATTGCATACCACACTGACCAAGTTTACACTGGAAACAAGTCTGCTTAGAAACACACTGTCATTTACTTTGTTTACCTTCCTTGAGTATAACTGAGGTCAGTTATTGTTCTCAAGATGTGTCGCTCGGACAAAGATGCATATTGTTCGCCCCCGCGTTCTCACTTAAACTCAAGGACGAGGAATTAATGGGACGAGATTCACTTCATCCACCAGTAATGAGCAATGGAGAGGTGACGCAAGTGACGAGTTAGAGTTTGAAAAGTCATACCGTTCAGTTAATGAGATCAGGAAGAAACTGTATATTTTAAGCCGGAGGTCTGGTTGGGCACCAGCAGATCCATCATCAGTTGATATAGACAGCCCAGGCGTCTCTGAAGAAATTTAGTATGGAAATGGGGAGTTTCCTGGTGATTTCCTCATCGAGCCAGGAGTTGCTATCACGTATCAGTCTGCGAAGCTCAGAATGTATTACTTCAAACAGCCCTGCGAGTGACACTTCCACACGATTAGGCTGTAAAAGGAATGACGTTACTAACATTGAGTACAATGTGGTCATGAAAGCTAAACTTTCAATTACGATGGCTCACAACAGGCGACTAGCGCGCACTTCACAGTTATGCTGGCTGTCGTGATAGATCTGTAGCTGAGAGTCCTGCCAACAGAACAAAAATGACCGAGGCTACCGTAGCTCAATCAAGAGAGAATCTGATCTGAAATCGGAAGGTTGTGGGTTCGATTACAACAGGTGCCTGGTTGGCTAAATCTCTTTAGCATGTACTAGACACGACCTGTTACTAACCATTGCTCATACGTACGTTAAGTAACGTTTATACTGACTGAGACAGATCAGTGAAAGTAACAACATTTTTCTATCCCATACGGAAAGACATAGTGCACTGTAAACCCTGTACCTCACCAGAAATAGATCTATATGTGTAATTGAAATAAATGAATCATTAGGAAAATACACAGCCGGCTTTCGTGCTAATTTTTATATTCAAGATCGTTAATAACATTTGATAACCTAACACCGGGCTGAAAATACGTGAACAGAACTAGCCCAACAAATACTGGCTCGGTATTTAGGCCTAACCTTGTCATCAATGACATCTATAGGGAACAGAAACAAATGTACCAGGCGAAGTAGCAATGCTTGTGAAATAGGAGCAATTTTGCCAGAGAAAGCGTTACTGGTTAACGGGTTGAAAGTATAAGAAGTTACATTGCTTGTGGAATGGATTCCATGAGCTGATGACCTGTACGCCTGCACTCTAATAATAATAATCATCATCATCATCATCATAATTAACAACAATACCATCACCAAGAGTAAGCCCACTTTACCAGAGAAGTGGTATTGTGTGCATTATGAATGGAACCAAATTAGTTAATAGAAGCGGTACCCTACATTTTACGGACGAAAATTAATTACAAGTAGCGGCATGAATTGCAGAACGCAAGAAAATATGTCAAGAAAAGAGGTACGGTTTTGGAATGGAAGAAAATGTGTTACAAATGTGGTATCGCATGTGCAACATAAATAATAGAATTGCTTCAAACCCCTAATAAAGATTCAAAAGGTACTGTAGTATTGAAAATAAGATATTGCAGATACTGAAGGTCACTGATGAGATTTTACAGCAGTCCACTTCACCCTTCAATCCGGAAGTCCACCCAGTCAGTAGTTATCACGTCATCTGTAATCTTTATAGATCCCATCGTACCTCTTCCAGCCAACCGATGGTGTGTCTTAATTTGAAGATGTAATCAGAAATATTTTTAATTAGCTTATCCTTGTTCATTCTGTGAAGGTAACCGTAAAACTGTAGTCCTCGTCTTTTATTTGTGTCAGTAATTTTTTCTATATTACGGTAGACGTCTTCATTTCTCTCTTCATCCAAATATCTTTATTCTTTCGCGGCCCCCAAATTTGCTAACTACTTTCCCTTCTTTCTTTTCCAGTTCCTCCTGTTCTCCATTTCTGTTGTCCGGCTCCATGGCTAAATGGTTAGCGTGCTGGCCTTTGGTCCAGAGGGTCCGGGGTTTGATTCCCGGCTGGGTCTGATATTTTAACATTCATGGGTCAATTCGGATAGCTCGGGGGCTGGATGTGTATGACTTCTTCAGCATTAGAATTCATCACATGTAGGGACCCATCATCACCAATACCTGCGGCAGGCCTCTTCGGGGGCCACACACCATTATGTAACCGCTCCTGTCCAACGTTAAACGTTCTGATCCAGACAATACCTCTGGTTTGTAACATTTGTTTAGTGCTCATTTTTACCTGCGAGGATATAGACCGTTTGTTGTAAAGGTGTTGAGTGATTTTATCAGCCATGCCCATCTCCTTCAATCTCTCTTTGCAGGTTATGTTACCGAGTCCTCTTGACTGGATCCATTCTCCCATACACACTGCCTGACAAATAATTGAAGGACCCAGCAGGGGAGGACGAAATTATATACAACTTCACGTGTTGAGAATGTATGAGAATGTTGTTTCGGTGATTACAATGCCCAGCTCCTTGAATGAATAGTCAGCATAGTGCTCTTCGGTTCAGAGGATCCCGGCTTTGTTTTCCGGCTGGGTCGGAGATTTTAACAATAAATAGATAATTCCCTTGATTCGGAGAGGGGGCTTTTGTACCGTCCCCGACATTCCAGCACCTCACACACCACAAACAACCCTATCCTCTACCACAATAACACGCACTTTTCTATAAACGGCAGATGACGCCGACCCTCATCGTAGGATCTGCCTTACAAGGGCTTCACCCGGCTAGAAATTGCCACACGATATTATACTGATTACAAAATTAAGTCAAATTTACAAAGAACTTGGAACTTGGCAGTACGAGCCCATTTACCGATATGACGTTGCACCCCTCTGGCCAGGATGCATGCTCTGATTCGGTTCGGAAGGATGTCATAAAGCCGCTGTATCCTCTTCTGAGACAAGCTAGTCCACAATTGTTGTAAGTGATCCTTGATATTCTGGATACTGGCACTGGTACGGAGTTGACGTCCGAGCTGGGGATCTTGCTGGCCACAGGAATATCTCATTATCACATAGACTGCTCATAGAGAGAAGTTCAGTGTGTGGACGAGCATTGTCCTGTTGAAAACTGGCACCAAGGTACTGTCGCATGAGTTCCCTCAATTACTACCAGCCGTGGCCTGAAGTCATACCCAATGTCTCCCCACACAATGACGCTACCGGGCGAGTTGGCCGTGCGGTTTGAGGCGCGCAGCTGTGAGCTTGCATCTGGGAGATAGTGGGTTCGAACCCCATTGTCGGCAGCCCTGAAGATGGTTTTCCGTGGTTTCCCATTTTCACACCAGACAAATGCTGGGGCTGTACCTTAATTAAGGCCACGGCTGCTTCCATCCAACTCCTAGCCTTTTCCTATCCCATCGTCGCCATAAGACCTATCTGCGTCGGTGCGACGTAAAGCCCCTAGCAAAGAAAACCCACAATGACGCCAAGAGTAACACACTGGAAGAATGGGATCTCTCTCCAGGTCGCCCCCATACATGGAGACGATGGTCACCCGGCATGGTGCAAAACCGCGATTCATCATTGAACATAATGTGACGCCATTCGTCAGCAGCCCATGCTTCCTGGTTACGGCACCACTCCAAACGCAGCCGTTTGTATTACGTTGTTAACGGCAGCGTGCGCATGGGACGGTTGCTGCTAGTCTCCGACCAGTGGTGCGGGATGACACATCACGTTTCAGGGAGTCCATTACTTGTTCTCGGATGACAAGTGTAGCTGTGATGGGGTTACACAATACGGCGATCCTTCTTTCTGGCGGTCAGACGTGTTCGACCGGAACCTTGACGACGAGTATGCTAGCCCTCACGTCCCCCATGCAGTCCAGTATCGGGCCACTGTAACAGTGGAATACTCCACTAATCTGGATATTGCACGATTCGACCAGCCGGCCAGATGGAGACCCTCAATGAGTCCCCATTCAAACTCTGAGAGGTGCTGATAACACTGTCTAACACGAGTACTGTGTCCTTCACAGTGATCACTCAACATCTGACGCTGTTCACGCCCCCTTGGTACACTACCAGAGCTGGTAACACGAACAGCACTAATGCACTCTAGTGGCCGTTCTACCTGTCACAGAGAATTGTAACTCTAATCATTTACATATTCGCCGATGTTGTGTACGTGTGCGAAGTTACATCGCCATCCGGCCATTTCTTCAGGGTCCTTAACTCTTTTTGGCAGGCAGTGTATTTAAATTTATCAACTCTTTTGAGTTTGTCCGCGTCGTGTTGTTAGGTACTTTTCTCTATTGTGTCTATATTAGATACATTTAGTGCTTTCATATGACATTTGAAGGCCAGATTTAATCGCTACATCATGTAGACTTTCCGTCATTAATTGTGCTTGTAATTTGTTTTCTGACATTACTGTTATAACATCAGCTTTCGACTCCTCGACTGAAAGGTCAGCATTGAGGCCTTCGGTTCAGAGGGTGTCGGGTTCAATTTCCGGCCGGGTAGGGGATTTTAATCGCGTGTGATTAATTCTCCTGGCTTGGGGACTGCTTGTTTTTGTTTGTCCCAACACTCTCGTTTTCATATTCACACAGCACACCACAGTAACAACCACCGCATGAACACGCAATAGTGATTATATCCCTCCACATAGGACTGGAGTAACGAAGGGCATTCGGCCTTAAAACAGCGCCAAACCCACATGTGCGACACAGTTCGCACCCACGACCCCACAATGTGTAGTAAAAGTGCAGAAGAGAGAAGATCATCAGCAAAGGCAAGACATTTCACCTCAAATCTTCCTTTCTTTGCCTCAAATGGATCCCTTGAATGCTTTTTACATTTTTTGTAATATCTGAAGCCACCACTTTTCAGTTTCGATTCATTTAATTTATAACTGTTAGGTTCCTCGGTCTGCCGAAATTAACTTTGAGATATATATTTATACACTACCTGAAGGAGAATATATATGGTAAGAGTATTACACTTTAGAACTGTATTACGCCTGAAAAAGAAACAATACTGTTAACTTATGTTTTCTCTTTCAGATAGTTTAATACTTTATTACTCAAGTTAGTTTCAGCAGAATGAAGAGCCTAACAGTTATTAAAAAATGAAATTTTAAATATTTCTTTCCATGTAATCTAATTTCCCATTCCATCATGATCTTGTTTAATACCAAACAAAAGGGAATTGGTGAAAATCCATTACCTTGGCGAACTCGAGACTTGATTTTGAAAGGGGCTTAAAGTTCGTTTAGTAACTTAACTATTGAGGTTGTGTCTGTGAGTGTTTGTTCAACCGGTTGTCTAGTGTCTTTATCTATCCCTGATTCTGCTAGAATTAGGAATGCGGACTGCCTGTATAAGTTAAGCCTTTCTGAAGTCAAGGAGAAAGACAGCTGTGTTGAGTTTTCATAATTTTTTGATTCTAAGAATTTTTTAGAGATTAAAAATATGCTCTGGACAAGAAACCGGTTTGGTACTCGCAAATAGCGTGTTCTGCTTGTTCTTCTAGACTGTGTAACAACCAACGCTTTAGATCCAATTTTTTACGCTATTGGCTGCAAGGAACTACCTCTATAATTGTTGGAATCTGTCTTAGGCCATTTTATTGTGCAAGAAATGGATGATGGCCTGTTTCTAATCATCTGGTATTGTCCCTGTTTCGCAGCAATCTGAGATCACTATGTGTTTCCACAGTTCTCCTTGCGAGCTCGTGTTTCCTTGTTTTTTGAAGCGCCTTCGTTTTGCTTGCTCTCCTTTGATTTTGAGATGCCTTCTAAAAGAATCTGCCAGAAGTTACGAGGTTTTACTCCGTCGGGGAGCAAGAGAATTGTTATTATTTGTCTTATTAACCAAAACTTAGTAAACTGGAAATTAGGCTTGATCTGAATGTTACAGACATGCAGGGGGAAAAGACACAGATAATTTCTATAGATGCATACGTCTACAAAGCGAAAGCTGCTGGTATCAGGAACATGGATAGATCAAATTATTCAAGCGATTACTCGAATTCCATGGAGGTTACAGTGGTTGTATCTCTGACCCAGTCCTGCTCGAATCATTGTAGTCAGCTGTCAGGAGGGTCTCGCTTGTAGGTCTGTTAAGCTGAAGTGCTGAATAGTGGTCCTTCATTCTGTAGATGAGTTAGATCCCATTCATCTGTTGGTTTGATTACATTTTCAGTCAACTCTCATTACACAAGATACGCAGTACGCCAACATCAGAGACTGCTGACGATACTCACAGAGGCCACACGCAGAAGTTCCTGCATAGCAACTCTGATGTTTGAAAAACATGCTCAAGTTTAATGCCTGTAAAAATTCCTTTAATCGAACAGAGTTTCACTGAAATGCGATCCTCGACTTCGAAAATGATAACACACACATACATGTTCAGACACTTCGACTACTGAATTGTTAATGACTAGCTGTTGTCGCTGACGGATTAAATTTTGTACAAGTATAGTAATACTGTCATCTAGCAGATGTCGGCGATATTAGGGAACCCGAGACCTAGGGACTCTTCCATTCATACTTAACGGTGAACATCGGGGTCTTCGCTTCAGGAGGTCCTGGCTTCAATTCGCAGCAGGTCGGTTGTGGTTAATTCATCTCGTTCGGAGAACAGGTGTTTATATTTGCATCAGTATGTACCTCATCATCATATTCTGTATCCAGTAATCGGGAGATAGTGTGTTCGAGCCCCACTGTCGGCAGCCCTGAAGATGGTTTTCCGTGGTTTCCCATTTTCACACCAAGCAAATGCCGGGGCTGTACCTTAATTAAAGCCACGACCGCTTCCTTCCAATTCCTAGGCCTTCCCTACCCCATCGTCGCCATAAGACATATCTGTGTCGGTGCGACGTAAAGCAAATAGCAAAAAGAAAAGCATATTCTGTACATACAATACACCACAGAAATATGGGAATAAATCCCTCCACGTAGGGTTGGCATGAAGAAGGTCATCTGTCATTTAAACAGGGCAAATTCAACATGTTGCTGGACCCCATCAGTGGCTGAGAAAAGTGGCATAGGCAGAAGAATAGGAAGAAGAAGAACAACAACCTCAACGAAAGGATTGATAACATTTCGTTTTCAGTGTCAGTGGTAAGCTGTCGAAGACGGCACCATATTGCTAGTTGAAATACTGGCTGAGATAGCATTATATACATACTGTACATGGCAGTGGCGTGCACTGAACCCCAGCTACCCCAACGCTGTTGGGGTAAAGACTTTGTATTTACATTTTCTTATTATTCCTTATAATGCTTCAATTGTAAAAACAGATATAGGCCTATTTAATTGTAATTGCAATTTCAACTTTACATTCACCGGGTCCGCCTCTGTGGTGTAGTGGTTAGTGCGATTAGCTGCCACCCCCGGAGGCCCGGGTTCGATTCCCGGCTCTGCCAAGGAATTTGAAACGTGATACTGAACCCATAATTCTACGATGAGAAAATTATATTTTAATTTCAAATATTTATTTTAGCTACAAACTACTTTTTGAGAGCAGCCATGTTTCTAATTCAAGGGTCTGGCTGTCTCGTGGGAACGAGCTCCCCGTGTCTGAGCAAGCTGCAAGCTCGTGAAATACCGGGACACTTCGGTGGACTTCGAATATTGAACAATTTTTCAAATTCAAGGAATTCTTCGTAACGAGAGATTTTGGCGACATAGTATATCCAGAAATATAGAATCTAAATTATTCTTATACCCTATGTGAAGACAGAACCCACAGGGTAAAGATAAATGCAGTTAAGCCTAGAGAAGAATCTGCACCCGGCTCCCGAACTAGCGACACTTGCCAAGGCCGATGGATGAAGAAAACCCGCAAAACGCCCGGGCATAAATAATTTATTTCTCCTGTTGCGAGTATGGGAAAAATATGAAATTAACACCGTAGTAAATCGTAAATCTGTCCGAAGTTATGGAACAAATTTCAAGAAAATTGGTCTATTGGATGCGGATTTAGCATATTACACAACCAAGCTTCATGGTGTGAGTAGCGTCATCCCATAGGGTATAAAAGAAATGTCCCTCCGTATATTTCACATTCTCTGTCTGGTTGTTGGAGCAGCGAAGCACGCGTCACTCGTCAGCAGGAAAGTGCGAAAATTTGGTCTCCAAACAACTTATTACATGTTCGTGTCTATGGTTCAAATATACTGTTAAAGTGGAAGATGATAGAAATTTTCTGAGCTGCCGCTAATGGGAACTTTGAAGGTTTAGATATGTGGGTGAAAAGTAATTGAATTTCTCTCGGTATTCAGTGTGTGTTTGTTAAATAGGAGTCTGGAACTTAGCTGCGGGGTCTGGTTTCTTATCTGTTGGAACACATGGACTTTTAGTTGGGTGAGAGCAGCAGAGGTCTTGCGAACGCAGTGGTCATTTGAGCAGAGTGCTCGTCGCCTGTTAAACGTTTTGAAAGTGCGTTATAAAGTGTTGTGTAATTTAAGTTATATGTATGAGAAGATGATGGTACATACAGCTATGGAAGGCTAGACGCGAGGTCTGCTGGCTACATGCAGCCAGAATCCAGGATGGTGGCTACTATTTCAGGTCTGTGAATATTTTGTATTAATGTTGTAGTTAGATTATTGTTTGTCCCAACCAATTGTCATTGCGTGTGTCGGGTTGATATTTAGTAATGATCAGGCGAAGGTATTATATTTCTGGTCATCGTGTGAAACTCTTCAGTGCTGTAAAATTTACGTCAAGAAACTCTAAAATGCGAAGTTTAAATATTGTGTTAATATTCTTTGAGATATTGTCCGAATTGAGAAAAATTAGGAAGGTGATAACGATAACGTAGTCGTGGCGAATGTCTTAAATTTCGAATATCGGTTGAATTCAGAAAATTTTTGTCAAAATAATAATAATAATAATAATAATAATAATAATAATAATAATAATAATAATAATAATAATAATAATAATAATAATAATAATAATAATAATGTTTACCGCGGGATAAAAGTTTTCTATGTTGAAAGTGGATTTAACAGGTATGTTCTACAAGGTTTGCGGGTGTCTGGAAAATTCCAGTAAAATCCGATACAGTTATGTTTTATTCATGGGAAGTAACATTTTGTGACATCGTGTATGTTGGTGACATGGAAAATCACGGTGTGGTGTTGTATTCTTCAGGTCCGAATGTTGTAGTAACAATAAAATAAAAAGGTATATTTTTATAAAAGTTGTTTGTCACGAGAGGATTGAGGTTTGAAAAGTCTTGAAATATAAGAAAATGGATTGAGGGCGAAGAATTTTTATATGTGGAGATAAGAGTTGTAGAGATGTTGAAGGCAGAGGAAGCCTGTATATTTCATATAATACCGCCATGAGAAGACGATGAGAATGAATTTTTGAGACAGGCTATATTTGCTGATGAGAATGATTTTTTGAGACAGGCTGTATATTAAATGTGAGATTTATGTGGCAGGCTGTAGTATATTCTGCTAACAGTCCGAAAACTGAGACCTGGAGAAGGTTGGTTCGAGATGATTATTGTGTGAGGCACAGTAAAAAAATTTCAAGTTAAGATCCCAAGTGAAAAACGATTCTGGTGAAGATTGTAAATCTTGGTAGTAAAAATCAAGTGACTAGTTACGTAAAGTCAGTATAATGAATATTAGAATAATATGACCTCAAGGATAGAAGAGCATTCTGAATACACGCTTGGTGTTATTTGACTGTAATGACAAGTTTCCAATCAGTAAAATTCATAAATTACGAGGCGGTAATTTATCATTAAATCGGAAACATTGTGGTTGAGATATTGGACGTTTTAAAGCGATATGTTTAGCTGTGTAGATTCATTGAGTTTCGTTTCACTGGATAGTCATGGATATGAATATTTGGAAAATGACGGTAGGCGATTTCAAGGCTTCACCCAAAAATTACAGTGTGGATTTTTGCGGTGGTGGTGATTATTGTTGGGCGATAGTCAAGTAGTGTCAGACGTGCGTTGGAAGTCACTATTTTTTTCTAAACTTCATTGGGCATGCTGAGATCGTGTTTGAAGTTGTGGATTGTTCGCCACATGATATTTTTTTCAAGTTCACGTTTTAGTAACAAGATAGGGACTTAGTTGCATTTCCCGACTTGCGTTCATTCTGTGGCAAGATTCGTTTCGTTGTTTGTTATTAGTTTCGACCAGGTGTACAGCCGAAATATCTAAAAGTTTGTTTGAAGTTACGATTTCGCCTGATATGCTAGAGGAAGTGTATACGACCCAATTTCCGCTCGACAATAGATTTAGGACGTCACATGTTATCCTAGGAGTATACTGATGATGAGACGTCCTAGTTCACGCTCAACAATAGGGTTAGGAGGGTGCGTGTACATCGAGGGTAGTGTTAGGGTGTGCAGACATTAGGTAGGCCCGACGATAGGTATGGGATGTCAGCTGTACATACTCAAGTCTTAGATTATATGTTTTTCTGAAGTGACTTGAGCGATGGTAGTGTCTTCAGTAGTGTATGCAATGCGAAGTGTGTTAGCTCTGTAATAATGAGGCCAAGCTTGCATGCAGCCCCCAACGGCTGGAAGGTGTTTACCTATGATTATGGAATCACTAATGGCCTGAAAATGAGGGTTGTCCAACATTGGGTACTGAGCTAGCGGTGATTGAATATTTACTGCAGTTCGCCATGCGTGCTTGTGTTCAATGAACTTCAATATTTTATTTTATTTTAAGGACTTAATTGTTCTGTCGTTCTGAAGTCCGTTTTTGCTTTGGCAGTATACGTGCTGACACTCAGCGTATTAGTGTGACACTTAGTTACGAATGCGAGTTCGATTCGTCAGCCGGTAATATATTTTATTTTCAATTTTTGTCGTTCTTTCATTTTTATACGTATTTGAGTTTGGTCAATTGATAACTTTGTAGGTAGTGTGTTGGGACAAACAATAAGTAGATGGATCTGTGATGGTAGTCATTGTTAAAGGGGAAAGAATTCTATAATGTTGTTTTATTTTACCATGTGGACTTGTAATTTTATTAAGCGTAACGTAACCAGTTATAACCTGAAAGTCGGTTTGACAATAATATTTTTTCAAGTGATTTACCACTTTTTATTCAACTTCAGTGTTTGGCATTTATTCTAAATGCGTGATGAATAAGGGTTTCCTGCATTTTACAGTTTTGTTCCTTCAGAACGACGTAACGTAAGGTCCTCTCGGATCGTGTGGTTGTTGGTTCCTTCTGAACAGCTGTTTGGGGTGATGCACGTTTAGCATCGGGATTATTGTATAACTTAAGGGTGTCATGAAATGACAATCCATGGTGGAATTTTTCTTTCAATTATGAATGCTGCTGTTAACTGGCAGTGAACACCATGCTTTCCAATAATATTTCGCAACCTATCCAAATCAACTGATAGTCAATTTGGTTCGATTAAGGGTCCATTCGACGGGTGTTCCGTATCCGAAAGGGTATTCGACTGGTGGATAACCTTAATTAAGAGGAAATCAGGCGTTCTACCTGTTGAAGGTCATATTTTCCACGGATCGTGTGGATTAATTCTCAGTTATCGTTTGGATTAATAGGTGCCCGATTTTTCAGGCTTTCTTTTTCACCTTTTCAGTTTCGCTGTCCACTAATTTATGAGATTCCTACTTTCTCCGAAGAAAATTCTTCGATAGTGTAAAAGAAAAATAATGCTATGCAGTGTGACTGCGTTTGAAACATTTAATAATTAATAATTAATTTTTGGTCAAGGATTTATATTAAAAAATATTTTTTGTGCAATTAATGATTCAATAAAAGTTAGTAAGCACATATTTGCTCCTCATTTCAAGTAGTTAGGCTCTTTTCTGAACCCCATCGTTTGGTTAAGATCGTGACCGAAATCTTCCCGCAACGACCCCAAGATTTAAGAGTTCAATATTGCTCTACTGTAGCAGCTGTGGCCGACCAACGTTGGAATGGTAAGTTAAGGGTTCAAGACGAGGGCTGGGACGGGGTCCACTCAGCCTCGGGAGGTCAACTGAGTAGAGGTGGGTTCGATTCTCACCTCACCGGGCGAGTTGGTCGTGCGCGTAGAGGCGCGCGGCTGTGAGCTTGCATCCGGGAGATAGTAGGTTCGAATCCCACTATCGGCAGCCCTGAAAATGGTTTTCCGTGGTTTCCCATTTTCACACCAGGCAAATGCTGGGGCTGTACCTTAATTAGGGCCACGGCCGCTTCCTTCCAACTCCTAGGCCTTTCCTATCCCATCGTCGCCATAAGACCTATCTGTGTCGGTGCGACGTAAAGCCCCTAGCAAAAAGAAAAAAAAAAAAAAAAAGATTCTCACCTCAGCCATCCTGGAAGTGGTTTCTCGTGGTTTTGCCCTTCTCCTCCAGGCAAATGCCGGGATGGTGCCTAACTTAAGGCCACGGCCGTTTCCTTCCCTCTTCCTTGTCTCTCCCTTCCAATCTTCCCATCCCCCCACAAGACCCTTGTTCAGCACAGCAAGTGAGGCCGCCTGGGCGTGGTACTGGTCATACTCCCCAGTTGTATCCCCTGTCCCAATGTCTCACGCTCCAGGGCACTGCCCTTGAGGCGGTTGAGTTGAGATCCCTCGCTGAGTCCGAGGGGAAACCAACCCTGGAGGGTAAACAGATTAAGAAAGAGAGAAAGAAAGAAAGAAAGAAAGAAAGAAAGAAAGAAAGAAAGAGTGGAGTCTCGTTCCTGAAAGTATCAGAGGGTTAAGCGCTGTTCGCACTCCAGGCCCCCAGGGGTGGCAGCTAATCACACTAACCACTACACGAGGTTACACTCACGGGAGGCAATTACTGTGAATGATTTATTGTAGATGGCGGTTCTATGGGTAGGTAAAGCAAGGATGGAATTATCACTAGATGTAGTGTTAAGAGTGTGATAGGATGAGAGGTATTTGAAATATGATGTAAGGTGAAAATGGCTGTGAAGAATGAAGGGTTTTATGGAGATGGCATAGAGTTTGGACAGTACGACGGATTTCTAGTCGGGGCCAAGATAGGTGGTAATAGGAAGGAGTTACATGGTCATAGTACCATAGGTTACAGACGTACCTCACACATGCATTTTGACCAAGTTGTATTCTGCTGAAGAACTTGCGCCCAGCGTCGCGTCTCTATAAATTGCGCCACAATACTCGAAATGAGGGAAAATCAATCTTCTACCAGCATTTCTTGAGTTTTTCAATAAATATTTATGCCCGCGCAGAATGTGCAATGCAGAGAATATTTTCTGGGTGATGTTCGTAATATGCGCTTTCCATGACATGTCATCATCGAAAGTAACGCCTCGGACTGTTACTGATGACATGAAATGTATGTTAGTATTACATAACACTATAGATGGAATCTCTGGTCGACTTACCTTCGCGAGTAATTTCGAGTAACCAAGGATGATGGCTTGCATTTTTTCTGGGTTTAACGTAAGACCACATCTCAAAGACCAAGAAGAAAACGAAGTTATCTCCCCGTACCCAAATACTATTAACTCCTAACACTCCTAGACGCATCTTCTTAGCTGACTCAGAAAGATCTACTTTCTTTCTTCCTTCCATAAGCCCCATTAATATTGACAGCTCCCTATCGAATTCAGTTTCGTTCGCTAAGTTGTTTCCAAGGAGCTTTTTTTTTTTTTTTTTTTTTTTTGCTATTTGCTTTACGTCGCACCGACACAGATATGTCTTATGGCGACGATGGGATGGGAAAAGCCTAGAAAGTGGAAGGAAGCGGCCGTGGCCTTAATTAAGGTACAGGACCCGGCATTTGCCTGGTGTGAAAATGGGAAACCACAGAAAACCATCTTCAGGGCTGCCGACAGTGGGGCTCGAACCCACAATCTCCCGATTACTGGATACTGGCCGCACTTAAGCGACTGCAGCTATCGAGCTCGGTATCCAAGGAGCTCTTCGCCTGTCAAATGGAAGTGGGACTCCGTTACTCCCATAGGTGTCCGGCTCCATGGCTAAATGGTTAGCGTGCTGGCCTTTGGTCACAGGGGTCCCGGCTTCGATTCCCGGCAGGGTCTGGAATTTTAACCATCATTGGTTAAATTCGCTGGCACGGGGGCTGGGTGAATGTGTCGTCTTCATCATCATTTCATCCTCATCACGACGCGCAGGTCGCCTACGGGTGTTAAATCAAAAGACCTGCACCTGGCGAGCTGAATATGTCCTCGGACACCCCCGGCACTAAAAGCCATACGCCATTTCATTTTTATTCCCACAGGTCCGAGGCTTGCGTAAAACGTTCTGAGTATGCTCTGTAAAAATCATGTGATGTAGGATGCTACCCTGCTTACACATAGTCACTGTGAGAATATCTCCTCTAACGGGTTAGGGCCCACCGTTGGATTGTATAGTCCTAGTCATCTGAGCACAAGTAGGGTGCCTAATTCACGGCACTGGCTAATTGCAGGACAGCTTACTCAGTGGATTTTTGTGATATTCAGCAGACGCTGCCCGTTCTTTTAACATCGTAAATAAGGCGCTCATTCTTTCACCAAGTTCACTTCTTGAATATGTTATCACACAGTTATAAATTCTCCTATAGCACTTTCCTCTCTTTGTTTGACCTATGCGTTTAGCAAGTGGACCCCACCACAGTGCGGGAATAATATATTATTATTATTATTATTATTATTATTATTATTATTATTATTATTATTATTATTATTATTATTATTATTATTATTATTATTATTATTATTATTATTATTATTATTATTATTATTATTATTATTATTATCGTTGTGTGGGTTAAGGTGACGACGTGCTGGTTCTTGAAACATGGGCGACGGTTGAGTGGCCTAGTATGTGCTCCAGTTGCTATGAAATGCAGTGAGCTCGCAGTTGCGATCAACAGTATTCTGTAAGAATGCAGTCAGCTCCCGAACTAAACTATCTTTACATCGGTCTCTTTTCAGATCAACTTTGCATTATGGGAATGAAAGCTGGGTGGACTCACGAGATCTTATTCATAAGCTAGAAATAACAGACATGAAGGCAGCAAGAATGTTTGCTTGTAGAAACAGGTCGGAACAATGGCAGGAGGGTAATCGGAATGAGGAAATAAATGCTAAGTTATAAATGAACTGGATGGATCGAGCTGTCCGCATAAACCTGCTTCTGTGGTGGGGTCATGTGAGGCGAATGAAGGAGGATGGGTTACCGAGGAGGATAATGGACTCAGTAACGGAGGGTAAGAGGGGTAGAGGAAGACCAAGACGACGATGGTTAGACTCAGTTTCAATGATTTAAAGATAAGAGGTATAGAACTAAACGAGGACACAGAACCACGAGTAGTTACAAATAGAGGATTGTGGCGACTAATAGCAAATTCACAGAGGCTTGCAGACTGAACGTTGAAAGGTTTAACAGTATAATGAAGATGAACGTATGTATGTATATATATATATTGACAATTTGCTTTACGTCGCACCGACACAGATAGGTGTGTTACAGTGACAATAGGATAGGAAAGGACTAGTAATGGCCGTGGCCTTAATTAAGGTACGATGCCAGCATTTGCCTGGTGTGAAAATGGGAAGCCACGGAAAACCCTCTTCAGGGCTGGTGACAGTGGGGTTCGAATCCACTATCTCCCGGAAGCAAGCTCATGCTGCGCCCCCTAACCACACGGCCAGCTCGCTCGGTGCTGTTGGGATTTCTGGTTCTGTGAGTGCATATTTCCTTTTACTGATGAATAAGAAAATCTTTAATTTAGTGGAAATTCTGTCGTTCCCATTCAAGGAATTGTATTGAACCCATAATTCTACGATTATGCCCAATGAGACTGCTAGATATCATCACGTTTAACGAGGAGCATAACTACTTGATAGATAGTAATAATAAAATCAGTATGAAATGTCGTATGGCTTTTAGTGCCGGGATATCCCAGGACGGGTTCGGCTCGCCAGGTGCAGGTCTTTCTATTTGACTCCCGTAGGCGACCTCCGCGTCATGATGAGGATGAAATGATGATGGAGACAACACATACACCCAGCCCCCGTGCCTTTGGAATCAACCAATTAAGGTTAAAATCCCCGACCCGGCCGGGTACCGAACCCGGGATCCTATGAACCGAAGACCAATACGCTGACCGTTCAGCCAACGAGTCGGACAATAAAATCAGTCACAATGCATTAAAGGAAGCCAGTATTGCTTTATTGAAGCTTAATTCATGTTACAGTAGTAAATTTTGGAAGTGGTAAAGCTGAATTACATTCAAAATTTATGCGGTAGCATGTTCATTAATTAATTAATTTATGGAAGCGAAGCGATTTAGGATATTTATCCAGATTAACTTATTAACTTCAGAATTTTTCTTTTATTAAACTATTTGTAATGCAAGCCACATCAATTAAATTTTAATAAGGCAACTGTTGAAATGTTGTCAGTTTTGGTATTAAATTATAATAGCGTTTGTTTGCGAAAACGCAGTAGGTAGGGAATTCTTTCCATAGTAGTGTGGAGTATTCTGGTTGCATTAACAGCCAGCGTACTCGATTTTGTATTTCTGTGGTAGTGTGATGGAAGATCCGTTGATAGTGGATCAGGTGAGGCAATTGCTGAAGACTCTTAGGGATAATTTCATTAGAGATATGGCGGAGATTTTTGGCAATTTGAATAGTAAGATGGAGAATACGAAAGTCTAGAATGATAATTTAAGGGAAGACATGAAAGTCCCGAATGACAGTTCGAATAGTAAGATGGAGAGTTTATATAGCAAGTTCAATGATAACTTGAATAGCAAAATGGAGGATATGAAAATTCGAGATGAGTGTATGACAGCTAGTTTGAAAGAAACTAATGACCATTTAAAGGGTCTGGATGGTGAGTTACGAGATATTAGTAAAAGAACTAATGATGGTTTGTAGGTTGGATCCAAAGAAACGGTAGATAAACGGGTAGAGGTTGAGATTAAGACTCCAGAGACACAGGTTGATTGTCCCGAAGTCAAAGAGGGAGTAGTTGAAATGGGAAAGGACTTGGCTGACGATGAACAGAGTATGACCACCCATACCAGTGAGTTCAACGATAAGAATAGTAATAGTGAATAGGATTCGGGAGAAATTACTGTAGCCCAAGAGGAAACTGATGAGAAGGTTAAGTTCAATGAGAATGAAGGCAGTAATGAGATCAGTACACCTGATGGTTAGAAATTTGAGTCAACCTACCGAAGTTCATAATCCAGACTTTGGTTGTTCACTGACTTAGCAAATGTCATGGGATAGTCACCTAATAGCGTGTGGGGGCCTCCTCTGGCTCTGCGAACTGCAGTGAGACGCCGTGGAAGTGAGTCGACAAGTCCCTGGTAGTCCTCTGGACGCAGCTGATACCAAATCGTTTGCAGAGCGGCCGCCAATGCTGGTCTGTTCGTGGGTACAGGATCCATGGCACGGAGCCTGCGTTCCAGGGCATCCCTGATATGCTCGATAGGGTTCATATAGGGGCTCCTGGGTGGCAATGGCAGTCATTGGACCTCCGCTGCATGTTCCTGGAACCATTCCCGGGCGACATGGGAGCGATGTGGCGGCGCGTTATCATCTTGAAACACCGCAGAACCGTCTGGGTGTTGGAAGGCCAAAAATGGGTGGAGATGGTCTCCGAGCAGCTCAACGTACCGCGTACCATTCAAAGTCTCTTCCAGAACAACTAGGGGGTCCATTCCATACCAGGAAAATGCACCCTAGACCATAACAGAGACACCAGCGCCCTGGACCACACCTTCGAGGCATGCGGGATCCATCGCTTCATGTGATCTGCGCCATACACGGTTTCTCCCATCGGGATGGTGCTGTTGAAATCGTGATTCGTCCGACCATATCACGTTACGCCATTGTTCCAGTGTCCATCCTTGGTGACTGGCGACAAATGGGCGTCGTTGTGCCCGATGACGGTGGGTTAACAGTGGCACCAGTGTGCGGCGCCGGCTCCCATACTCCATAGAACCCATGTTCCTACGGATTGTCCACTGGGAGACGTGTCTAGCACGGCCTGTGTTGAATTGAGCCGTGATTTGTTGCACAGTTGCCCGTCGGTCACTATTGACAATCCGTCTCAGATGTCGCCGGTCACGGTCATCGAGGGTGGCTGGACGGCCGGTTGTTCGTCTGTTGTGGACGGTGACACCCGCATTCAACCATTCACGATACACCCTGGACATGGTTGATCGTGTGAAGCCGAATTCCCGCAGCACTTCCGAAATCGCACTTCCCATCCGCCGGGCACCGACCACCATACCCCGTTTGAACGGTGTCAGCTCACGACGACGTTCCATGTTACAACTGTCACACGCACAGCCACTGCTCACAAAGTCTCCTATACAACTGCCGCTGGCACAATGGGCGTGTGGTGCGCAGACAACACACCCGCGCATCTGTGCTCCACTATCCCATGACATTTGCTCAGTCACTGTAAATTGCCAAATGACAATGACGTAAATGTTGAAGGTCAGAGTTTGAACGTTGAGACTAGGACTAGGACCTATCAGAACCAGACCAATAAATTGGATGAAGGTTTGCATGTAACTGCAAAGGGATTATTTAAGGATCTCAGGGAAGATATCCTGAATACTAAGATTCTTGAAGAACGGCGATGGAAAACAGCTGATGGATACGTCGACGGAGCACCATTATTATGGTTAGATACTAGAGCACGTCAACATTTTTACCTCGATAAGGGAAAGATAGGCCGGAGAGCCCCTTCAATGAAATGCAGATAGCAGTTGTAACGAGAGAGACATGCCGAATAGACACCCTAATAAGACGAAGATAACAACAACAACAAGAGACAGACTGAAGAGCCATCCATTGTAATGAAGACAGCATATCCAACGCTGCCAATCTGAAGGTTTACCATAGACCAGAGGAAAGAGTCCCGCCACCGGATGACGTCGCATTACCAGCAGGGGAAATGGTTATCGAAGAAGAAGAAGAAGAAGAAGAAGAAGAACTACGTCCCGTAAATATGATCGTCACGACGAGAGAAAGACAGGTCGAAGCACTACTCCGAGAACAGGCAGGCAGCTGCAGTAATCCAGAGGAAGACCAGGAATGTCCACAGTGTTCAATTTTAAGAGAAGATCTTGTTGATGACATGTGTAATGCAATTTTGTTGTTGGAAGAGGAGAACAGGAAAATACGTGAAAGTAACGAAGTTCTACGTCAAGAATGAGACCGACTGGGGGATCCTATGTAGAATCATGGTTCATTTGGTGACAAAATGCCTCTTTACAGTTCAAAATTTTGAAGAAATGTATATAGAAATATTTCCCCTTACTGGGTAAACATTTCGTTGTTGTAGGTGGATTATGAACCCATAATTCTACGATGAAAAATAATTCCAAATATTTATTTCAGCTACAAACAACTTTTTTCAGAGTAGCCATGTTTTTATTTCAAGAGCCTCGCTCTCTCGTGGGAACGCACTCACCGTGCCAAACGAGTCGCCCTCGTGAAAAGCCGGGATACTTCGGTTGGCCTCGAGTACCGAATAATTTATCAATTTCGGAAAATCCTTCATAACGAGAGACTTTGGCGACATGGTAAATCCAGGAATAAAGAATCTAAATTATTAATAAACCTTACGTGAAGATAGAATCCCCAGGGTAAATAAAAATGCAGTTAAGCCTGGAAAAAAGTTAGCATCCTACTCGCGGATTTACGACACGTGTGGAGGTCAATTGCTGGAGAAAGACCGCGAAATTACATGTCAGAAATAAATTCATTACGCCTGTTGCAAGTATGGGAATAATTAGAAATTAACACCATGATGAATTATAAGTCTGTCCGAATTTATGGAATAAATTTCAAGAAAATTGGCCCAGTGGATGTGGAATTAACAGATTGCACCATCGAGCTTCATGGTGAGGATGGCGTCATCTCAGAGGGTATATAAGAAATCCCCTCCACCTACTTTTTCATTCCATCTGATGGTCTGGATGTTGAAACCCACGTCGCTCGTCTGCAAGAAAGTGCGGGGTTTTGTTCTCAAAATCACTCGTTATATATTCGTGTCAATGGTTCATGTAGAATATTAAATGGAAGGTGATAGAAATATTCCTGAGCTTCCGCCGATCAAAACTGTGAAGGCTTAGATATCTGTTTAAAATACGTAGCTGAGTTTCTCTCCGTGCTACAATTGTGTGTGTTTGATATTGTCAAAGGGAGTCTGGAGGCTTGCCGGTGAGGGCTGATTTGTTGTTATCTATCTGAAACACCTGGACAGCATTAGGGTGGACGAAAGCAGAGTTTTGAGAAAACAGTGGCAGTCGCCAGTTGAGAAGGATGCTCGTCGCATGTTAAACGCGAAGAAAGTGCGCCACTTGCGGCGTTAATCGATACCAAGTGTAAAATCCGCGTAGTTTAAGTTATATATATAAGATGATGTCTGTTGTAGCCATGATCGGCTAAATAATAGGGCAGCTGGATAAATGTGGCCGGAATCTCCAGGATGACTACGATTACAGGTCTGTGTATATATTTTGCATTAATGTTGTAAAGATCAGAAGAACGAAACCGGAGGGGAAGGGAGATAAAATAGGAGAAAACGAGTGGGTTAGGCATTTTAAAAGGCTTTTAGAAGGGGAGAGGAAATTGGGTAGAGAAATAGACAAGTCACAAATTGGAAGGGAACTGGAAGTAGGCATTACAATATTGGATGGGGAGATAACAAGGCAGGAGGTAATTACAGTATTAAAAAATGCTAGACCCAAGGCTGCAGGAGGTGTGAATGGTATTTCCAATAGTGTATGGAAAGAGGTAGGGGCAAATGAACCGATGTTGAGAGGGATTGTGAAATTCTTTAATAGGTTGCTGGAAACGGGGAAATTTCCTAGAGAATGGAGGATGGGGGTATTATGCCCTATTTATAAAAATAAAGGAGCTAGTAGTGATCCAAACAACTATAGAGGAATTACACTCCTAGACTCGCTGTCAAAGGTGTACACAGGGGTTTTGGCGAATAGGATAACAAATTGGGCGGAACAGTACGGTAGGATATCTGAGTTCCAAAATGGATTTAGGAAAGGATGTAATACAGTTGATAATGTTTGGATTCTGGACACTTTGATTACAAAGTATGTGAGGATAGCAGGGCGTAAATTATTTATAGCAGCGATTGACTTAGAAAAAGCCTTTGATACGGTCAGTAGGGAGGCGCTATTTTTGAGATTAGGGGAGGTTGGAATGTCGAAAAAAATGAGGGTGGCAATTGAAACTATTTATGAGGAAGTGTTTGTGATGATTAAATTGCAGGATGGAAGGTTGAGTAAGTGTTTTGAATCGAAAAGCGGGGTGAGACAGGGATGTAAGCTATCCCCGATATTATTTATATTATTTATAAATAATATTTTAGAGGCTCATGGTGGAGACGCATGGCATTGCCCTTGGGTAGGGAAAATGGAGGTTCCGGGGTTGCTATTCGCGGATGACCTATTGATTTTGGCTTTGACGGCAAATGGTTTGCAAAAAGGGTTGGACAATGTAGTTGAATATACTAGGAAATGGTCTCTCAGAGTAAATGTAAGAAAGACTCAGATATTGGTGTGTAGGAAAAGGGGTGGGAGAAAGAATAAGGAAGTCTGGAGGCTGGAGCAGGAAGAAATTAAACCAGGGGGAAAAATTGAGTACCTAGGTGTAATAATTAGTAAGAATGCTTCTTGGAAAAATCAGTGTAAGAACGCAAAACTTAAAGGAAGAGGAGCGCTTGCGGTAGTAGAGGTATTAGAAAAGAAATTTCCAGACGTTAAATACAAAATTCAGAAAACGGTGTTTAAATCACTGGTAATGGGCAAAATGCTATTTGGGGTTGAAGTATGGGGAATGGAGGAAGACAGGAGTGAACTAAACCAGGTGGTGGCGAAATTTAGCAAGATCATGATGGACCTACCGAATTGTACAGCCAATGCCGGGGCCAGATTAGTCTGTAAAGAATCGATAGAGGTTGAAATAGCTAAGAGGGTGTTCAAGTACTGGCTTAGATTGGAGGAAGGGAAGGGTGGGGCGTTAGTACAAGAAACGTTTAATTTTCAGAAAGGTATGACGAATGAAGGTTACTGGGTGAATAAGTGCAAAAAATGATTACAAAAGATTGGATTGGGGGTATATGGAGAGGTCTGGGGGGATGGTAGGAATAAATGGGTATGGGAAAGGATAAAGGGAAGACTACTAGATATTGAAAGACTGAGCTTAATAGGGGAATGCAAAGAGAGAGTCTCTTTATCAGTTTTAAATAAATTGGTGGAAGTAATAAACCCGAAAACGGAGTTTGAGGGTAGAAGGGATAAGAGAGGTTTGTATTGGTGGTTATTGGGTGTACCGAAGAATAGGGGATGGGTAGGTAGTGAGAATAGGGATAGATGTGTGTTATGTGGAGAGAAGTGGAAGGACCTGCATATTTTTAATCAATGCCGACCTTTGGCGGAGATAAAGATCAAACTACTAAGTAAGAAGGAGCTGCATATGGTAGGGGAAAGCTATAAGATAACATCTTGGTTATGTAGAGAGTGGGAGAAAGGAACGAATATAACGAAATTCTTAAATGTGGCCAGAGCTATATTTATAAAGAAATTGAGGGAGTAACAGGGGTTGTGCAGATAATGTGGTTTGTGCTGAGGGAGAAAGGGGGAAGGCATTCTGCTCAGAGGAATGGATATCCGCCCTGAGCAAATGCGGGAAGGGTATCATGGTAATCATGATATCAGAAGAGGGGGCTTTAGTGTTAGGGGAAAGGGGGAGAGCACCTTGCCCTGTGGAAAGGTGATCCGCCTGGGGCAAAGGGAAAGCCTGAGAAAATTAGGTAAGCGTTGAGAAAAGGGGAGGTTGAGTAGGTTTGGGGGTAGTGTAAAGCTTAGTAAAAAAAAAAGCGAGTTGACTGAGTGAACTAATGGACTTGGAATGGAGTACTGTCTGTTGGTGTGTAAATGAGGAGTGAAAAAAAAGGGATTGTTTGTGAGGAAGAAGTATAAAGAAGGTATATGTGATAGAATTGAGATAGATTAAGTGGGAATGTAGTTAAGGAGAAAATGTTGGCAGTATGGAAATTATGAAAGTATTTAAAAAAAAAATTAAATGGTGTAGATGCCTTGGTGAAGGGTGTAAAATTGAGGGAATCTTGATGTTTATGTATTAAGTTTAATGTGTAATAGTAATTTAGATAGATTAAGGGGGACTGTAGTTAAGGAGAAAATGTTGGAAGTATAAAAATTAAGTCCAACGGTTTGAGGCAAGTGTGGTGTTGTAGATTGTGAAGACTGAGTGAACTGATGGACTTGGAATGGAAACTGTCTGTTTGTGTGTAAGTGAAAAAAAAAATTGTTGATGTTTAAGTCTTAAGTTCAAGAAGGTGAGATGTAGTGGGCGGGAATAGTGCGAGAGAGGAGAAGGTGGCGTATCAAGGGAAGAGGAACGGGTTGGGGCTTGACCCAACCCAAAGAAGCTAGGCTTTAGCATGCCTGCACGGCAAGAAAAGAAAAAGAAGAGGGAAGGTAGTGAGCTGACAATGAACAGAGAAGGTGTGACGTATATAGCGGAAGTATGTGACAAGCCATGTGATGGGTCTGGTTTCCGCCAAGCTGGCTTGGCACACATGGTAGGTAAGGAATACATTGTCAGCAGGTGTAGGTGAGAAATAAGATCAGTTCTCACGTGGCGAGGCTGGTCCCTGCGATCAACGGGTTGGTGGGCATGTATTCCATACCAGGGCTGACGCAGAGACCGGTCTACTATAGATATATATATTTTTTTCTAGGTGGTTGGTAGGAATAGGGGAATAGGGAAATAGGGTAATTTGTAGTGCGGTGCTTCCTGCACGTTTGCCGGCTATCCGCGTGCGTGTGGGAGGACACTGAGTAGATTTAGAGGTAAATAATTTTGCTAAGTAGTTTTAGGAGAGATGTAGTGCCTAGTGTTTGTTTGTTTGTTCTTTTTGTTTTTGGGTTTCGCTCTGTCTGTCTTTATTACCTGTAAAGCCGATGGTGTATTCTAGGGTGGGTAATAAAGATATGTATGTATGTATGCATTAATGTTGTAGTTTAGAATTTGTTTGTCCCAATAAAATTTTCAGTGCGTGTGTCGAATTAATATTTAATAATGATCAGGCGAATGTGTTATATTTCTGGTCGTCGTGTGAAACTCTTCAGGGCAGTAAAATTCATATCGAAGACTGTGAAATGCGAAGTTTAAAATATGTGTTAAAATTATTTGAGATATAGTTCAAACTGAGTAATGTTAGAAAGGTGACAACGATAATGTAGTCGTGGTGAATGCCTTAATTTCGAATATCGTGTGAGTTCAGAAATTTTTTGTAGAAATTATAATAATAATAATAATAATAATAATAATAATAACAGCAGGATAAAGTTTTTCAATGTTAAGTATGTATTTAACAGATACGTTCAGTAAGATTTGCGTTTGTCTCGAAATCCAGTGGAATCTGATAACGTTCCATTTATTCGTGGGAAGGTAATTTTTGTGGCATCGTGTATGTCGGTGATATTGGAAATCACGGTGTGTTACTGTATTCTTGAGGAACGAAAGTTGTAGTAAAATGTATGAATAGATCATTATAAAATTGTTCGCCAAGGGAGTATTGAGGTTTGAAAAAGTTTTGAAAAAGGAAGAAATGGATTGTGCCGGAATGATATGTTGAGATAATAGTTGTGTAGATGTTGAAGGCATAGGTAGCTTGTATTTCATGTGTGATGCCGCCGTGATAGGCGATGAAGATAATTTTTTGAGACAGGCTACATTTATTGATGGCGAAGAACTTTTGAGACAGGCTGTATATTAAATGTGATATTTTTGAGGCAGGCTATAGTGAGATTCCACTAACAATCCGGAACAGCTGACCGGGTGAAGGTTGGTTCGAAATGAGTGCTCTGTGACGCACATTATGATTTCAAGTTAAGATCTCCCAGTGAAAAACAATTTCTGTAGAAGGTTGTAGCTCTTGGCAGTTAAGTCCAAGTGACGATTTATGTAAAGTCAGCATAATGAATATTATAGTATGCGACCTCAAGGGTAGAAGAGCATTCTGAATATACGGTTGGTGTTACTTGACTGTTATAACAAATTTCCACTCAGTAAATTTCATAAATTACGAGACGATAATTTATCATTAAACCGGAAACATTGTGGGATGAGATATTGGATGTTATTAAAGCGATAGTTTGGTTGTGTAGATTCAAGGAATTTCGCTTCACTGGATAGTTTATGGATATGAATGTTTGGAATAGTGAGATGGTAGACGATTTTGGGCCCCACCCTAGAATTAGAGTGTGGATTTTTGCGGTGGTGATGTTACCGTTTTGGCGATGTTCAAGTAATGTCAAACGTGTGCTGAAATTCATTATTATTTTTTCCAAACTTCTTTGCGTATGTCGAGATCGTGTTTGAGTTGTGGACTGTTTGCCACGCGTTATTTATTTTCAATTTCACGTTTTGTTAACAAGATACTGACTTTGTTCCATTTCCCGACTTGCGTTCATTCTGTGGCAAGATTTGTTTCATTGTGTGCTATAGTTTCGACAAGGTTTCCAGCTAAATATCAAAGAATGTGTTTGAAGTTACGATTTTTGCCTGACATTTTAGAGGATGCATAGGCGTCCCAGTTTACGCTCGACGATAGATTTAGGAAGGTGTGTTTACATAGATGGTGGTGTTACGGTGTGTAGACATTATGTAGGCCCGACGATAGGTGTCGTCTGTATATATTCAAGTCTTAGGTTAGGTGTTTGGCGAAGTGACTTGAACGATGGTAGTGTCTGCAGTAGTGTATGCAATGCGAAGAATGTTAGCGAAGTAATATTGAGGCCATGTTTTGGCACAGCCCTTACCAGCTGGAAGGTACTGTATTTACCTAAGATTATGGAACCACTAGTGGCATGAACGTGGGGGTTGTCCAATATCGGATACTGAGCTAACGGTGATTGAGTATTTACTGTTGTTTGCCATGCCCGTTTGAGTTCATTGAACTTCAGTATTTTATTTTAGTTACGGACTTAATTGTTTTGTCGTTCGGACGTCCGATTGCTTTGTTTGTGTGTGTGTGTGTTGACACTTAGCTTCTTTATGTGAGACTTGAGTTACGAATGCGGGTTCGATTCGTCAGCTGGGAATATAATTTATTTTCAATTTTTCTTTCTTTCAGTTTTATATAGTTGATTGTGGTCGATCAATGACTTGGTAGTTAGTTTGTTGGGACAAACGATAAGTAGATGTATCTGTAATGGTAGTCGGAGTTGTAAAGGAAAGAATTCCCCAGATTTTGATTTATTTTACCATGTGGACTTGTAATTTTATTAAACTTAACGTAACCGTTTAAAACCTGAAAGTTGGTTTTAAAAGAATATTTTTCAAGTGATTTACCACTTTTTCTGTAACGTCAGTGTTTTAGCATTTCTTCTAAATGCATGATGAATAAGTGTTTCCTGCATTTCGCAGTTTTGTTCCTTCAGAACGACGTAACGTAAGATCCTCTCGGATCGAGTTGTTGTTAGTTCCTTCTGAACAGCTGTTTGGGTGATGCACGTTTCAGCATCGGGATTATTCTATGACTTAAGGGTGTCACGAGATGGCAATACATGGTGGAATTTTATTTTTAATTATGACTGCTGCTGTTAACTTGTAGTGAACACCATGCTTTCCAGTAGTATCTCGCAACATATCCAAAGCAACTGATAGTCAATTTGGTTCGATTAAGTGTCGGCGGGTGTTCCCATATCCGACAGGGTATATGACTGGTGGATAACCTTAATTAAAAGTATATCTGGAATTCTACTTGTTGAAGGTCAGATTTTCCACGGATCGTGTGGATTAATTCTCAGTTATCATTTGGATCAATAGGTGCCCGATTTTCAGGTTTTCTTTTCATTTTTCTAGTTTTCGCTGTCCACTAATCTGTGATATTTCTAATTTTCTCCGAAGAAAGTTCTTCGATAACTGTAACTAATAAAACTCACGCCATGCAACGTGACTGTGTTTGAAACATTAAATAATTAAAAAAATGTTGACGAATGCTTTTATAAAAATAAATTTTTGCTTTTAATTAATTCAATAAAAGTTAGTAAGCACATATTTGCTCCTCATTTCAAGTAGTTAGGCTCTCTTCTAAACCTCATCGTTTGGTTAAAATCGTGACCGAAATATTCCCGCTATGACCCCAAGATTTAAGAGTTCGATCTTGCTCAACTGCAGCAGCTGTGGCCGACCAACGATAGAATGGTAAGTTCAAGGGTTCAGGATATCGAAGCCTGCAGGCTTAAACACCGCATTTTTGTAAATTTTAACACAAAATGGTATCGTTTCAGTTTTCTTTGAATGTGTAAATATATGAAAATTAAATTATGCATGTTTATATCGGGCGCATTATGAATCAAACCGGAAAACGTTGAAAAGATCGATTCTTCTTGCGATTATTGTGTCGTCTTCTTTTTATATTGTGCTGCAATCAACATTTCACCCAGCTTGGCAACTACACTATAGAAACGCCACACACTGATGTATACCCATTGAGGGGGATGAGTTTCCTAAATAAAGGATATGTATATAATTATACCTCAAATTATCATATTTTTTAATTTTTAGACTTACACCACTTGCAATCTGAGAATCTTAAATTTTCTTAGTGTAAATAAGTTAAAAAATACGTTAATAGATTCAAACCGAGCAAGCTGGCTTCGCGGTACAGGTCGTGTACTTGCAAACGCTTGCATTAGTGAGTTAGAAACATACTATCAGTCGCACTGAAGGTATTTATTCGTGCTTTCCCATTTTCATACGAGACAAATGAAGGAGATGTACCTCATTGTCAAAGTCGCTTCCTTTCACCTCATAGCTCTTTCCAGCCCCCGCGTCGTCGAAAATCTACCTATGTCAATGTGTCGTTAAACATATAATTAAGCAAAAGGCAGAATATAATTTTAGTGAGTAGAATTTAGTAACTTACCATGAAAAATACCAATCTGTCATCGCACTGGATAACACTGGAAAAACTGTATGTTTCAGTACAAAACTGCACACGATATAGGTCAGAACACATTCAAATTTCGGTAGTAAAAAACCAACTCCATGGCTGTACAGCCCTGATGGACCGTGGCCTACCAAGAACACCTGCTCAGTCCGAACACCTGCAGATTACGAGGTGACGTGTGGTCGGCCGTTGTTCGTGGCTTTCTAGACCGGGGCCAGTATCCCACCGTTAGATAGTTTCTCAGTTGTTCTCGTGCAGTCTAATAAGTGGACTTCGGACCAGCCGTCACATCGACATAAAAATTCCTTACCTAGCCGGAAATGGAACACTGGGCCTCCTTTCTACTCCTACACCGCATTGAACCAATACATAGAAATTAATCCAAATAACTAGCTCGTTGCTGAATGGACAGCGTAGTGACCTGCTCTTAAGAGAGTCCTGAGTTCGATTCCCGGCCGAGCCGGACTTGTAAACCGCGTCGTGTTACTTTATCTGGCTCTTTAATCACACAAAACTTCAAACACCAAATAAATATGTAATAGTGAATACATCCTTTCACATAAAGTTGCGTCAGGGAAAGGCATCTGCCTGTAAATTAAGGCCGAGTCCTCATGTGCTGCACAGATTGTACCCGCAACTCACAAAGATGTGGTAAAAGCAGCGGAGCAAGGCGGAAGAAAAAGAAATAAATCCCGATAAGTACTGACAGGTATTAATTGGTATTATTTTAGCAGTTACGAGTACATTCTTCAAGCATAAGGCTATTCACCGCTACATATGGGAGGATAGTAGCACCATATCCATATTGGACTATATAATAACCAAGTTTAAATTCAGGAAAATACTACGAATTAGCGGGTATTCTGGGGATATTTCGATGATACAGACCATTATGTAACCTGGAGTGAACTGTGTCTTGGCCCAGGATAGAGAAAATGAAATCTGTCTTCCGACGAATAAGGGTAGAAAATATCCTGGACGATGAAATTAGACAGAAGTACATGGATATGATTAAAGAATAGACAGTAAGCAGGTTCGGGATATAGAAAGAGAATGGGTGGCATACAGAGATGGTGTAGTAGAAACAAGAAGGGAATGCATGAGAACAACTGTGTGTAAACATGGGAAAAAGCGAACATCTTGATGGAGTGAAGTGAGGGCGTTTGTAAAAGTAAAGTGTATCAGAAATGGTTAGAAAGAAAGACTGGCGCAGACAGGGAATTTTGCTTAGTTGAAAGAAACAGATCGAAAAAAGAATGATGGAATCCAAGAAGACGTCATGGGAAACTTTAGGTAAATAACCTGTAATGAAATGAAATGTCGTATGGCTTTTAGTGCCGGGATATCCCAGGACGGGTTCGGCTCGCCAGGTGCAGGTCTTTCTATTTGACTCCCGTAGGCGACCTGCGCGTCGTGATGAGGATGAAATGGTGTTGAAGACAACACATACACCCAGCCCCCGTGCCGAAGGAATAAACCAATTAAGGTTAAAATCCCCGACCTGGCCGGGAATCGAACCCGGGACCCTCTGAACCGAAGGCCAGTACGCTGACTGTACAGCCAACGAGTCAATAACCTGTAAAGACTAGCTGAAGCGACAGAGAACCCTTTCTGGAAAGTGATAAAGAATCTTAGAAAGGGAGGAAAACAGAAAATGAATGGTGTTTTTGGTAAATCTGATGAACTCATAGTTGATCGCAGGGAATCACTGGATATGTGCAATCAATATTTTGAAAATTTATCAGAGTAAACAGAAATCTTCTTGCTTACGTCGTGAACAAACGAGCACACGGCGATAATATCATTGTAATTACAATTGTGGAAGCGAAAAATTGGTAAATAAACTCCATTGTCATAAAGCAGTAAGAATAGATTAAATTAGACTTAAAATGGTGAAATATAGTGGGAAGGCAGGGATGAAATGCCTTCACGGAATAATAATATTAGCATGGAATGTTAGTAAGGTTCCTTCTGATTTTACGAAAGCAGTAATAGCTTCAATCTATTAGTAAGGGAACAGAAAGGATTGCAACAACCATACAGGTACTTCATTAATCAGTATACCAAGCAAGCTGCCCGCTGACATTTTAAAAGAGAGGTTGCAGTCAGTGGTTGAGTGTAAGTTGGATGAAAACCGGTGTTGTTTCAGACCACAGAGGTGCTATCAGGATCACACTTCCAGTATGCGCCAGATAATTGAAAAATGCTACTAGAGGAATATAGAGTTACGTTTACATTTCATAGATCTAGAGAAGGCATATAACAGAGTACCGAGGGAAAAGTTGTTCGCCGTACAGCGGACATATGAGATAAAGGGCAGATTATTAAAATAAACCAAAGGCATTTATGTTGGCAGTAGGTCTGCAGTGAGAATTGATGGTAGAATGAGTTCTTTGTTCAAGGTACTTACAGGGATAGACAAGGGATATGCCGACGATTTTTTGTTAATGCCAAACTGTGCCGAAAGTCTACAGTTTAATATCTAGGAACTTCAAAATGGGTGCAATAAAAATTTGGTTTTCGAAGACTAAATTGATAACGCTAGGTAAGAATTCTAAGAGAAATGAATATCAGGTTGGGAATACAAAGCTGGAACAGGTAGACAATTTCATGTGAGATTGAATCAAAGTGCAGCAAAGCTAATGGTGTGAGTTAACAGTTGGGATGAATAGTATTCTGTAAAAAAAAAAAAAAAAAAAAAAAAGGAAGTCAGCTCCCGGACGAAACTATCTTTACACCGGTTTGTTATCGGACCAACTTTGCTTTGCGGGAGTAAACGCTGGGTTGACTCGGGATATCTTATTCACAAGTTAGAAATAACAAACCTGAAAGTAGTACTGATCGTGACGGTGATATTACTATACAGAATTATCCTTTTGTGTATAGAAGTATGTTTCATATAGCCATTTTTCTTCACCGATACTCACTAACTTAAAGTCCGAACACCTGCAGACTACGAGGTGACTTGGCTTTCTAGACCGGGGCCAGTATCCCACAGTTAGATAGTTTCTCAATTGTTCTCGTGCAGTCTAAGTGGACCTCGGACCAGCCGTCACATCTATGTACAGTACAAAGCTGTCTAATGCGATGTTAGAGTTTCTATAATTTCACTTCCCGTGCAGCGTAGTTCAGTGTGCTGAGCTACGGAAGTGGATCACATAGATAACTTATTGACTATACAAATTGGCGCTGAAGTAATTAATACGAAGCGTATAGAATTCCCAGTATTCGGGAGATGGTAGGTTCGAGCCCCACTGTCGGCAGCCCTGAAAATGGTTTTCCGTGGTTTCCCATTTTCACACCAGCAAATGCTGGGGCTGTACCTTAATTGAGGCCATGGCCGCTTCCTTCCCACTCCTAGCCCTTTCCTGTCCCATCGTCGCCATAAGACCTATCTGTGTCGGTGCGACGTAAAGCAACTAGCAAAAAAAAAAAAAATAGAATTCCAGCGCTTCAAGACGGTAGTAACGTGCTCCTCCTCCCCACCGCAAGGTAAGTAGATCATTGAACGGTCCAAGCCTTGTGAGCTCCACTCACTTACGATCAGAAGGCCGCAGAAAATGAAATGCTGAAAGGTGTAGTAAGTCGGACGTGTCCACTATCCATAAGCCTACGCGCGGAGCAGGTGGAGGGAGAACAGCTTTCCCTTTCCAGCCACTGCAAACAGCGGCGGTCAGTGGCCAAGAAGCTAGACGCAGGAAGCTCTGCTAACTAGGTCTCCAGGTCAAGGCCAGCAGTCCATCTGTCTCTTTGTTCGCGGAGTAACAATAAGGGAACCTTCGTCGTTAGTAATTTTTGTTTAAATCTTTTAGTGCACGATGCGTGAAGGAGGCTCTGCGTTTATGAGCTGTATAATAAAGGCCTAACTGTTACCATACCTCAAGGCCGTGAAATCGGACTACCAGTCAACCCAAGGAAGGGCGTGGGATGGTGGGAACTACTGGAGACAGAGAGGAGAGAGCAATAGGATTGCTTCAAATAGAGTTTCTTTCGTGCATCATAGATGATAATAATAATAATAATAATAATAATAATAATAATAATAATAATAATAATAATAATAATAATAATAATAATATCGAGCAAGTAGCCGCGTGGCTTGGGTCATGTAGCTATCAGCTTGTATTCAGGAGATGGTGGGTTCGAACCACATGGACCTGAAGATGGTTTTCCGTGGTTTTCCATTTTCATACCAGGCAAATGCTGGGGCGGTACTTTAATTAAGGCCACGGTCGCTTCCTTCCCACTCCCAGGTCTTTCTCATTTCATCGTCGCCATAAGAACTATGTGTGTCGCTGCAACGTAAAGCAAATTGTAAGAATACATATATGTATAATTACAATGGGTTTTTTTTACGTCATACCATTTTTACGGTTTTTTGGAAACGCCGAGGTGCAAGAATATTGTCCCGCAGGAGTTATTTTACGTGCCAGTAAATCTACCGACACGAGTCTGACGTATTTGAGCACCTTCAAATACCACCGGACTGTGCCAGGATCGAACCTCCACGTTGGGGTCAGAAAGCCAGCGCCTCAATCGTCTCAGCCACTAAGCCTGACGTGCATCATATATAGCACGTGTATTACTTGGATTAAGACCGAGCAAGTTGGCTCCGCGGTTAGGGGCGCGTAGCTGTGAACTTGCATTCTGGAGATAGTGGGATGGAACCCCACTGTTTACAGCCCTGAAAATGTTGTTTTTTTTTTTCGCGGTTTCCCATTTTCACATCAGGCAAATGCTGGAGATGTACCTTAATTAAGTCCTCGGCCGCTTCCTCCCTACTCCTAGCCCTTTCCGATTCTATCGTCGTCATAGGACCTATCTGTGTCGGTGCGACGAAAAGCAGATTATAAAAATATATTTGGATTAAGTAAATAAAAGCTTGTACAATAGTGCACGTTTTATCTACATATTACGAAAGAAGTGGAAACGTGACCACCTTCACATGGCCCGAATGGGTGCCTGAACGAATCCTACAAGGACAACAATATCATAAAACCAACTCAAGATGTTTGTAATAGCTGTAAGAGTAGGAGGGGCTACGGGTTCAAGTTCCAAGGGCGGTCACGTTCTCAGTACTTACGACTAACAATACGTTTACTTTAAGATAAGCTCTCCCCTAAAGCCAACTCAAGTGATCAAATACGCCAGCCTCGTGAAGGCAGATTTACTGGCGTGTAAACGAACCCATGTTGCTCAAAATTCCGGTATATCGGCGTCTATAAAAACTGTAAAAGTAATTACTGGATCGTAAAACCAAAAACATTATATTTATGATTATTCTCATTATCAGTACCCAAAGGTCGTCAACAATGCGGAATTATTTTCTGATGTCGATTTTTATAGCCATGCTTGATTCACAAATGGATGAATGAGCATATATCGACAAAGAATCCACTTTGGATCTACGCCATCTATTTCAAACGACTACTATTTTAAAGCCATTACCAGAATTGTGTTTCCCGAACTAAAACTACATTCTACATTATAATTCGTCTTAGGTCCCGACAGACGCATAGGTCGCCTATAGGCCGTCAACTCGAAAGAACGGTACCAGGCCTCGCCAGAAGCCATACCGCATTATATACTCCTTATATCTGTACAATCTTTGCGGAATGTTTACAACTGTACAGTACCGGTCAAAAGTTTAGGACCACATAAAGAAATCACGAAATGTCATCTAGAACCTAAAATTGTACCACGAGACCTCTGTAATTTTCTTTCTGAGCTTTCACATCTAATAGGATATGTGTCACATGATTTCATTGAGTTAGTGTAAATGCTGGGGAAGTTATGAATTTTTAACTCGTAGAAGGTCACATCAAAAGATCAAACATGTTGGTAATATAATGCACTGTATACTCTAATTGGTTGCAAGTATCACCACCAAGATTATTTTGTAGACTTAGCAATAGGTGGGTGCCATTTTAGTATAAATCTAAAAATTCCGAAAATATGCAGCACCGTTTTTTTGCGTGTTTTGTTTTATTCGAACCGGGGCCAAATGGTTGATTTTTCTTTGCCTTTGTCATGTATGGCCCAAGGCCTCAGAACGAGCTATCAGCGTCAAACTTATCTGCCCTGATAGTTTCATTTGCACTCTGTGGATGGCACTCAAGAACACATTCCTGATGACGATAGCTCACGCTGAGACCTATGGCAAGAGCAAGGAAAAACTGACCATTTTAGAGCTGATTTGAAACAAAAAATAAACGCACAAAAATCAGTGCCGCATTCTTTCGGAATATTTCTGTTGATATCATAATGACCCCTAACTATTGATAAGTCTATAAAAGAATCTTGGTGGTGATACTTGAAACCAAATAGAGTATATAGTATATAATATTCCCAAAAATGTTGACTTTCTGATGTGAGATCCCAACAGTTAAAAATGTTTAAGTTATACAATACTTGGCGTAAATCACTGAAATCAGGCGACATATACCATATTAGATGCGAGAGGTCAGGAAGAAAAACACAGAGGTCTAGTAGCACAATTCTAGTGATTTTTTAATGTGGTCCCAAACTTTTGACCGGTACTGTAGTCGAATGAAATACGTTCGCTGATTGAGAACCTGTGACTTGATACATTATCCTCTGCTATTCATGGTTTTCACTTTGCTTACCATGGATACCCGGCTCCATGGCTAAACTGTTAAGTTGCTGACTTATCTCAGGTTCAATTCCCGGCCGGGTCAGGGATTTTAACCATAATTGATAAATTCCGATGGCTCGGGGGCTGGGTAGAATTTATTATAGGTTGGACCCAATCCTCACAGAGGCGCAGGTCGCCTGTGAAGCGTCAACTCGAAAGACCTGCAAGAGGCCTCTCCAGAGGCCAGACGCTATTATTATTATTATTATTATTATTATTATTATTATTATTATTATTATTATTATTATTATTATTATTATTATTATTATTATTATTATTATTATTAACAAAGGAATTAGTATAGTCCGCGCACCTTTTGGCGATATTACTTTGTACGGGGTGAGGAGTATATAAAGAGGGAGCTCTCTCGGTTCCGGTTATACTACCAACTGAATGGAAATGAAATCTGAATTGAATCGATAACCGAGGTCGATAGCTGCAGTCGCTTTAGTGCGGCCAGTATCCAGTATTCGGGAGATAGTAGGTTTGAACCCCACTGTCGGCAGCCCTGAAAATGGTTTTCCGTGGTTTCCCATTTTCACACCAGGCAAATGCTAGGGCTGTACCTAAATTAAGGCCACGGCCGCTTCCTTCCCACTCCTAGCCCTTTCCTATCCCATCGTCGTCATAAGACTTATCTGTGTCGGTGCGACGTAAAGCAACTAGCAAAAAAAAATTGAATCGATTTGTATGATCGATCGATATGAATTTTCTAAACATTTAGTATCTTACGCCAACAACTGTGTCACACATACATTATTTAACATTATATAACATTTCCCGGTGCGAATCTTGTTCCTAGCATGAATTCTATAGTTTGGCTTTGCTGTGTAAACAACAACAGTACTAGTACGTGAAGTGTACGCCAGATGTCGCACAGCGATGCAAGAGCGATTCATAGTTTGTGTTTCAAAGGTTACCAATACGAATCTCGAAGATAACCAAGGTCGACCGATTTAGCACTAACGAGTGCATGTATCACTAAAAGGTGCGCGTACTATATATGCTGCTTTATGCCGGCTGCTGATACATGAAATATGAGAATTTTGGCGACGAGATCTGTTGACCTACTTGGCGTGGAAACAAGCGGAGCACCGCGCACAATTAGTCTTGCCAGCGGCCCGTCCATTCTACTCAGTCAAGCAGTTTCACGTGATGCGTGGTTAACAGTCCTGTGTGCTTAATCAGCATGCTAACCTGTGTGGTCTTGATGTCTGAACTTGTGTATAAAATAATTGGGTCTAGGACTGTGAAGAAATCTGTCATGACCTATATGTTAGGAATTCACATGAAACCGAAAACTGCACCATAGTACAACTGTTCACATATTCGAGGTACCGGTAGTAGGTGATTATGTTAGCGTCTGTAATAATGTTATCGGTTTTACGTCGCACTAAGTAATTTTACGGTTTTCAGATACGCCAGTGTGCCGGAATTTCTCCCCATGTAAACTTAATGTGCCAAGAAATCAACATACTCGAGGTTGGCGTATGTGAACACCTTCAAATACTACCGGACTGGACTGTGATTGAACCTGTTAGTGTCCGCACCTCCTACTTGGGGGATACTGGATTCAATACCCTGATTGCCCAAGGATTTTGATATTGTGTGTAAAGACTGGAAAAATGTTTACTAAGTTTGATAAAGTCAAGTGATGAGCTATTGGTATGAGAGGCAGCAAACTGTGCGAAGAAATCTAAGCTGTACTACTGAGGAAGTAATCACGCTGATCAACTGCAGGTCACTGGGCTAGAGAGCAGTCGTCATGGCAGGCTCAAAGACCCAATATGAAAAGGAGGACATAGAGATGAAGATAAAACTATGAACTTCACAGACTGTTTCATGAACGACGTATTGGCAACCCTGAAGATGGTTTTCGGTGGTTTCCCATTTTTACACCAGGTAAATGCTGGGGCTGTACGTGAATTAAGGCCACGGTCGCTTTCTTCCCACCCCTAACCCATTCCTATCCTATCGTCGCCATAAGACCTATCTGTGGCCTTAATTAAGGTACAGACCCAGTGTTTGGCTGGTGTAAACACGGGGAAATACGGAAAACGGTCTTCAGGGCGGCCGACAGTGGAGTTCGAACTCAATATCACTCGAATGCAAGCTGACAGCTTCGTGATCCAAATCGCGTAGCCACTCACTATGTCATCGTCCATTCCTGAACTTACGAAGTGTGAGTCCCCGATGGTGTCCACCGTGACTTAGGGTCACTTCTTGCAGTAGGTTTTGGCGCCGTAGTTGTCTTGCAATCGAGTATGTTTAACGTCAAACATAGATACTGCTTTCCTGGCCTGTTTGTGTGTGGTCGGTACTGATGTGAAGTAGGCTAATCCACGTTTTATGGCCCGAGGCCTTTCTGACGCCAAACCTATGTGGAGGGACGTGCTCACTATCGCGTGTTTCAATGGTGGTTGGCAAGTTTAAAATGTTGAATGTAAATGAAGATGTGTATTAAAATTTTCAGAAAACGCCCAGCCATCGAACTAGAGATGTGGCCGGAAGTCAAAGTCGGCCACTACGAACAGAAGGCCTTTATGCTGACAATTCAACTAAGGAGCCTGACTATAATGTTGAACATAGCAACTTATAAATATTTACTTAGTAAATATATTCTTAAAACATGGATTTGGTGGCTTCTGAACTCCCTTAAAAGACTAAAGTCTTCTTCGTACAGGCTATGAAGGCCCTTGGAGGGGTGGAAGGTAAAGGCTTCCACCATTCGTAACCTCGACACGTGATGGGGTGGAGTGGTTAGCTCTACACCCGGCCACCTTTGCCCCCAGGAATTAACCTGGTACTCATTTTTGGTGTAGGTTGAGTGAACCTCAAGGCCATATGTACCTCCGGAAGTGGAAATCTCGTTTCTTAAATATGACGACTTCCTGGCGGGGATTCGAACCCACGTCCTTCCGGGCGAACCGAGCACGTCTTTACCGGCTTGGCCAGGCAGCCCCTTGCACTCCCTTAAGGACACAAACATTCCTCTAATAATATAGGAATGCAGTGATTGTTGCTCTGACCTTAGCATTTTCGTATCCTTCATTTGGCATCATTGCTTCCTAGTTTCTCTCTAGCATGCATAGCTGTCAAGGTGGGTTCTTGTACCAACCAGCCGTTGGTCTTCCTTCCGAGGTGAAGTCCTGTGTGTGGTGGACACACCCTACACTTCACATTAGGCAGAGATGCCAGGGTGTAACCACTTAGGGGGGCCTTGGTTAGTTATTGAAAGCCCGGGGTCTAATGAGTGCTTTTGAGATCTACGCGTCCAAACAAACAAGGATGAGTACATGCAAGGTCGGCTAGCGAGGCTATGTGGGTCAGTGGCACTCGCTTTGCTCCGCCCGCCGTTCCAAGTAGGACAGGATAGCCTTGAACTTGGCCTGCCAACATTAACTGCTTCCCTGTCTGTGTGTGATACGTGCCAGTAGAGCACATAAACTACCAGAATGAAATTAGAAGTGCTTCACTAATAGCGATAACGTTGTATCTCACACAAAAAGAAGATATACCCTACTGTTAACTTCGTTATCAAATTACTGCATGTATTTCGCTCAGCTGAAGACAAGCGGGAAGTATTCCTGTAACAAGTTTCACCATGACTTCAGTGCTACGGAAATTTGTCTTTTGAAACACAACATTTCTGGGAAATACCGGACTTCAGACATAAGCACAGCGGCCAGATTGCCAGATATCTATCACTTTTTTTTAAGAGTTGCTTTATGTTGCCCCGACACTGATAGGTCTTATGGCGACGATGGATAGGAAAGGGATAAGAGTGGGAAGAAAGCGGCCGTAGCCTTAATTAAGGTACAGCCCCAGCATTTACTTTGTGTGAAAATGGGAAACCACGGAAAACCATATTCAGGACTGCGGACAGTGGAGTTCGAGCCCACTATCTGTCGAACGCAAGCTCACAGCTGAGCACCACTATCTGCACGGTCAACTTGCTCGATATATCTATCACTCGTTAACCACCAGACGACACCATTTTCGTTCGTGCAGCATTGACAGTGGAAGGAAAATATGCAGTATTAATGACACAACAATTTACAGACTGTGGCATTTAGGATAGCAGGAAAATTGAAAACATTGAGAACATATCATGTTCTACAAGCTGCTTCGCTAAGGAATTCTACATTGTATACAGAGTTCTAGGTGAGGTGGTATACACGTTGTGACTAAGATCGTATTAAATTGCATAGCTCTAAACGTTAACCTAGATAGGCGACGGGGAAGCCACCAAACGTCTTTTTTAAATGTGAAGACTGGGTTAGGGAATTTTCATTGTAATGGTAGGTCCTCTTGCGTCCGACTCGTTGGCTGAATTGTCAGCGTACTGGCCTTCGGTTCAGAGGGTCCCAGGTTCGATCCCGGCCGGGTCGGGGATTTAAATCGCTTCTAATTAATTCTGCTGGCTCGGGGACTGGGTAGGTAACCACTGGGTATATGTGTCCGTCCCAATACTCTCCTCATCATATTCAGACAACACACCACACTACCAACCACCACAGAAACAAGCAATAGTGATTAGATCCCTCCATATAGGGTTAGTGTCAGGAAGGGCATCCGGTCGTAACACAGGACCAAATCCACATGTGCGACGCAGTTCGCACCCGCGACCCCACAGGTGTGGGAAAAAGCGGTAGCACAAGTAGGAGAAAAAGAGGTAGGACCTCTTGCCTGCCATCAGTCGCAATCAAGTTGGGGAATTTTCATTATAATGGCAGACTCTCACTCTCCACCTACCTTTTTTTCATCCTCAGAATGACTGCCTTAGTGGTTTTCCCAACTGAAATTAACATAGGATATTACAATGACGCCAATAGGAATGTCGCGGTTAAAAGCAATGCTATCGTATAGAATTCTCGATCAAATGAAAGTCCTCACATTTTCTCACTTCTAACGAACAGTAGTGCGCTGCCGATCGAACAGTCCAAAGTTCCAAAGCTGGAATGACCAAGCCGCAGACAGTCGTGAGCCGTGAATACACTTTTATTTGGGGGGGGGGGGGAAGGAGGGCAAAGAGTGGAGAGTCCCAGGGCAGAAACTATGTCCTTTTACTCTTTGTTTCCTAGGAGTACCTGATGAATTGCAAAATCTCAATTCACTACACTGGCGGAGGAAAATCTGACTTGGAGGCAAATTTTTCCTCCAAGCCAGAGGAGAAACCCCCCCTTGCCTGCTAATTTAGAATAAAATGAATGTAGAATTTAATAAAAGTGAAGAGGAAGAAGCTTTTCTTAAGAAACAGCTCATTTCAAGGTTGAATTTTGAGTTATGTAGTGAATTGTGCTGCTATAATTTGGAATAGGCAAAAATTGTCACTCTAGACCATGAGTGAGTCTCTGCCATTACTCCGTTAATTGTACACACTGATCAATCCAGTCACAGCGTCAGAGTAGCGATCGAATAGCTGAAATACTATGATGAACCAGTGTGTTACGTACCAGTAGTGTCAGAAAATGTATGAACCAGTGGAATGGTATGTTAGAGAAGAAAGTTATCTAACCCCCCTCCTCCTCCAGCCAATATTCTGGCAGGTTGTTATACTCGGTACGCAGTAGTAATCCCATCTATCGGAAATGAGTGGCAGCATAAGAGACAATGAACATCATAACAAACAATGGTCAGCGTAATGTTATTGTGGATCAATTTTATGAACTTTCGATATTGTAGACCTTCACATTTAGTTTTCTTCCGACTCTGGGATACCACTCTTATCATAGTTGGTACAGTAAAACTGAATAAAACATAAATGATCGGAAATTGTATTCTCTATAACTTGTATTATGTAATACTTTTCGATAGGACCAATAACATAGGTATTTTAGGCGCCTTCCCCTAAACTATAATTTCACCCAGGGTGAATAAAATTGTTTATAGCTGGGACTGTATTTTCTTATTCCCCGGCTCTATATTCCGATTTTCATTAAATTCTGTTTACCCATTTTCTCGGGACTCGGCGTTGATATGGACTTAGCAACACAAATTCAAATTCATGAATATCTCTCTTATCATAACCAGTACGGTAAAAATGTATAAGACATAAATGATCGGAAACGTAATTCTATATAACCTTTAGGTAGGCCTATGCAGTATTTATCGATAGGACCACTAGTAACACAAATATTTTAGAATTATATATTACGCCTCCCCCTAAACTACCATTTCGCTCAGCGTGATTGAAATGATTTACAGCCTACATTATAGCGGCTCATTCCCCGACTATACATACCGATTTTCATTAAATTCTCTTCAGCCGTTTTCTCGTAATGCGTGTACAGACAGACAGACAGACAGACAGACAGACAGACAGACAGACAGACAGACAGACAGACAGACAGACAGACAGACAGACAGACAGACAGACAGACAGACAGACAGAAATTGCGGAAAAGTAAAAAGTTCATTTCCTCGTTACTGTGGACACGACTGATACAGAAATACCATTCTTTTTAAATTCTGAGCAATATACAGAAAAAAAACTCTTATTTTATATATAAACTTATAGATGTTAGATACTGAAGAGAAACCTAGTAGGCTTTCAAAAAGTCATAATCATTGTTCATTGCATAGAATACAATATGGGTTTTAGTCTTATAAGGTGCACGTAGATTGTTACGTTGCTAATTATTTGCTAGCCGGACTGAGTGGCTCAGACGGTTGAGGCGCTTACCTTCTGACCCCAACGTGGCAGATTCGATCCTGGCTCAGTCCGGTGGTATTTGAAGGTGCTCAAATACGCCAGCTTCGTGTCGGTAGATTTACTGGCACGTAAAAAGAACTCCTGCGGGACTAAATTGTGGCACCTCGGCGTCTCCGAAAACCGTAAAAGGGTAGTTAGTCGGACGTAAAGCAAATAGCATTATTATTATTATTATTATTATTATTATTATTATTATTATTATTATTATTATTATTATTATTATTAATTATTTGCTAAATTCAAACGGTAATCGTCTTACTAATATAATACGAATCATAGTAGTAAGTGTTATCTGGTACTGTACAGATTAGTTTTATGTAATATCCTTATTATTATTATTATTATTATTATTATTATTATTATTATTATTATTATTATTATTATTATTATTAGTTCTTTTGCATTTCTTTAAGTTGTAGTAACGTAATATATATTTTTTCCAAATCAGTACAATACAGACAATTTTTCAGTTTTATTCTTGTACAACTTCGAGGCGCCAGCAGTAGCGTTCCATGTTTGAGTGTAGGCATTCTCACTTTCAACTGTAACTCGCTACCTGGAATCGAAAGCCATCAGAGGTACCTAACTCTAGACCTCCGTGTCAGTGGTGTACCACTAGGTGTATAACGTTTCTTGCTAATCGTGGTATTATATGCCTACTCTCAGTGATTTTCTATGGGTTGATGGTTTCTCTACACCCTACTCTCTTCTTTTTGAAAATATTCACCTTCTCAACAACTTAACAGAAGCCCACATATTAAAACGTACTGAACGCATTTTGATACAGTATCCAAGTGCTCATTAGATCTGTAAATTGCCTCAAAATGAATTTCCACGTGTACGAAGCTGTGGCACGTGCTACTATTTAAAATCTCTTTATCTTCATAATTTAATAACACAGTTAGCTGTAAATTTTGTTTTCTTTAAACAAATGAATGGTTCTCTTAGAGTATAGGCTTATGTTCTCGTTTATGTTATTTTCATCAGTTCAGTACGATAAAATTTATAATAATATTTGAGTCTATAATGAAGATGTATTACATACTGTAGTATTAAAATAATTCGGTCGCTTAATTGCGGCCAGTATCCAGTAATCGGGAGATAGTGGGTTCGAGCCCCACTGTCGGCAGCTCTGAAGATGGTTTTCCGTGGTTTCCCATTTTCACACCAGGCAAATTCCGGGGCTGTACCTTAATTAAGGCCACGGCCGCTTCCTTCCAATTCCTAGGCCTTTCCTCTCCCATTGTCGCCGTAAGACATATCTGTGTCGGTGCGACGTAAATCCAATAGCAAAAAAAAAAAAAAATCGGCCCGTCCGAGTAACTCAGAATGTAGAGCAGCGATTTTCCGAGTTGGCATTTTCGATCGCAGCACAGCGCGGTGCTATTTGAAGGTTCTCAAATACATTAGCGGATAGAGACCACACTTACGAAAGGTGCTTTTCGCAATATCTGGCCTAACAGCATTATCCCAATCTTCCTTTAACATGGGTGTAAAACTTACCTTCGTTACTGACGCACCGAGAGTTCCTATTTTCTTGTCTTGAAGAGCATTTTCTAATGCTCTCTTTAGAGGTGCAAATACCCTCACATCTTCTGGTTGCAGAAGATGGGTGGCGTTAGGGAAGAGGCAGTAAATATTGTCCTATGGTCATGACAATATTCACTGACTTGAAGGGATGAGTGACTCATGTGTGAATTAAGGAATGGAATAAGAGAAAGTGTAATTTTCTCTTCTCTAGCCATGACCTAAAGTATTGAAGGTAGTTCGGAAACATTAGGGCCTTCATCCAGCCACTTTCATTTTTCTCGTAGATCCAAGGCTCAGGTAAGTTGCTGAAGTGTGTTGCTGTAGACGATCATTGTTGGGGCACAACGCCCGTTGGCACAGAAATTTACGAGCCTCCTTATGCCTTCTTTCTCTTCAGAGGTTGCCGTAATTTGAAGCTATTCACATCTGAATCCAAGGTACTTTCCTGAAACCTTGTGGAACAGAAAATTGGTCTCATCTCCATTGAAGATCCTGCTTAGGTCTTCCATAATTGATCTAACATCGTCAGATTCCAGGTAGCGCGGTAGTCCAGCAAACCAACCACGTATTCTCTCTTCCGAGACAGCAGCCCTGCCCTTGCTAATGGTTTCAGCCTTCTTCTGAGACAGGGAAGGATGCCGTCCCATAAAACATTTGAACCAGGTTTTACCAGGTCTTCCATACTTAAACAGTTTGCTCCTTTCTGATGACTGTACAGTTTCCTGAACAGTGTCAAGTAAATTCTTTTTCTTCAACGGAAATCCTCTCCTAGCCATGTTGACTACCCATTCACTAATGCCCCCTTCTTTTCGTGGACTCAGGAACGGCTTCCGGCCAAGGGCAGTCTGGATCTTCTGACGTCCAGATAGTTTGTCGTTTAACGTTGTTAAAGGGACCTGGTATGTTTCAGATGCCTGCCTTTGCGACATCATACAGGACTTCACCTGCTGAACAGCTTCAGTCAAGGCAGATAATAAATACCGACAACGTTCAACAGGTTTAACTTTGGCTTTTGGGACAATTCCCCCATTGGGCGTCTTAATTTTTACCATTGTCAAGCTCTGAACACTAGTTAAGCAAATAATCAAGAAATGCAAGAACGATTATTTTCTGCTTTCTAGTTTTGAATGGCAAAAATGTAATAAAATTGTTTGTTTCCAAAGAGTGCGGGGTAACTGCCCCAATCCCTTTGTCGACGCCACTTTATTTGCCGACAACGAGAATCCTTGCATAGTGTTAAATAAAGTGAATAGCACAACGTACGGCATCAGACAGACACAAGACATTGTAAAAGAAATCTAACTATACCCTATGAGGTTCAAATTCAGGCCCTCTCAGGTTACAGATAGACGCCTCAGCAGTCATGACCACAGAAATCCGGATTTCGGCGCCAAATAAAACAATACTACAAATTAAAATCATAAACTGCCTAATAATTTTCAGTGGCGTTCGATATTAAGGGTTGTTTTTGTATTGAATGAATCTCATTTATCGAACGTCCTTTCGATATTAAAAATGGGAGACAAATATCGAACAGTATTTTATTTTAGAGATAAATATGAAGATAGGTGAAATAAACTCGTGTCCTCATCCCGAGGCGGTGCAGCTCTTTTCAGGCACACCCGCGTTGGAGGTGAGCTGCATGTACCATTTTAACCACATAGCATCCCTCCTGCCATTCTTAAATTTCTGGCAGTACCGGGAATCGAATCCGGTCCCCCGAGGATGACAGCTAATATTGCTAACCGTTACACTACGGAGGCATGACGATAGCTGAAAACTCACAATACAAGAAATTAATAAACATGTATGTATGTTATTACAACCTATTATTTAAAGGACACCTCCTGAGGGCACTATTTTACCAGCAATAACAGATAATCACAGGGACACTGCAGCTTAGTAACAATACAACGTTCTCATCAAAATCCCACCAACTCCAACGTTCTGAGACTTTCCCGCGCTCGCCAACACAGGAACAACTTCGACCTATCAATTGACATAAAGCTAAGTTTGGAAGGGTGAATTTAGAAATCTCAGATGTTATGTAAACTTTTCGATACCCTTATTTTGCAATGAGATGTGTGAACTGTACGATAATTTAAAAGGCGTTCGATATACCCTACTTTCATGATTATCGGAGACGCCGAGGTGCTGGAATGTTGTCCCTCAGGAGTTCTCTCACGTGCCAGTAAATCAACCGACACGAGGGTGAAGTATTTGAGCACCTTCAAATACCACCGGACTGAGCCAGGATCGAACCTGCCAAGTTGGGGTCAAATGGCCAGCACCTCAACCGACTGAGCCACTCAGCCCGGCCATTAAATCATTAAAAACTGAGTTGCCTTAGTCTCCCTCCACACCTCTTACCCTTCACAGCCGAGTCCATTATTCTCCTTGATAACCTATCGTCCTCCATACGCGTCAGAATTTAGACCTAAACACAGCACTACCACAGCACTACTAAAAGTTACAAATGACATTCAAATAGAAATGGACAACGGACAAATAACTATCCTTGTACTTTTAGAACTAAGTAAAGCATTTGACTGTGTTGACGTAGAAATATTATTAGGTGAGCTACAATCACAAAAATGTTCTTTAAGCGCCCTGACGTGGCTGAACTCTTATTTAATTGGGCGGCAGCAGTGCGTGTCAGCAGATACGAAAGTATCACGCTGGCAACAAACTGAAATTTGCGTAGTTCAGGACAGTGTTCTGCGCCACTGCTATTTTCACTGTACTTAAATGACCTACCAGAACATATAAAAACGTGTAAATACCATTTCTACGCAGATGACATACAACTATATACGCATACAAACCCGAAAGACATCCAACTAGACATTAACAAACTAAACGATGACCTGGAAAATATAAAAGACTGGACTAAAAATAATTCTGTTAACGTCAATCCATTCAGATCGCAAGCAGTCATAATAGGATCCAAAAATAATCATACCAAACTGAAAAGTGTTAAAATTCCTCCAATCCTGTCCCACAAAATACCAATACAAATAAACGAAACTGTAAAGAACCTTGGCCTCATTTTTGATAAGTACTTAAACTGGACGAAGCACACAACGATAATTTGCCAAAGAGTATTCTTTTCTCTGCTTAAGGGATCTCCTTCCACTAAATATGAGAAAGTTACTTGTTTAAAGTTTAATTCAACCCATCTTCGATTATAGTGACGTAATATACAACAACCTAAACACCACACTTAACGCTAAATTCAGCGGGCTTATACTACATGCATCCATTTTGTATTAAATATGCCCAGGTACTGTCATATATCACCCTGTCTTGAACAGCTGTCGCGGTTATATTTGGCGGAGAGAAGAAACCTTCACTCTGTTTCGCTTGTCCACAACGTCCTCCGTACAGACACACCAATTTATCTGTGAATGGACCTTAAATACTTGTCATCCCCAAACAGTATACCTACAAGGTCAGAAACCTCTTCCCTGCTGAGCTTCCCAATTTACCGCACGACCGGGTACGGCAACTCATTCACACCTGCAACTATACGCTCTTGGAATTCCCTTCCGGCTGTAATTAGAGACATACATAGTAGAAATGTACTTAGAAAAGATGTTATAAATGGTACATAGATTTAAGAAATGAGTATTTAATGTTTTTATAGTAACTCTCAGAAATTTACCTTTTGCTTATAACTATTATTTAAGTTTATAATTAATTACATGTAATTAGGAATCTTAATACTCTGTAGTTTGTTCAACGTAGCACATATAAGATGGTTTGGCATAACAGCAGGCTTCATAGCCTGAGCCACGCCATATAAAATAAATAAATAAATAAATAAATAAATAAATAAATAAATAAATAAATAAATAAATAAAATAAATAAAATAAAATAAATAAATAAATAAATAAATAAAATAAATAAAATAAATAAATAAATAAATAAATAAATAAATACACGTGTAAACCGTGCGAAAGGGGACAGCGTTATCAGTTACTTAACCAAATGTCCTGCTCAATCCATTATCCCATAATCCATTTTCTATCCGTCTTACTCGCTATCGTGCTCTATGGGATAGGAGAATAGCTGCTGGCAGACCTAGACCAGATAGGAATTTAAGACTGTTTTCAGGTAGTCTTTTCTTAACTTGTTTTACGTAGCACCAACGCAGATTGGTCTTATGGCGACGATGGGATAGGAATGGCCCAGGAGTGGGAAGGAAGCGGCCGTGGCCTTAATTAAGGTGCAGTCCCAGCATTCGCCTGGTGTATCAGGTAGTGTATGGAAATGAGATGCATTCGGCTCAGATAAAATAACTGAGTAAAGAAGTTTCTTTGAAGAGAAAATCATAATTAAGTGATTTTCAATGTTATCAGACCGCATTTATATGACTTCCTCACCTCCAAGTGATAGGATTTCAAAACTGCCGGGAAAATGGTCTTAGTTGGCCTTAAAATCTCTCCGGAGTGGTTTCCCGCTTCAACTCCACGTGAATATCGGCATGGTACCTAACATCCGGGTCCAAGCCCCAGGTAATTACAAACACACTCACCAACACCGACATAACATCGATACAGAACATCACACAAAAGCTTCATTGCGAGTGAATCGTGTAGCTGCAATCTTATATGATGGACTCGAATTCCGCCGTCAGCAGCCTCAAAGATGATTTTCACATCAGATGTAGGCCTACTCTTATTAAGTCCTGTCCCATTGCTATATCCACAAAAGTCTGTGTTAGTGCTACGCTGAACAGATGAAAGCAGTTTCTACACACGCCAAATACGCAGGGCCGATGAGCAAAGTGCCCTACTTTCACTACATGAGATTATAACGACTACTTACCCCCTTTTGCCACTATCATTATTTGAGGCTCTGCGATTTATTGTTCATTCTATCTACCTCCTCAACCGGTAGTTTCTCTACACTCCTACCTTTATTTCACTGAATAAGGTCCGAGACATAATCCAAAGGGTTTCTTATTACATTAATCAAGTTTTCAGACGTCCTTCCCTTACGTTTAGTGGATTTCTACCGTCCAGAATTGAGTTCGTTTGACCTGTAAACTGTGACCTGATCTCTGATGCAGACAATAGGTCTGACTGCCGTTGGATAAAGGCGGAAAAATCTTCAAAATGCGGAAAATCAATACAACTGCATAGACATGATATACCCGAAATACTACAAGATGTATCCTAAATGTAACTCGTCCTGTTTCCACTTGTATTTCACTGCATGTCCGCCTCTGTGGTGTAGTGGTTAGCGTGATTAGCTGCCACCCCCGGAGGCCCGGGTTCGATTCCCGGCTCTGCCACGAAATTTGAAAAGTGGTACGAGGGCTGGAACGGGGTCCACTCAGCCTCGGGAGGTCAACTGAGTAGAGGTGGGTTCGATTCCCACCTCAGCCATCCTGGAAGTGGTTTTCCGTGGTTTCCCACTTCTCCTCCAGGCGAATGCCGGGATGGTACCTAACGTAAGGCCACGGCCGCTTCCTTCCCTCTTCCTTGCCTATCCCTTCCAATCTTCCCCTCCCTCCACAAGGCCCCTGTTCAGCATAGCAGGTGAGGCCGCCTGGGCGAGGTACTGGTCATACTCCCCAGTTGTATCCCCCGACCGAGAGTCTGAAGCTCCAGGACACTGCCCTTGAGGCGGTAGAGGTGGGATCCCTCGCTCAGTCCGAGGGAAAAACCGAACCTGGAGGGTAAACAGATGATGATGATGATGATGATGATGATTTCACTGCATGCAGTCCACATAACTTCGGTATCTTAAGCATGCTTCCTACACTTTCTTATCTCTGAAGCATTTACCTGATCTTGTCCACATTCTTCTATATAATATTTCTTATTCTGAAAGCTTTTACCCTTACGTGTTATTTTCTTTGCCATACGTGTTGCAATAGATTACATTGTGGTTGATATAAGTCAGTAATACTATAGTTAAATGTTCCAAATTTTGATGATGATGATGATGATGCTTGTTGTTTACAGGGCCATGGGCCCCTAGTTCTGAATTTTAAGGGCCACTCTCTAGGACAGCCAGTCATCTCCCATCGGACAAGAAATAAGAATCGCACTCAGCCTTCTTTCTATATCCCTCATTTGTGATCAGTTTGTTCTAATTGTCATTCCCTAGTAGTACCCGGCTTATCAAATGAAAGCAAGCAAGGTAGTACTTGTACGTGACTGTCGATATCGTGATAAAAGCCATGGGACCCCTACTTTTACGTGGTCAGTATTCGGGAGATAGTAGGTTCGAACCCCACTGTCGGCAGCAATGAAAATGGTTTTCCGTGGTTTCCCATTTTCACACCAGGTAAATGAATTAAGGCCACGGCCGCATCCTTCCCACTCCTAGCCCTTCCTTGTCCCATCATAGCCATAAGATCTATCTGTGTCGGTGGGACGTAAAGCAACTAGCAAAAAAAAATCTTTTACGTGGAATCCAAACCACAAGGACGTAGCTTTTCATTTCAAAATCCCAGTTTCATTGACAGGGATTCGAACCACGGTAGCCTGGGTGTAGATGGCAATACCGAAGCCGTCTGGGGTCCACGGTTGTCAAATGAAAGTGAAACTCCATGAGCTGTAAGCAACAACAATGTAGGCATGCTGGGTACTAGCCTTACTTACACGTAGTCCTACTTACGGATCACCGCCGAATTAAGTGTTCCCAGGCGTGTAAGCAGAGAAAGTGAAATCCCAGGACCAATCAGTGGGTCCATGCGCACGAACTAGGACGCGACTGCAGGAACCCACACCATGAACCATACCTGCTAAAAGAGAGAGTTGATGGCATGTATTATAACCGCACCCACAGTAGGAATATAAAGAAAAGAAAATAATATCACGGTACTATCACTAAGACACAGAAGAATGAACATGAGACCGTAGGACTGGGGAGACGAGAGTCTACGTCATGGTGGACACCGATTTTCTTGAACTTTCGCAAAGTTGTTCCACATGGGTAAAAGTATAATTAAAAAAAAAAAAAACATTTGCAAATCCTCTCCAACGGCCTTTAATTTTTGAGATTTTAGCGTTTCAGGTATCAAACACCACTTATAAGCCGTCACGTAAGTGGGAAACGTTCTCGTAGCATATTGGTCGACGTAAGGTGCTGGGTTCGGAAGGCAATCAAATTTTCCTATATTACTTTATTTTTCTCTTTCTTTGTTCCTCCCGTCCTTCACTTCTCTCCGTTTCTCTAAAATATCCTTTTACATGGTTCTCACTTTTTAAGCTGTATGTTGTTGTAAAAGGTTAGTAATACTGAATTAATAATACACACTTGCATAACTTTATTACAACTAATATAGAAAATCGGAGAAAAATAATTGATACGAAATTCTTACATTAGATTGATATCGACTTTGATCATTCATAGTTTCTATCCCAGATTAAATCTAAAAATTTTCGCGTTAACTTTCGACGTTCTGTTATTTTGGAAAACGCAGTGTCAGGGACAACTTCTCACAACCACTTACCACCCTGAAGGATGTCTAATACTGTATGTTTAGCTCTGCTCTGAGAATAAATGACACTCTGGGTCTCAGTGACCCATTCTGTACATTCTTGTGCAATGGCATTACACGAATCGATTGCTGCGGGTCCTCTAGAACCCATTTGAACTTACATGCTACGATCCTAGAAATGGACGAACAATCGTTTTCATTGGTCAGCTTTGAAAGACGCCCTTTCCACGTCGTGGGCGTGAATCTATTCACTGTTGACGATTAAGATGACAGATACCGTACCACCTGGACTACATTTACGGAATAAAAAACATACACTTCAACCCAGGATCGACCCCTCGACCTCCTGCATGCTAACCCAAAACTCTATCCACAGCACCAACTGTACGTTACGGCTAATACGTGCTGACAGAGGTAGTTACTCTACATGTGGTTACAATGTTGCCAGATTGCCACTCTTGAACGTCCTTTTTCTGCCGGATATACTCTCAGGACGAACTTTTGTGAGAGACATTATTTTATTGCTGACATGTGAGGAGTCACGCTTAGACGCCCGAGTGCACGAATTTCGCTTCACTCTGTATAGTCTAGTGTAATACAATCCTCCTGCCTAAGTATAAGTAAGTACAATTGTCTTCAAGTCGGACCGACAAATTTAGGTACTATGGCCACGATGGGATAGGAAAGGGCTAGGAATGGGACGGAAGAGGCCGTGGCTTTAATTATGGTACAGCCCCAGCATTTGCGTTGTGTGAAAATGGGAAACCACATAAGACCATAAGACCGAGAGTGGGGTTTGAGACCACTATCTCCTGAATTCAAGCTCACAGCTGCCCGCTATATAATTAAATATATAATGTTTATTAAGTTAGGTTCTTGAATTTATATAAATGTCATCATCATCATCATCATCATCATCTGTTTACCCTCCAGGTTCGTTTTTTCCCTCGGACTTAGCAAGAGATCCCACCTCTACCGCCTCAAGGGCAGTGTCGTGGAGCTTCAGACTCTTGGTCGGAGGATATAACTGGGGAGTATGACCAGTACCTCGCCCAGGCGGCCTCACCTGCTATGCTGAACAGGGGCCTTGTGGAGGGATGGGAAGATTGGAAGGGATAGGCAAGGAAGAGGGAAGGAAGCGGCGGTGGCCTTAAGTTAGGTACCATCCCGGCATTCGCCTGGAGGAGAAGTAGGAAACCACGGAAAACCACTTCCAGGATGGCTGAGGTGGGAATCGAACACACCTCTACTCAGTTGACCTCCCGAGGCTGAGTGGACCCCGTTCCAGCCCTCGTACCACTTTTCAAATTTCGTGGCAGAGCCGGGAATCGAACCCGGGCCTCCGGGGGTGGCAGCTAATCACGCTAACCACTACACCACAGAGGCGGACTATGGCAGATTAATTAAAGTAAATGCTACTTCTAGTAAAATCGGGTACCACATACAGCTGAAATGCACATCGGGAAACAAAAGAACTCATTAAATGTTATAGAATAAAATAAATAAAGACTTGAAGGAGACATGAATAACTGCGCCGTACAATACCTAACCAACGCCACGACCACTATACCACTAGAAAGCTTCTTCGAATGCTAGCTTTCATGCCGGATTTTCATTGTTCTTTGAAAATTGAAACTCAAAAACCTCTAAACTTAAAAATGCATTCGAGAGAATGTACAAATACGTATGGATTTTGTACCCATGCACAGTAGAGTAAGGTCGGGATAGGTGGACAAATTCGTTGTCCGCCACACAATAGACGTACAAGATGGAGACACCTGTCACAATAAACGCGTAAATTGTATGCACAGCTTAAGAGCACGGCGGATGGCGATCTGTGTCAACTGAATAGTTTACAGTACTAAACTGGGGCACCCTTGAAGTAGATCCTCGCGGAATTACGTGTGCTGCAAATCCTCAGAACCCTTATAATATCTTTTTACATCCACCCTGACACTCAGTTTCAATATTTATTTTCGATTAATCTAAGTCATGAAAAAACAATTTTCCCACATATATTGTACACATTTGAACCAAGTTCTATTTTCTACATTTGTTTCGTTACTACTTTTACAACTCCTTAACTACTTTTACGCTATTCGAAGACGTCGAGGTGACAGGAACATTTAAATACCACCGGACTGAGCCGGGATCGAACTTACAAACTAATTTTTTTTTTTGCTATTTGCTTTACGTCGCACAGATAGGCCTTATGGCGACGATGGGACAGGAAAGACCTAGGAACGGGAAGGAAGCGACCGTGGCCTTAATTAAGGTCTGGTGTGAAAATAGGAAACCACTGAAAACCATATTCAGGGCTGCCTACAATGGGGTTCGAACCCACTACCTCACGGATGTGAGCGCACAGCTGAGCACCCCTAACCGCACGGTCAACTCGCCCGGTGGACTTACAAACTAGCCAGGCAGAATTATTATTATTATTATTATTATGATTATTATTGTTATTATTATTATTATTATTATTATTATTATTATTATTATTATCATCACTATTACAGATACATGTATACTTACATCTCCATTATAGACTATTATAGGCCTACTTTCATCATTCGGTCTGCAACCCTCAGTGAAGTAACTCTATATAAAACTAGTACTGTGGCTTCGCTTAGTATAAGATATCTTACGTCGAAATCATTAACAATGACTGACTCCAACCATCACAATATTGGCCTTCCTCTGCTTCTCTTACCGTCCATTGCCGAGGCCAATATTATCTCACGTAACCTGTCCTACACCATTCACTCCATATGACCTCACCACCGAAGCCAGTTCATACTCATGCCCGCTGGGTATGGACCGTGCCCCTGTTAGCTTGCATTCAGGAGTGGTGGGTTCCATCAGCAGATCTGAAGTTGGTTTTCCGCGGTTTCCTATTTTCACACCAGGCAGCTGCACCTCAATTAAAGCCACGACCGCTTCTTCTCCAGTTTAGTCCTTCCCTGTCCCATTGTCGCCGAGAACCTGTATCGGTTAGAGCGACGTTAAATCACCAGCAACGAAAGGAGAAGGTTCATACTGACAGCTTCATCCATCGGTTCATTTCTAAGACTTAAGAATGCCATCATTTTGAATGTCCTCCTGCCCCTGTTCCCACCTGTTCCTTCAAGCAATCATTCTCACTGTTGTTATGTCTGTTAACTCTAACGTTGGCCGATGACCTCGATGTTAGGCCCCTTTAAACAACAAGCAACAACAACAACAATTCTAACGTTTGAATAAGACATCACGAGCCCAACTTTCATTCCTGAATAAAAGAAAGTCGACCTGAATACAGAGCGATATAATTGAATATTTCGTCCGGAAGAATAAACAATCCAAGTACTTAATATCACCCCCCTTCCTGTTCTCACCCTGACATTCACTTCTTTTCGGCTTCTTTTCCAATGATTTGGAAATACTAATTCTTGTATCATACCCGCTGCATTTCTTTTTAAACTACAAGCGATTAGGGTGCAAGCTTTCGCTAACGTCTGCCATTAAGATCAAGTCTTATTATTATTATTATTATTATTATTATTATTATTATTATTATTATTATTATTATTATTATTTTATTTTTTATTTTTATAACATCCGGGAAGAATTTCTGACCCAAAGGCAAGTCCACTGGCTGAGTAAAGCAATTGGTTTAGGCACTTCGTCTCGGCTCAGTTATTGTCATTTACGTGTCTGTACCAGTATTATTCATACATAAAACGTCCTATGTACAGTAAGGAATCACATTCTGTAAGAATGACAGACGACCACATATCATGTGCAACCCTCGGGAGAATTCGTTCCACACTTTAGCGCTCCTTGAGCACGTGTCCTTACCTTCACGCACTGTACTGACCATGGCGGCTTTACTCCGACATTTCCTGACCAGCCTACTCAAGGAAGACTGGTGATAGTAGTGCAGGCCGACTTACCTTCGATGTTTACACTCATCATGTCTTTGACATTTATTGTACATTTTAGCCTCCATTATAAGTACTAATATTCGATATAGAAGAAACCATTAGATTTTCTTTCTTTCCGTCCTTCTTTCTTTCTTTCTTTCTTTCTTTCTTTCTTTCTTTCTTTTTTTGCCACTGTCCCGCTACTTGGTGGAGTTGCAAGTGCCATCTGTGCCGCACATGAGGACATGGCCCTGTTTTTTCGGCCAGATGCCCTACCCGACGACCACCCTGGTAGAGAGATGTATTCTACTATTTCGTGGTTCTGTTGTGTTTTGCAGTCTATCAAGGGGAATCTTTTAAGAGCAATACAAACATTAGTTTCTGAGCCATAGGAATTAAAGAAAAGCGGCTAAAATTCCCGACCCGACCGGGAGCCAGGGCTGCTACGTTAACGTTTCACCCTATGAGCCGTACTGACAAAGTGCTCATAGTTTATTGCAAAAAATATATGCATATTTAGAGACCAGTTATACGAGGAGTTCGGAACCATAATGGACCAAGTTCATCTGACAATATTTGAAAAAATAAATAATAAATAATTAGCCCGACAGAAATGATAACGTAAATATCAGTATGGTAATATACACCGAAAATCATTAATATGTTACTGCCTCATATTTGAAATTTACAAGTTAATTATAATAACTAAAACAATGATCACCTTCCTTGGTTAAATCAATCTGAGGATTCAAACGAGGAACATATTCTTCACCAGGAGATTCAAAATAACTTCTCATTTTCGCTATCTGTTTGATTGATTGTAATTATTGTAATATATCACTACTACATATACAGTATACTTACACGTGAACTCTGCCACTCCCTTGTTTAGTAGTTATGCGTGCATTGAGGTAAAATTAACATCCGTGTAGTAGTTTGTTGCGGAGCTCTTTCTATCTCGAGTTATTGAAAAGAAATCTTTGAACTCCTCCCAGTAGTTAGGCAACCTGAACGCTATACCGGTACGTTTAAAGTTTATCTCATCTCAGTTTCTGCTTTAACAACCAAAGGACGCTTTCAGACTGCCTCGCTACTGGGAGGAGTTACAAATTTTACTTTCAGTAACTCGAGATAGAAAGAGCTCCGTTACAAACTTTTCGCGGATGTAACTTGCACTTGTTGATTCAGTATGACTGTGAAGGAAACACCAGAGTTTCCTGTCACTTTTACATCAGCTATACCAAAATAAAAAAATAAAAAATAAAAAAAACCTTGCTTCACTAAGGCTGTGAATGCCAGTCCTATCTACATACCTGACTCCAGCTAGGCGCTAGGTCACATGGTGTTGCCTGAATTAATGCCGTGGTATGGTAACGTACCGGCAGGGTAGGCTCGTCGCAGACCTCAGAGCTGATGCATCGGAATTAAATTGACGTGCCCTAACTTTATTGTAAAAAAAGTTATGCTTATTTCGAGACCAGTTATACGAGGGGTTCGGAACCATAATGGATAAAGTCCATTTGACAATATTTGAAGAAATAAATAATAGATAATTAGCCCGACAGGAATGATAACGTAAATATCAGAATGGCAATATACAGAGAAATTCAGTATGTCTGTAAAAGAAACACCAGAGTTTCCAGTCACTTTTACATCAGCTATATCAAAATACAAAAAAAAAAAAAAAAAAAAAAAAGGAAGACTTGCTTCATTATTGTCAGCACAAATTTCACGCGATATCATCATTTAAATTTCAATGCCAGGCTGTGTGGTTCAGGCGGTTGAGGCGCTGGCCTTCTGAACCCATAGCAGGTTCGATCTTAGCTCAGTCCGATGGTATTTGGAGGTGCTCAAGTACGTCAGCCTCGTGTCGGTGGATTTACTGGCACGCAAGAGAAGTCCCGCGGGACTAAATTCCGGCATTTGGGCGTCTCTGAAAAACGTAAAAGTAGTTAAAGGGACATAAAGCAAATAACATCATTATTATTATTATTATTATTATTATTATTATTATTATTATTATTATTATTATTATTATTATTATTATTTCCGACTCGTTGGCTGAATGGTCAGCGTACTGGCCTTCGGTTCAGAGGGTCCCGGGTTCGATTCCCGGCCGGGTCGGGGATTTTAACCTTCATTGGTTAATTCCAATGGCCCAGGGGCTGGGTGTTTGTGCTGTCCCCATCATCCCTGCAACTCACACACCACACATAACACTATCCTCCACCACAATAACACGCAGTTACCTACACATGGCAGATGCCGCCCACCCTCGTCGGAGGGTCTGCCTTATAAGGGCTGCACTCGGCTAGAAATAGCCACACAAAATTTTTAAAAAAATATTATTATTATTTTTATATTCTTCTTCTTATCCTCTATTCCAGTTATTTTCGGCCGACAATAGGTGTAGATTATGTCAGTTCTACACCTTTCCTGAATGTACAGCCCCATTCTTGTTTTTATTTTCGTCGCACCGACTCAGATCGGTCTTGTAGGGCTAGGACAGGGAAGTAAACTGCCATTGCCTTAATTAAGTAACAGCCCATGGATTTGCCTGGTATGAAAACTTGAAACAATGGAAAACCACTTTCAGAGCTGCTGGTAGAGCGACTCGAACCCACAACCTCCCGAATACAAGCTCACAACTGCGTGGCCCGAGCAACACAGCCAACTCGCTCACGAATATTCTTACAACAGCCCTATGTGGAGGGATGTATTCACTATGACGTATTCCTGTAGCGGTTCATATTGTGATGTGTTGTATGAAAATGGAGATGTGTATTAAGAAGAACAAAAACACCCAGCCTCAGAGCTAAAGGAATCAACTAGACGTAGATAAATTCATCGACCCAGCCTGGAATCGAAACCTTCGTAACACGTCCCACGTTTAATGCTGTGTCATCAGCGGGACGAACTTCTCAGCCGCATTGCTTGGCTCTCATGATTGGGTCTACTGCCTCTCATTCCAGAACTCCTTACTTGATCTCACGATGTAGAGGATTAATATTCTTGGACGAGACGGGAATCGAACCCAGGGCCTCCGGGTAGTAGGCAGTTGGGGCTGTTGTTAACATTCACACTGGATGTAAATTCTTTAAGTTGGCAACCCCCTATACAGACGAATGGCCAAGACGAAATATTTGATCGGAATCATTTAACAATGAATATTTGAACAATGCTTTAGAGAAAGAATTGAGGTCAGCTGTGAAGCCTTTCGTTTCACTTCCCTCTGTTTCCATGAATGTAACTTTCTATCTCCCCAAATACCGTATACTGTAAGCACTGTATTAGAGATTAAGACATCATGGAGTCTCATTCCCTTCGTACCGTACTAGACAGTTCTGAAAGAAGATTATATTTTCTATCAGTTTTACGTCACACTGACTCAAATCGACCTTATGTCAACGATGGGATAGGATAAGGCTAAGACTGTGAGGCAAGTTACCGTAGTCTTAACTTCCCTGGTGTGGAAATGAGAAACCACCAATAAACATCTTCAGGGCTGCCGACAATGGGGGTCGAACCCACCATCTCTCGAATGCAAGCTCGGAGGTACGTGACTCAAACCGCGTAGCCAACTCACTCGGTTAAAAGAAAATAATGAGTATGATCTACCATTACAAATTATTTTGACGACGGAGTTAAACATTCCGACATTCCATGATGATTCTCCAAGACACAACATAAAACAATCCTATGAGTAGAACGTTTGTAAGACGACTGGCGTTGATAAAGAATGATGGACTTCTGTATTTTGTTGCAGATACGAATGAGGGTATTTTCGTACTTTCTCCCAATAAGCATGACCACTTTGCCGGTCATGGTATTGATGAAGTTTTCATTGTCGTTGAACAACAAATTAAGTAACAAGTGAAGGTTCGAGGCTATTTACCAGAAGGCGGGAATCTTGTTTGCTAACTCTTCTGGATCCATTCTTTGATGTGTCCATAAAAAGCCATTCTCCTTCTCTTAAATATAGTTGCAAAACAATCTTGTTGTTTTACATGACTGGTGATTTTGTGATAAGACCACGGGACCTCCAGCTGTACGTGCATTTCTGAAACCTCACATGCATTGGCCGGGATTCGAACCCCAAGCACCTTAGTGAACTGTGGTTGAGATCTTCTCAAACTTTCGGTACAGATGTTGGTTTGGTCTAAAGTAGTATGTGAAATCTTTTTCTGTCGCAGGTTAGGGCCCAGGATCTTCCTTATAAATGTTCTTCCTTTTCTATTTCAGCGAGTCCTTTCCAGGAATAGTGTTTCTACTGCGTACAAGCATTCTGGTTTGACTATTGGTTTATACTGTATAAATTTGGCATTTTAAGTGAGATATATGGATTTTATAGTTGCTCAAAAAAGAATGGATGCATAGTACTGTATGTTCCTCGCATTTAATGTTTTATCAGACTTGATTTTAATTCTTATAAAATATAATTCACCTCGCATGTAGATACAATCCCTGTGGATCCCCAAAAGAACATTATGTCTATAGCAATTGTTTCTAAGGAAAGTGTACCTGCGACGAATTTAATGAGGTTTTTTTTTCTTTTTTGAGCGACTGTTTGCCTTCTGACATCGCCTGAATACCACCTTCATCCTTCTCACCCTTTCTTCAAACGCTGTTCTTTCTCACCCAGGTACTTGCATTTTTGCGATAATTTAATTTCGTGTGGCTATTTCTAGCCGAGTGCAGTCCTTGTAAGGCAGACCCTCCGATGAGGGCGGGCGGCATCTGCTATGTGTAAGTAACTGCGTGTTATTGTGGTGGAGGATAGTGTTATGTGTGGCGTGTGAGTTGCAGGGATGTTGGGGACATCACAAACACCCAGCCCCCGAGCCATTGGAATTAACCAATGAAGGTAAAAATCCCCGACTCGGCCGGGAATCGAACCCGGGACCCTCTGAACCGAAGGCCAGAACGCTGACCATTCAGCCAACGAGTCGGACATTTTTGCGATGAACATACAAAATACCATGCTCTCAGTCTTTCTTTCGAGCGAATGAACGTCTTCTGACGTAGCCTGAATGCCACCTTCATCCTTCTCATCCTTTCTTCGAACTCTGCTTTTTCGTTAATGTTCGGGGCCGGAATCTCGCCTAATTACTTACATTTCTGTGTTCTTTTCATATCATGGCATTTGTTCTTCATTATCCGAGTTGGATCTCTGATGTCTTTGTTCATATGTGTACTTTGTTCTCTCAAAATATATTAGTAATTTTGCCTTCTCAGGTGCTTCCTTGAGGACTTCTACCTGTTTCGTTGTTATCTCCAAGTTTACCGAAAAATCATTACACAGCCTGCTAAGGCAAGCCATTCATATTTAAGCCCTGCCTTCTGGTGGTCTAATCAATCTTCTATTTGAATGGTGATGATGGTGGTGCATTTAAGTATTATTATTATTATTATTATTATTATTATTATTATTATTATTATTATTATTATTATTATTATTATTATTATTATTATTCCGGACTAGAAAGCCAAGAATAACGGCCGAGAGGATTCGTCGTGCTGACTACGCGACACCTCGCAATTTGCAGGCTAAGCAGCGGTCGCTTGGTAGGCCGAGGCACTTCAAGGGCTCTAGTGCCATGGAATAATTATTATTATGAGTTTCAGCCTGCTGCAGTGCTCGTTATTTCCATCTTTACATCCTTGACCTTGAATTCTTCCCCAGTATTCCCGCATTCACCGGTCCCGCGGTATACTGTAGAGGTAGCGTGGCTGCCTCTTACCTAGAGACCCCGGTTTCGATTCCCGGCCAGGTCAGGGATTATTACCAGGATCTGAGAGCTGGTTCGGGGTCCACTCAGCTTACGGGATTGCAATTGTTGAGCTCTCCGACGGTGAGATGGCGGCTCTGGTCTAGAAAGCCAAGAATAACGGCCGAGAGGATTCGTCGTGATGACCACACGACACTTCGTAATTTGCAGGCCTTCGAGCTGAGCAGCGGTCGTTTGGGAGGCCATGGCACGTCGGGGCTGTTGACCAGGTGGTTTTTCATTCCCCTGTTCGCTTTCTGTGAACCTTCTTTTCTCATCGGTCCACTTGTTGTCTGCTTTCAACTTTTTTTCTATTTGTTTTACGTCGCACCGACACAGATAGGTCTTATGGCGACGATGGGATAGGAAGGGCCAAGGAATGAGAAGGAAGCGGCCGTGGCCTTAATTAAGGTACAGTTCTAGCATTTGCCTGGTGTGTAAATGGGAAACCACGGAAAGCCATCTTCATGGCTGCCGACAGAGGGGTTCGAACCCACTATCTCCCGGATGCAAGCTCACACCTGCACACCCCTAACCGCACTTTCAACTCGCCCGGTACTTTCAACTTTGGCTTTTCTTGGAATTGCTGGTATGTTTCAAGTTTCTTCTGTAGAGAAACACGTTCCCGGTGGTCTTCGTATGTGATCCCTATTTCTCGAATGATTTTTCAACTTCGGTGAACCAGGGTCCCTTGCTTTTCTTATTCTTCTTATTATTATTGTCCGCCTACTTGATTGAATGGTCAGCGTAGTTGTTTTCGGTTCAGAGGACCCTGGGTTCGGTTCACGACATTGTCGGGGATTTCAATCTTCGCTTGGGACTTGGTATTTGTGCTGTCCCCAACATTCCTGTAATTCATACACCAAACACAGTACTATATACTATCCTGCACCATAAAGCACACACATTCCTGTAAATGGCAGATGCCATCATCGTCGGAGGGTCCGCCTTACAAGGGCTGCATCAGACTATCAATAGCCACGCTAAATTAAAGTAAGATTATTATTATTATTATTATTATTATTATTATTATTATTATTATTATTATTATTATTATTATTATTATTATTATTATTATTATTATTATTATTATTATTATTCAAGTGAAGATGTCACTTCATACACGTTTGCCGTTTACTGTATGCTGGAGAAATTACCTCACGGCACACCAGCAAAATAAATTACTTAAGGATTTAAAGTACGATAAAACACATGCTTTAGTAGCAGTTCCCAAGGCAGACGAGGTAGTTTTCTGGAAGAGTTGTTTAAGTGTAGCTTGCTTACATAGCAATAATAGCCTATCGAATTATTAGATACCGGGCGAGTTGGCCGTGCGGTTAGGAGCGCGCAGTTGTGAGCTTGCACCCGAGAGGTAGTGGGTTCGAATCCCACTGTCGGCAGCCCTGAAGATGGTTTTCCGCGGTTTCCCATTTTCACATCAGGCGAATACCGGGGCTGTACCTTAATTAAGGCCACGGCCGCTTCCTTCCAACTCCTAGCCATTTCCTATCCCATCGTCGCCATAAGATTTATCTGTGTCGGTGCGACGTAAAGCTACTAGCAAACACAAAACAAAAAATTAGATATTTCGAAGTAAAGCATTTCGCACCAGTGATTCTATTATAAACCAGCTCAACTCCAGAATCAGATTATCATCAACCTGTGAACAGAGAGTTTTACAATTCTTTGGGTACACTATGCGACGAGGGAATGACAGCATTGGAAAACTGCTCATTATTGGAAATGGTCCTGGCAAGAGAGATCGAGGACGAGTTCCCAGTCGATGGTCGAACATTATCGAGAATATAACTGGGTTGAACCTCTTAGGTGCATCACGTCTGGCCGAGGAATGCAAGACTACTGAGCAATAGCCTCCTCGGAGATTACGATCCTTATAGCTGCGGAAACGGTAAGAGAGGAAAGGAACTCCTCATTGTTGAACCATAAAACAGAGAATGTATCTTATTCTAAAATATTGGGAATGACACTTATTATTATTATTATTATTATTATTATTATTATTATTATTATTATTATTATTATTATTATTATTATTATTTGCTATGGGCTTTACGTCGCACCGACACAGATAGGTCATATGGCGACGATGGGATAGGAAAGGCCTAGGAGTTGGAAGGAAGCGGCCGTGGCCTTAATTAAGGTACAGCCCCAGCATTTGCCTGGTGTGAAAATGGGAAACCACGGAAAACCATTCTCAGGGCTGCCGATAGTGGGATTCGAACCTACTATCTCCCGAATGCAAGCTCACAGCTGAGCGCCTCTACGCGCATGGCCAACTCGCCCGGTATTATTATTATTATTATTATTATTATTATTATTATTATTATTATTATTATTATTATTATTGCTATATAACCAGTCGACCTAGGCTGGATCCAGGCTCTACCTCGAATTTAAGGCTGGTTTGATGTAATTTTTTACCTCTTTAACGACCCAGTGACATCTGAAGGTCGTTGGTGACGCTGAGAAAGGAGAGGGCCAGGACTAGGAAGATAGAGGCCATGGCCTTACTTAAGGAACAGGCACAGTGTTTGTCTGGTGTGTGAAAAGAAAGTCACGCAAACCAACTTCAGTCCTGCCGATGGGCCGGAATTCACCTTCTCCGAAATGCAATTTTGTGGTCACGTGATGAGGTCCATACAGGAATTGGTTTGAATGTCTGGATCATCTTTCAGTGAAGTCACAGCCTTCATGCAAAGTGAATGCTGTGTTGATGCCTCGTACATGGGCCACGGCCGCTTCACTCCTAACCGTAGACCTAATTAATTACAAGCACACTTCTGTGCCGACATTAGTTAGACAAACTTTACTAATTACAAGGATGCTGTTGACCACGATGGCCTAGTATGTTACATGAAACCACAAGACTACGTTACAAGTGTATTGATGTGAGTTAAAAAACACGTACGAGTAACAACACTATCAGCTTTACATAGCCAGAAGCCGAAACCCTACAGAGAAAATTCTAGCTGGACTCTGTTTCAGTAAAGAAGAACGCAAAATTAAATCAAGTTTTGCAAATATGAGTTTAAGAGAGATATTAACCACAATAACTGAACGAGTTGGCCGTGCGGTTAAGGCCGCGCAGCTGTGAGCTTGCATTTGGGAGATAGTGGGTTCGAACCCGCCTGTCGGGAGTCCTGAAGGTGGTTTTCTATGGTTTCCTATTTTCATACCAGGCAAATGCTGGGGCTGGACCTTAATTAAGGACACGGCGGCTTCCTTCTTACTCCTAGCCCTTTCCTCTCCCATCGTCGCTATAAGACCTAACTATGTCTGAGCGACGTAAAGAAACAAAAACAGAAAGCCTAAGTTGATCTTGATGATCCATGTAAAATTTTTGGGACATCGTGATCATCACCCTCTCTAAGTTAGCATTTGTGAACTCTATATTTATGGTTTTCAGAAATGAAATGAAATGGCGTATGGCTTTTAGTGCCGGGAATGTCCGAGGACATGTTCGGCTCACCAAGTGCAGGTCTTTCGATTTGACGTCCTAGGCGACCTGCGCGTCATGATGAGGATGAAGTGATTATTATTATTATTATTATTATTATTATTATTTATTTTCCACTAATTGTAGGTACAATTTATAGATGGTGAATGGAATGCCTCCATCGCGATGATGAAGACGACACATACACCCAACCCCGTGCCAGTGAAATTAACCAATTGTGGTTAAAATTCTCGACCCTACCTGGAATCGAACCCGGGACCCCCGTGACCAAAGGCCAGCACGCTAACCATTTAGCCATGGAGCCATGATGGTTTTCAGAGACGCCAAGAGGTACCGGAAGTTATGTCCCACAGCGACCGTGGCCTTAATTAAGATACAGCCCCAGCATTTGCGTGGGGTGAAAATGGGGAAACACGGAAAACCATCCTCAGGTCTGCTGACAGTGGGTTTTCAACCTACTATCTTCCGAATGCAAGTTGTAAATACGTGATGGAAGCCACGCAGCTAGTTGCTCGGATGACATAGTTCTACAACCCCAACAGTTATGATAAAGGTCTACTTGTGAAGGTTGGTCGACCTTACTGGACCAGGCGGTTAGATAGCGGGTTCGATCCGAGCTGAAGTCAGTGATATTAGAGAGTGTTTGAATGCGATCGTTGTTGGTCTGCAACACGTTAAGGGCACCTTGACGTGCAAAAGCAATCAAAAATTCACGTTTTGCATATTCATTTCTTTGAACAGAGTAAGCTCTCCTGAAACCGGAGATAAACACGTGTATGTTCAAGCAACAAGAATGTATCTTAAATGACTATTTAAATATAGCGACACCATCTGCAGCTGTCACCTAACATTACCAAATTTCCGAAAGTGATCTCTTTTAAAATATTTTAGATACAGTTTTCTCAAGAGCATAAGACCTGGACCAATAAAGAAACTTCTTCTTCTTCTCGTCCTCACGATCACATGGTGTCGGTACTTTGAGTGGATTTAGCCTAGCTTTACGGCTGGCTGCCTCCTGACGTCAACCCCATGAGGAGGAATGCATTCGATATTGCGTGCTTCTGTGGTGATTTGTAGTGCGATGCGTTGGGTGTAAATGGTTATATGTATTCAAACAAACACAAGCGCCCTGCCTCCGAGCTACGGGAGGTCAAAATACCTGACACGGCCGGGAAACGAAGGACACTATGCTGACCATGGAGCCAGATAGCATTCAAATGATGTATAGGCTACTTATTCAATTGCCTAAATGGTACAACGACGACATTTTCCAAAGATATAAGTAACATGGCACCAACCACCTCCAAATTCTTTTCGGAAAAAGTATTTAATTTTTTGAGAAATCATTTAAATACTTTCTGGAAACCTTATAAGTTTTTGTTGTTGGAGCTAGAATTGTTAACTTGCACAAAAAGAATTACGATTCATAATATAGTACCTTCTGTGGGCATTGTACCTAAATTTGGGGGAGAACTTTGGATTTGTAAACATGATTTGTTGCTACGTGCATTCCTGTTGATGAAGTGAATAAAGTATATTGCTAGTCGCGCTAAAACATCGAAGGCAAGGGCGGGAAAGGGCTAGGACTGGAAGCGGGGGCGCCATCTCCGGGGGTGCTACGGTGCCCAGCAACCCTCCACAAAGAGGGAGAAGACAGATTTTTAAAAATGGATAAGGAGAGAAGAAAAGGAATTAAAAACTAGGAAGGGGTGTTCAATATAGTTCTTAACCCTAGGGCCTGAGGAGCCCAATAAGAAACTTTTGTTTCCTTTATTCTCAGTCACAAGTGAGTTATATGGATATTTTATGTTATTAATTATATCTGATTCATCCGAAACTTCATAAACGGTAACTGATTCCATAGGTAGTTCAGTCTGCTAAAGGTCGCTTTAACTATACCAGTTTTTACATATATCAGAACGTTCTATTTCCACCTCGAGAAGATTTAAAACTTACCTGCTCAGTTCCATGAAGCAAGGAAAATAGAACGAAAGTGTCATCATGCATGTCCGTAATCAAGGATCAAGCAATGAACTGAAAGTCAACAGTCGACATTGTGGCGAACATTTTCTTTCTTAGGAACACTTACTATTTTAGTGAGAATTAGAAATCCCGTAACGGTTTTAAACTTTTTTTAAATTTCGTACTAAAGACTTACAGTTTTTCTGTCCGACTCGTTGGCTGAACGGTCAGCGTACTGGCCTTCGGTTTAGAGGGTCCCAGGTTCGATTCCCGGCCGGGTCGGGGATTTTAACCTTAATTGGTTAATTCCAATGGCACGGGGGCTGGGTGTATGTGTTGTCTTCATCATAATTTCATCCTCATCACGACGCGCAGGTCGCCTACGGGAGTCAACTGGAAAGACCTGCACCTGGCGGGCCGAACCCGTCCTGGGATGTCCCGGCACTAAAAGCCATACGACATTTCATTTCACAGTTTATCTTTTATTATTATACTAACAATAAACGGCAAATCTGAAGCTATTTGCTTTTTCTTAAACTCAGTTGGTATCATTCTACGAAACTGTTATTTTCTTTCTTACCTTAAGATTGTAGCGATACAGTGTGTAGGCTACATCTTTAGCTTCCATCCCTTTAATTCACATAGATGTAAAATGTAAAATCTCTTACCTTTTCATGATTAAAACACACCCTTACCCTTTAACTGGATTTCATGTCGGTGGTATGTGGATGCGTGTGGACTTTTGTTTTTTACTCATTCATCATTGTTGAAAAATCGGCTAATAAAACAATAATTTATGTTTTCCGTTAAGTATTGCTTGTTCAAAAACACCTAAAACTACAATATTTATGAGGGTTAATTTTCCGGGGCCTTCCCCTTTTTGGACTGTGAGTTTTTACAATTTGTTTTACGGTGCACCGACGCAGATAGGTCTTATGGTGACAATGTGATAGGAAAGGGCTTGGAGTGGGAAGGAATCGATCGTGGCATTCCTTGAGGTACAGCCCTAACATTTGCCTGGTGTGAAAGTGGGACACCACGGAAAACCATCTTCAAGTCTGCCGACAGTGGGATTCGAACCCACCATTTACCGATTGCAAGCAGGAGATAATTATAATATTTAATATTATGCATGAACTTTGACCTGGTTGATGTTAAAAGATAAGCGAAATTTGATAGCCGTGGAACTATTAAATTAGTACCTTAGATTTGAACCTACAAAACGGGCCTTGAGACATGCAGGTTTAATGTCCAGGTACCCCTCTTGCAACACTTCTCCGACAACTCGAAAGTCTCTTATAATCTGTAGCAGTCGAAGGCACGTTCAATATTATTTGCTTTACGTCCCACTAACTACTCGTTAAGGTTTTCGGAGAAGCCAAGGTGCCGGAATTTAGTCCCGCAGGAGTTCTTTTACGTGCCAGTAAATCTACCCACACGAGGCTGACGTATTTGAGCACCTTCAAATACCACCGGACTGAGCCAGGATCGAACCTGCCAAGTTCGCCTCAACCGCCAGAGACACTCAGCCCGGCTCGAAGGCACGTAACATTATCTTGATCACCATGTATAAGTGGTTACAGAGTCAGGGGCCTGTTCCACGAACGAACTTTGCAACTTTTCAACTTTGCACTTTTCACTTTTCAATTCTTGCAAAGTCTTTCTGTTCCACCGTGATCTAGGTTGTACTTTTCAGTTTCTTCGCAAAGTGAAAAGTCTTTGCGAATGAGTGATCCGATCGAGTTTATTCATTGCGCAAACTGTATAGGCCCAATACTCTATGATTTTAATGATTTACTTTTCGCGGCGAACTTGACGGTATAATTGTGGTACCGTTTAAGTTTTTATCCTGGTGTGAAAATGGGAAACCACGGAACACCATCTTCAAGGCTTCAGACAGTGGGACTCGAACCCACTATCTCCCGATTACTGGATACTGGCCGCACTTAAGCGACTGCAGCTATCGAGCTCGGTCAACGTACTGTTAAGAAATATTACATTTACTATAACATCTACGACTTTGGTAACAGTTCTGCAAATAATTGATTTTGATATCCTATGCATTGGTGCTACACAGTGCAGCTGGGGACCATTTACTAACCAACGTAAGCATATAAGAATTTGTTCTTTTTCGGATAGGAATTGACTTCTTTTTGTTGCATGTTTCAATAAATGACCGATCATTTCAAGAATATAGTAAGCCTGTGTTGGGGTAATACGAAATTTACTCGCGAAAGTCCGTCGAAGTGAGGTTATGAAAATTAATCTCATCTTTGTACGTTCTCGTATTGGATTCTTCATCACTGTCCTCACTTGATGCTAACAAAAGCTCATGTCGTAACGTGTTTATATCACTAAACAAAATTCTAGGCCGAGAAACTAGTGTACATACTTGTTAATTAACAGATGAAAAGGGGATCATCTCTTTGCAATATTAATGAAAACGTTTCACTTCATTTCTTTGTACTTTGCATTTCTGTGCCAATGGACGAACATAACAGACTTGAAAAGTGAAAAGACTCCTAACTTTGCAAGCTAAATCTGAAAAGTGATGGTGGAACTAAATCTGAACTAAAAAGTGCAAAGTGAAAAGTGAAAAGTTGCAAAGTTCGTTCGTGGAATAGGCCCCAGGTCTAACTGATGTTACGTGACACTGCACTCGATATCGAGATTACATCATCCATGCGATTTGTGACATGGCCACTAGGTGTTTCGTGGGACGGGGGGCTCGCCTAGCCAAGGCGCTAATCTGGGAGCTGTCGCAACCTTTCCTGGCATGTGACGTGGCGCGTAGAAGGGCAAGGTCACCCTCATACAAGTGGCTCTCTCCGCTTCCTACAGTTGCACGATAACAACTCGTCAGGGCATTCAGAATGCCAACACTTACTGCCATCTAGGAAGTAGTTTTCTGACATTTCTGTTTTCATCTCCTGTAAAATGCTGAAAGTGTGATTGCTTGTTTCCCCTTATTCTTCTTCTGCTTCTTCTTATCTTTCTTATTATTATTATTGTCATTATTATTATTTTTGGCCTTTTACTTGGGGTCGGCATTATATGGATAAAACCCAGTTGTATGGCCGCATGCCTTTCTAGACGCCAGTCCTATGTGGAGGAATGTATTCACTATTACGGGTTTTTTTTTTTTTTTTACAATGGCACGTAACATATATCTGCTACGTAAATTGGCGTACAGTCTGGAAGCAGCAACACTTACTGGATCAACAAGGAATCATCTTTAGGCAACAGAAATGAACTTGGACCGTTCTTGTCTACATAAAAGAACAACAATGGATAAAATAAGGAATGTGGATATCCGACAGACAACAGCTTGGATTCGAAAGAAGCTTGCAGGAGAGCCTTGAAGTGAAGAGATTGTAATGGTATGATCACATGAAAAGAATGGATCCCCACAGGAATCCTCCAGCATACTTTGACCGCGGTGTTCTTGGAAAGAGATCAAGAGGAAGACCTCGTGATGTTTGGGAGAAGCTGATTCTCAAGGACCTTGGAATCAGAGATGTAAACTGGCGTCGCATGTATGAACAACATCTGTGGATTGATAGGACAAACCGGAGGAGGCTCGTACACAACCGTGCCCGGCTTGCTGGATCGAAGAAATGATGATAATAAATTTAAATTTAAATTTCGTGTGGCTATTTCTAGCCGGGTGCAGCCATTGTAAGGTAGACCCTCCGATGAGGGTGGGCGGCATCTGCCATGTGTAGGTAACTGCGTGTTATTGTGGTGGAGTATAGTGTTGGGTGTCCCATTTTCACACCAGGCAAATGCTGGGGCTGTACCTTAATTAAGGCCACGGCCGCTTCCTTCCAACTCCCAGGCCTTTCCTATCCCATCGTCGCCATAAGACCTATCTGTGTCGGTGCGACGTAAAGCCCCTAGCAAAAAAAAAGTGTTGGGTGTGGTGTGTGAGTTGCAGGGATGTTGGGACAGCACAAACACCCAGCCCCTGAGCCATTGGAATTAACCAATGAAGGTTAAAATCGCCGACCCGGCCGGGAATCGAACCCGGGACCCTCTGAACCGAAGACCAGTACGCTGACCATTCAGCCAACGAGTCGGACGATGATGATAATGGGCTTAACGTCGCACCGACACAGATAGGTCTTACGGCGACTATGGGACTGGAAAGGGCTGGGAATGGGAAGGAAGTGGCCATGGTCTTAATTACGGCACAGATGCAGCATTTGCCTGGTGTGAAAATGGGAAACCACGGAAAGCCATCTTTAGGGCTCTCGACAGTGGGTATCGAACCCATTATCACCCGAATGCATGCTCACAGCTGTGCGCCACTAACCGCGGCCAACTCGCTTGGAATGCACGTTGTGTGTAGATTGATAGTATGATGTATTTCATGTAAATTAATATGTTTATTAAGCTGAGAATAAATACTCAGCCCCTGAGCCAGAGGAATTAACAAGGTCAGCTAAAGTACCCGGCCCATTCTCGAATCGAAACCGGGCTCTCTAAACAATTGTTGTAAGATCTGGCCCTTATCGCATAATTAATATTTGTAATGTGTGTGTAAATCTTGGATATTATTGTTTTAGTATGTATTTAAAATGTACACAGGGAATGGGAAATAAGCGAAAAGTACTACAGTATCTCAGGATTTTACTAAAGAAGAAAGTGGGCATTTTCGGGAAACTACTTCCTAAATGGCCGAATGTGGGTACAGAACTTGGCGTTCTGGAGTGCGATGTGCAAATTTGTCCGATGGTGTGTAAATATAACAACTTCTTTTCTTTTTTTTACATTTTTTTTTACGTCGCACCGACACAGATAGGTCTTATGGGGACGATGGAATAGGGAAGGGCTAGAAGTGGGAAGGAAGCGATCGTGCCCTTAAGTAAGGTAGAGCCCCAGTATTTGCCTGGTGCGAAAATGGGAAAACACGGGAAACCATCTTCAGGGCTGCCGAGAGTGGAATTCGAACCCACTATCTCGCGGATGCAAGGTCACAGCTGCGCGTCCCTAACCGCGTGGCCAACTCGACCGGTAAATATAACAACTGAATAATACGTACTATATTATTATATATTCGTTTACTGCCATCTGAGGCCACATTAAGCAACAATCACACATTACTGGAAGCCTTCTTTGCAGTCCAAAATCTTTGCTATCTTTCTCTGGAAGCCGTTCTTCTTTCCTCTGTCCCTCCTCTATTCATTTTCTGTTCGTCATGGAAGCCTCTGAAGCTGTCGATCACTGATCTATACTTTGTTCGGTTTAGGATATCTTCCCGATATAATGCAGACTGCTCAAGGTCCTTTCTTACCTTCCTGACCATTTGTCGGAAGCTTTAGGTCTACTGTTAAGTGTTTAAAAAATCAGTTTTCTCAGCCTCTTCTCCTTCATTCTAAACAGATGTTCATAAAATTTAAGTCTTGTTTTCTTCATTGACTCAATCTTTCACTTCGTTGGTATATTTCTCCCCTTGCTTGTAGTCTATGCTGGCCATCCACGAATATTGGACCCATTATCTTGTGGAGGATCTTCCTCATTCTTGTCATTCCGAGGCATTCACTAGCATAGCCTATAGACACTATGTTTTGATTACTATATTGTAATCTCTTAGTTTAGCTCGCCTTGAGAAGGCTTTCCTCTTGTACAGAGCATTATTATTACTATTATTATTATTATTATTATTATTATTATTATTATTATTATTATTATTATTATTATTATTATTATTCCTGGGATATCGTAGACCGGAGAGGTGTAAGAAGGTGCGGGCATGAATGGGTGGATAGAGAAAAGACCAAATTTTAATTTAAAATTCTAAAAGTTGAAATTTTATTTCCTTCCTAGTTTTTTTGATTTCTTTTGAGACCTTAAACTTTGTTAAACAATAGCACATAATAGTTGGAAATACATAGGGGGAGCTGTACAGCTCTAGAAAAAATAATTATTTGAAATCAGGAAGAGTAAGTGTTGCGATAGATAGCTCAAATGTTACACCATCTCCAAGAGCACAATTGCTCCAATTAACAACAGAAAGGAGACGGGGCTGCAAAATTTACAACATTAGAAAGAGCGTCTTTGTTCCACACAATTACTCACTAGGAGAATACACTCCAAACTTTAGCAAATCCAAGCCTCTCAACGCCACAATTTAACTTTTACATCAGGTAAACATTAATCAATTTCCACTGTCTTACTCGCTTGACAGTCTACATTGCATTAAATAGGAAATAGAATAAGAATAGTTAACAGGGACAATAAGTGCCCATTCTACCTGGCATTAGTATAAAGAAAAGGTTAAAGTTATTGGATAAAAATCAAAATGTTAGGAGGCATACACTTGCACTCCTTCGAAATTTATAGGGACATAATTAAAAACCCTGTCTGGGCTTATGGATCGACGTTACAGAGGCTAAGCCTATAATACGGAGGTGACTTAGATGGAGGGAAAATTTAAATTTAAATTACCAAAGGAAGAGAGAAATTTTAAAGTTTACGAAATTATAGTCACCTCAAAACCAAGTTGAAGGGGAATAAAAGAGGGTTCACACTCTTTATTCCCTAAGTTTGGCTTAGATCTTTAGACTTGTTGAAAACTTATATGTTATGACTAGGATTTAGAAACCTTCCCTTCGAATTAGATTTCTGAGACTATTAGATGATTAGAAGATGTCTGCCATTACCTTGAGCTGGTGGACCTTCCGGAGATGGACGAGGCAAGCCCCCCCCCCTGCCTCCTCTACAAACACACTCTACTCCTGGACTGGAGCGATCAAAAGACAACATGGCCAAAAAGGTTCCAGCTTTTACGGCGGAGAGGAAGGTTCCAGAATGCTCTGGGCCGAAGCCTGGACACACTCACGATTTCTATTGCTTGATTAAATAAATTTCAAAAATTCCTTATTGGTTAAATTTTAAATCTGGTGGGAAGATATAGAAGTTCTGATAACCTTCGAACACTAAAAACAATCTACAAACAATTCAGTTTAACCAACTAATTATTATTATTATTATACACTGACTGACAGAGCAAATGCAACACCAAGGAGGAGTGGTCAGAACTTTATGCCAATTGCAGGGTAGACTGACGTCACTGAGGTATGCTCATGATGTGAAATGCGCCGCTGTGCTGCGCACGTAGCGATCGATAAATGGGACACGGCGTTGGCGAATGGCCCACTTCGTACCGTGATTTCTCAGCCGACAGTCATTGTAGAACGTGTTGTCGTGTGCCACAGGACACGTGTATAGCTAAGAATGCCAGGCCGCCGTCAACGGAGGCATTTCCAGCAGACAGACGACTTTACGAGGGGTATGGTGATCGGGCTGAGAAGGGCAGGTTGGTCGCTTCATCAAATCGCAGCCGATATCCATAGGGATGTGTCCACGGTGCAGCGCCTGTGGCGAAGATGGTTGGCGCAGGGACATGTGGCACGTGCGACGGGTCCAGGCGCAGCCCGAGTGACGTCAGCACGCGAGGATCGGCGCATCCGCCGCCAAGCGGTGGCAGCCCCGCACGCCACGTCAACCGCCATTCTTCAGCATGTGCAAGACACCTTGGCTGTTCCAATATCGACCAGAACAATTTCCCGTCGATTGGTTGAAGGAGGCCTGCACTCCCGGCGTCCGCTCAGAAGACTACCATTGACTCCACAGCATAGACGTGCACGCCTGGCATGGTGCCGGGCTAGAGCGACTTGGATGAGGGAATGGCGGAACGTCGTGTTCTCCGATGAGTCACGCTTCTGTTCTGTCAGTGATAGTCACCGCAGACGAGTGTGGCGTCGGCGTGGAGAAAGGTCAAATCCGGCAGTAACTGTGGAGCGCCCTACCGCTAGACAACGCGGCATCATGGTTTGGGGCGCTATTGCGTATGATTCCACGTCACCTCTAGTGCGTATTCAAGGCACGTTAAATGCCCACCGCTACGTGCAGCATGTGCAGCATGTGCTGCGGCCGGTGGCACTCCCGTACCTTCAGGGGCTACCCAATGCTCTGTTTCAGCAGGATAATGCCCGCCCACACACTGCTCGCATCTCCCAACAGGCTCTACAAGGTGTACAGATGCTTCCGTGGCCAGCGTACTCTCCGGATCTCTCACCAATCGAACACGTGTGGGATCTCATTGGACGCCGTTTGCAAACTCTGCCCCAGCCGCGTACGGACGACCAACTGTGGCAAATGGTTGACAGAGAATGGAGAACCATCCCTCAGGACACCATCCGCACTCTTATTGACTCTGTACCTCGACGTGTTTCTGCGTGCATCGCCGCTCGCGGTGGTCCTACATCCTACTGAGTCGATGCCGTGCGCATTGTGTAACCTGCATATCGGTTTGAAATAAACATCAATTATTCGTCCGTGCCGTCTCTTTTTTTCCCCAACTTTCATCCCTTTCGAACCACTCCTTCTTGGTGTTGCATTTGCTCTGTCAGTCAGTGTATATAATTCGCTGGGGCAATCAAGGACCACGTTAAGTCTTGTTGCATTTGACACTGAACTTGGCGTTCTTTAGAGCCCAAATTTCCCTCATTCTTTGTGAGTGGACCTGCTTACGCTCCTCTGTCCAAGGGGCACCGTGTCTTCTCTTCGGTTGCTCGTCTCGGTTTAGCCCGTTCGTCAATATTTTATTGCGGAAGAGATCTCTGTTAAGGGCGTCTTCAGCTGAGATATGTATTATTTGCAGGTCTTCTTTGGTATTTCTAAACCAGGGAATCGTGGTTTTGGGGTTTGAATCAAAAAGTGAAAGATTTCTTCAGTTAACTTTCTTCCGTCCATTCTTTTCAGATAACCGTAAAATCGTGCCCGTCTTTTCCGGATTGTGTCGGTAATTTTCTCTATTTTGCTGTAGACTTCCTTGTTGGATCTCTTATGGTGGATTCCATTTCTGTACTTTGATCCCAAGATTCCTCTCACAGTTTTGCGTTCTCTTTTCTCCAGTTCTTCAAGGAGTCCTTTGTTGGCATTTAGAGACAGGGTTTCAGCTGCATATAGAACTACTGGCTTCAGAACTGTTTCATAGTGACGTATCTTTGTGTTTTGGGAAAGGCATTTTTTGTTGTAGATTGTGTGGGATGTTTGGTAGGCTATTTCCAGTTTGCGTACTCGCTCCTGAAGTGCTTCTTTGTCCAGTCCATTTTTCATGATGATCTCACCCAGGTATTTGAATTTGTCTACTCGGGTGATGTCCCCGTATTTTGTATGGAGTTTTGGTGGAGCCTCTTTGATGTTAGTCATTACTTCTGTTTTCTCAAACGATATCTGCAAACCAGTTTGTTCGGCAATTTCCTTTAAAATTTCAACTTGAGCTCTAGAGGTTTCTATGTCGTTTGAGAGAACAGCAATATCATCAGCAAATGCTAAGCAGTCTGTTGCGATCCCCTTGGATTTGGTTCCTATTCTCAATGGACTGTAGTTGGTTTCCTGTAATCTCACCCGCCAGGTTCTGATGATCTTTTCAAGAACACAGTTGAAGAGTATCGGGGATAGCCCATCATCTTGTCGGACTCCTGTTTTGATGTCAAAGGAATGCGAGAGACATCCGTGGAACTTCACCTTGGATTTTGTATCGGTCAGGGTGGCTCTAATTAATGCCAGCAGTTTCAAATCAATTCCAAATTCATTTAAGATGTTTAGCAAGACTTCCCGGTCAATGGAGTCGTACGCTTTCCTAAAGTCCACAAAGACAGACACATACTGATTGGACCTTAGTGTACAATATCTGATGATCGTTTTGAGATTTTGGATCTGTTCAGCTGTTGAGCGACCTTTTCTGAACCCTACTTGGTATTCACCTATTTGATGATCGACTTGTGCTTCCAAACGCTCCAGGATGGCAAGTGATAGAATTTTGTATGTCACGGCTAACAAAGATATTCCTCTGTAGTTGTTGATGTTCTTCATGCTGCCTTTTTTGTGTAGTGGATGGATCGAAGCTATTTTCCAATCTTCGGGTAGGGTCTCCTTGTTCCAAATTTCTTCTATTTGCTTCTGCAAGATATCAAGTGATTCCTCTGGGGCATATTTCCATAGTTCTGCTACTACTGAGTCTTCCCCCGGCGCTTTGTTATTTTTGAGACGGGCAATGTGGCGCTTGATTTCATCTCTGTCGGGTGGTCTCGAATCTGGGTACCTGAGTAAGGGATCCTTGGTCTCGATGGGGCTTTGCGGTTTAGAGCAATTAAGTAAATTCTTGAAGTAATCTGCCAGAATGCTGCAATTTTCTTCATTTGACGTCGCTAGTGTGCCGTCCTTTCGCACAAAGCATAGAGATGGTGGTTTATAGCCAGTGAGTTTGCGTTTGAAGGCTCTGTAGTACTCTCTGCTTTCATTCTTCCTAAAGTTTTGTTCTACCTTTTCAATGAGAGATTTTTCGTATTTACGTTTCTCAGTTCTGAACACCCTAGCTGCTTGGGCACGTTGGGTTTTGCAGGTTTCCCAATCATTTTCTGATTTCGTAGAGTAGTACTGTTTCCACGCACTGAGTCTTTCTTGGAGGACTGATTCGCAGGTACTATTCCACCAGGCATGCTTTTTGCTTCTCTTGATTTCTGCAACGTCTTTGGCGGCTTCAAAAAGGAGACTTTTGGCGTTGTTAAAGTCACAGTCATTTGGTCTAGCCTTCTCCTGGAACTCCTCGACCCTTTGCCGAAGTTTATCATTGCCGAAGCGTGTGATCTGTTTGGTTGTCTTCCTTGTGTTTGCGGGAATTGGTTTGAATTTGATAAGAGACATATAATGATCTGAGGCCACATTGATGCCTTTCTTTACCTTGACATTCATAATCTCAGGGCTTTTTCTCCTGGAGATTGCAACATGACCAATTTGGAACTCTCCGAGAGCTTGGACGGGAGAACGCCAAGTCATTTGCTTTCTGGGCAGATGGCGAAAGTGGGTCGACATGACCTGCAGGTTGTGATTTTCGCAAATGGACACCAGTCTTTTGCCGTTGGGATTGGTTCTTTTGTGGGCAGGGTAATTTCCTATAACTTTCTTGTACTTCTGTTCACGACCTAGTTGGGCATTGAAGTTGGGGATTTTGTTTAATTCTTCATCCAGTAGGTCCAAGAAATTATCAACTTCGTCTGGATCAGACTTGTTCTTATCGTTTGTAGGAGCATGTGCGTTAACTAGGGCGTAGGTTTTGTTCGCGCATTTAATTGTGAGTATAGACAATCTGTCATTCACAGGTTCGAAATTTGCAACCAATTTAAGGATCTTGGTTCTAACAGCAAACGCGGTTCCAAGCATCACAGCTCCATTGAGGATTCCTCTTTGCGCTTTGCTCTTGAAAAATCGGTAGCCTTCGGATTCAAAAATCTCTTCATCTGGGTACCTTGTTTCCTGCAGGGCCATTATGGATATCTGATTTTCGTGAAGAGCTTTGGTGAGGGTTTTCAGCTTGCCAGTTTGTGTAAGTGAATTTATGTTGAAAGTTGCTAGAAAGGTTTTAGATTTTGGCCTGAGTTTTTGACCCTTCGGGGTACACCGAGACTCTCCGACTCGTCTCTTGCATGATGTCAAGTCTCCCCCAGAATCCGAACGAGACTCGTGCGCCGTGGTGTTCACGACGAGGGATTTATCCGAAGATTTACCCCCTGGGGTATGTTTCTTGAAATGCTGTGCCATCATGCTTTTTGACTTGACTTTGCTTTGGACGGGTACCCATCCTTTTACAACTAGGGTTGTTAGCCCTAGAGGTTGCCTCAAGATGTTTTCTGGCTTCTGGTCATTTACCAGTCTTCGCCGTAACCCTGGCAAGGGACCAGTTTTTTATCACGGTGGTATTTTATTTCCCTACTACCCTCTGACTCTGCTGGCAGTAGATCCAGCGAGCTTCCCCAATTCCAATGGGACGCGCCCGATGGAGGTAACCGGTAAATCCCCACACGGGAATTATTATTATTATTATTATTATTATTATTATTATTATTATTATTATTATTATTATTATTATTATTATTACTGCGTCATGGGATGGCAATGGTTGCTTTAGCACATTATTTGGCCGTTGTACGTTCAGTGCAGGACTGACATATGTGGATGATTTTTTCTTTTTTTGCTAGTTGCTTTTCGTCGCACCGACACCGTCTTATGGCGACGATGGGACAGGAAAGGTCTAGGAGTGGGAAGAATGCGCCCGTGGCAATAATTAAGGTACAGCCTGCCTGGTGTGAAAATGGGAAGCCATGGAAAACCATCTTCGTGGCTGCCGACAGTGTGGTTCGAACCTACTATCTCCCGAATACCGGATACTGGCCGCACTTAAGCGACTGCAGCTATTGAGCTCGGTGGATGGATGCATTTTAAGGTGGTTTTGATTTATGTAAGGGGCTTGAGACAACCTCGTCATATAGCACGCCTACTGTACTCCCCAATAACCTAATAATATTTTAGAAGAACGGTGGTGTTGGAAATGCCCCCTACAGGAGTTTCTTAACGTGGCGGAGTTCAAGAACACCGTGGCGCTACAGCCTATTAGCGCCTGCCAAGACGATTGCTGCCCAGCCTGATTGCTTGTAGTTACTGGAGTGCCACATGCTCAGCGAGACGTCATCATCAGCCTATTGCTTGTCTTTGTTGACTGGATCCGCTGCCTCTTGTATCACACAACTCCTCAAATGGTCTCACGATGCTATTCACTGGAACTGGCCAGGAATCGCTTTCGGGCAAGAGGAAGGCAAACTACCCCTAATCCACGGGGATGGCTACCCTTGTAAACACCGATTCGGCCGGGGTCGAACCAGTTATCTTGGGAAAAGAAAGCCTACGACAGCGCACTGAGCACTGAGCTTGGCGCTGTCTGAACTGATGCGTATATTTGTAATTGCTGGGGTTAAGAAGTAGCAGGCCTGCGGTTAGGGGCGCGCAGCTGTGAGCTTACATCCGGGAGATAGTGGGTCCGAACCCCACTGTCGGCAGGCCTGAAGATTACCGGTACGTGAAAGAACTTCGGAGACAAAATTCCGAAAATCGTAAAAATAGTTCATGTAGGCCCTAAATGAAATCAATATTATTTATTTATATATTCAGTCCGACACGGAAGTGTGCCGTGTGTCGACACTGCGTTTCATCACTCCATCGCCTAACACCACCAAGGTCCTGTGTATAGAAACATTGCTTACTTTGCAGTCCGACACAAATGTGTGCCTGTGTTGACACAGTGTGTAACGGTTCAAAGCCCGTTACAAGATGATATCTGTATTTTTATTATTTTATTATTTTATCTGTATTATTATTATTATTATTATTATTATTATTATTATTATTATTATTATTATTATTATTATTATTATTATGTCAGTATTATTATTATGTTATCTGTGATATTGTTACTATTATTGTAATTATCCGTTTTATTCAATTCGATTTTGCAATTGCCTGTTGCTTGCAAGATTGTACTTAGATGTATGCATATATACGTATGTGTAGAATAACACTCAATACCTGTACAGTGAGAATTGTTGTATATATCAGAGATTGGATGTGACGTTGATGCATTGTGCAATATTGTTGGCGATTCTGCCAAGTCATTGCCACGCCATGGCTACGGCATTGTATTTATTTAGAATATGCGCTCAGAGAGTCGGCCGCCCCAGGGCTATTTCACCACTGTATGTAATATCTGTCGCGTAGGTGGGAGTATGTCATTGTTATTTCTGGAGATTACGAAGCTGTGTCAACCAACGTCTATATAAGGTGGATGCATATTGTAGCGTCAGTCATTACTTAAACGGAAGCAGTACAGTGAAGAAGTCTACTAGATCAAGAGGCCTTAGTTGGTCAGCCAACAAGTGTGAACGAGAGATGGAGAAGACTCGGTGAGCCATTAATTATTGGTCATTGAGAGAGTGAGACCAAAAGGTTGGTCGCTCACTCAGTTGAAGACACGGACGCAAGGGCTTACCATGAAGTCAGAGAGGGCAACCCTGGACCTGCCAAGAGGTAATACCATATTGACTTACAAAGAAGTCAGATGATATGGAGAAGAAGCAGTCACAAGGATGTATCACCAAGTTAGGCGTGACACATCTACAGTAAACACCAGATCAATGGATTACGTCGTAATTACACTCAAAGTGTTGAAGGTACAGTCAAGTGAATCAGTGAGGGAAATATTTCGTTTAAATTGTTAAATGTCCGGTTAAGAAGAATTCAAATTCATGCCTAGTTTCTTTCAGTTGCAATGTCATAATTTCATATTCTCATCTGTTTTATCGCAACAAGACTCACTATTTTTGATATATTATTTAAAGAATATATATTGTTCTATCAAACGAATTCATAGTTTCATTTCATTGACAGTAAAATATCTTAACCTCAAAATTAATGGGGAAACCGAACGCCAATCTCCTTTTCCCAGAACTTATATGGTATGTTGTCAAAAGTAAGCTTATTACCCCACACCCTAGAGATAGTCAAGAGTCTCATTCTATTATTGCTGTACTGAGTGGCCGCTGGCGCCCTTCAAATAACGTATGTGTAAGTAAGCAGGTAATAAGTAAGTGTGAGTACAAGGTTCGACGAGTGTGTATTTTATTTAATGAATATTAACTTTCATAATTTTCATGTTAAATGCAGATATTCAGATTTTCATGTTAAATGCAGATATTCAGATTTCCCATTTTAAATGCAGTTTTATATATGTTTGTAAAAATAAGTCAATCAGTTAGGAAACTCACAAGTGCTCCATCACTCCATCGCCTAACACCACCAAGGTACTGTGTATAGAAACATTGCTTACTTTGCAGTCCGAGACAAATGTGTGCCTGTGTTGACACAGTGCTTCATCACTCCATCATCTAACACCACCAAGGTCCTGTGTATAGAAACATTGCTTACTTTGCAGTCCGAGACAAATGTGTGCCTGTGTTGACACAGTGCTTCATCACTCCATCGCCTAACACCACCAAGGTCCTGTGTATAGAAACATTGCTTACTTTGCAGTCCGAGACAAATGTGTGCCTGTGTTGACACAGTGCTTCATCACTCCATCACCTAACACCACCAAGGTCCTGTGTATAGAAACATTGCTTACTTTGCAGTCCGAGACAAATGTGTGCCTGTGTTGACACAGTACTTCATCACTCCATCACCTAACACCACCAAGGTACTGTGTATAGAAACATTGCTTACTTTGCAGTCCGAGACAAATGTGTGCCTGTGTTGACACAGTGCTTCATCACTCCATCACCTAACACCACCAAGGTACTGTGTATAGAAACATTGCTTACTTTGCAGTCCGAGACAAATGTGTGCCTGTGTTGACACAGTACTTCATCACTCCATCACCTAACACCACCAAGGTACTGTGTATAGAAACATTGCTTACTTTGCAGTCCGAGACAAATGTGTGCCTGTGTTGACACAGTACTTCATCACTCCATCACCTAACACCACCAAGGTACTGTGTATAGAAACATTGCTTACTTTGCAGTCCGAGACAAATGTGTGCCTGTGTTGACACAGTGCTTCATCACTCCATCACCTAACACCACCAAGGTACTGTGTATAGAAACATTGCTTACTTTGCAGTCCGAGACAAATGTGTGCCTGTGTTGACACAGTGCTTCATCACTCCATCACCTAACACCACCAAGGTACTGTGTATAGAAACATTGCTTACTTTGCAGTCCGAGACAAATGTGTGCCTGTGTTGACACAGTGCTTCATCACTCCATCACCTAACACCACCAAGGTCCTGTGTATAGAAACATTTCTTATCTTGCAGTCCGAGAAGAAAGTGCGCTGTGTGTTGACACATTGCTTTCGAAGCAATTCGCTGTGCCGTATCGAACGTTTCGAAACAGTGAGCAGTGTCACTTCGGCCATCTGCAGTAGATTGATCTCAGACAGCACTCAAACATGCCGCGTCCCGTGAGCCCTCGGTAGAGATGTTCATTCGCCACAGTGTTCGAAATATCCGGCTCAGTGGCTGAATGGTCAGCGTAGTGCTCTTCGGGTCAAAGGGTCGCTATTTTTATTCCCGGCTGGGTTGGGGATTTTCATCTTAAATAGTTCATTTCCTTGACTCGGGGACTAGGTGTTAATGCTGTCACCAACATCCCTGCAACTCACAGACCACAGATAACACTATCCCCCACCACAATAACACGCAGTTTGCATCACATGGCCGATGCCACCCACCCTCGTTAGAGGGTCTGCCTCACAAGAGCTGCACCAGGCTAGAAATAGAGACACGAAATTATATATAGTGGTCGAAATGGATGTTCGACTATGTGAACGAGACTATACCATATTCCACGTGCCCCAGCTCGGAGAGGCTGAAAGTGACATGATATCGGTTCCCACCGGTTCGGTGAAGTGATGCCAGTACTGATACCACTCCTTAGGGAGATATATGCGCTTGTATTCCATGGACGAGCTGCGGCACATAACCAACGATCACTAAGCTGAATGCTCGTCGCCGTTTAAAGCGGTGCAAAATACGTCACTTTTGGACACTGGAAGATCATCACGTGGAGTGCCGAATCGAGCTACACGTTGCGGTAGTACGATGGACGTGTATGGACCTGACAAATGCCAGGTGAGCACGTTGTTCCCACTGTGAAATTTTGTGGACGCGGCATTATGGCGTGGACTGTATTTCATGGTTTGGTCATAGTTTCCGGTTTTAGTTCCTCGAACCATGGATGCCACAGCCTGTCACGCAATATTGGACAATGTTATAATAGAGTCCACCCTGTGACAGCAATTTCGAAACGGTCCTTTCATTTTCAACATGATAATGCACCCGTTCATAAAGCGAAAGCCATATGCAAGTGGTTTGCCGAAATTCTAGTAAATGGAATCGAATAGCCAGCCCAAACCTTGATTTAAACCCAACTGAGCATCTCTAGGTTAAGTCGCAGCTCCGGTTGATAGCCATACCAGACGAAACCACCTCAAAATTGCTATAGAACTGTTCGCCCTCATGCAGGAGGAATGGACTTCCTCATAGGAGAATAGCGGCTGTGATATCGACGAAGGGCAGCAACGTCATACCGATCCATTGCAGTTCCAGTTAAGCCAGTACTTACGAGTGCCTAGGCATTAATTAATGGTAATGTAGTGCATATTGAGGTATTAACGGTGAGTTTTCTTTTACTACCGCTTGTTCCCACACCTGTGGGGTCGCGGGTGTGAACTGTGTCGCACATGTGGATTTGGGCCTGTTTTACGGCCGGATGCCCTTCCTGACGCCAACCCTATATGGAGGGATGTAATCACTACGGCGTGTTTCTGTGGTGTTTGGTAGTGTAGTGTGTTGTGTGAATATGAAGAGGAAAGTGTTGAGACAAACATAAATACCCAGTCCCCGGGACAGAAGAATTAATCAGAGGCGATTAAAATCTCCAACCCGGCCGGGAATCGAACCCGGAACCCTCTGAACCGAAGGCTCAGCAACGCTGACCATTCAGTCAATGATTTTCAAAGTTAAAAGTAAATGGTGATAATTATTCGCCTTACAAAAAAAACAGTTTTGCAGACAAGGAACGAGAGATATGTCAATAACTTTCTTAAGTGACTATACCACTAACTTCTAAGCTAACGAATACACTGAATTCCATCCTTCAATATAATTCGAGGTTAAAAGTAAGCTCGAAGACAAGGCAAACACTACAGAAATAGCTGCAGATAATTTTCACTGCCTTACGAAGACGTCGGATATGGGAACTGATTTGTTCATATCTAGTCCTCTGCCTACGGTCACGATATCAGCAGTCTTTCATTACCAAGATTGAATGCGATGTGTCAAGAGTGTGATCCCTTAAACTGGCTGTAAATACAGGGAATACGAAGGTCTACCTCTTGAAAGCAATACAAAATCAAAGGATGGAATGTGCATCAACTAAAGTCTCACTATCAATGGGGAAAATGTTGTCTTCTTCTTCTTCTTCCTCTTCTATTATGTTGCATGGATATTAGATTATGGCGAGGTTGCCAATGTCGCGCTTGGATCGTGTCACCGACCTCGATAGCTACAGTCGGTTAAGTGCGGCCAGTATCCAGTATTCGGGAGATAGTGGTTTCGAACCCCACTGTCGGCATCCATGAAGATGGTTTTCCGTGGTTCCATTTTCACTCCAGGCAAATGCCGAGGCTGTATCTTAATTAAGGCCACGGCCACTTCCTTCCCAGTCCGAGCCATTTCCTGTCCCATCGTCGCCATAAGACCTATCTTTGTCGATGCGACGTAAAGCCAATAGCAAAAAAGGTGGATCGTGTCCACATTGTCTCTTCCTAGCAGATATGACAATAAAAATGTGAAGTTGTCAGACAAGTAAGAGTGGATCAATGTTAAATGATTTGGAGATGGAATTGCTACATGAATAAAACTAGTATTGAGTACTTATCTACTGGAGTCAACGACGAGCTGCAACTGCAGTTGATGACCACCATCTGCGGCTTTCATCTTGAAGGAATCCCATTGCCAAAGTTGTCAAACTGAGTGATGGCTTCATGGCGGTCACAGAACGTCAAGATATAAGTTTCATGATGTCAATCCTCACCATTGCAGGTCACGGTGAGGTGTCATAGATCACATTGCAGATGAGTACGACATCATGCACAATGAAACGTTCAGCTTTGGCGCAGGGTATTTCTTCCCAACTAGTGTCACATATTAACTACTTGTTCTTGGCAACCTTCGGCAAAAGGTCTGGAGAGATTCTAAAAATTGAGCATGTGTCAGATAGTGCTTAGAGTGTCTGGAGAAAGGTGCAGGCTCGGTAATACTTTGGGTTAATATTAGATGGCATAACCAGCTTCATCATCAATGTACTTCTTCATAATGTCAGTATCAGCCGCATAAAGCAGCGCCCTTTGCTCGAAGGATATGCTCTTTACTGAACATGCCTAGATTCACACCATCAATGTACTTCTTCGTAATGTCAGTATCAGCCGCATAAAGCAGCGCCCTTTGCTCGATGGACATGCTCTTTACTGAACATGCCTAGATTCAATTGATACAATCTGTTTCGAATGTCGTGATGTACCATACAATCTCCATAACTAACACAGAATTGCCATTCAAAAATTCGGTAAATTGAAGTGTCAACAGACTGACGGGCTGGTGGGTATTAAGCCAAGAATGATACGAGCTTGCAACGTCACATACGTGCCTTAAACGTTCTGATATTGGAATTTTAACGCAAATTGGGAAGCCAACACTGATCAGACATGTGTTCACTTGCCTATTATTGAGCAACTGATATTTCAGATATATTTTACTTTATGTGTCTCAATCCCTCGTGTGTGCTAAGTATCATGAACAGTCCAATGCTACTTGTTTACCGTCTAATTAACACATCGAAAATTTTCTGCGACGGAAGGATGGGAAAGGGCTAGGATTGGAAAGGTATCGGCCGTGGGCTTAATTAAGGCATATCTCCAGCATTTTCCTAAAGTTAAAATGGGAAATATCGGCAAACCATCTTCAGGGCTGCCACCGGTAGTATTCGAACTCTTTACCCCCCACCCCCCAATGCAAGAGTACAGCTACGTGACTCTCCTTGTCCAAGGCATTGGTGATGTAAAATGTTTATTGATGGTTATATTTCTCCGGTGAAAAGCCACGTAAATTGATCATCCTGCTTAGTTCTACTGCTACACAGTTTCTTGCAAACATAGCCTAGCCGCATCGACAAAAATAAATTCCGCTAGATATAGTTAATAGGAAAAGTGTGCCTGAAAGAATATTGAGTATCAAAGTTCATCTCTTTTCGTAGTCACTAATTGATTTAGTTCTCTTTTTGCACGATTATATGACAAACGATCCAAATCCGTCCACATAGGTAGCAAATACATACATTCATTTACCATTTCTACAAATCTTGTGGTGGAATTTGTGTACTGCTAGCTTGGTTATCACCGATGTTTGCTTCTGGCAGTCTCTGGTCCATTCTCTTTCTATCATGGTACTGGTACCCTGGACATCAATATGTATTTCATCCCTCTTCTTCTTCTTCTTCTCCTTCAGCTTCTTGGTAAGAGTCGATAGATGGCGGTAGATGTTTTGATCCGATATCGTCTATTTTAAAAAGGACTCCTTCATGAGATCGCAGGCCAGCGCGGAGGAGATGGTTTTCCCTGATTTCATAAATCTTTCTAAGAAGCTTGCTTTGTCTTCTTCTATCCCTGTGAGATCAGTTACTGTTTTTCTCATATGATATCTATTCCAGAAGTTGCTATTGGCGTAATTGTAGTGAGAAACAGGGACATTATCGTGCTGGTAGAGATGAGAGTTACGTGCTTGATGTATACGGCTTTGACTCCTGCTGCTGATATTCATCCTCCTTGGACATGTATACTGAATGATGTTGAAGTTGTTCGTAGTGTGACGCCTAAGTATTTGTATTTTCCTACATTTTTAGTGGTTTCCCAGCTAATTCTACGGCGTCCTCTGATGCCTGATCTCCCCCTTTGCGAAAAGTTATCTGCACTGTGTTGTCTTGATTTATCGACAGATGGTTTTCTGCTGCCACTGTTCTACTTTCTTTACTAGCGCCTGGGCTTTCTTCCATTTTGAGATTCTATGACAATATCGTCGGTGAACGTTATTATGGTCGTGTCTGGATATTCGATAACTGTGGTGATGTCCGATGTTAATGCAATGGAGAGTGTAGGGCTGTTGGAGTCACCTAGAAGTACTGCATTCGTTTGATTGATTTTCTTTGATGTTGATATATTGTCATCTACCTGCATGTAGTTGTAATGTAGGATGTTTTCTATGACCTTTGTTAATCTGTCGTTCTCTCGCGTAATTTCCTTGAGTATATTGATCAGAAGTTCTCTTTTTACGAGGTCAAAACCTTTGCCAAGACTGACAAATAACGCGAAGTATTTCCCTCTGGGGTGTCCGGGAACCTATTCTATCAGCTGGAGTAAGCATGATACCGCTTGAAGGGCACTTCTCTCTTCTGAAATCCGAATTAACCGTTGGATAAATTCTGTTCTACTACCCTGGTGATTTTTTGATTTAGTATTCTAACTAATAATTTGAAGGTAGTGTTCTCTAGTACTCCTCTTCTGTATGAAACTAGGTTCTTGGTGTCTCCTTTCCCTTCGAAAGAAATACTCAATGTTGCATTTCACCAACTTTTTCCTGTTATAAAATAAAGAAAGAAGCACAGAAACTTGTACCGATAACAGACTAAACATTAGTCTCACTATACCGAGAAAAGGAGGAAATACAAAAAGTTACGACAGGCAAAAAGGGCAAAACGCATTGAAGAAGATGGGGAGGAAAATAGCCAAGGACGCAGGAATGGACCCATTTATAGGCTTAAAGAAGAAAACACCAGGCTCGACGCATGAATTATTAATATATCGGAGGAAGACTTCAACACATACCCGAACCTAGTATGAGGAGACGAATGTATGACATAACAAGGAATGAATATACAGGGGCATTCACATCAATAGCTAGAGAATAAATAATAAACGCATTAAAGAAATCCAAAAATTAGAAAGCATTCGGTCCGGACTCCATGTACGTAGGACATCTACCAGAATACATAGATATAGTGCAGACATCCGCTATATACACACTACAATAATTTTTAGGTGAATGTTTGCAGAAGGCGCACTCCATTGGTCACTTATTTGATGCCTTAGCCTTAGACATTATCATGCTGTCGCTGTGGCCAGGCTGTTTTGCACTGGCCACTGGAGCTTTGTGATACCTGGCAATGAGACTACATAATAGCAGGTACACAAGCTCAGTGACCAACCTACATTTGTTTTATACAAGAACAAAAGGAAATAGATTTTCTGATTTTATACAGTTCAAATATACTATACGCTTTCATTATTGGCTTGTTAAGTCATCAGCCTTGAGGATGCTCGAGTCGTCCAAAAGTCTCTTCCAAAAATTACGTGGTCTGCGCTTTAATGAAAAACACTACACAAAGTGAAGTGTGAGGTAACCTTGCATTTGTTTTTCGCTCAGCCAGGAAGTGTTTCCGTAGCAACACTGACGCTATGAGCAACATTCTTGACTGCATCAACAGGTACAAGCATGCACAGAAATCGTGTCCGAACATAAACAATCAACACTGCCGCACTTTAGTACTGAAAAGGATGGGAGAGAGTGAACGGGTAGTGTTGAAGGCTACTCCAGTACCGAAAAGGAGGGGAACGGAGTGAACGGGTAGTGCTGCAGGCAGAGTGTGTGTGTTGCTATACATCCACCACTGGGTTCATTTCAATCACAGCAGTCTTGTAGCGGACTGTCTACCTGCAGCAATGCGTTAAGTGAGGAGATGGGGAGACACCATGCTTTGTTTATATCGGGATACAATTTCCGTGCATGCGTGTACTACTGCGCGTCTAAACGCAGTGCCATCTATACCTCAGCTGCTGCCATTCGACCACAACCAAAATGGGGCTATGATAAATCATGCAAATTGTATTCTACTCTAATCCGCGCCAGTGAACACATCGCATGAACTGACTCTGGAAAACACAGGAACAGAATGTACCCGCAAGCGACGGTGAGTTGAGTGCTAACGGAGGGCATTTTGACCACTTCAAGTAAGGAAAGGTTTTACTTTGTATGATGGTACGTTCTGTTCCTGTATGATTCGCATGATTAATGTAGGTACTATGTAGAGTTGTAATATCAAAACAAAGCGTTTACCGACCTATGTCCATATAACTTGTAGGCGCGAGGAATGTGTCCACAAAGTTTGACCGATCGTTATTGTTACACCTTGTATTGATCAAATTTCTCGTGCAAGGTGGTAAGCGAGCTAACACTACAGACCCTCCGGAATGTAACATGAAGACGTACCCGACATGAAGCATATCCACACGTGTACAAATGATACGCGCATATTTCATTAAAGAGCACATTGCAAATACATCTCTCAGTAAAATGATAGTTATAGAAGGCTGTGTACAAATTCTGTATGACAGTACCGGTCAGAAGCTTAAGACAACCATATAAAATGACAGAAGTTCTATTTACACAACATAATTAATACCATCATTTCAGCTTGCATTCGGGAGATAGTGGATTCGAATCTCAGTGGTCCTGAAGATGATCTTCCGTGGTTTCCAATTTTCACACGAGGCAAGTGCTGAGGCTGTACCTTAATTAAGGCCATGGTCACTTCCTTACCACTCCAAGCCCTTTCCTATCCCATCGTCACCAAAAAATCTGTCTGTTAGATGCAAGTGTTCAGAGATACAACAATCACTTAATTCTTAGGTCGGACGTTTCGGTTCTAGGTCACGACTCATGGTGTTCCAATGTAGCCTTAAACTTTTGACTATTATTGTATTAGTTCATTTCTAGATGGAAATCGCCCACAAGAGAACGTTCAATATAACCATAAGTGAAAAACAGAAAGATTATTTGCAAAATAAAAGTGACGAGGAAATAATCTTCGTACCGCCTGAAACTGATAAATACAAGTCCCTTGCAGATAATTTACTAATCTCAATGACATTAGCTTTGAACTAGCAGAGTCAGGGGTGGATGACTGCATAACTTCGAGAATCCATATAGCCTATATATCGAGAAGCCAATCACATTTTTATTCATTGCACTCATAGCATCCATCCTCTATCACCCTTCTTTTGTAAAAAATCGTCATACCACTTGCAATCATATTGAAATTATTATTATTATTATTATTATTATTATTATTATTATTATTATTATTAGTATTATTAAAAGCACATTGCAATTGGTACATATCCTAGTGGCAATATCTGCTTACAGTAACATAACGAATTAAATTGATTAAATAAATTACGTAACAACAAATAATATGAAAACAAGACATTATTAGAAATTAGATTAATAAATAGCATAACATCTGTACGTCAAAGATAAACGTTTGTAAATGCTAAAACAACGACTTTGAGGTATAGTAATTGTACCGGGAGGTACACCTCTACGCCGCAAGTTTAAATATTGCGCCAATAAGTACTCCTCTACAGGAGAAACTTTGAACTTTAAAAACTGGATCAATTCTTTAGTTTCTCAGATGTCACTACAGTAAATTTTGTGATTACGAAGTTGTCAATACTGTGTGGAGTTCAACTTGTTTTGTTTTCCATTGATCAAGAAGTGTGGACATTCTCTTGTAGATGTCTCTACTAAAAAACTATGATTATGCCCCTGGTGCGAAGTTAAGGAACATTTTAAAGAAATTTTGTATTCATAAGTTTTCTCTTTACTAAATTTCGTTCTTTCATTTGTGGGTTGGCATTATTAATATTTTCTTTCCGCCTGCTTTGAATTGAGCCAATCCAGAATTTCTGTAATTAATTTTTGACCAATCATGTATTTCTTCTTCGACTTTGAGTGTATTTTCAAGACGGACCAATAAAGAAAGAGGGCGTGGCTTGATTATTCATGAAAGGTCTCCAATCTTCCACGAGGGTATAAAACTGCTGATTTTCTTGTCTCTGGGCCACTCGAACAACATCTAGCATAGTGTATGGAAGTGTAGCGGGAGGCGGGAAGCGCCTCTTTCATCCGGCAGCAGCTCTTCAACAGGGTAATGGCCACTTAACATCTTTATTTCTTGCTAGCTCAGCAGTTTAATCCGCGGGAAAGGTTCGAAACCTTTATTATGTAACCTATCTTGAAACATGTAATTTGCCGTCGCTTTTGTAAAACTTCACATATCTTTAAGTGTAAATCGGGGATAGAGAGTGCCTTACCCACTAGAGCTCCCCTTCAAGTTGGATTTGAGGTGACTACGTTTTCGTAAGCGTTTTTCTACTCTTCCTTAATGTGTTAAATTTATCCTGTATACGAGTCACCTCCATAGTTTGGGAATAGCCCCTGATTCATCGGGCTAGTGCCTCTTAGGTTTTAAGAAGTTTCAGGTAGGAGTGCAGATTCACGCCTCCATTCAGTTTTGCATTTTGGGGCGTTAACTTAACCTACTATTTTTCTACTAAGGCCCAGTAGGTTGGGTACAAGATACCCCTGTTTCATTGTAAGTGGTACCTTGATGGCAATCTTGTGTAAAAGTCGGATATTGCCTTTAATAGGCTTGAAAAATTGAGAGCTGGTCAGCTCTTTCTAGTATCTAGATATGTGCCTCTAGGAGGCCTGACATTGCTAGGTAGGAGCAAGTGCTCCATGTTATTAGGGGTTTTCTGCCCTTTGGTAAATATATGGTTGTGAGCTGAGAGCTCAGGAATTGTAAAAAGTGGGGCTCGAAGCCCAGATCATTAATTTGTCTCTCCTGGTCTTGTACCTGATTATTTGTTGACTTGTTGTTATTTGTTGAATGTTCAAATTCTATGTGAAAATTATTAAGTTTTGCTTTTTTTGAAAATATAACCTTTAATGCAATTTTAATCAATATCTCAGCTTTGTAGTTAGACCCATTCCAGCCCGCACCTTCCTTCACCTCTGCTGTTCCGCGGGTACCCCCGTAACAATACTACTACTACTACTACTACTACTACTACTATTACAACTACTACTACTAATAATAATAATAATAATTACAATAATAATAATGGCGTCTGACCTCCGGAGTGGCCTATCGCAGGTCTTTCTAGTTAACACATACAGGCAACCTCCAGCCCCAGAGCCATCGGAATTAACCAATAAATGTTCAAACCCCCGACTCAGCAGTTGGGAAAAATATTTAAAACTATAAATCCCAAATAACTCCATTTTTATTGGCCGTCGGGGAATAAATTAAATTACTTATCATACTCTCTACAGTACATCATATACAATACAGTAAGGTCGATAAACGTCGTTATGGTATTACGTCGTCATTATAAGTAGTCCCATCTCTCGCTTAAAGTTGCAATTGTTTCCTTTCAACGTCGTCTACTCAACAACACGGAATCATTTTACGCATGCACTGCGAGGGGACACCATTGTGCACGTAAACTGCACCGGCCGAGAGGGAACTTAGTATAAATGAAGCTGTCTTTCAAGTTCACTTTTGGACAGTTAGCGTGTCCATTGTTGTTTATTTTGGGCCTACGTTACAATAATATGACTTTAAAACATTTCAGATCTATGTCTACAGCTTAGAAGGCAAAGAAGAACAGGGAAACTATAACGTTATCTGCAAAAATCGATATTGTACGCATGTTTGAAGCAGGTGACAGTGGCATCCGTGTTGGACCTCACACGAACCACTGTCCGCACAGCATAAGCAACACAGAAAAAACAACATCAAGCGTAAAATTTTCGTCTGCTATGAGTGCTTGTGAAGTTACGCGTGCGCTGAGCTCAATAATGGAAAACTGGGGAAAATGCTGGCTGGCAATGTAGATTGAAGATGAAAATCAGCGCGATGCTCCAGTTAGTTTGGCAATGCAAAGTTAAATCTTTGTTTGAAGACTTGAAATCTAATCAAAATTGGGAGTTGAAAGAAGAGATATTTAATGCCACTCGAGGGTGATTTCAGTGCTTCAATGATCGCTACACTTTTCACAACATCAGTATTATTGGCGAGCCTGCAAGTTACGATACTGCTGGAGCGGACGCCTTCATTTCAACACTGAAAAACATAATTGAAGAGATTGGATATTTAGACAAGCAAGTTTTCAGTGAAGATGAAACTGGGCTATGCTGGAAGCGCATGTCTGCTAGAACCTATATTTCGCTAGAAGGAAAAATAGCTCTAGGGATTAAGGCTGTCAAAGGTCTCTTGACTTTGCTACTTGATGGCAATACTTCTGGTGATTTTAAGTTGAAACCAATGTCTATTTCTACGGCTCAAAATTCACTTGCTTTTAAGGGGCACTGAAACGAATATCTGCTTATCATACACAAGGAAACTACTAAGGTCTGATCACTGGTCATATATTCGCTCAGTCGTTCACACACTCCGCTCTGCCCGCTTGGAAGGAAAACTATTCCAAAGAAAATTGGGACTTGAAAACTCTACTCCTTCGTCACACCTTGTGACTCTCAATGATTTAGATGAAAATGTAAATGTTGTGTTTCTCCCGCCCAGTACTAGTGTAACCCATGGAACAGGGAATAATTGTTCATTAAAGGTATATTACCAAGTTTACGTTGCACCTTTAATACACTTTATGCTGCAACTGTCAGTGACGATAAAAACAAGTATTCGTGAATATTGGTGCAGTTATAACATTCTGAAGACAACAGAAAACATTGCAAAGTCCTCAGCAGTGAATGCATGTATGCTATGTGGAAGAAGTTATGGCCCAGAGTGTGCAGCCAACTTTCAGGTGTGTGATGATGTAGAAGAAGTAAATAAAGGAACTCTTCAAAAACTGAGAGAAACAGGATTCCCGCAATTAGAAACTGAATATATCAAGGAGGTGCTTGACTCCCACGAGGTAGAACTTACCAGTGAGCACCTTCAAGAACTCGCACAAAATATCTAGATGTTATGCACGGACTTACTGTATATTCACGGAGATACTGAAGAATTAACTTTTAAACTGTCCTCTGAAATACCTCGCCACACTGCTCTAACCAAATAATGTATAACTTAACCCTTAATTAGTCGCTCACGGAGATTTCCTCCTGGCCGATTACATTGTATACGGTACTACACCCTTCCGGGCTTCGAATGGATGACCCACGCATAAGAATGCCTCCACGTAACGGTGTAAACACCCACGGATGAGATTGGATTGAAGAGCGGGTCGAATTGCCTAACGAGCTTCGAACCGCTTCCCTTCCTACTTTCGGTGCTTGCCCGGGCAGCCTGAGCACTTGGGGAGTGGTACGTTCGAAAGAAAGAAAAAAAACTAATACTTAAGATGGAGCCTTATGTCTATAATATGAAAGTAGGATCTCTGGGTTCAAATGCCTAGTGGATACTGCTTAGCACTGGTTCAAATGACAAGAATCATAAAATAGGGGTTACGAATACGAATTTATTCAAATACGACATATCAAAGAAGTTGACACAGCTCTATACAAAGAACTCTCCACATATGGGAGGAAACGAAAATAATGATCCCTTTAAAATATGAGTCGCCCATGGGCGTCGTCTGCATAACGGTATGATTGAGGTTTTGCGACCTGCTATCGTTCATCTTTCCTCATTAGTTCAGACCGTTCATGAAATTTTTATATTATTCTGTCGATCACACCGTGAGATGATCTGATGTCCCTATTCACAAATTACTTGTTGTTCTTAGCACGAACATAACCGGGGCCTACGCTACATAATTTTCATATTAAAAGAAACATTTACATGATACACAAACAAACACACATACCATTTAGCTAAACCCCGGACTCCTCATCTATCACCAAGACCACACAACGTGCACATAGGTTCTGTTTGAACTCAAAAATATATGCACATAATTACGAAACATACACTGATATATGGATATATACACTTTATGCACAAAGGAGAGCCATTCCTAGAAAGAAACAGCATGGTAATCAATGTCTCCGGCCCAAGGCGCACGCCTGGAGCAGCTCGCTCAAGGGCGCCATCATAATCCGGAGTCGAACTGGCCGACTCCCGACCGAGAGGTACTGTGGGTTTCTGTAGATCCCTAGAATAGCTCTAGTCTCATATCACCGGATATCTGGGGGAGGTCCCTACTCATTTATTAAATACCTTAAAAAAATCACCGTGATATTATCATTATACAAGTATTCTTAGCCAAGCCATTTAACACGTTCCCTGCGGCAGTGAATTTCGATGACTTAATGTTACGTCGTATCGGCCCACCGGTGACCCGATGCTGCCTTTAGTTATTATCGGTTCGGGTCACCGGTGACCTGACGAATTTGACTTTGTTTACTCCCTAGTATGAAATCCTAAACAATGCAAGTGCACTTGTTGTGTGCGTTATTGTTGAGGAGACATTCCAGCGTATTTACCTGTGCGACAGTGTTCCGATTCAACAATTGCGTGAAACAGAAATGACCCCGGAAATAATTGGGTCACCGGTGGGCCGATCAAAACTAGCAGTATGCCTCGATCCTTTACTTCAATTGGAACACTATGTTGCCATTAGTTAACAGAAATTTGTAACTAGGACGTAGTTACTTACTTCGCAATTCTGGGAAGTTCGCACCGATGGATAAGAGTAACATGTTTCGGGGCACATGGTGACCCGAACCGCACGGAACGTGTTAAACCAAACAGAAGAACGCGAGGTTTACCCAGGGCTCCAAGTCTTAACACAATGTATAAAGGGATTCCTCTGTCACGAGGGCGAGAGCCAGACATTCACAAAAAAAAAAAAAAAAGGAAGGGCGGCCATTCACTTCGCACGGCCATTTCTCATTCATTGGCCACGCCAGATTCTTCTCTCCCTGACACGTCTACCCCCTCATCTCGGGGACACATATCCATGGCCCACTTCATTTGTTTATTCATATTATCGTGGAATTCCCCTGAAATACTCTTTTATTCTCTCCCTTCTCATGATTAACGCTGAACGTCGACTGTGGGCACGAACACTTCTAACTCATCTCATCGTAAATTCCTCGGGCATTCGGCCCTCTCACTACGTCTCATATCGCGTATCTTCTTCCCTTGGGCATAGGGCTCTCATGACCCCTTCAGTCCACCTCTTCACACTCCTCGCTCCTACCACAGGAAATATACCTATATTTAAATCTTCTGACCAAAGATTAGGGACTCCTGCCTCTGGGCCTCACCCCGGCTATAGATTAAAAAAACACTCCAAACCATTCTGGCCAATTACTCAAAAATCACGGGAGACTTGCACATGGTTCCTCATACCTACCTAAATAACACACCATATACCTCTCTCGGTCGGGATTTCTTCTTTCTTGCTGTACATGCACTGATTATATGTGTAAGCTAGGCATGCATTGACTGACTGACCCATGAGTTTCCCCGGCATATACGACAGCCATGTGGGACAGTAACTACCAACATTTTGACATGGTTTTCCCTGCTCGCCAGCACTATTGTTCCAACCACCCCTAAGGGAAACTCAAATATTCTCCTAACCTTGTTCCCATATTTGCTAGGACATTCTACATATTACTAGAAATATAACCCTCACGATAAGCTAATCATTAAGAAAAAAAATGAGTCGTCCGGGAATTTTTGCTCCCCTGACTTTTACTTCAACTATCTAAAGATCAATAAAATTTCCATATAGGACATGCATTATCTTACAACATTTTGATATTTACAAAGAAAGCTAATCCTATCCCCCGGTTATATTCTCATGCTTAGAAATTAGATTTGGACATCACTCATCTGTTTGGTGGCCGTTGTTTCTCCTTCCACGGGAGACCCATGGTGGAGCTTTAGTTCCGCATGGCTCCGCGGTTGGCGGCGGGCGTGCAGTCCTTCATCCCTGGTCCATACAAGTCCGACATCCTGGGGAACTCGTTCACAGCTGAAATCTTACAGTAATCCAAATGGGTGACACTTTACACTCGTCACACGGCCTCTATTCCAGAGTTTACACCACGAATAAGACGATCTTTCAAATCACGGCGGGCGCGTTCACAGCAGGGATCGGGTGGCCCACGAGACTCGAGCCCCCTGATTCAGAGTAACACTTTGGGTAATACCAAATCATGAATTTCACTGACTCATTAAAGCCGGCACTGTCTCAGCCGTATTCTGCTACTTGTTTGTAAATTATGCTCGCGGATTAACTAGTTTGACACGTAGCACAGAGACAATTCACCTAGGCTCGTTTGGCCTCCCGTTCACTTCACAAAGGCTTTGTACTACACAGCGTCGCTGGACACAATAACCCTTAGTAGCGGTCAATGGGTTCGGACCGTAGACTGGAGCACCGCGGGACACAGTGTCCGTCTCAACGACCCGCAAAGAACAACCGTCCTCTGTGATGGCCAGCCCGGCCTACATTATCTTGCCCGCCGGAAGCCTGGGGGCGTAAACATTCACGGTTCATTAAGAACAAGAGCTCCTTTCATACCAAGGATTGAAGAAATTTAAATAGTGCATCTTGTGGCCCTCTGATTCCTCTTTCATTTGAGCAAGGCGTGCTGGACCTACGATCGGCAGTTTTTATGCAATTTGCTTCCCGCCTTTGATTAATTCATAGCGTCCTTTGGGGGGTGGAGTCATCTTTTGAGCGCGACTCTTAGCTTGGGTGACGCCGTTGTATTCACATGTGTTAGCGATATGTTACATCTGGACAGCTGGTGACCTCATTTCTTCCCCTGAATAAGTTATTACATATTTTTAGCCTGGGAACCGCAGAAAATTCCGCTCTATTCAATGGTGCGTCTCACATAATTTTCCTATGTCTGGATCAAAAATATCATCCCATTTTTACGCGCCAAAATCCGACGTTGGCACCCGTGACACGTGCATAAAAAACCGGAAGTTCCTTATGTTAGTTTGGAACTCTGGGAAGCTAAGCCACACCTCGGGGCGTATCTGACTACTCCAGCATCGCGTCCTCTTCCATCTCCCTCTGCAAGTTGAGAGCGTATTTCCGCGGGGGCTTGGCTCTTGCTCTGTCTTCCCTTTGTTTTGCAGGCGCTCTTTCGCGGGTTCCGTTCTGGCCGGACGCCGCTCGATCCCCATCGCCCATACTATCACCAATGACGCGACCTTTAGGAGTAATTTTAATGGAGTAGAAAGGCACATATCATTCCCATGAGCTGTACAGGACACTGTACGGTTTCATTCTCCTCCTGCTTCATCAAAGAAAAATCACGAACCCGGGATTTTTCTTTCCCTTTCAACTGTCTCGGAAAGTAGTCACTGATGATGTTCGCGTAATTGATAGACCTTCTCGGTCAACTCTGTGTTCTCCAGTTGTATCTGGTAGCATAGAATAATTAAAGCGTTCCTAAGACCGGTCCTCTCAGAGCATTCTGGACAATCTTCACAGGCTGATGCCTCGGACTCGCTCCCTTCTTCCAAAACAATGTGATTCACGGCGTCATCTTCTTCATCGGCTTCCATTTCTTCCATTGGATCTGGGTTGTCCTCGTCATCCACGGCTTCTCCTGGTTCTTCTTCATCCGCACCTTCTTCAGGGTGTTGTCCTGGGGCGTGGTACAGTTTGAGATTTGCAGCATTGTAAGTGGCCTCTGTTCTCCCATCCATTGACTGTACTTTGTAGGCATTATTCTCTAGGTTCTGGATTATCCTATACGGCCCGATGTAAAGTTCTGCAAACTTGTGGTAGTACTTCCTCGGAGGGTCGGACATGGCTGGTCGTTTGACTAAAACTAGTTCTCCCACACGAAGTGGCCGATGAAATCTCCGGTTTCGATGACGTCTGAGCCTCTTCTCTGCCTGGGCTTTGAGATGGTCCAAAGCTATCCTCACACGAAGTTCAGCCGAAGGCCTGGGATCTTCTGGGCACTGTAGCACGCGGTGCCACGGTCTCTCTGGTTTCTGATCAAAATGTACCGCTATCGGGACCTGCCCCGGAGATTCATGAATCGTCCCGTTGATGCACTCCATGATGATTGGAAGAACATCAACCCATCGCCAATGCTGTCTGGCGCAATAAACTCTGCAAAATTTTGCTATTTCGCGCATGATCCTTTCTGCTGGATTGGACTCGGGATGCCTAATAGAACTGAAGATATGCTGGATTTGGAGTTGCTCGATCTCGCGTTTGAACATGGCGGACGTAAACTGAGACCCATGGTCACTCAATATCTTGTCTGGCTTACCCATAGATGGAATGATCTTATTTCGGATCTGTGTCAGTACCGACCTGGAGTTTGCCTTCTGTACTGGGCACAGCATCACATACTTCGAGAAAACATCTACGCAGACCAAAATGAACTGTAACCCTCTAATTGCCTTGGGTAAGGGCCCGTAAAAGTCTATCGCAAATAGCTCTCGTGGCTTTTCTGGCAACAGCGGTTTAGGTGGTTGCCGCAGGAGATAGGTATTTGGTTTGATTCGTTGACAAGTATCACATGTTGTCAACACGGTCCTAATCATCCGCCTCATTCTCGGCCAGACAAAGGTCTCCTGTAGCGTCGAGGTAACTTTATCGATTCCCGCATGACCGATGGAATGATGTGCGAGCCAAATCAGTTCCACTTGCAGCACGGGCGGAACAACAATACGGTACTTCGTATGGTCTTCATCTATGAACTGGTGAAGGATTCCGTTGAAATAGTTGTATTTGGATGCCTGTCTCTCAATCTGCTGGTATTCAGGCGTTCCTGCTGGTATCCTCTTCCTGAAGAAATCGATCAATCGTCTGGTCGCGGGCCAATTCTCTTGCTCTTCTCCTATGCGTTGCAGCCTGTCCAACGTCTCACGGTCACCCCCGCTCAACTCTATGTGATGAATAACTTGGGCTTCCGGTTCGGGGTTCCGGCTTAATGCGTCAGCAATCACGTTGTCCTTTCCTGCACAATGTTCGATCTCCAAGTCGAATTGTTGGATGAATAACGTCCAGCGGTTTACTCTCTCGGATGCCATCGTCGACTTCAAAGCGAAGGTCAAAGCCTTATGGTCTGTCCGCAGCACGACCGGGAATCCGTATATATACTTCCTCCAGTGACTGAGGGCTGTAACAATTGCCAACATCTCTAATTCCGTGACGGTATATTGGCATTCATGAGCCCGAAGTCTACGACTCATGAACGCGATGTAGTTTCTGCGTTTTTCCTGATCCGGCGTCTCCTGGTACAATACCGCCCCTACACCTATCATGGATGCATCGGTTTGTACTACGAATTTGCTCGAAAAGTCGGGGTACCCAAGCTTGATGCTGTTGGCAAGTAATTCTTTTGTCCTTTGGAACGCTTCGTCACAGGTCGAATCCCATTTCCATCTATTATTCTTCTTCAGGAGGTCCTGAAGAGGAGCTACCGCCTCAGTGTAACTGGGGCAATGATCGGCGAAAAACCCGCAGATTCCCAAAAACTGCCTGATGTGTTTTACTCGTGTTGGTTTGGGGAAATTTTGAATAGCTTGAATCTTAACGGGGTTCGGAGTGACACCCTCCGAATCTATGACGTGTCCCAGGAACAAGATGCTTTTCTGGCAAAAGTTCGACTTATCCAAATTAATTTTGAAGTTGTTTTTATTCAATTCTGCTAATAACAGGTTCAAGTGTTCCAAATGCTCCTCCAGAGTCTCGCTCGCAATCAGAATGTCGTCTACATAACGCACCGTAAAGTTCTTCACCTGCTCGCTCAAATTCCTATCAAGTGCCCTTATCAAGGCCGATCCTGCGTTCTTGACGCCGAACGGCAAACGGTTGTAGACGTACGTCTGTCCGTCAAACATGAATCCTGTCAGTACCTTGGATTCCCCCGACAACTGAATGTGGTGGTAGGACGATCTCAAGTCGACCCCAGAAAAATAATTTTTGTGACTAAACTTCTTCAAAATATCCTTAATGTTTGGTGCCCTATCGTACTCTGGTACCAAGCGCTCGTTAATGGCACGTGCGTCTAGGCACACCCTCAGCGAACCGTTCGTCTTCTCCACGATGACTAAAGGGTATAAAAATGGCGTCGGAGATTTAGAAATTAACTGGTTTTCTTCCATATCCTTGATGATAGGTCGTACCTTGGCATAATGTTTCTCGGGAATCGGGTACGGATTCCGTCGAAAAGGTTCCCAACTTGTGACGACGAAATTGTTTTTGAAATTCGAAATTTTTCCCGGTTGTGACCCAAATGCATCGCGGTGGCGTTCCAAGATTTCTTTCAGTCTAGCTCTTCCCTCTTCACCTATCATTGCTTTATTAATTTTTGATAGCGCTGCCTCCTCAAATATCGGTTCTTCCTCTTCCTGTTCCAAGTTTGCAACCATTCTTTCGAGTCCGATTATTATCTCTTCTTCCTGATGTTTCCCATCCAGAATCTGCTCAGAACGGACTTCCTCGTCGTAGGTCACTTGAGTAGTCTAAATCCTCTCATCGACTACGCAGTCTCCACTTTCGTTTAGTTTCACCCCTTCGGAATGCATGTTGATCTCTAGCCTGATCTCATTGCTGTGCATGTCGATAACTGCCTTATAGTCCCTCCAGAAGTCGGCGCCTAATATAATGTTGTATTCCATCTTCTCGAGGATGATAAATGGGTGTGAAGTAATGGCCTCTCCGATCTGCAAATCTAAATAAACTTGTGCCTTGCACACTGTGGTGCGATCTGGGATGATTCCTCGTACCTTCATGTTAGAGACCGGTAATAATGGGATCTGCTCCTTCGATTGGATTTCCCGTATGAGCGTTCTAGATACGACGCTTACGCTGGCTCCCGTGTCTACAAGAGAACGCACGCGCAATCCATTAGCTCTGATGTATACCACTGGTAATTCCCTGATAATCCTCTTATTCTGTCGGTGTGCGTCTTCGATCAAATCCTCGGGTTGGATCACCCACGCAGCTATGGTAACTGACGTCCTCTGCGAATCGAAAGAATGGCTGCTCCCCGAACCGCAGGCTATCTCCTCACTGGTTATGCGAATTTTTTTTTTTGCGCTCCGGAGCTACTGGCATACTCCGGAGCCTGGGGGTTCAATTCTCTTCCACGTCCTTCCTTCTTGTGGGCTTGCAGTTGCAGGCTTTCTGCCCCTTCGCACATTCCCGCGGCGGCCATACCCTGTATGGGTCTCTGCCACTTGTCAATACCGGGCGGCGTCTTTCGCAGTTGTTCCACATACTGTCGTGATTCATTCCTGCGATCTCGTATGTACTCTTCCCTCCTTCCTGGTCGTTGCCCTGTCGATCGTTGTCCGCTCGGTCCCCAGTTCTGGTACGGCCTCCTCCGCTGTCCATACTGGCGATACCGGAGCCTTGGCCCCTGATGCATCCTCTCACGGGGTCCTGGTTCGCGGGTATTCCAGCCATCCTGGTATTCCCGTTTCGGTCCATTCCATGCCTGGGGACCCCAATCACTCCTGATTCTTGAGGGATACATCTCCCGAACTTCATTCGTACTTGTCCCCTGGTTCTTCCTTTTAGGTGGGCTTTCATCTTGAGCTAGGTCGACAACATGGACCGCCTTGCTATGGCGATGTCGCGCCTGCATTCCACTCGTTTGATCGAGCTGCCTCAATATTTGTTCAGCATCGACCGCATTTCGGACATTCGCCGCTATGAGCACCTTCTGTACTTCCGGTGGGAGCTGTTTACCGATGGCGGAAATCAACTCTAGCTCTGTGGGAGGACTATCCAATTATTTAAACTTCAACAATTGGCCCACGAAGTACTCGCAGAAACGGGTCTGCCCTGCACCAGAATACCTTCGCGAATACAATTCCAGCCTCAAATTCTGTTGCGTCTCGATCCCCCAATACTTCTCGAGGAAGCGCCGCCGGAACTCCTCATACCCATCGAAACAATATTTGAACGCCCGGTACCAGACCAAAGGCTGATCCGTTAGGTACCGTTCGACTACTCTGAGTTTTCGGTCCGCTGGAACTCGATAATCAATGAAGTATTGGTCTACCTCAGCAAGGAAACCTTTCGGGGTAAGATGAGTGTTTGACCCGAAATTCTTCGGCTCGTCATTCGTCATCCGGAGGAGATTATATACCGGAATTGCTCCACTCTCTTGCGGGGTCGATTGTCCCCGAGGTGCATTATGCAATTGTGCATTTTCATTTCCCTGCGAAATGTCAACGTTGGCCTCGTGACCAATACTACTGGGCGGACTCACTCTGTCAACGCTATCCTGCTTCTTGAGGATCGATCGCATCACGATCTCACCTCTCGCCTCTTGGAACTTTAACAACTCGACCTCCTCCCGGATCTCCTTAATAAGCTCCGTGTGGACTTCTACTTGGACGGCAGCCTTGTGAGTCTCGTTGCCCCACTCTTCCACCCGTCGGTTCAGGCCTTGGATTTTCCCTCGGATTTCTTCTTGTTCCGCTTCCATCTCTTCGGTCACTTCCTTCCGGAGCTCCATGACTTCCCCATGGGCCTGAGTCTGGACTTCCTTGAGCTTGGCGGTCGCAATATCCTGCACTTGGGTCAGACGGTCACTGACCTCCTTTGCCACCTTGTCGAGGGCCTCCGTCGTCTGTGTCCTTAGTTCTCGGACTTCCGCCTTGGCCTCCTGCATGTCTCTTGCAACATCCTCTACGCGGGTGCTCACCCTCTCCATCTCTTCCTCGCAGGCGCTTACCCTGGTGTCCGTCCCGTCGATCCTATTTGTCACCCTAATCTCCACTTGCTTTAATTGCTGGATGACGTCCTCCAACTTCATCTCTAACGCCTCAGTCATCTTTGCCTCCAGCCTCGCGGCGTTCTCGTTGCTACGTTCACGACCTAATCTCATATCCTCTGCGAGCTCGTCTAACGAAGCCTTATTCGTGGCCGCCTGAGCCTGGCAAAGCTCTGCCTGCGTGTCTAATTGTTCTTTCAAAAGTTCCCCCTGCTTCTCGAACTGCGCCTTAACGTCTGCCGCCTGCTTGTCTAGCTGTGCTTTAACATCCGCTGCCTGCTGATTCGCACGTTCCGTCATTCTGTCTAACTGTTCCTTCAAACCTTCCTTGTGTTCTGCCAATAATTGGCACATCATTTCCCTCATGACCTCCATGTCCATATTAAATTCAATTTTGGAGAAAGCGGATCTCCCGTGGGCAGAAAATGACCACCGGTGATCGACAGAAAGCATAGATACATTCACATATTTAATACAAATTTCAGCGTGACCTGACTTTACTCGAAATTCCAACAAATCAATCCAAACTGAGCCTGCAAACGGCTTATGTCACGCCCCCTACCATATTAAGGTCACAATTCATTGTATAGGAAATTTCATCATATCACTCGACAATAATATTAACAATAATAATAATAATGATTCTACGTTAGCCCTTAACCTGGAATAAGTTTTCCAGTCTCGCGCGCGGCCTACCGTGGGCTCGATTTTACGTATGCCGGAAACATGGCATATCCCAGTCACAAATGGACGTTATCACCTTGAGATTGATAAGATGACGTTAGCAGACAATTACCCGTCTCAAACTGGCAACATCGCATCCGTCACTGCGCAAAAATTAGAGCCTGGGTTGAGGTACCCCGCTCTATCCGCGGCGTCTAAAGCCCTCTCGAAAAAAAATATTTATATCTGCCAAATTCCGTTACCTCAGCGCACAATCTTTGGCCGATACCCGTAACTGGCGAAATTTGAAGAATTTTGCCGGCCGTTTTAACCTCACACTGAGAGAACCATACATTGTCTCCCAACGAACTGACAACTTCATAGTCTGTCCCGGGTACCAATTTTAATTTATGAGCGACACTCATGCGGATTTCCACTTAAACTGGTCACATGATTTTTCTGTTCTTGTCATTTTCCTATCCTATTTATTATTCACGTCGCTCCCTTTCATGGCTGATCTTGTGTGAGATATCATCACGAGTTGTGACTTACGCACACCCGTAGGATGACCATGACAGTCCTGCTGAGTATCACACAATCAGAACAACCCTTGCAGTATCCAATCTATAATTATGAATCTTAGCACTTCGGACATGTGCTTGACCTCTCCATCCGTTCAGTTACGTGGCGGGTACTCCATTCCAAATAACTGCCAACCCGTTCGATACCAAATGTAATCAGATTGTGGCACAAACCTGGCAATTTGACTCCATCATAGCACACTATCCTCCCTGTGGGCGGCCTATCTATTACTAAAAATGCTCCAGCGTAAACTATAAACAATGGCCTGCCACGAAGGGCGCCAAGTATACACCCTTCCGGGCTTCGAATGGATGACCCACGCATAAGAATGCCTCCACGTAACGGTGTAAACACCCACGGATGAGATTGGATTGAAGAGCGGGTCGAATTGCCTAACGAGCTTCGAACCGCTTCCCTTCCTACTTTCGGTGCTTGCCCGGGCAGCCTGAGCACTTGGGGAGTGGTACGTTCGAAAGAAAGAAAAAAAAACTAATACTTAAGATGGAGCCTTATGTCTATAATATGAAAGTAGGATCTCTGGGTTCAAATGCCTAGGGGATACTGCTTAGCACTGGTTCAAATGACAAGAATCATAAAATAGGGGTTACGAATACGAATTTATTCAAATACGACATATCAAAGAAGTTGACACAGCTCTATACAAAGAACTCTCCACATATGGGAGGAAACGAAAATAATGATCCCTTTAAAATATGAGTCGCCCATGGGCGTCGTCTGCATAACGGTATGATTGAGGTTTTGCGACCTGCTATCGTTCATCTTTCCTCATTAGTTCAGACCGTTCATGAAATTTTTATATTATTCTGTCGATCACACCGTGAGATGATCTGATGTCCCTATTCACAAATTACTTGTTGTTCTTAGCACGAACATAACCGGGGCCTACGCTACATAATTTTCATATTAAAAGAAACATTTACATGATACACAAACAAACACACATACCATTTAGCTAAACCCCGGACTCCTCATCTATCACCAAGACCACACAACGTGCACATAGGTTCTGTTTGAACTCAAAAATATATGCACATAATTACGAAACATACACTGATATATGGATATATACACTTTATGCACAAAGGAGAGCCATTCCTAGAAAGAAACAGCATGGTAATCAATGTCTCCGGCCCAAGGCGCACGCCTGGAGCAGCTCGCTCAAGGGCGCCATCATAATCCGGAGTCGAACTGGCCGACTCCCGACCGAGAGGTACTGTGGGTTTCTGTAGATCCCTAGAATAGCTCTAGTCTCATATCACCGGATATCTGGGGGAGGTCCCTACTCATTTATTAAATACCTTAAAAAAATCACCGTGATATTATCATTATACAAGTATTCTTAGCTAAGCCATTTAAACCAAACAGAAGAGCGCGAGGTTTACCCAGGGCTCCAAGTCTTAACACAATGGTATAAAGGGATTCCTCTGTCACGAGGGCGAGAGCCAGACATTCACAAAAAAAAGGAAGGGCGGCCATTCACTTCGCACGGCCATTTCTCATTCATTGGCCACGCCAGATTCTTCTCTCCCTCACACGTCTACCCTCTCATCTCGGGGACACATATCCATGGCCCACTTCATTTGTTTATTCATATTATCGTGGAATTCCCCTGAAATACTCTTTTATTCTCTCCCTTCTCATGATTAACGCTGAACGTCGACTGTGGGCACGATCACTTCTAACTCATCTCATCGTAAATTCCTCGGGCATTCGGCCCTCTCACTACGTCTCATATCGCGTATCTTCTTCCCTTGGGCATAGGGCTCTCATGACCCCTTCAGTCCACCTCTTCACACTCCTCGCTCCTACCACAGGAAATATACCTATATTTAAATCTTCTGACCAAAGGTTAGGGACTCCTGCCTCTGGGCCTCACCCCGGCTATAGATTTAAAAAACACTCCAAACCATTCTGGCCAATTACTCAAAAATCACGGGAGACTTGCACATGGTTCCTCATACCTACCTAAATAACACACCATATACCTCTCTCGGTCGTGATTTCTTCTTTCTTGCTGTACATGCACTGATTATATGTGTAAGCTAGGCATGCATTGACTGACTGACCCATGAGTTTCCCCAGCATATACGACAGCCACGTGGGACAGTAACTACCAACATTTTGACATGGTTTTCCCTGCTCGCCAGCACTATTGTTCCAACCACCCCTAAGGGAAACTCAAATATTCTCCTAACCTTGTTCCCATATTTGCTAGGACATTCTACATATTACTAGAAATATAACCCTCACGATAAGCTAATCATTAAGAAAAAAAATGAGTCGTCCGGGAATTTAGCTCCCCTGAATCTTACCTCAACTATCTAAAGATCAATAAAATTTCCATATAGGACATGCATTATCTTACAACATTTTGATATTTACAAAGAAAGCTAATCCTATCCCCCGGTTATATTCTCATGCTTAGAAATTAGATTTGGACATCACTCATCTGTTTGGTGGCCGTTGTTTCTCCTTCCACGGGAGACCCATGGTGGAGCTTTAGTTCCGCATGGCTCCGCGGTTGGCGGCGGGCGTGCAGTCCTTCATCCCTGGTCCATACAAGTCCGACATCCTGGGGAACTCGTTCACAGCTGAAATCTTACAGTAATCCAAATGGGTGACACTTTACACTCGTCACACGGCCTCTATTCCAGAGTTTACACCACGAATAAGACGGTCTTTCAAATCACGGCGGGCGCGTTCACAGCAGGGATCGGGTGGCCCACGAGACTCGAGCCCCCTGATTCAGAGTAACACTTTGGGTAATACCAAATCATGAATTTCACTGACTCATTAAAGCCGGCACTGTCTCAGCCGTATTCTGCTACTTGTTTGTAAATTATGCTCGCGGATTAACTAGTTTGACACGTAGCACAGAGACAATTCACCTAGGCTCGTTTGGCCTCCCGTTCACTTCACAAAGGCTTTGTACTACACAGCGTCGCTGGACACAATAACCCTTAGTAGCGGTCAATGGGTTCGGACCGTAGACTGGAGCACCGCGGGACACAGTGTCCGTCTCAACGACCCGCAAAGAACAACCGTCCTCTGTGATGGCCAGCCCGGCCTATATTATCTTGCCCGCCGGAAGCCTGGGGGCGTAAACGTTCACGGTTCATTAAGAACAAGAGCTCCTTTCATACCAAGGATTGAAGAAATTTAAATAGTGCATCTTGTGGCCCTCTGATTCCTCTTTCATTTGAGCAAGGCGTTCTGGACCTACGATCGGCAGTTTTTATGCAATTTGCTTCCCGCCTTTGATTAATTCATAGCGTCCTTTGGGGGTGGAGTCATCTTTTGAGCGCGACTCTTAGCTTGGGTGACGCCGTTGTATTCACATGTGTTAGCGATATGTTACATCTGGACAGCTGGTGACCTCATTTCTTCCCCTGAATAAGTTATTACATATTTTTAGCCTGGGAACCGCAGAAAATTCCGCTCTATTCAATGGTGCGTCTCATATAATTTTCCTATGTCTGGATCAAAAATATCATCCCATTTTTACGCGCCAAAATCCGACGTTGGCACCCGTGACACGTGCATAAAAAACCGGAAGTTCCTTATGTTAGTTTGGAACTCTGGGAAGCTAAGCCACACCTCGGGGCGTATCTGACTACTCCAGCATCGCGTCCTCTTCCATCTCCCTCTGCAAGTTGAGAGCGTATTTCCGCGGGGGCTTGGCTCTTGCTCTGTCTTCCCTTTGTTTTGCAGGCGCTCTTTCGCGGGTTCCGTTCTGGCCGGACGCCGCTCGATCCCCATCGCCCATACTATCACCAATGACGCGACCTTTAGGAGTAATTTTAATGGAGTAGAAAGGCACATATCATTCCCATGAGCTGTACAGGACACTGTACGGTTTCAGTACTGAACTTCCCAGTTGAACTGTGGGTCTCCACATCCCCATACCTTTCTCCTTGTTCATTTGGACTTGTCCTGTCAGCATTTCGGCACGATCGTGCATCCTGTGTGCGAGTGTGGGATCACAGTTTTGACGAGTGATATCTCCTGGACGTATCCTCCGTGAGTAATAAAGTAAATTACCTTATATTTTAGTGCATATTTTTTTTAGTTCAATGACCTTGTTGATTTGTTCTTCTAGACTTATTTTAGAAAAATATTATTTCATATTTCATAGGATGTGATCGTCGTAGGTAATGGCGAGTCTCACGAATTTAATATCATAAGATCATTCGACACAGTTAAGGTCTACAGTATTCTGCTTTTAGATCAAACAAACTGTGTAAAAATAACCTACAAGTACTTAAAAGGGTTTATTTTAATTATTCCGAAGAATACTGCAAACGAACATGCCAAAACAACATCTCAAAGGACAAAAATGACGCGAATTTTTCACCCCGGAGGTTACCTCCGTGGGCGACTACTAACGTAATAATTTTCGCGCGACGAGATAAGGGTTAAGGTAAAACGCCCACTTCCCTCAACTTCACTTCCGAGTATCGTATGATAACGTACGGCCATTTTCACGAGTTGTCTTAACAAGCAGACAGAAAGAAGTGAAAATGAGTCCACTTTTACTCTTAATTTGCCTAGTTTCGCATAAAGAAAAATAAATTTGAAGGACTGATTCAAAGATAAAATGGTTATTATTAAAATAGAACATCACAGGTTGTTTAAGACAGGATGACCTTCCTGTCACCACACAGTTCCACATCATTTCCCTCATTTGAACAACGACCGGAGCAATGGAATTGGCTTCAGTCCAAAAGTAGTCGCTGTAGATAATGGACGATCAGCAGCTTAGGTTAAGTACAGAAAACTTTTTCAAAATTACTAAGGTGACAGCGGAGGATTACTAAAATCATAATTTGTCTCACTTGTTCATAACATCACTAATTCACAATTCATTGATAAGTTTACACAACGTAAACAACATTGTACATATACACGCTTGATTTAATGTGATCTGATAGAATCTGAGGAAGTTCTTATACAATAGAATGAAACATGTCATTCTTCGTTTATTAATGTGTGTTATTGCACAGGTATGTTATACAGTAGTGTTATATGTATTTTAATTAGTGTTTTCGACAGACAGAAAAACTTTGAAAATACACGCATAATTGGTCATAATTTAAACATTCATAAGTCAATCTGAAGCAAGTGAAAAAATTCTCACATTTTCGACCCTGCATGAGTTTGTTTCTACGTATGGTAGGGCAATTGCGGTACCATCATCTGGGGCTCAGAAAGGCTGCTTTCTAAGTGAGGGATCGGCATTGATATTTAGACGATCTTTTTGAAAGTTTAGTTGCATGTTTCCAATTTTCACCAATTGAACTTGTATTCGGTATAATGTCGCTTCATCTTGTTTAACTGTGAACAAAGCGAGACCATAATCAGTCGACGCATTCACCTGCTACACCCGAGTGCGCATAATCGAGCACTCAAAGCACGAGGTTACATCATGTATTGCTGTGTCATTTAGCTGAAGCCCTGGATTACCGGGCGATATCGGAATAACAAATGTATTTTTTGTAGTTTGTCCGAAACAGAGGCCGAGTTTCGTAACGCCAAACTCTCTGTGCATGCAGGTTTGCGGAGTGACGTCGCCTCAAAACGTTATATCGTTGTGTTTGAACGTTTGAAATCCGTTTACACATTCTCGCTGTTAATGGCAGCTCCCGTACCAGGCACGGTAACAATACAATAGGCGTGGGTTGATCCTTTGTTCTTATCTGAGCTCAGGAATGAAAATTGGAATTTGTACTTGGTGCAAGGCACTTCCCGACACTTGACGGTGAACTACGCCACGTAGTCCAGTCTAATGGCAGTTTATAAAACTGAAGTAGCTTATTAGCTAATACTCGATGGCTTTACCTGGCAAGACCAACCCGTGAGAGGTCAAGACTGCTATTTGACCACTAACGCGAAATGGAAATCTGGGGCAAAGCAGTCGATTTTTCCGGTGATACACCAAAACTATGTGTTAAGGATGTAAAACGATCAAATAGTGCCGTATGTTGGCGTAGCTCTGCATGTTACAAACGGGAGCTTAAACACTGAATTTAAATATACTTTGGATGAGGTAATTGTCCCAAAAGTTGGCAGGTGTGAGATTTGAAAGTAATTTGCACAAGAAGGGTCATGTTGATGACATTGTTGAGAAAGCATTTAGATCGTTGCATGTCATAATGAGGGTACTTAAAGGATACAACAAAGAATTAAACGATAAAAGTTACTTAGGTATGGTTCGTCCATTATTGGAATATGCGAACGCTCTTTGGAATGGTGTGCAGAGGAAAGCATCAAGATTTGTAACAGGGGATTTCAGGAGAAAAAGTAGTGTATCAGAAATGTTAGAGAAACTTGGGTGGGAAGGTTTATGTAAGAGAAGGAAGAAAACTAGACTTATAGGATTATATAGACCCTATACAGGAGAGGAAGTACCGGGGGAAATCCGTGAGAGGCTTCAGTTGGAAAATAATTATATCGGCAGGGCTGGCTACAAATATAAAATTACGCGAGATTTTATAAGAAACGAGTGATGTAAATTTTTATTCATCGGGAAGGAGTGTAACAGTTTACTTGGGAAAGTGTTTGATCATTTTCCAAAATCTGTACACATATTAAAGAAAAGAATAAACAGCAACAGAGAAAAGAAGTGTTAGTGGGCATTCGACCTATGCTGGGCCCTGGGATTGCTACGGTAGCTGTGAAGTCCCTTCAGGAACTCTGAAAAGCGGTGGTGACAAAAGGGGCTCTGGTTAACACGCAGCAGGTCGGTAGGCACGTTAGGTACCAAAATGGGTAAAGAAGCGATGTAAATGTAAATCTTATAGCAGTTGTATAGTATTATTTGAAGTGATTCCGCATACTGTAAATGAGTTGATTATGTTTGTAAATACAGAAGATATTGTGAGTATGATTTTGTAAATCATATAAACTTATTAAGGATGAGCTGTGTGTTTAATAGAAACATTGTTAATGTAAATTGTATAGTACTGTAATTTAGGAAAATATCTTCTTTTATTTTTAATTTAAAATTTAGTGCTTGAGAACAATGCATTTTTGTGTATCATTTGCCAGCGAGGTAGACACCTCATTTGGAAATAAAGTGATTTTTATTTGATTTTGATGTTGACAGTAAGAGCGAGTGTGAGCTATCGGGAACAAGGTAAACAACAGAAAAAGCAAATAAATTCCGTATATGGCAAGCTACATGGTACTGAGGAGAAATAATAGGAATGACAATAAGATATGTTCCTACTACAAATTGGAGAATTGCTCCAAAAATATGAACTTAGGTTATTTTGTTCTCTAAATCATGTGACTTGTTAAATATCACATTACTGTATCAGTTAACTGCAAACCATAAACCAGAATGGTTAAACCTTTGCAAATATCCTTCATTTAGAAACATAATAAAATGTCTTTTACGTTGTTCCACATTTTCGGTACTGTCATCAGGCATTTCTTCGTCCTTCGTGTATGTTAGTAACTTGTAATAACACAGAGCTGGTTTGTATTCGTCATCCGTTTCTACTTCATTTCTTCGGCTGGCACCGACTTCCCCTATTTCTCTTCGAAATCTACTTCCTAAACTTTGAATCTATTGTTCATAAGCAGTATTTTCCACTTTCCTATTCAGATATTCTTTCCACTTTAATCTTACGCAGATTTCAGATATTTTAAAGAAACAGTCAAAAACTAATTTGGTCAAAAGTGAATATACATTTTGTAAGCAATTATGACTTTAGTCGAAATCTCGTAACGTATGATCACATGCAAGTCGAAGACTGTTGCAAGTGTGTATGGCACGTGCGCTGTTCACTAAGCAACAGTATTAGTCCAGAGCCTGCCCACACAGTATAGGTAGGTATCTGAAAGCCTTCATTGCATACTCTGATTGGATACAACGGGCTTCCTAGAGCAGTGGTGTTCAAACTGTGGTGCGTGTACCACTAGGGGTACGCGTGGTCGTCTCAGGGGGAACGCAAACTTTTATCGTAGCTTCTGTTTTCAGTTAGCAATTCAGAAAAAAAGTCGAGCCTGCTCATTTACAATAAAATTTTGTTTTGATTGTTTTTGTCTACCACTACCCGGGGTCCCCTTTCCGAACCATTCGTTCTAAAATACGTGTCAGTTTGTACCTTCCATTGACTAGGTATGTAAAAATGCTTACCTATGCTGCATTGCTCTTGTTTTCATTTTTTGTTTCGAAATCCACTCATTCACTTCAATTTTTCCAGTACCATTGTATGATGTACAATAGTAACTGCTGCGTTAATATTTTTTTTTGCCAGGGGCTTTACGTCGCACCGACACAAATAGGTCTTATGGCGACGATGGGATAGGAAAGGCCTAGGAGTTGGAAGGAATCGGCCGTGGCCTTAATTAAGGTACAGCCCCAGCATTTGCCTGGAGAGAAAATGGGAAACCACGGAAAACCATCTTCAGGGCTGCCGATAGTGGGATTCGAACCTACTATCTCCCGGATGCAAGCCCACAGCCGCGCGCCTCTACGCGCACGGCCAACTCGCCCGGTGCTGCGTTAATAATACCCGTATATATATATAGTTGCTAATCAATGAAAACCTCGTTATTCTACTCACGAGAAAAAAACCACGTTTCTAGCTCTCTCTTGTGAAGGCGTGCCGCATTGCCTGAGAAGGGAACAGAAGAGTCCAGTGGCTATCGTTAAGTGGTGGAAATGTCAGAGCAATTCTTCAGCCATTGCTGACCGCTCAGTTTTGGACCTCTGTCAACTTTATTCCGAAGGGTTACTAGGTTTCTTACTACTAGTAAAATATTTTCATTCCTCCCCTGAAGATGGAGGCGGGCCTCTTAGACGGTTACGCCGTCTCGCAGGCCGGGAGATTTGTGACGGTAAAGGAGATGCTCGGAGAAGGTGAAGGGGTTGGTGGCCGTGGCCTATACTAGGAACTGTCCCGGCATTCCTCTTAGTGCAGGAGAATGGAAAACCACGGAAAACCACTCTCAGGACAGCCGACGGTTGGGGTCAGCCCTGTATCGTCTCCCGAATGCAAAGGCGTAGATCCACGGTAGAACCGTGTCCACCCCTCCTCTGTTCGGTTTGCCGGTCTGAGTGCAGAGCTGTTGGACCACGGACCAGCCTAGACCCACCGTGCATCTACCGACGGAGGTTTCCTCTCCACAGCGACGATTATATAAAATAAATTATTGTTATTATTGGGGAACAGGTTGGTGTAGTGGCTTAGCTGCTTGCCTGTAATCCTGGAGACCGTGGTTTGATATTGCTGGTGTTGCTGAAATGGGATTTTCAGTTGAATATCCCGTGGTGTCAGGGAGGGCATGCGACCTTAAATCCCCGGCCACAACTCTTTCATGCCTCAGAGCGTGCAGGGACCCTGAGCGAGCGGAAGATGATTATAATGACAGTTAATATTATTCGAAATCCAGCAACAATAATTTATTTCTGGTATAATCTCAATATACTAGTATTTCGGGGGGGGGGGGGGGGGTGTTGGTACCAAGGTGAAACAATTGGATGTTGGGGTACGCCAACCAATAAGTTTGAATACTGCTGTCCTACAGGTTGGCGCCCTCTCGGTGATTTGAGGTTCGGAGAAGGGAGAGAGGGGAGCGGCCATGGCGTATAAAAGGAACTGCTCCGGCATTCGCCCTCGTGAGGAGAATGGGAAACCACGGAAAACCATTCTCAGAACAGCTGACGGTTGGTCCAGCTCACCGTCTCCCGAATGTAGAACTCTGTTTCAAACAATAGCTACATGGCACCAGGACGCGCTTGTAATACTGCTAGTGTATGGCCAGCTATTGTGGAGCAGTTGGTGAGCACCGCTGAGCAACGTTCCTTAGGAAAACATGTGTCGTTGTTTTAAAATTAATGCCTTTTCCTGAGAGAGCGGCAATCATTCTCATTTGTATTTTTGAATCACCCTTGAAAGTTTTAAAACTGTAAACTGCATGCAAAGGGTCACGTAAGCTCGTAGTTAATGTCTTCTGCGGCGCAGCGAGGCGATTCTGCCCAGAGAAACCAATAACAGATTACAAGAATAGCTCTATGAAGGTCAATGCTGCAAGGCTGCGGCCATGGCCCCTCGTGCTTATAAGGTGAGGTTCATCGGGGAAGGGGAAAGCAATACAGTATTCATCCATACTGACTAAAGTTGTGACGTCATCATATTGGACGTGATCATAACTGTCTTTACGTGTTTACACGCCCAGTCATTTCGAACAGGAAACCTCTGAGTGAGGTTGCACAGATACTGAAGTCAAGTATCAACGTGATGTTTACGATCTACGAATCATGGGGATGGGTAATTCGAAAATGATATTCAAGAGGATAAATCCTTCCACAAGGTGATCATGGGTATTCTTTACCCGAACTATCTCGTAATACTTGCATATTTCAGATGGTAGACTCGTACGTCGTAAGGCTTTGAACGGTTCATATGATTTGTATTATACAGTAAGGTTTTCCAAGACTGAAGAGTGGCAGTTGGGAAGAAATCTAGGAGGATTGAATAATAATAATAATAACAATAATAATAATAATAATAATAATAATAATAATAATAATAATAATAATAATAATACCAGGCTGAGTGGCTCAAACATTAGAGCACTGGCGTTGAGAGTCCAAGTTAGCGGGATCGATCGCTTCTCAATCCAGTGGTACCTGAAGGGGCTAAAATACGTCAGCCCCGTGTCTGTAGATTTACTGACGCGTAAGAGAAGTCCAGTGCGACAGTGTCCCTTCGGATACTCTGAAAACCGTTAAAAGAGCAACTAGGACTTAAATGCAATAACATTAATATTACTGCCTCCATCCTGACGCGCTTCTCCGCTGGAATCATAATTTGATCTGCCAGTTGGGTGAAGGTGTTGAGTCGTCTGATGGACTCTACATAAGGGGTATTAGAACGGTAAGAGTTAGGATTTTGCTCATGCGTACACCGGAGTTGGTAATAATAATTCCGTGTTGCTATTTCTAGCCGAGGACAGCCCTTGTAAGGCAGACCCTCCAATGAAGGTGAGCGGCACTTGCCATGTGTAGGTAACTGCGTGTTATTGTGGTGGAGGATAGTGTTATGTGTCGTGTGTGAATTACAGGGATGTTGGTGATAGCACAAACACCCAGTTCCAGAGCCACTGGAATTAACCAATGAAGGGGCCGGGAATCGAACCCGGAACCCTCTGAACCAGTACGCTGACCATTCAGCCAACGAGTCGGACACCGGAGTCGTAAATGTTCCGACATAACAAACTAAGAATATCCTCGTCTTTATAATTCCACCAACATTGAACAAATCTGTGACCTTTTCCGTCTTAACACGGTGGACTTCGTGCAACACCCAGTGAGTAGACATCTATAGGTTCACAGAAACTGCCGAGCTTGAGGGATTCCTGACGGGCTTATTTCTCCTGTTTTCAGTAACTAACGTGTCTCTGTCCTGACTACCTCACTTCGCCAGAGCCGCTCCCCAACTTTTGTCAACAACTATCACCATCACCTGGGTAGGAAGAGTGTATACTGGGGTCGGACTGAACAAGACTCGCAATAGAAGAAGGAAATTCCTGTGACTACGAGGCCACAGCAACCTTGAGAGGATGAATGCCGGAAGCAGAACAGGATGTACAGGAGCAGTAGGATCAGCGAGAGGAACAAACTCGTCCTTCAGTAGCAAAGACTTTCAGTCCGATCCTTGGTTCCTGTAGCGATGGTTGAAGGGAATCAGGTTTGTGCAAGTTACGAAGAATACCACTTTGCTGGGACTCAGCCAGAGAGAATAAAACTTATGTGGCAGTACGTCACGAGTCACGTTATTTCGTTTGCTCTGATAGCTGCCAACTTCAGCGTAAAGTGAAATGCCCTTCTGTCTCAACTGATGAAGCTATAGAACCTATTTAACATTATGTTGCTCATGGGCTGCAATAGTGGCACAACTTAAATAATCAAGTTCTGAGAAAAATAAGTTCAAAGTTTCCCTTGGCACTGAAGTGTAGACATCATACGATTAATTTTGGAATGAAGATTAAGTGGTACTAAACGGTACGTTGGAGTTCAGTTAATAATAATCTTATTAAAAATTATCCCTTTTGAGATGTGCCATTATTGTTGCAATGCTTTTTATACATTATGTTGGACTACCTTGAAATAATGTGGCTTGTAATAATGAAACCGTACCATGCGGAATCTCCAGTAAACCTACATTCGTATTTTTTAAATTGTACCACTATTGCAGCCTATAAACGATGCAATTTTAGTTTTAGAAAATAAGAACGTTGCTCATGTCACACTGTGTGATCTTCGCAAAGCTTTCAATTGTGTCTCCCGTTAAGTTTTAATTTCACTATTGAAATACTGTGGTGTTGAGGATGAACAGCTCAACATTGCAGTTTTATCACCTGACCTATCGAAAACAAACATTCGAAGTGGGAAGATTTCGCACGACCGAAATTCGTTTTCAACTTGGTGTCCCACAAGGCTATGCCTTAGGTCATTTTTATTATTTTTTGCACAAGTAAATGGCTTACCTATAAGCATAACACAAGGGAAAATGCCTTTCCAGTTTTATACGCAGATGTTACTGCAATTTTAAATGGGGCCAGTGCAGTCGAAGAGCTCATTCAACTAAGTAGGGAAATAATGAATTTGGCAATTAAAACATACTTTACAAATAAGCTCTTGGTCAATAATTAAAATACTCAGACAAAGATATTTGAGTAAAAACCAATTAAATTACGATAATGAACCGGTGGAATTATTACGAATACGCCTAGGTCCAAAGCTGAATTGGAATGATAACATAGATTTTATTTCAAGTGAACTGTCAAGAGTAGTGCACCTCTTAGGAGCCATCAGAGATAAAGTTTCCGGTAAATATATAGTCTGTTAAATGCTTACCTTTTACTACTTTTCAACATGGAATTCTACCCTAAGGAAGCTGTAGCCAGATTTCCGCGTTGCTACTCCATAAAAAGCCGTTACGTATTATAACAAAATCCTCTATAACTGCCCACTTCAGGCCACCATCTCAAAGTATTTTTATAATGTACATCTTAATGTATATGGAGAAACCGATAAAATCGAACTTAGACGTGATGTTCACGAGCACGATACCAGGTCATTTAACCAAATCGAATGAGGTGCCTTGTTATATGCCACAAAAGACAGGTTCAAGCCATTTCATTATTCAGTTAAAAATATTTCATAAATTACCATCAGATCTGAAATTACTAATTAGTATATTCAGATGAAGCTTGAAGAGTTGTTGATCAAGTATTCTTTTCACTCAGTGCAGGAATACATTGAGAGTTTGTTGCATATTTATTTTTAAAAACATTTGTTGGTCTTCGCATAGTGATACACTTCGCTATTACAATGAGGTGATACAAACTAAATGTACAAAGTTATCAACACAAGCTTAAAATATCAATTACAATAAGCTTAAATACATAAACAAAATAATTCATTTCAAAAATAATTAAAAACGTAGTAGGTTAGGGTCACATTTGAAAACTTCAATATTTTAAAATATCACTTCCGTTAAAAGGAAAGAAAAGAAAGAAAAGGAAAATTGCACAGGATTCTTACCATTGTTCAGTATAGGAAATACTCTGACTGAAATGTGATTGTATTCAGCAAAACGTTGGAACTTTATGCAAGGTGGGCAAGATAAAACTTGTCCGGGCTGATGCGGGGTTGACCCTTGTCAATGAATATCACAGAAGATGCTGGAAAAAGTCACCGTTGACGCCGAGGCAGCGCTATGCTCGATTTATCAAACTGTGTGACATGCGTAGCAACTCTGCCTGGGGGATAGCAGCAATATCATTTTTAATGTTCTGCTGTAGCCCTTCAAATGTGTGAAGATTATTGAAGTACACCTAACCCTTCAATTTGCCCCACAGGTAAAAATCACATGGAGTGAGATCAGGCGATCAAGGTGGCCAGTTGATTGCACTGCCTCTGCTGATAATCCTATCCTCACCGAACATCGCATGCACTCATGACAACGTGGTTATAGTGGTGTGTGCTGTTGCTCAGTCTTGCTAAAAATATCCATACGGTCGTTCATCTTCTGAGAGTTGATCCACATATGGATTAAACAGTGTCTGGATATACCGGTTAGCATTAACAGTCTGGCGATAGAATCGCGGTACGATGCGGACACCAGACATTGCGCAAAACACAGGAATCTTGAGATTATGCAACGGCTTTTCGACGTACTGACGGGGATTTTCTAATGCATAATGGCGCGTGTTCCTTGAGTTCACGTACCCTAGCAGGCTGAGCCAAGCCTCATCTGAAGAAATGAAAAACTGAGGATCCAAAAATATTAACTCCAAATCACTCAGAAACCACCGGCAGAACTCAATACGCGAAAGTTCGTCTGGGCGTTTTAAGGATACAGATGCAGGCCTTTTTGATAATGTTTCGACAAGAAGACCTCTTAATTCCCACTTGCACAGATAAACGGTGTTAGGATTAATTTCGTCGGACTTCGTTCCAGGCTTTCCTTCATTCGAGCAAAGTGTTTTGGTGTTCAAACTCTTTACGGATAGTTACGGATTTTATTCGCTACAGAGCCGTTTCGCGCGATTTTGACACTAAGGTTTGCTTTGCATATTTTGCTGGAGGTTATGCCAAAACACTTCCAGTCTTAAACACTTGCGCAAACAGTTCTGCACAGGTTTCCCCAGAAGCGTGCTTCGCACAACACTCGACAATGGACACGTGCTGTTTCATCGTGAGCAGCATTTTGTGTTGCATTCAAATGATCGCTAAACAGGTCTAATCTTCTCACTCACTCACTTACACGTAATAACACAGTGACGTACTCGTGACAGAGCATGCGGGAGATGCGCATACGCGGAAATGTAACAGCAATGGGTTGGTGCGTCGAAATCACGGTTTCTAGCATTTCCTGTGATGGCCAATTCACCTGTTCATTAACAAGGATCATTTCCGTGCCAGTCTTATACATATTTTCCTGGTCAATGTTATTTTGCCTAGCCGGTATCTTCGTATTTGCGTCACTCATGTATTGATTAAGGGCGGTATAAATTGTTCTATCCTGTCCTCGTTAAATGCTGATTATATGCGAGGGAAAAATTATGGGGATTTTCTGTAGCAGTCTGTGGAGTGAAAGCGGTTGCTGCTGGTATCTGGAACACATTGAATTTATATTATTATTATTATTATTATTATTATTATTATTATTATTATTATTATTATTATTATTATTATTACGGGGATACCCGTGGACCAGCAGAGGTGAAAGAAGGTGCTGGGGTGAATGGGTCTAACTACTATGTCAAGAAAGAATTTAAACTAAAATGGAAGGTTATATTTTCAAAAAGCAACAAGTTAACAAAATTCTCACTTAGTAAGATAACATTGATATAGCAGGTACCATGTCAAAGTTTAGACAAAGCAAGAAAACTAAAACTTTAGTGACTGTTTGATAATCAGGGTTTCCAACTCCTCGCTTTATATTTCCTGAGCTCTCAGCACAACTTTACAAAAGAGTACAATTTTACACAAGGGCAGAAATCCCCTAATACATGGAGTGCTGGCTCCCAACTCACAATATCAAGCCTTCAAAAGGCATTCAGTAATCTTACTTTGAAAAAGAGCTAACAAGCTCTCAGGTTTCAAGCCAATTCAAGGCAACACCAAAAATATCTTACACCTTTTTGGCCTTCCATGGCCCAGCTTACAAACTGAAACAGGGTATCTCGTACCCAACCCATAGGGCCTTCGTGCAAAAGAAATAACAGTTAAATAAATGGCCCGAACACAAAATGAAAGGAGGCGAATACTTGCACTCCTAGATGTGAATTCTAAAACCTAAAGGGCACTAGGCCGATGAAACAGGGGCTATTCCCAAACTATGGAGGTGACCCGTATAAGAAAGAATTTAAGACTTTACGGAAAGGAAGAAAACCAGTTACAAAACGTAGTCACTTCAAACCAATATGAAGGGGAGCTCGAGAGGGTACCTCACTCTCTATCCCCGATTTATAGTCAAAGATTTTATGAAGTTGTTACATAAGCCGCCAGAAGTTACATTTTCAGAAAGTTAGGTTGCATAGTTAAGGTTTCGGACCTCTCCCTCGGGTTAAACTGCAGAGATAGCAAGAAATAAAGATGTTAAGTGGCCATACCTTTTCGGAGTACTGCTGCCTGATGAAAGAGGTACCTCCCGCCTCCTGCTTGACACACACACTATGTTAGATGTCGATCAATTGGCCAATAGTCGTGGAAATCCGCAGTGTATAAACCCTCGGGGAAAGTTCGAGAACTTTCATGAATAATCAAGCCACACCCTCTCACTTTATTGGTTACCTTAAAGTTATACACAAAATCGAAGAGGAAGAAGAAGAAGAAGAAGAAGAAGCCTGTGATAGGCGAAAAATTAATTAAAGAAATTCGTGATTGGCTAAATTCAAAACTGGCGGAAAGAAAGGATAAATATTGTCAACCCAAAAATGAATGAACGAAATTTAGTAAAGAAAAAACTTATGAATACAAAACTTCTTCAGAAAGTTCTTTCACCGAGCTCGATAGCTGCAGTCGCTTAAGTGCGGCCAGTATCCAGTATTCGGGAGATAGTAGGTTCGAACCCCACTGTCGGCAGCCCTGAAAATGGTTTTCCGTGGTTTCCCATTTTCACACCAGGTAAATGCTGGGGCTGTACCTTAATTAAGGCCACGGCCGCTTCCTTCCCACTCTTAGTCCTTTCCTGCCCCATCGTCGCCGTAAGACCTATCTCTGTCGGTGCGACTTAACCTTCATCGGCTAACGTAAATTTTTTAACACTTCGGCTATCGTTGCGGCTGTTAGCCGCACTTGCATCTTTCTAACTGTCAGTGCTATTGTTTAACTTAAATGCATAATAGACAGCAGGTCTCTTAAATCAGTATTAATAAGTACGGTATTAAGTAATAACTTATTTTTCAGAATGATTTCTCCATTACAACATATTTTAGAAGCTTAAACATTATCACAATTCTTATTGTTCTAAGACATCAATTTTCAGTTGGTTTTAGTTCACATCAATAAGCTGTCTTTTCTTTGTATGCACAATATCAGTATGTTAATCATATAAATATAATAAAGGCGAAAACAAATCATGAACATTGAAAATGTCTATTAGCCAAAATGTACATGTTCGAACAAAACAAATATACGTTACATATTACAAGCAACCGAAACAAAACTTTTCTTTTCAGTCACACACTTGAGGAGGATAGACATCTACGTTCACGCAGAATCCCAGGGAATGTAATACTATTCTTCAGAAGATGCTCAGCAAGCGGTTAGCTACAGAAGTAGTAGTTGCTTGTCAAGTTTCTAAAATTATTCATCAGTCACAAAGTCGTCCTCATTTTCAGAACTTTCATAACAATTATGACAGAACAATTTAGCATGTGTTTGGCAAACATTCTTTTGGCATGTGTTGCAGGAGAGCCGTGTTCGGTGATTCTTACGTGTCCCACAAATATAGCAAATTCCTGGTCGTATCGGCGTTTCTCTTGTAGAGCAGCTTTCTTCTTTGTAGTCCTTCAAAGCCTTGGTATTAGTTTGGCCCGATCTTGAAGGTTTTGTTGCATAAGTTCAAGGGTGGAGGTACTCTCTTCTCAATGATTTGTCCGTAGGATTGTTCATCTGGAAAATACGCATTGAGTTTATTCCAGCTAGATCTAGAATGCGGAAGAAGTAATTCATTGTCCATCTGAGAGTTTTCCTTGACGTAGTAATACGTGAACACATCAAGTCAACTGTGTCTACGCCTCCTTTTGTGGCATTGTAATCCATGATGTGTACAGGTATACCGGTTTCTTCGTCTATATCATTGCGGTCGTGCATAGTGGAGAGTACAATTACTGTATGTTATATCAGAAAGGAAGTACACACTGCTACATGTTGCTGGGATTGCTGGCTATCCCACGCCCCGCCTCTCGATGCCGTATTATGAACTCACACTTAGTCATGGTGAATGGTGAGTCAGCAATTAATCAAATAACAAGGAAGAGTGTGAACAGAGGGCATTAGGAAGTCATGATCCCGCTAGTGATATGACGTACATGAGTTTTCATGGAGTGGACTGGTTGTTGGAAATTGTTATTCGTCATCTTTGATGTTCAGTGAACTAGAAGCACATAACGTATTGGCAACATCAAGTACAAGAATTGGAGCCACATTTCTTTGAAGTTCGATGAAAACAAGAAAATATACGAAAATTTGAAATAATTTGTGGTAAAGCCCAGATCCATTTCTGATCAGACACGGTGTTTACAAAGTATTCTGTCTTCTGTTACGGTCTAGAACAAATTTGTTACGTTCATTAATTTCATCCCCAGCTTTGACATTGTGAAAGTAACTGAGGTAAGAGCAATTTTAGTAATTCCTCCCCCATTGCATAACAGGCCTACGGTCTACGGACTGTGCGACGTATCCTCCCGACCATTATTCTTGGTTTTCTAGACCGGAGGCGCTATCTCGGAGTAACGTGGGCTGAGTGGGCCTCGAACCAGCTCTCAGATCCAGGTTAGCGTCCGTCACCTGTCCGGGGAATCGAACGCGGTGATTTCGGAAGAGAGGCAGGCTCACTACCCCTAGACCGCGGCGCCGGCAATGATAGTAATCCCGTTCGTTATTCAACCATTCCCTACTACTTTAACTGGAGTAAGTCTGTCGCTTATAGGGTACGTTGGTGTGTGTTTTCTCGTGAGTTTGGTGGTCTAGATCTCGAAATAGAATAAGCGAATCATTTCGAAATCTACCAGTGAATGATTGAAGATTTATAGACCCAGGAACTAGAGATGATCGTGGACGTCTTCAGAAGCATTTAATGAAGCCTGGTACACTTTAGTGTGTCTCAAAACCCGTTAGGGTAACACCTAATGGACCTGTGCTCCACTTACGAGCCGTTCTTTAAAGAAACGCAGATAAGGAAAAGAGGTTGGCTACGTCAGTTTAGTGTAAAACGACCGTAAGATCAAACTATTGAACCAAAAAAACATACATCTACTGTAAGTGTAATATTCTGCAAAGAGGGTGCCTAATGGGAAATCAAAGGCATTCTTCACCCATGGTACTCTCGTGTCATCATTCACTTCAAAAATAAACTGCAGTTAGTAGAGGAAAAATACATCAATATAGTGTAGACCGCGATATCGTCACCAAATTACGACAGTTGTTTAACCTTTGTGCGGAGCAGGACTCCCATTTTAGCCACAATATGGACAGGTCTGGCCATTTCGACTACAATTTTCATTTGTTTGTGATCAGTAATAAACTATTATTATTAGTATACGAATGAACGTCGTTTAAAAATTATTGTCGTGTATTGTAGTATCTTATTTGAAATTAACGTGCTTATTATATTATTGTGAAATACTTGTGATGTAGAAGTATATCTAGAAAAATATCTTAGTAGAATTCTGTTGCAGTAATTAGAATAGGCTTAACTGCAGTGTAGAATTGTGTAATTCCTGTGTATTCCTTTCGGTATTCAGTAATTAACTGCTGTTTTCATCCTATTAGGGTATTGTAGGATAGAAATACAGTAGACTAAGTAGTACTGTAATGTAGTAGTATATTCATTAAGCTTATTGCCATGTGATATTATGTACTAGCCTAGACAACACTTCTTACCTTTCATTCTTTGTGCACATACTAAGTTTTTTATTTTTTATTTTATTTTCATTATTCCGTAAATAATGGCTAAAGAGTGCAAGTGTAGGAACTGTGGGTTTGATCAGGCATTAAGGAGTATGAGGGAGGAGTTGGAGAGTTTGAGGGAGATAATTAGGATTCTCTCAGAGGACAGGAAGGAAAGTAGGCTTTCCTCAAATAATATACATGGTACACTAGGTGCAAAAGAGGGATGGGAAGGAAAGGGGGGGGTATTGTAGAAGACAGGTGGGCTAGTACTTTAAGGGGAAGGACATTGCAGGAAAAAGGGACCTACTCAGGATCAGAATTCAGAAGAAGTGTCCGTGAGAAATCGGCACGAGTCACTGCAGGTGACTGCAGGAAGGTGAGGATCAGGGAAATGTTGCTGAGAAGTGTGGAAGTAGGAGGAAAAAGAAAGGTGGGAAAGAGAAATGTAGAGTAGGAGATAGGGAAAAGAAGGTGGAGCAGGTTCATGTGAGGGAGAAAAGGGAGAAGGAAATGCCTTCTGCAGCTGTCAGGAAAGATAGGGCTGAGTGGGAGGGGAGCGGATCAAATTAGGTTGGTAGGATTGAAGCTCTGGTCATGGGGGATTCCATTGTTAGACATGTGGAGAAAGTGTGTGCTGGAAAGGAAACAGGGTAGGGTATTATCCAGGAATTAGGTTAAGGCAGATATTGAGGAAAGTAGAATAGCTGGAGGAGGGAAAGTAGAAGGTGGTAGTGTTTCACGTTGGTACCAACAACGTAAGGCAAGCTGGTATAAGTACCAAAATAGTTGGGGTGCGTGGGATCTGCTAAATTCAGTACGGGTGAAGTTTTAGGAAGCGGAGATTGTTATCAGTGGAATACTGTGTAGGAGGGATATTGTCGGGAAGGTAATTGGGGATTTGTATGAGACTACAGAGTGAGTATGTGGGAAAATGGGAGTGAGATTTCTAGATCCTAATGGGTGAGTAGGAGGTAGGGATCTGCGCTCAGACAGACTTCACTGAAACCGCAGTGCTACGAATAAGTTAGGAAATTTGTTTAGAAGGGTTATAGGGAGGTACATACAGGCAAACGGGGTAGTCTAGGGAGCGGTGATAAGGGTACAGGAATCTGGAAGTCAAGTAGGAATGACATAAGAATGTTAGTGTTGAACTGTAGAAATATTGTAAAGAAAGGAAGAGAATTGAATAATTTAATAGATATACACTTACCAGATATCGTAACAGGACTTGAATCATGGCTGAAAAATTATGTAATTGATTCAGAAATTTTCTCAAGGAACTGGAGTGTGTATCGTAGAGGTTGGTTAGGAATGGTACGAGGGGGTATTCATTCTGGTGAAAGAATAATTTGTTAGGTACAAAAAAGATGACAAACATGGAATTCTAGGCAACTTGATACTTTGGATGTACAGACCTGAAAGGGTGCGCTGACGGTGATTCAGAATTATTTGATAAGATAATGGATATGTGGGAAACTATATGTAAAGTAACTTGACTGTAACGAGTGGCCTCAATTTACCAAATGTCAATTGGGAAGGAAATGCAGACAACAGGATGCATGACCAACAAATGGCAAATAAGTTAATATGGGAAAGGCATCTGATTCAGAAAGGGATGGAACCAACTAGAGGGAAGAATATTCTGGACGTGGTGATGGGTAAAAACAGATGAGCTCTATAGAGAAACAGAAGTAATATATGGTATTACTAATCACGAAGCTGTCCTTGTCGTAGTTAAAAATAAATGTGTTAGAAAGGAAAGACTTAAAAGTGGGACTACTAAGCAGTACCCTATGGCTGATAAAACAGGAAAGAGGGTTTTTTTAAAGTAATAATGTTCGGTGGTAAACGGTAAATAAAGATGTAAACAGACCCTGAGATGGGTTTAAAGCTATTGTTTAGGAACGTGAGAATACGTATGTATCTTTAAAGGTGGTAAGGAATGGTTAAGACCCATTATATTATAACAGAGAAGAAAAGAGACTAAGAGAGAAGTGCATCCTAGAAAGAAATAAAAGATAGAAATTGCTGTGGAAGCAAGGAGAAATTGAAAGAACTTACTAGGAAATTGTATCTAGCAAAGAAGTCAGCTAAAGATAACATGATGGCAAGCATAATTGGCGACAGTACAAATATTAGTGAAAAATGGAAGGGTATGTATAGGTACTTTAAAGCAGAAACAGGTTCCAAGAAGGACATTCCAGGTATCATTAATGAACAGGGGGAGTGCGTATGCGAAGATCTTCAAAAGGCAGAAGTATTCGGTCAGTAATGTGTAAAGATTGTTCGTTACAAGTATAATGACCAAATAGAGAAGCCGACTAATACTAAAGAATTGGCAAAAATTACCTATGATAACAACGACATTTACAGTAAGATACAAAATTTGAAAATTGGAGTAGTAGCTGGAATTGAGAAGTTTTCGGGGATATACTAAAGACAATGAGTTGGGATATAGTGCCATATCTGAAGTACTTATTTGATTATTGTTTGCATGAAGGAGCTATACCTAATGAATGGAGAATTGTGTATAAAGGAAAGGGTGATGTACATAAAGCTGAAAATTACAGGCCAGTCAGTTTGACATGGATTGCTTGTAAGCTTTGGGAAAGTGTTATTTCTGATTAGGCATGTTTGCAAAATTAATAACTGGTTCGATAGCAGGCAGTTGGGGTTTAGAAAGGGTTATTCCATTGACGATCTACCTGTAGGATTCCAGCAAGGTATAGCAGATATCTTGGTTTCAGGTCAAAGGGACTGTACGCGATTAAGGCATTTTACGAGGTATATCATGGGAGACTACTGGCAAAAATTAGTGCAATAGGACTAGACAGAAGAGTGACTGAATGGGTGCCTATATTTCTAGAAAATAGATCTCAGACAATTAGAGTAGGCGAAGCTTTATCCGAACCTGTAATTATTAAGAAGGGAATTCCTCAAGGTCGTATTATTGGACCTATATGTTTTCTTAAATATATAAATGATATGAGTAAAAAAGTGTAATGAGAGATAAGGCTTTTTTCGGATAGTGTTATTTTGTATAGAGTAATAGATATGTTACAAGATTGTGGCAACTGCAAAAAGACGTCGATAATGTTGTGAGAAGGACAGTAGGCAATGGCATGTTGATAAACGGGGTTAAAGGTCAGATTGAGAGTTTCACAAATAGGAAAATTCCTTTCAGTTTTAATTGCTGCGTTGATGGGGTGAACGTTCCTTTTGGGGATCATTGTAACTACCTAGGTGTTAATATAATGAAAGACCTTCATTGGGGTAATCACATAAATGGGATTGTAAGTAAAGGGTTCAGGTGTCTGCACATGGTTATGAGGGTAATTAAGGGTTGTAGTAAGAAGGTAAAGGAGAGAGCATGTAATTCTCTGGTAAGACCCCAATTAGAGTATGGTTCCAGTGTATAGGACCCTCACCAGGATTACTTCATTCAAAAACTTGAAAAATAAATCCCAAGAAAAGCAACTCGATTTATTCTGGGTGATTTCCGACAAAGGAGTAGCGTTACAACTTGTCGCAAAGTTTGGGCTGAGAATACTTGGTAGAGAGGAGACGAGCTGCTCGAATAAGTGGTATGTTCCGAGATGGCGTGGAATGACAATACAAGACGAATAAGTGTGAGTTGTGTGCTTAAAAGTAGGAAAGATCCCAATATGAAGGTAAAGTTGGAATTCAAGGGGATAAATTGGAGCTAATATTCGTTTATAGGAAGGGGAGTTAGGGATTGAAAGAACTTAGTAAGGGAGATATTAAATAAACTTCCAATGTCTTCGAAATAATTTAAGAAAATGTTAGGAAAACAACAGATAGGGAATCTGCCACCTGGGCGACTGCCCTAAATGCAAAGCAGTATTGATTGATTGATTGATTGATTGATTGATTGATTGATTGATTGATTGATTGATTGATTGATTGATTCATATAAGTTATCCACAAATTTTCGGAAATCCACTAGTAGCATTTTGTACTACTTCTTTTCCTAAGTTTACCATTTCTGGCCAAATATAATTTGGACGTTGTTATTGTGATAATTGAATATTCCTTTGTCACAAATAACGAAATAGCGAACAAAATCCCGATTCATCTTATCTTACATGTTTGTCTTCCTTGACTGTATAGCATATCTTGTTTATCCGTAGTGAAGGAAATGAAACATTTCAAATTGGCACACGGCATTCAATAAATAGTTAATAGGTAAGTGTGCACATATAAAAAAGAACGTTTGTTAAAGAAATTCAAGATCGGCTGCCTGACGACATCGAAATTCTTCGAGAATGAAGCCTTGAAAACAGTTCAAGAGTTTATCACAAACTCAGAATTGGGATTTGAAAGAAGTAATGACAACACTGAAAATCAGTGGAGGAATCATCTCATTTTTCATATGTGGGTAAATATGTTTTCCACGACTGAATTCTGCCCGGAATTCATCTCTATATATAAACCTTGCAATTACACGCGGCTTCGCTCGCGAGGATTTGGTAATTTGATCAGAGTAATCGTTCCTCGGCATTGTACTAGGACACTATCTGAAAACTCCTGAAGTATAAAAACTCACCCAAAAATTCAGTTTCATTTGGTCCAGAAATTATTTTTAAACCATGTTTGTGGTATTACCTTTTGCGACATAGAACTATACCTGCGAGAAACAGTCTTCTCTCAAGTCAAAAAATAAATACATGTTTCTATATTTTTAAAGGAGATTCCAAATACCCATTCCCACATCGTTAACATCTTCAGTTTTTGAGATATACATAAGTATCCCCATAAAAAGAATTCAACCCCTTGATTAGTCCTTCCCGTACCCCCATCTAAGTGTATTTTCCGAAAACAAAAATGCATGTTTCCTTATTTTTAAAGGAGATTCCAAATATAAATTTTCACGTCTATAATATTTTCAGTTTTTAAGATATAAGTATCCTCATAAAAAATAATTCAACTATTTTTAACTACTTTTCACTCCCCTGTTAAGTGCCCTCTCCGAAAACAAAAAGGCACAGGTTACTGTATTTTCAACGTACTTTCCAAATCCAAGTTTCTTGTCTAGCACGTTAAGTTTTTGACAAATAATGTAAAATGAAATGGCGTATGGCTTTTAGTGCCGGAAGATCGCAGGACGGGTTCGGCGAACTGCGCGTCGTTGTGAGGATGAAATGATGATGAAGACAACACATACACATACACCCAGCCCCCGTGCCAGGGAAATTAACCAATGATGGTTAAAATTCTCGAACCTGCCGGGAATCGAACCCGGGACCCCTGTGACCAAAGACCAGCACGCTAACCAATTATCCATGGAGCCGGACAACATATAATGTAGATATAACGGTACTCATTTTAAAAATTCACTCGATGTTCCAATTCTTTTCAGCCCCTCAATAATGTTTTCCGAAAACAAATCAAAATGCGGCTTTCCAGTTTTCACGTTTTTAATATCTTTAGATATTTGGTATGTACATATACATTCTCACACAAATAATTAAAATAATTTTTCAATCCTTTCACCCCCCTCCCCTCCCCGCTAATGGTCTTTTCCGAAAACCCAAGAATACGTGTTTCTTTATTTTTGAAGGAGAATCCAAATACCAATTTTCACGTCTGCAACATGTTAAGTTTTTGAGATATGCTGTGCATACGCTATTTTTTTAAAAATTCACACTCTTTTTCAGTCCCCCTTAAGTGGATTTTCCGAATAAAATATTTGTGTTTCTTTATTTTTACAGGAAATTACAAATGCCAGTTTTCAAATCTGTAATACAGTATGTTACGGGTCTGAGATAATTTGCAGATATAGTCTTTTTTTAAATTCACCCCGTTTGTCACTCCTGTTCACCCCCTATTCATCGGATTATCCAAAAACACAAAAATACGTGTTCCTTTATTTTCAAAGGAGTTTCCAAATTTCAACTTTCATGTCTGTAACGTCTTCAGTTTTTGAGACATGTCTCCTTATAATAGGTGTTCCACCACTTTTCCTCCATTTATCCCTTAATGGGATTTTCCAAATCAAACAACACGTGTTTCTTTATTTTTAAAGGAGATTTAAAATATCATTTTTTACATCTGTAAACTTTTAAGGTTTTGAGATCTAGATATCCTCATTTTAAATATTCACCCCCATTTTCACCCCACTTAGCGACGGTATAACCAAAAATCCTCCCTTAGCGAGCATATTCATGTTAATGTGAATGTATCCCCAAAATTTCATTTCTTTATGTCCAGTAGTTTTGGCTGGGCGATGATGAATCAGTCAGTCAGTCAGTCAGTCAGTCAGTCAGTCAGTCAGTCAGGACAAGTTATCTATTTATATAAAATAACATGTCCTGACTGACTGACTGACTGACTGACTGACTAACTGACTGACTGATTCATCTTCGCCGAGCCAAAACTACCGGATATAATGTAATGAAATTTTGGGGATACATTTATATTAGTGTGTAGGTGCTCACTAAGGGAGTATCTTTGGATACCCATGCGCTAAGGGGGTGAAAATGGAGGTGAATTTTTTTTAAAAAAAGGATTGATATATTTCAAAAACGTAAAAGATAAAGACGTAAAAATTGGTACTTGGAATCTCCTTTCAAAACAAGGAAACACGTATTTTTGTGTATTTGAATAATCCGATGAATAGGGGGTGAACAGGAGTGACAGACGGGGTGAATTAAAAAAAAAGATTGTATCTGCATAATTATCTCAGACAGGTAACATATTACAGATTTGATAACTGGTATTTGGAATTACCTGTATAATTAAAGAAACATTTTTTTTCGGAATATACACTTAAGGGGAACTGCAAAAGGGGGTGAATTTTTAAAATTAGCATTCCTACAGTATGTCTCAAAACTTAACATGTTGCACACGTGAAAACTGGTAGTTGGAAACTCCTTTAAAAATAAGGAAACACAATTTTTTTGTGTCCGTAAAAAACTTTACAGGCGGGGGTGAAAGTATTGAAAAAGTAGTTGAATTATTTGTATGAATATACATACCAAAAATCGACGGATGTTACAAACGTGAAAATTGGTATTTGGAATCTCCTTTAAAAATAATAAAACACGTACATTTTGTTTTGGAAAATCCCATTAAGGGGGTTAAAAATTGGGGAAAAGGTGTTGAACACCTTTTATGAGGCGACTTACATTTCAAAGAAACGGGTACTGTCTATTTATGGAAAATTCACTTATGTGGGGAGTGTGAAAGGAAGTGAAAAAATTAAATTTTTTTCTGGAGAAACTTATATCAAAACTGAAGGCTACAGACGTGTAAATTGGTATTTGGAATCTCCTTGAAAAATAAAGAAAAAACGTTTTGGGTTGGGGAAAACCAACTTAACGGGCGGGTATGGGGTGGAAAAGGAGTTGAATACTTTTCATGAGGATACTTAAATCTTAAAAACTAAAGATGTTACACACGTGAAAATTTGCATTTGGAATCTTCTTTTAAAATAAAGAACAACGAATTTTTTGGAGGCGGGATGAATCAACTTAACGGGCTGGGATGAAAAAGGTTTTGAATTATTTTTATACTTATATCTCAAAAACCGAAGATGTCAGAGGCATAAATATTCCTGTTTGGAATCTTCTTTCAAATTAAAGAAACACGTGTTGTTTTGTGTTCGGAAAATCCACTTAAAAGGGGGTGATTGAACTGAAAAATTAGTTGAATTCTTTGCATGAGGATACTTATATCTCAAAAACTAAGGATACTAAAGACGTGAAAATTGGTATTTGGAATCTCCTTTAAAAATAAAGAAACGCGCACTTTTGGGGAGAGGTGAACCAACTTAACTGGTAGGAAGTGGGGGTGAAAAATGAGTTGAATTACGTTTATGAGGATAGCTATATCTCAAAAAATGAAGATGTTACAGAAGTGAAAATTAATATTTGGAATATTCTTTAAAAATAAAGAAACACGCATTTGTTTTTTCGGAAAATCGACGTAAGGGGTGTGGGGTTGAAAATAAGTAAATAAGAAGTTGAAATATGTTTATGAGTATACTTTGTCTTGCAAACTGAAGCTGTAACAGACGTAAAAGCTGATATTTCGAATTTCCTTTCAAAATATAGACTTTTTTCGGAAAGTCCACTTAAGAGGGAGAGGGGTGGAAAGAAGTGAAGAAGAAGAAGAAGAAGAAGAAGGAGTTGAATTATTTTTATGTGTATACATTTATCTGTAAAACTGAAGGTGTTACAGCCGTACATACATTAAAACTGGTATTTGTAATCTCCTTTAAAATAATGAAACACGAATTTTCTTGTTTTTGGAAAATCCAGTTAAACGGCTGAAGGGAATTGCAAAAGCGGGTGAATTTTTAAAATGAGTACCGGTATATTTACATTATATGTCAAAAACCTAACATGTTAGAGACAAGAAACTTGGTATTTGGAAAGTCCTTTAAAAATACAGGAACATGTACCTTTTCGTTTTCGGAGAAGGCACTTAACGGGGGCTGAATAGAAGTAAAAAATACTTGGATTATTTTTGATGAGGATACTTATATCTTAAAAACTGAAGATTATACAGACGTGAAAATTGGTATTTGGAATCTCCTTTAAAAATAAAGAAGCATGTATTTTTGTTTTCGGATAATACACTTAAATGGGGGTGGGGTTGACGTGGGGTCGGGTGCGGGTGGGGGAAGGACTGATCAAGGGGTTTAATTCTTTTTATGGGGGTACTTATGTTTATCACAAAAACTGAAGATGTTACAGATGTGGGAATAGGTATTTGGAATCTCCTTTAAAAATAAAGAAACATGTGTTTATATTTGGACTTCAGAGAAGACTGTTTCTCACATGTACTGTTCCATATCGCATGGTTTTCTTAGTCCCAAAAGGCAATACCACAGATATGATTTAGAAACAATTTCTGGCGTAAATGAAACTCAATTTTTGGGTGAGATTTTATACTTTAGAAATTTTCAGATAATGTCTTAGTACAATGCCGAGGAACGATTACTTTGATCAAATTACGAAATCCTTGCGAAATTCTTTTTCTGGAGAAATTTATATCTCAAAACTGAAGGTTACAGACGTTGTAATCGGTATTTGGAATATCCTTTTAAATTAAAGAAACACACATTTTTTCGTTGGTGCGGGGAACCAACTTAACGGCGGGGTGGAGTGAAAAGGGAAATGAATAATTTTCATGAGCATAATTATATCTCAAAAATTGAAGATGTTACAGGCATGAATATTTGTATTTGGAATCTTTTTTCAAAGTAAAGAAACAAATGTTATTTTGTCTTCGGAAAATCCACTTAAGGGGGGTGAATGAATTGAAAAATTATTTGAATTCTTTGTGTGAGCAAATATCTCAAAAACTAAGGATGTTACTGTCATGAAAATTTGTATTTGGAATTTTCTTTCAAAGTAAGGAAACACGTAATCTTTTGTCTTTAGAAAATCTACTCAATGGTGTTAGTTAAGTAAAAATTTAGTAGAATTTTTTGTATGAGGATAATTATATCTCGAGGATACTTATACCTCAAAAACTGAAGATGTTAGAAGCATGAACATTTTTATTTGCAATCTTCTTTCAAAGTAAAGAAACGCGTGTTCTTTTGTCTTCGGAAAATCCACTTAAGGGGGATGAATGACTTGAAAAATTAGTTGAATTCTTTGTATGAGGATACTTATATCTAAAAAACTAAATATGTTAAAGACGTGAAAATTGGTATTTGGAATCTCCTTTGAAAATAAAGAAACACCCACTTTTTGGGAGGGGAAAAGCAACTTAACCGTTAGGAAGTGAGGGAGGGGGTGAGAATGGAGTTGAATTACTTTTATGAGGATACTTATATCTCAAGGAATGAAGATGTTAAAGACGTGAAAATTAGTATTTCGAGTCCCCTCTTAAAATAAAGAAACACGCATTTGTTTTCTCGGAAAATCGACGTAAGGGCGAGGAGTTGAAAATAAGTAAAAACGGAGTTGAAATTCGTTTATGAGAATATGTTGTCTTAAAAACTAAATCTGTTACAGACGTGAAAGTTGGTATTTTGAATTTCCTTTCGAAATAAAGAAACACGTACTTTTGTTTTCGGAATATCCACTTAAGGCGGAGAGGGGTGGAAGGAAGTGAAGAAGTTGAATTATATTTATGCATATACATTTATCTCAAAAACTGAAATTATTACAGACGTACAGACATGTAAACTGGTATTTGGAATCACCTTTAAATGTAATGAAACACATATTTTTTGTTTTTCGGAAAATCTAGTTAAGGGACTGAAAATAATTGGGAAAGCGGGTGAATTTTTAAAATGAGTACTGGTATATCTACATTATATGTCAAAAACTTAACATGTTAGAGACAAGAAACTTGGTATTTGGGAAGTCCTTTAAAAATACAGGAACATGTGCCTTTTTGTTTTTTGGAGGAGGCACTTAACGGGGGGTGAAAAGAAGTGAAAAGTAGTTGAATTATTTTTATGAGGGTTCTTATATCTTAAAAATTTAAGATGTCACAGACGTGAAAATTGGTATTTTAATTTCCTCTAAACATGTATTTTTGTTTTCGGAAAATACAATTAAATAGGGGTGGGGTTGGGGGAAGGACTGATCAAGGGGTTGAATTCTTTTTGTAGGGTTACTTATGTATATCTCAAAAACTAAATATGTTACAGATGTGGTAATAGGTAATTGGAATCTCCTTTTAAAATAAAGAAAGATGTATTTATTTTTTCGACTTGAGAGAAGACTGTTTCTCACACGTGCAGTTCTACGTCGCATGGTCGTCGTAGCTGCAAAAAGTAATAATACAAACACGGTTACAAATAATTTCTGGGGTAAATGAAACTCAATTTTTGGGTGAGTTTTTATACTTTAGGGATTTTCAGATAATGTTTTAGTACAATGCCAAGGAACGATTACTCTGATCAAATTACGAAACCCACGCCAGCGAAGTCGCTGGTAATTGCTAGTTTAGTATAAAATTGCTTCAGTAGAAATTACCTATTTAGTGTTGGCCTCAATTTCGGCCCTGACTTTGCCTAATCCAATAAATTATGATCACCAAAACCTTGTGATCTATTTTATGCGTAAGGTTTAGATACGATGTGTGGAAGAATGTAGTTCTTGACTTCGTTGGAACAAGTGCAGCTTACCGGTTATCAGAAATATCAACGGACACCGCAAGTGGAAGGGGTGTAGTTGAGGTGGGATAAGAATGATAATGTATATTTTTGTTACGTGAGTTCAGTATCATTTAAAATAAATTGTACGTTTACTTCTCTCCCCTCTCAACTGTTACAGTACATTTAATAAACACCTTTTTAGTGTATGAGTGATTCTACACTATCTTGTGATCTACACCCGTGTATATAGCGGCTAATTGCAAGCGGGTCTTCTTATTAATAACGTTATACTTACTCATTATGTTACTAACACATGATGTATTCATACACCACTATTTTGTTGTCCCTCTATGGGCTATTCCACATCTTGGTTCCAGAAATGATTTCAAAATTGACTATGACTCTCTCCGTTCCCCCAAATTAAGTTATGATTTTTTTGTTGTCGTGTACATTTGAAAACCGACAAATTTCGAGACTACGCCCAGAGATCCGAAAACGAGTTTCTTTTGTGTTATCTTCGGAGTAAAATTAGGAATACCTGTGGGGAAGAAACTGACTGTGACAGTTTGCTCAGGGACCTGAAGGTTAAATTAAGAGAGACGAAGTTTCGGTTAAGCTTTAAAGTAAAAAAGCTAGCCCCGTGGTTTAGGGGTAGCATGTGACAAGATCAGGTACTTTATTTACATCTGAAGGTTGGTTCGATGTCCACTCAGCCTACGTGATTACAATTGAGGAGCTACTGATAGTGAGATGGCGGCCTCTAGGATTCGCCGCGCTGACCATGCGTCACCTCATACTCTGCATGCCTTCGAGCTAAGCAGCCCACTGAGGAATATCGAACTGAAGCAAGGCGCTGTGTAGTGCTGAGCTGGTTAGAGTCTGATGTACGGAAGTTTCCGTCAGTCCGCTGCTCCCCGTCCGCTATGACGCAGTCATGCCCCTGCACTATAGAAAAGCAGGCATCCCGCAACACAAATGCGATCCGTGGCTGCGCGAACACGGCAACATACAGTATACAAGTATCTGCGGACTGTACTCAGTGCCTGATGCTGGAGCGGTCGGTGGTCGCGTCCGTCGATACCCGTTAGTACGACTCGTGTCTTTCTTGTGATATTCGAGATGGATGTGTTTAAAAGTAGCAAGAAATCTGTCGTAGAAAAGATAGAAGCTGGAGAGTTACGTGCTGTGCTGTGATGACCTTATGACGATGACACTATATGTAATTTCCTTTTGTTCTTACACTTATCTCACAATAATTTGCCATCAAATGTTTTAAATACGTGCACAATGTCATTCTTTAGTACGTTCCTGAAACATAACGCAATGCATTCTATCATCGTCAGTTATGTCACAGAATGTTTTCAGTCCACAGAAATGTATTCTTAGTAAGACATCTTAACACACTGTTGCTAAATCTGACCCTGTAAGTTACTTAACAGGAATAAGACTTCTACATTCCTGAAAAGACCAAAGGCGAGAGGAACTAAAAAGTGCTGTTTTAGTCTGTTTTACTATCGGCAACGCCAAACATCCGTTCATTTTTATAGTCTGGATTTCATTTTACATGGATTTCATTAACTAGATGATTTACGATGTTTTCGCTCTAAGGGAGTTGAACAACGTGCTTAAAGAATATTGTGTACTACATTTTGTGAAGAAGGAGATACATCAAAACAAGCAGCAAATTTTCTCAAATATCGAAGGCACGCAAATGAGGAAAATACTACTTTCTCTGGCGTCATAATACTATTCATATAAATTAAAATTAACTTAAAATTGTGGACAAACCACATTTCACTATTTTCGTAAATATGGGACCAAACTGACTACTTGAAATGTCTAACGATTTTAGGCTAGTATCGCCACAATTTTCAGCGTGTTTAAACAACATTTTAAACACTCGTACAGAGACATTAATTTGGGATACAAGATGGTTCCTGATATTGACTATCAAATTATAAGCATTATCTCGTAAACATTTCATTCGGTGGATAGCCACAGTTCACAAGCACTTACGCGTTAAAGTCACTCTTTATTATAATTCGCACAAGATGGGGTGAACGCGTTTATGGAAACACGTCTTTCCGTCCCTATCAGTATATTATTAAAAGAACTGAAGTCACTGTCTTGAATATGTTTCATTCACACCACTGAGATCAGTCTGTGCTGGGACCGATGAAGATCAGGATCCTTAGGCAATCGAAAACAACTTATCCTTCTAATTTCACTGACGTATCCTAGTTGCTTACGCACCCAAGCAATGCACATCTATCTGGCATCATCATAACATTTTCACATTGCCACAGGCACCGTAATAATGGACATGTCGGTACAAATATACAAACGTGGAGAGTGTCTCACATAGAGCCATAAGGCGCTCTGCTCAGCTAAATGGACGTGCTGCGGCGTTGCCGCATTTAGCACAAGCCTGCCAGGACTCGAGACAGCCATGGATAGAGATACGCGTTGGATTCGTGCGTTGCACAAGTGTCTCAAAAGGTATAAAATATTTGGTGTACAAGTCTGGACAGCATGGCGTCTTCAGGGAATGTGCTTATCTGTAAATGTCATGTAGTGAATTTTGCAACCTGTATGCCAGTGCCCTTGACACCGTTGTGGGATGGAAGAGGAATTCTTCTGCACCTATAAGTTCGGACAACGCACCAATATTTATTGCCGCCGGGGTGAGGGATATTAACTTCATTCGAGTGCTTTGAACGGCCGCAAGTCTAGCACGCAGAATTTGACGGAAGCCCTCTTAATCCTTTATTTTATTTCAGTTGTAATCGCAGAACACCTGTAGGTCTCAGAAATAGAGAGTGATTGCACAACTAGATGATGGACCCACTTCTCAAGATCCTCACGAAGTGGATATATACGTCTAGATATGATGGCTAGGGCATATTCCGTTTTGGAACGACTAGGTAACGCTGCCAGTACTTTAATGTTAATTAATGACACACTCTTCGTCGACTTGTCAATACAATTACTTTGGATTAAATTCAGAAATCTAAACTCCCGAAACTTAGCGGACCAGGCGAGTTGGCCGTGCGGTTAGAGGCGCGTGGCTGTGAGCTTGCATTCGGGAGATAGTGGGTTCGAATCCCACTGTCGGCAGCCCTGAAGATGGTTTTCCGTGGTTTCCCATTTTCACACCAGGCAAAGACTGGGGCTGTACCTTAATTAAGACCACGGCCGCTTCCTTCCAACTCCTAGACCTTTCCTATCCCATCGTCGCATTAAGACCAATCTGTGTCGGTGCGACGTAAAGCCCCTAGCAAAAAAGGAAAGAAACTTAGCGAGTTAGCATGTTTAACTTTGTGCACTCTAGTGTTCCACTAGAGAATCGCCAGAGTACTGAGAGGGGAAGAGAGAAAGGAGAACGTGGGGGTTGGATGAATGGCGTAATGTCATGTTTGCAGATGGAACATGGATATCACTACGGCCAGATACACGAAAACGAAGGGTGTGAAGATGTAAAGGGCGCGGTGGAAACGTACAAGCCTGTTGAAGAGGTGCATGCTTTTGGAGGTGGTTATATGATATTTTGGGCTGGGATTATTCATGACCGTCGTACATCTTTGATACCAATTCGAGGTACGTTAAATGCCCAGAGTTATGCCGATGAAATTCTTCTACCTTGTGTATAACACCTTCGGGATGAATGTGGTGACGATTTTATTTTCGTCGACGACAATGCTCGCCATCGTCGAGGTGTACCGGTGAGGAAATTCATGAGATAGCCGGATATCAACCATATAATTTGGCCAGCTAATTCATCGGACTTCAGTTGCACTGAACAAGCATAGGATAGGTTAAAAATGGCCATTTTTGATCGCCCACAACCTTCACAGACACTTCTAGACCTCATTAGAGTTTCCCAGATGGAATGGAACATTCTTCCTCAGGATGAAGTCATTGTGCTGGTCGTAAGCATGCCACAACGTGTCGAACACCTGATCAATGTCAGAGGAGGCCATCCACAGTTCTAAAGAGGGAGGAATGGACAAGCTTCACTAAAGATACTCCATATTGTTACTGTTTATGTGCGTTAGTTACTGGACGAAAATTTGTAGTTTATATTTCCAGGTTGTGTGTCTCTGTGCCCCAATAAACAACACTCGGTAACGTTATTATTGCATTGCATCCTTGATATTCAAGATTGTTTTGCAGCGTGTATACTTTATTATTCCTCCCCTGCGAACCACGTGACGTTGCGATGGTGGGGTGGCTTGTGCGTCCCAATGAAGCAGATAGCCAAGTCGTACGTGCAACCTTATCGGATGGTTATTTGCCGAGAGACCAGGTTAAAGAATGGTTAATCGAAATGGGGTAGTAGTCATTCGGAAGTTGCAAGGGCGGCAGTCTAAATGATTGACTGATATGGCCTTGTAATAATTCAACATGTCCTAGCTCTGTTCATACTGCTACACGGCCGAAAGGAACGGGAAACTACAGAGGTAACTAACACTCAAAGACATGCAGCTCTCTCTGTATTAGCACAGGATAGGTTGTCATGCAGACTCGCATCAAACCAGTCTATGGACTGATGACCCAAACACACATATTATTATTCTCTAATCGGCCAACTAGGGACCACGATAAGTTTCATTATCTTTTCTGGCATTTACACAGTCTTCGGTTGATCCAGTAGGTTTTCATTAGCGTTCTGTGTCGAGCACGGCGTTCATCCGGCCACTTTGCACCAGTTGTTCACGTCACATTATTACTATTATTACTATTATTATTATTATTATTATTATTATTATTATTATTATTATTATTATTATTCATTTCCACAACTAATATCATCTGAATTCATCTACCCGCTTACTTAGTTCTCAGTTTATAGGCTGTAAAATGACTTCCAGAACATTCAGATAACATCTGTCAATACACTCTGAACATACGTGTGACTGCTTGTTCCGGAACCATTGTATGAAACTGCAGATGGAGCTCACGTGAGCTGTGGAGAACCGGTTCTTCAGATTTAACGGAGTAATGATATTATAAGAACAATGTTGAATATGAAGGCCACAAGGATGGCAAGAGAAAGGTTATGAAGGACGAAAGCACCCATCGGCCTTCACTTCCGGTATGCTGCTGTTTCCCACGCCCGAATTGTCGCTCGAGTTACCGAACTCCTTTCACTATGTCTAGCTTAGGCCACTAGGTAAGGTAAACATCTCATGTTCGTGGAATCAGTGAGTCCTCTAATCAACATTAACCCTAGAACTGCTGCAGGTTTTTCTGTCAAATGCTGCAGTTATTTTTCTCAACATACACCATGAAAATAAAATCATGCCTGTAATCACAGCTTAATCCTAATAAATCCATATTATATACCAATAGAAAGCTAAAAGACTGATCTAAATGAAGATAATACAAATAACAAAAAATATTGCCACGATTTCTACTTATCGTAAAATGATATAAAAAATTTTTTTCGACAAAGGAAACTGTTGAGATATTTTGCTCAAATAAAGGAATTTGTGATAGATAATTTATTTCTGAAACATGATATTCTGAAAAGAACAAGTATTTTCTTACGTATTCCTCCACAGTTATCCACTTTTCATTTCGTTTGCACAATAAAACTCAAATTTTTATCGAAACGAATTTTGAGTTCTTTTTACGAATTTCGAAACTACGGTATATCTTAGGTCAATTTCTTCTTTCCTGTGTAGTGATCAAGTTCCTTATAACAATCTGCAAAAATATCAACAGTTCACATTTATCCCTTCGCTAGTTTCTTCAAATATTGACGTACTGCCAATAATAACATAACCTGCACCGACTTGAACATCATTCCGGTCATCGGAAATTCCCATTACTTCCGAGGCACCTTGTACTTCGCTGTCACTTTCACTATTTTCAGGAATAATTTTCTCGTCGGAATTAAAACAATAACGACTGTCACCATCAGTATTGTCACTAAGATCTTCGAAAATCGAGCGCTTGATTTCAGAATCGTCAACAAAGCGGGCTGCCATCTTGATTCTAAGAACATGTGAAAGTGCTTTCACTTCTACAGCTAAATACACTTGTCCAGACCGATGTTTGTGTTTCAAAGACTTTCAATATTGAAGATAAAAGTATAAATATTCGTCTGGTATCTATATTATTGCCATCTGGTGACCAATTATAAACCTACGGCGGAAGAAGGACACCGTCTCTCAGAAAGACGATCGCACTTGACGGAACAGTGCACCGTCTTCCAGAAAGACGGTCCGCAGTTCTAGGGTTAAGGACAAAACTTAGTTCAGTTGAGCAGACACAGTGTAAGCCTAGCTTACAGCTGCCAAGCTAGTGAATTCAACCGAATATTATTATTATTATTATTATTATTATTATTATTATTATTATTATTATTATTATTATTATTATTATTATTATCCGTTTCTATTTTCTTGGACTAGGGTAGAACATGCCCCCTTCACCTTTGGCAGTAACCCCGTTGGCGTATTCAGCTTGTTCTAGGCGGGTGCTGAGTACATATGCAAAATAATATTTTGTGTCGCTAGAAAGCAAAGCTGTAACTTAACCCTTGCTGGTACAGTTTCTCTCATGATAGTTGAACTTCTGCTGTAACATGTCAAATTGCAATTGTCCCGTATTCATCCTCGTGAACATTCTACGGCATGCAGCCTCAACTCAAGAACAAGCGGGCATGGAGACACAGTTGTTTATAAGAGAGCGGTGTGAAACTAGATTGCGGTGGTGGCTTGTGTATTATAATAGGAAAGAATGCGATGGAACGTTAAAATATATTACTTCACCATGTTCAGTTTTCTTTCCCCCTTAATGTTAAGAACAAAAGGTAGGTAGGTAATAATCAGGGTGAACTTTAATAAAACCGACAAACTGCAGGGAGGAAAAAATCTCCTAAGAACATGTGTCCGGAAATGGACGGTGTGCGTGCAATGACAACAAATAGTCCCGGAACACAGTACATAGCTAAATCGCATCCACGTCACAGCAGATGTTCAAAGTGGCCTCCATGGGCTGCAATGCACGCGTTCAGACGTTGTATCATGGATTGCCTCACTCTTTCGCACGTTCCGGCCTCTCGCCGAATAGCGTCACAGGCGTCGTGAACACGCTGTTGAAGGATCTGCACATCAGGAACTGGTGCAGCATACACAACGCTTTTCAGATGTCCCCAGAGTTAAAAATCCAGGGGGTTTATGTCCGGTGATCTAGGAGGCCATGCAACAGGGCCTCCGCGTCCTACCCAGCGCCTGGTGAAGATGTTGATGTGTTGGCGAACTGTAATGCGGAAGTGGGGGGAGTGCTCCATCACGCAGAAACCACATAACATGTATTATTGCCAAAGGCACATTCTCAAGCAATCCAGGCAGAGTATTCTGCAGGAAGTCCAGGTACGTTCCTCCGTTGAAGCGTTGTGGAATAATAACTGGTGCAAGTATGTGGTCGCCAAGAATTCCTGCCCAAACATTGATGCTGAACCGATGCTGGTGAGACGCTTCAACCATTCCCCGGGGATTTTCTGTAGCCCACAGATGATGATTATGCATATTGACGATTCCATTTCTGTTAAAGGTTGCTTCATCAGTAAAGAGGAATGACGACAGAAATCTCATAACTGTGATGGCCTGGTGCAAAAACCATCGAAAAAATCCTTCCCGTAGAGGGAAATCCGCTGCTGATAATCCTCGCACTCGTTGCAGGTGATGGGGATGTCATTCAGGATACACATAACCGTAGTCTGGCTTACACCATGTTGGCGGGCCACTTGCCTGGAGCTTGTACTAGAGTTCGTCTCAATGTCCTGTAGAACCTGTTCCTTCAGATCCGGTGTACGCACAGTCCGCCGCCTCCCTGCAAGTTCGCCTGTCTTAAAGGACCCATAATCACACAAACGCCCAAAAATGGCTTCAAACGTTGTGTGATGAGGTTGATGTCTGTGAGGGTACTTGTTTTGGTATAGCCGTGCTGCCTCTCGACCGTTTCCATTGGCTTGGCCGTACACAAACACCATTTCGGCTTGTTCCCGACATGAATACCGGACCATTCTGTTTCCGACAGTACGATGCTTCAATCACACTATCTGCAACAGAAGAAACACACTGCAAGTAGTCGGAGAATATTTCATTCGTCCGTGCCCTCTACCGTCGCAACGATGCATTTCCGGACACACGTTCATAGGACATTTTCCCCTCCATTTCCAGTCAGGAATAAGTCCCTGCAGTTTGTAGGTTTTATTAAAGTTCACCCTGTAATTATAAGAATAAGAGTTATCGTATATCAACTCTTTACTGCATGAATTATTTTTAATTTCCGTTTGGTGACGAAAATTTCAAGCTTTAAGTTCCAAATTGCGTTCAATGTCTCAGACTTGTCAAGTGGGGCTAATACCTTAACACTCGTATGTGATGTGGTTTGCACAGTGGAATAAATACTGTATACGATATTTCGCAAATCAGCACGCTATAAAATAGGAAGAGGATTAGCAAAGAGTGGTCATTACCGCCTACAGGCCGTGGGTACGTATCGTGTTGGATTGGCTCTTGCTTGAAGCTGTACCATGGGTACCGTAAAATTGCAGTAACAGGTTAAAGTAGCAAAGACCGATCATCATTACTGCCTACTGGCCATGGGTACGTATTGCAAGGCGCAAGATTACTTGCACGACCGTAGGCTGGTAATGTCTTTGAGGTTGAGCCAGAGGTACTCCTGAAGCCTGTGGTAATGTGATGGGGAGGACCCACGTAAAATAAACGGTGGTTGGTACGCGTGGATGTTGACGGGGTGGAAGGAGTACCTTCAGTTGTAGGGCTGTTTTGTCGTCTGTTATGTGAAAAGAACAAAGCATCACTGGTATATGTGTGTGTTGGATTTGCTGCTGGTTGAAGACTGTTCATTTTTTCAACATTAGCCACACCCAGCGAGTTCATCTTCGAGGTAGAAGCAAATGCACTCTCTTGTAAACTCGTAAAGTAGATATAACAAGCAAATAAAACTACTTTACACATATGTAATGCCATGCATTTAAGGCCTAAATCGTCATTAGGTAACTGTTCTGAGTCGCCCACCAATTTTTCAGCCATTAATTATAACAGTACTCTTCATTTTACGACACAATGATTAAAATACATTGAAGTCATATTTATGGAATATATATCTTTTCTAAGGAAATATAATCAATTAAGAACAATTTTATTTGCATATTTCTCTGTATTCTTCGTGACGTTGCCACGGTGGGTGGCTTGTGCGTCTCAGTGAAGCTGGTAGCAGAGTCGTAGGCGCCATCATATCGAATGGATATGTGTCGAGAGGACAGACTTACAAATGTTTCATCGAAAAGGGGGTAGCAACCTTTCGGAAGTTGCAAGTTCGGTAGAATAGATGATTGACTGATATGGCCTTGTAATAAAATAATAATGGATTAGCTATATTAATACCGCTACGCGGCTGAAAGCAAGAGTAAACTAAAGCCGGAACTAAATTCCGAAGACATGCGGGTCTCTCTATATGAATGAATAATGTACTGATGATGGCTTTCCCCGCACAAAATAGGTAAAATTGTTTCCCATTCGGATGATATTCAGGAGGGGATTACATGAAAGGGATCAATTATCAGAAAGATAAATACTGACATTCTGCGAGTCGGAGCCTGGAATGTTAGAAGTTTGAATCGTTGTGGTCGTTTAGAGAATCTGAAAAGGAAAATGGATAGATTAAAGTGAGATGTAGTTGATATGGGCTAAGTACGTTGGCAAGAAGAATATAATTTTTGGTCAGACTACTACAGCATTAGCAATGAGAAATCAAACAGGGAAAATGCAGGTGTTGGTTTAATAATGAATAAGAAAATAGGGAAGCGGGTGAGCTACTAAAACCAGTATAGTGAACGAACAATTGTTAGATACCGAATCAATGCCCACCAAAACAGTGCAGGTGCATCTGCCTGCTAGTTCAGCCTATGATGAAGAATTCGAAAGTATATATAAAGAAATAAAATATTTAACACAATATATAAAAGGATATGAGAATCTAATTTTAGTGGCAGACTGCAATGCAGTGATAGGCCAAGGATAGCAAGGTAATGCAAAAGGAGAATTGGGACTGGGTCAAAGGAATGGAAGAGAAAATCACTGATAGAATTCTGCACCGATCACAATTTAGTCCTTGCTGATACTTGGTTTAAACACCACAAATGACGGCTGCACACCTGGGAAAGATAAGAAATCACAGGAAGGTATCTAATAGACTTAATTATATTTAGGAAGAGATTCAGAAACCAGGTGCTGGATTACAAGAGTTGTGCAGGATCAGACGTCTACTCTGACTACGCCTTGTTGGTCATGAAATGCCATCTGAAGTTTAAGAAATTGAAGCAAGGAATGCAAAGAGTTCGGATCTAGATAATTTGAAGGAAGAGAGTGATGGATTGTTTCAAGCAACGTATTGCACTAGGACTAATTGAAAAGGCTGAAGGAAAGACAATATATGAAGGGTGGACAGTCTTGAAGGATGAGATCAGTAGGGCTGCTGAAGAAATGTTAGGGAGAAAGGAGTGATAAAGTAAGGATCAGTGGATAATTGAAGAGATACTAGATCTGAACTGACGAATGAGGAAAATACAAGGATGCAAAAAGAGGAGAACAGGGAATAATACGGTGATTAAAGAATGAAGTACGGTAGATAGAAAGTACAGGACGACTAAGGAAGAATGACTGAAAGAAATGTGCAACAATGATGAATGCTCTATGGTTGTAGGAAACGAAGGTGCTGCGTACAGGAAAATCAAAGAAACAATTGGAGAAATGGATCTACGTGTAAGAATGTTAAGAACTCTGATGGAAAAATGCCTTTGCTGGCAGGACCTAGTGTTTACAGTGCACTATGTCTTCTGGTATAGGCTAGAGCAATTTTGTTACTTTCATAGATCTGTCTCTGTCTTATCCTTGGCTTTGACAATATGAAAGTGACCGAGGTATGAGTGATGCTAGTAATGCCAATCCTTATGCAGCCAGTCCCTGCTATGAATGGGGTGAAAATGTTGCTCATAGGGTCAGTTGGTGCATGCATTTCAGTGGGCTTGGCAGACTGATATGTAATCGCAACTCTGGCTCGGTGAGGAAAGCAACGGGAAACTAACTCGCTCCTCATTTCCCTAGTACGTCTCCTCAGTGATGCCTACGCCATCTATGACAGCTGATGGCAGAGCTGTTGAGGATCCGACCAGCGGAATCGCTGACGGACTGAACATACATACATGATGGAAAACCACTTGTAGGGAAAGAACCCAAGGCAGAAAGATGGCAGGATCGTTTCCAACAATTGTATCAATGGAAAGATGTATATGATAAGATCTGGAACTGAAATGGAATGCAGTATGTAGTTAAAAATAAAAACACCACTATAACTGACTACACCTATTTTCACTTGACACACATACAATAACACTTGAAATGCTGTACATACACACACATAATCGATCTACGAAACAGTACGGACATGGAGCGTCTGACCTACAATAGCTCGCTACTTCAACAACTGATTGCCGATTGTCGCGGTATCAAAACAGCTGAGCTACAGTACAGACTCGCTTTATTGTACAACTCAACTCAACTCAGCTCACCTTCTCCCAACATTCTTCATATATATACTGGCCATGATTCCAAAAAATTCTGCTTTACTACAACATAGTATTATCACAAAATGCCTGGAATATTCCATAACTCCTTCATTAGTCTTGGGAGTACCCGTTCTACAATGATCTTGAGACAAACTTGTCTCTCTGGTACATAACATTACAGATTTCTACAAACATCTACAATATTATGCAACATGTCTTTCGTACATGAAGATTCCAGAGATCACTTACAGACACACACACATACGCATACGGGGGGTTTTCCAGGACAACTTGGGAAACACGGACGATTGTTAAAGTGATAAATATGATGTAACCTTATCCTAACTTCCCTTCAACAATACACATATGACCAAAATTTCCCTGAATAACTCGAGCCTATGAAAAATTGTTTACGATATCAAATATAACCTAACATATAATACATGAGGTATATACACAAGAATAGATTGAAATACATAATCTAGCCTATAAAACATGAAAAATTGTGTTCAGTTGTACACATAACGTAACTTGCGTCCATCATCCCTCTTGTAGTTTAAAACAATTTTTCACTTCTTATCAACGCTTCCTAGGACTCAAGTTATATCTTGGTTAGGTGTTTTCATCCTTCGTAGCTCCTGGGTTCCGTTCTTCCTCCGGTTCGCTGAGCTCAGTTTCCCGCTCGTCATGATCGGATTATTCCATGTCGGGGATCGTTGATACAACACCCACGTCCGGCTCCAATCCGAATGGAACGGATACCCTTCTTGCCTCCAGCCTGCCCTGAACTCGTAGTGGTTATTTCACCGCTCGCTACTCTGTTGCGTAACTCTTGTCGGGAGGTGTGGTCTTTAGCAAGTACACCCTTGTTTCCTCCTCATCACGACCGGATTGCCAAGTCAACGTCCTCCTGCTGCTTGTTGTGCTGCCTTTCACTCAGGGAAACTGCCATGTTGTCTTGACCAGAAATGGCAGACGATTGAATCCTTCCATCACCGTTGCAATTTTTTTGGTGTCCACGGCACAGATCTGCGAAGTTCTGGCAGGGTGACTTTCCTTCATGACTTGCAGTTCTAATTGTCCATTGTTTGCTGATAGACTTGAAGATGAAGTTGTCTCATAAAATGTGATCTGAGCTATCTTCCACAATGTGTAGGTTGGCTCTTCCATATCAGCGAGGGGAACTACATTCTCTTATAAAGTAGAAATATTTCGTTCAACTTGTCCAACTTGCCCCAACTTAATTCTAATGTCCGATAACCGTTCTGTGAAGTTAGTACTGAAACGGGAATGCCCTGTCGACATTAGCCGTCAAAGTATTTCTTACGCAACTCGTGCTAACACCCGTCTACTATGGTTTGAAAAGACCGCTGAGCGCTCCGGCAGCGGATGTAGCAGCGAGGCAGGTGATCGCTCGCTGCGGGAAACCAGCCAAGGCCAAGTGACGTCACCATCGAATATTCCATTGCTTCTATTTCATTATCTCCGGAGTGGAATGTCCGATCAAAATTTAAACCACGTCATCATATAGATCCTTATAACAGATGATAATGAAGCAAATTTTAAGAAAATTGGGGGGAAGAATAGCCGAGTTACTAAATATTGAAGAATCTTGTGTTTGAAAAACCTCACAGTCCGACCCACGCGTATAAAAGGAGCGTTCTGGCTCAGTAGAATTCGGTGTGTGTGTCTTCATATCCCAGCTGCCACGTCGTGTGGGCCAGCTGTGGAAATTGTACTCGATATCTTTACTCTGTCCGCCTGAGCGCCGATGACAAAACGTGAGTGATACAGTTAACTTTTCTGGGTGTTAGAAGTGCGGTCTTAGGACTACAACTTCGTGGAAGATTGAAGGAGGCTAATCATCTCCAGTTATGGATAATGACGAATTTATAAAAACATTACTGTAATACAAGAGTGATAGAGTCGGTTTCGTAATGTGTAGAACTGAAAGGGCTTAGGTGACTGATATTTTAAACAATCATGAAGTGACCTGTGAATTTCATTTCAGTTCGCAAAGACTGTACCTTAATTTATTTTACGGGACTGTTCCACCTGGACATTTCTCAAATAACTGTGTTTTTTGTAAGACTGTGCGTCCCAATTCACAAAGACTGTGTCTCAGTAAAAACTTAGTTTCTTTCCATAAAACTGTGCGTCTCATTTCATAAGACTGTGCCTTCGTGAAACTTAGTTTCTTTCCATAAGACTGTGTTCAAATAAGACGTTGCCTTCGCGAAATAACGTAATTTTTGTTCATAAGATTGCGTGTGCTCTAGCTTGCATTCGTAGAACTGTACATTCATTATATCGTGTTCAAGCAATGCGTAAGACTGTGTCCTAGTGACTTAATTTATTTCTTTTCATTGGACTGTGTCAAAGTAATGGTTCATTTCATTTTGTAAGATTGAACCTTAGATTCATAGAACGTTCCAGATCATTTTGTTACCCCATTAATTTCGAGTTCGTTGACGAGTGTATCAGACGATAATTACTTTCACATTTTGAACTGTGCTAATTTTCCTCATCGTCACAAGCTGTGATCCTGAATTTATTTGAATTTCTTCGAAGTGTTTGCGTCCAACCCTATTAACCGTGGAACTTGTCAATTTTACGAACAGTGTCGTGTCACAATCTTTCAGTGCGGTAGACAAGTGTCGTATCATATTCTATTGACATTCTGTGCGAAGTCCACATATTTCTCTACTTACTTCATGGGATTTCGATGGAATGAAAACTAATTAAATATTCCACGCTGCACGCGGACATCACCAGACGTCAGACTCCCAGATTCGAGTCTCATCCGAACTTCGAAGGTCGTCAACCGCCGTGGGATAACGTGGTGCCATGGTGCTGAGAGGAGTTCTATGCTGAGGGGGAAGGAGTTCAACAACGTGGGACATCACCGACGCCGACGCCGACGCCGAGGGACGACGTCTCTCCCTACCTCGATCTGGACATTCAAAATCTCAACTGTTCTTCTGTAAAATGTGATATAATTTGTTGATTTTTAAATAAACACAAGTTTTAACTTAATAAGAACTTATTATACTACCCATCTCTTTTACTCTCTAAGCATGGACCGTACACGCCCTGGCATCAATCCATGCTCTCCACTGAACTAAAGCACGGGCGTTCCTGTTACAGTACACAGTTCAAATCAATTGGGGGAACATGTTTTGTAACGTCTGGTATGTGAACGTATTTTTGGTAGATGGGTTTCAATGGTCGTACAGCATACCTTGAGACCTTAGCTACTCAGGGCATGTCAAATCGAAGTTATACTCCATCTGTAGGCGTAGCCATGCATTATACTGTCAGGTGAACCCTCAGAACAAAGTGAATAGTGGCGCGTCCGTGTGACATTGTGAGGTACATAGACTACTGCGGTCATTTGAGCACGTTGTTCGTCAACCATCACATCCCATGAGACACCTTAACGAGGTTCATTTCGCTAGGGCGTTCACTTTGATCCAGGAAGGATGGACTTTTCGTCTTGTTGCTGTGGTTCTCAATGTCTCTCCGTCAGTTATTCAACGCTTGCGGAATCGCTACAGTGAGACAGGCCAGTTCTCAAGGAGGGTTGGACAAGGTCGTGGACGCATGACAACCCTACAGGATGCGTTGCGGCGTCATTCAGCAACTGCCAGAGAACTACAACAAGACCTCAGGAGGGTCACTGGGACCACGGTGCTTGACCAGACAGTAAGGAACAAGTTAAGAGAAGTGTCCTTAAGACCCGGACGTCCTCTTCGAGTGTCCCATTTAGCACAGCAACATCGCGCAACTCGCCTTCTGTTTGCCCGTACCCACGTCAACTGGCAACTTCGCCACTGGAGAACTTCGTTGTTCACAGGCGAGTCCACATTTCCCCTGACACAGCGTGATGGACGTCATTGTGTATGGAGACGCCGTGGTGAGCATTGCATGCCAAATGTTGTCCAGGAAGGCAACCGATTCGGACAAGGTTCTGTGATGGTGTGGAGTGGCATCAGTATTGATGGTCGTACGGATCCTTTCGTCGTCCGTGGTAATCTTACCGCTGCAGGGATCATCGAGCAGATACTGCTACAGCATGTGTTGGTTGCTGCATACGGTGTTGGCCCTGAATTCGTACTCATGCACGACAATGTCAGAGCTCATCTACCGCGCATCACCAGAGCTGTCTTGCGAGAACTGAACATTCAAGAGATGGAAAGACCAGCAGTGAGACCCGACCTTAATCCCATCGAGCACGTGTAGGATAGGCTTGACAGAATTTTTCGTGGGTGTCCTGTTCCACCACAGACTCTCCAAGTTTCGAACAGGCTCTCATTGAAAAATGCGACCTTATACCGCAACATAACGACGTAGACTTATACGGAGCATGCCACGTAGGTGCCAAGCTATGATAAATGCTCGTGGAAGACATACACCATACTGGAGGACTCCAACTGTAATAAAAATCCACCCTGGAGACTGTTATTATTTTGTTTTCGCCCCTTTTTAGACATTTCCGTTTGTGTTCTGAAAATGAACGCGAATCCATCGATGTCCATTTGTATACTTCAACGGTAAAGAATAAAGGTTTAGTTGGTAATACACCTGGGTGTGAGGTATTGTTTTGTGAACCATGGCGTACGTTCAAAAACATGTTCCGCTAATGCTTTTGAACTATGTATTAGCATGTGAGATCTGTTGTGAGATATAGTATAAGAGTTGTTAATTTTGTTGTGTATTTTTTTTCTGGAGTTTTGGAGTTTTAACCCTGGAAAAGTGAACATCGTTGCGATGCCCATCCCCTCTCATGATAGTGAAGATCCTCCTTCATGATTCCATTACCTACAACTTGGCACGCACAATATGACTCTTTACCGTCCGCGACAGCCTTAACCACAACGCGAGTAGCACACTTTATGTTTATATACAATAGTCCTGTCACGGTCGAAATTTGAAGTAGAATGCAGCGATGTAGTTAAAAATAATAAACACCACTATCACTGACTACACTTATCTGTATATATTTAGACTCAACACAAATACATCAACACTTGAAATACTGTATATACATAATAATTTACAATCGATCTGCGAAGCAGTATGAATATGATACGGCTGGCCTAAGATAGCTCGCTACATCTTTTCCTTATAACTTGCTTTGCGTCGCCCCGACACGGATAGGAATGGCGACAGTGAGATAGGACAGGGTTAGCAGTGGGAAGGAAACGGCCGTGGCCTTAATTAAGGAACAGCCTGGTGGGAAAGTGGAAAACCACGGAAACTCATTTTCAGGGCTGCCGACAGTGGGGTTCGAAACCACTATCTCTCGGATGCAAGCTCACAGCTGCGCGCCCCTTACCGCACGGCCAACTCGCCCGGTTCGCTACACCTTGTAAGTATCCGTTCTAGAATAATCTTGAGAAAAGCTTGTCCGTCTCGTACATAACTTAAAGATATCTACAAATATCTAGAATATTATGCAACATGTCCTTCGTACACGAAGATTCCAGAGCTCACTTACATTAAAACACACACACACACTGGACGTTTCCCTGAGTAACTTGGGAAAAAGGACGATTACTTACACGTGGTAAATATGATGTAACATTAACTAATTTCCCCAGAGTAATACACAAATAACCATACGTTTCCCGGATGACTCTAACTTATGAAGAATTATTTACAACCAATAAATGGAACGTAACCTATAATAGATTAATTGTATTCACATGGTTAAACTTAAATACACAACCTAGCCTATAATACATGAAATGTTGTTTTAAGTTATACTCATTACCTAACTTGCGTCAGAACATGAGGCTATAGATACTGATGAAATGGGAGACCCAATTTTGAGGACATAATTCGAAAGAGCTTTGAGAGACCTAAATAGGAAGAAGGTACCTGGAATTGACTACATACCCTCAGAGTTATTGGCTACGTTAGGATGGCCAGGTTATTCCATCTCATGTGTAAGATGTACTGTGTTACACAGGAGTAGTGCGATCCGATTTTAGACAGAATGTTGTTATATCTACTCCTGAGAAAGTGATGCTGACAAGTGTGGAAACTTTTTTTTTTTGCTAGGGGCTTTACGTCGCACCGACACAGGTAGGTGTTATGGCGACGATGGGAGAGGAAAGGCCTAGGAGTTGGAAGGAAGCGGCCGTGGCCTTAATTAAGGTACAGCCCCAGCATTTGCCTGGTGTGAAAATGGGAAACCACGGAAAACCATTTTCAGGGCTGCCGATAGTGGGATTCGAACCTACTATCTCCCGGATGCAAGCTCACAGCCGCGCGCCTCTACGCGCACGGCCAACTCGCCCGGTAGTGTGGAAACTATTGCACCATTAGTTTAGTATCTCATGCTTGCAAAGTTAACACGTATTATTTATAGAAGGATTGAAAGAGAGTTTGAAGCAGAGATGGGAAAAGATCTTTTTTTTGCTAGTTGCTTTACGTCGCACCGACACAGATAGGTCTTATGGCGACAATGGGACAGGAAATGCCTAGGAATGGGAAGGAAGCGGCCGTGGCCGTAATTAAGGTACAACCCGAGCATTTGCCTCCTGTGAAAATGGGAAACAACGGAAAACCATCTTCAGGGCTGCCGACAGTGTGGTTCGAACCCACTATCTCCCGGATGCGAGTTCACAGCTGCGCGCTATTAACCGCACGGCCAACTCGCCCGGTGGGAAAAGATCTGTTTGGCTTCAGAAGAAATGTAGGAACACGTGAAGTAAACCTGACTTTACGTCTGATTTTAGATCGAATTAACGAGGACAAGCCTATGTATATGGCATTCACTGATCTAGAGAAGGAATAGGATAATATTAATTGGGCCAAGCTATTTGAAATACTGAATGTGATAGGAATCATATACTGAGAAATAAGAATGATCTACAATCTGTACAAAATTCAGTCCAGAGTGATAAGAATCGGGGACTATGAAAGAGAAGCAGAAACCTAGAAAGAAGTGCGGCATGGCTGCAGTTTCCCCTACCATTTTCAATGTTGATATAGAACAGGTGATAAAGGAAATCAAAGAGGAATTTGAATAGGAAAACGCAGTCCAAGGAAATGAAATCAAAACTCTTAAGTTTTGCCGATGATATTGTTATTTTATATGAGTCTGCGGAGGATTTGGAGAAATTGCTAAATGGTACGGATAAAGTCTTAGAGGAGGAGTACAAGATGAAAATAAATAAATCTAAAACATACGTAATGGTGTGCAGTCGTACGAAATCAGGTGATGTAGTAAATGAAATCTTAAAGGAAGTAGATGAATATCGTTACTTGGGTATTAGAATAACTAACAATGGGAGAAATGAGGACATAAAATGCAGACTAGCACATCAAGGAAGGCCTTTCAAATTTGCTCACTTCGAACATTGGTATAGGAATTAGAAAGATATTTTGATGACTTTCTTCTGAAGCGTGGCATTGCACGTAAGTGAAACAAGGACTACAACTACCTCAGAAAGGAAGGGAATAGACGCTTTTGAAATATGGTATTAGAAAAGACGGCTGAAGGTGAGATGGATATATCGAATCACGAATGAAGAGATTTTGAACTGAATTGGTGAGAAGAGAACAATTTGATGACAGAAGACATTTAAGACACCCGCGATTTATTCAGTTAGTTTTTGAGGAAGTGTAGGTGGTAAGATCGGTAGAGGTATACCAAGGCATGTACAAGCAGATTATATACAAACAGATTATAGATGTAGGATGAAATAGTTACGTGTAAATGAAAAACTTAGGCCAGTATAGAGTGGCATGGAAACTGCAACGAACCAGTCTGTGAACTGATAACCAAAACAACAACAATAACATTTTGAGAGTTTCGGAAAAAATGCATACAGCATATTCATTTTCCTTTGCACTTCATTGCCTACTTTGCCGTTTTTCTCATTTTTCACAGAAGATTTCTTCAGCAAATTCAATTTTTCTTCTTTTATATTTTTGGTTTTTGTGACATCCCCTTCTGTGATTGGGCCCTTAATTAATATGCTGGTTTTAATCCAGACAGCATTACAATTGTTGAGGAAGACTATGACCAATGATTTTTACTTTGGTGTAATTAAAATATTTGTATTCAAATAATGTGAAAAAATTGGATACTTTAAATTCTGGATACTGTACATTTGAATCTATAATTGTGAAGGGGAATATAAAAATTGATCTCTAACTTTCTTAATTGTAATGCCATAGAGGTAGGTGTATTTTTAAGATCAATCTCAACAAATCTGCAGTATAGAATATATCCTTAAAGATTATAGGTGTTATTTCCTAGCTTGTAATGCCCTTCTGTCTACTCCAGAAGCCTACTAGTCTGCAGGAGAGTCTGGTGTTTATGGCACCACATTACTCGTCCTTGCGTCAGACCATAAACAGCTTAGAGATCTGGGGCGTGGCTTTCCTGGGTCCCATGGCTATGGTGAGAGATTTGAAACTCAAGTTAAATGCAGCACCCACTGAAATATTGTGTGAACATTTCAGAACGGTATACTAGAATGAGTACCGGGTGCTTCAGATCAGTGCCCTGCATGTAGCAGATTCATTCTTTACATTTCAAGTTCCAGTGATCGCTGTGACGTAGGCCGAGTTTTTGTACCCGTGCGCCGCTCATACCCGGCACGGCTCCGGCTAGTGCTGACACAGCGGTTACTGGCCAAGAACTGTCGAACCGATCCCGCAGTGAACGCTACTCACTTACGGCTGGGGAGCTTCCTGCAGGCAAACGCTGCGTGATTGACTGCGAAGTCCCTCTATACCCATGCATGGTATGGGGCCGAAAATCTCCGGAAAATGTTCGGATTTCGGCATCGTACGAGATCGCTTTGAGATGCATCACATGAGAAGAAGTTGCACTGAGGAATTGAATTAAACGTTTGCGCTTCAGTTGAGACGCTTACTTGAATCAGTGATAGATGAATGAAAATAGTATTAAATTAAATAACAATTTGATTTCTAAAAAAGTAAAGAAAGTACTTTAAAGGCAATATTTGAAAGGTGAATTCTGTTGCCGAAAGGTGCTTCATTTAATTTAAGAAATTATGAACTATTGAGCTGTTACCTCTGGTATTCTATAACAATATGATAGATCATCAGATTTAACAAGAGAAATGCTCAGCTGCTACAACCTAATTACGTAAGTACTTGTTCAGATACAGCATCCGTCCACAGAATAGGGATGGTGTCCATGACTCTTAACTTTTAAAGTTACTCCCACTGTACGTAAATCTCCTTAGGCGTTTTTAATCTACCCTATTCATGCTCAATGCAATTCAGGTCCGATGAATTAGCTGGCCATTTCATTTGGTTGGTACCAGGCTCTCTCATGAATGTCCTCATTGGTGCACCTCGATGATGGCGAGCATTGTCGTCGACGGAAACAAATTCATCGCCTTATTCATCCGTAAAGGGTTATACAAAATGTAGAAGAAATTCATCGGTATATCACTGGGCATTTAACGTCCCTCGAATTGGTATCAAAGGTGTACGACGGCCATGAATATTCCCAGCCCAAAATATCACACCACCACCTCCAAACGCATGGACCTCTTGAACAGGCTGGTACCTTTCCACCATGTCCTTTACGTTTCCACGCCATTTTTTCGTGTATCTGGATGAACTGAGATCCGTGTTTCGTCTGTAAACATGACATTATGCCATTCATCCAACACCCAATTAAGATGTTCTCCTCTCAACACGATGAAGTTTATCTAGTTGAACGCACTAATCGGTCGAAATGTCTTTAATTGGGCACTATGTAGCCAATTGCGTACAGTCTGTGCAGATACGCACAAGAAGTCGTCTCGTATTTGTTGAATAGTCAGTCTCCTCTGCGATGTTGCGCGGACATATCGATCTTAACGTGGCGCTGTCACCCTCGGTCTCTCAGTCACATCATTGATCTCACGGTACCTTTTGCACGTTTTTGAGACTGCACTTTGGGTAACCCTGCGGTATATGGTACTGCTGCTTGTGTATGTCCACCTTGAATCAATACCACAAGTCTGTCTCCATCAGACTGGGAAATACGCTCTGCACATAAAATTTAAACACTATTTGAAGCTCGTACTGCACTGTATACACTACAGCCAGCCTTCACCTGAAATCACATACAAAGCTGTAATTCACCCCAGGCTCTACACAGGCCATAGGCAGCGAAATATGCGGTGTTGTAAACAAGCAATTGAATTACTGGTGTATATACAGTACTCTCTACCACTTACAAAAGGACTGCATACGCTCTACAACATATCGTGAATAAAATAATGAATAATAGTAAATTTTCAACTTCGGACGTGAATAGGTCACCCATGAGTGGACGAACAGGTTATCCAATAATAGCATTAGGCTAGGCATTGGATCCAGAGCAGTGAAAATACGCTGCTCTGCTTTTTTTAGATGTTTTAAACCTAATGACAGATTACTTCAGCATTTCCCGTCTCCAGGTTGGAACATTGTTAGAAGTAGCCAGAGTAATAGGTCCCCAACTTTCCTTGAGAAAGTGAGTGTTTACAATTAAATATTTTTTTATTTTTTTATAATAACATAGTATTTATATTCTTCATGAGGCGTTACATAAAAAAGCATAGGAATGCACAAAAATTGATTATCTACAAAAATCATTACAAGTACGAACTGAAAATAAGACAGCAATACCAAACCAAAATCTACTATTTGAAAGAAAATGATGTCAGGTTTTTAAACATATATCATTACCGCACAAGTAAAATGTGTGAGTATAAAAGCATTAAAACAAGTTTATCATTATTTCGCAACCATAACCTTTGCGGCCAGTTCTCCTTAAGTACAGTGTGTCTCGCTCGCTACCGAACACAGCATATCCTTAAGACTAATGAAGGTACAGCAACGAAATCTGAAGTGAGCTTACATCATTTTCTGCAATACACGATGCCATTATAAAATGTGCTGAAAGTGGACCCCAATTTCATCCATTCACGGCTAAATTTGACCCATCAAATTTTGGAAATACCTTGCCACTTCGTCCAGAGCCAATTGCTGAATTGTGTTTCTGTTTCCTTTCAACGCGTCTATGGTTCGTGGTTTGTTTAGTGAACTCTCCTTGAAGATAACTCCATCATGTGGCGTCAGACCGAGTCAGCACATGGCTGAAGTTCCTTCGAAATGACGCGGTCACCTAAAAGGGATTGAATTTCGGCCGTGCTTGCGTGTGATGTGTGGGGATGCCACTTCACCCTGCTGGAAATATCTAATGGAGATTTCCTCGTCGTCCAATTGATGTACAAACATGCTAATAAGTTCCATACATGCAGCTGTTATGATGGTTCTGTACACTTGTTCAGATAGGGGAATTTTGTGAATTAACGAATCCCGACAGGCGAAACTACGCATCGTTTAAGAACCACATATAGTCTGGATTATTCTGAAGAATTGTCTGAAATCTTCGACAGTACAAATATAACTCATCTTTACGTGGTCACCGGGCGAGTTGGCCGTGCGGTTAGGGGCGCGCAGCTGTGAGGTTGCCTCCGGGAGATAGTGGGATCGAAGCCAACTGTCACACCAGACAAATGCTGGGGCTGTACCTTAATTACGGCCACGGCCGCTTCCTTCCCACTCCTAGCTCTTCCCTGTCCCATCGTCGCCATAAGACGTATCTGTGTCGGTGCGACGTAAGTCAACTTCTAAAATAACAAAAAAAGCACGTTATTTGACTCTCACTACGATTGCACCACATTACGATTGGTCATTTCTGTCTCTGAATAGTGTTACTAAACTCTGCACACGTACATGAACGCATATGTGACCTAAGTGACTGAAGCGCAGATTGACCTTGTGTTCGCATGAGGGTGTGAGGGATACAGTAAAACTATCAACTGAGAAAGTAAAGAAAGTCCATGGGAAGTGCACGTTGGGAGGAAACTGGATAGTTTCCACAGACTGCTCTCAGCGTGTAACCAAATGGAAGCCTGGCATGCAGTACGTAGCAGATAATTAAATTACTTCTTAATACTGGGAAGTCAGCAATTGCTATAAAAGAAACTGAAAAATTCACGGTTGTTTGATCGTTCTAAATGCACTTGTGTAGAATAAGAATGTTGTGTAGTATATTCTCATTTATGAGTGTCAATTCGTCGTTAGACCTGCGCAAACCGCTGTGTGCCGGTGCTGTAGGAGAAATAATGACCAGCAGCAGATAGATCATCAAGAAGGAGGGTGTTTTATATACTGTAGCCTAATAAGTACAACGTTAGAAACTCGCCGGCGAAAGTCCTATGCTGAAACATTTCACTTAGCGGCTTTCGAAGACATAATTTCGAATTATTTCTTATATATTTGCTACTGGTGTTACGTCACACCGACACAGACAGGTCGGATAGGGTAGGGCCGGTCAGGACTGAGAAGGAAGCGACCGTGGTCGTAATTTATGTACAGCCCCAGTATTTGCCTTGCATGAAAATTGGAACCAGGCCGACACTGCGGTTCGAACCCACCATCTCTTGAATGCAAGCTAACAGGTACACGACTCAAACTGAGTGGCCAACTCGCTCGATTTATTTCTTACGTTATGAGAATTTCTGTGAAACTGCACGTTCCATCTCACGTGCAGAATACTAGATTAGAAAATAAAGATTAGCGAATGATTAATTTCAATTCACTGTAAAGACCTGTTTGTCATAGGAAGAATATTTTTATCCAATAAGGAAGGAAACCATTCAACGAGCTCGTTCCATTCAGGTGGTTCCATCGGGAATTGTCCGGCAAAAGGGATAAATGGTTAGTGGCCTGGTCTTTGGTCCAGAGGGTGTCGGGTTCGATTCCCGGACGGGTCGGGGGTTCTAACTTTAATTGGATCACTCGTCTGGCTCGGGGAGTGGGTGTGTGTGCCGTCTTCGTCATTAGAAGGCCTCTCCGGAGGCTATACGCCTTTATTATCAGAAAATGAATTACTTCCGTATTTCGTGGAAAGGAGAAAGACACGTCATAAGAGGAACATGTGTCACACACAAGCCTCATCATGTCATTCGATGGGCTCAATACTATACAGAAGCAGCATTGATTTTCTGCAGAGTAAAGGAAAAATTTCGGCCAATAATCCCAGGTCGTGTTCAAGGAGATTAGGACTATTGAAATGAGGATAGGAAACAATCCCCTAACTCGCAGTTTATATCAGAGTTAACTGGTTAGGTTCGCGCAGCTCTGAGTTTGCATTCAGGATATAGTAAGTTTAAATTCCACCGTCCGCAGTCCTGAAGATATTTTTCCGTGCTTACCCGTTTTCACACCAGGCAAATGATGGAGATATACCTTAATTAAGGCCACGGCCGCTTCTTTCCTACTCCTAGGCCTTTCCTACCCCCATCGTCTCCGGAAGACCTACAGTATCTGCGTCAGTACGACATGAAGCAAATTGCAAAAAAAAACAAGTGGGTCATTTCAAGGGATATTTAGGCCGAAAAAACTCATCTAAATGGATATTATGTTATTTTATACAGTTAATTCTGTATGAAGATTGCGATGTAGTTGGGTGGTTCCCATCCCTATTTTAAAATATAATACATCGTGGTTTATAGGACGGCATTCTTCGTATACCTTATATATTGTGTAATAATATCCAATTGTTGCTTTTTTTCGGGTAATTTAGTCGACATATGTTTTTCTCTTTCCTTCTGTGGAACTAGATGGTGTTCCCTCTGCTAACAAACAACACTATTATATTAGTCAGAGGGACATCAATGTTTACTGGTCTTGATGAACTGTAGATTCGTACTAAAATCTTGGGTCACCTTTACTGTAGTCATTGGTAGAGACAGATAATGTTTATTGAAGTATATAATCGTAATTATTTGGAGCTCGTGCGTATGAGAAAATCACGTTCAGGATAGCAGCTCTCAACGCCGGAATAAAAACTCCATTTAAAAATAGCACTGTTTCCCAGGCCTGGCATAAAACAGAGTAGACAACGAATTTACCTTAGTGGCTCTGAAAGTAATTCCCATTTAATTTTCTACTTTAATCGGCTTTTATAAAATTAATTCCTCACTCATGTTATTTTTGCGAACCCACCAATAAGAATGTGCATTTTGAAAATAAGGGGACATAGTTAAATTTTGGAGAGTTTCGTAACTCAGCCTGTTTTTTCAGATTCGGTATTAAATATAACAGGAGTTACATCCTTGCGGCCGTTTGGCAATCACTGAGGTATGATTCTTAGGGAACCGTAGTGATTGGATCAATGGGACGAATTTAGTTAAAAAGGAAGATAATTAAAATACTTTTAAACTTAATCACTAGAAAGGAGTGAATATACGTGATAAGTTCTAGCTTACCACTTTTAGCCCTTTCTTATACAGAACCCCCTGTTTGTGTGAGTACGTTGTATATAAATCGTAAAAGAACTCCCGCATTATAAAATTCCGCCAATTCGGTGTCTCCGAAAATTGTAAACGTAGATAATAATGGCGTGTGGCCCTCGGAGAGGCCTGGTACAAGTCTTTCGAGTTAACACCCGTGGGCGACTTGCGCATCTGTAAGGATGGGGCGTTACCTAGAATTAAATATAATGAAGACGACATAACTAGCCGGCACCGAGCCAGAGGTTAAAATACTCAACCCAGACGTGGTCTAGAGTAATATACAGCATGGTGTGAAAATGGGAAACCATAAAAAGTCATTTTCAGGACTGATAGTGGTGGGGTTCAAATCCATCACCTCTCGAGTACATGCCCACCGCTATGTAAACATTAGCGTATAGCAAACTCCCTCGGTTACACGCAGAGTAACATGTTCTTTGGTTGTTCTACGTAGATATTCTCTCACAAACAGACCTTTTTATTGAGTTGTGGAAGATGCAGTTTAGAACATCATGCATTTCCATTTTTGTAGTGTTATATTCTCTGTATCTATTATCACTTGTTCACTTGGGATCAGTTAATGTGTCTGATAGCAGCTGTTTTATGTGAGTTGTAAGCTTCACAATGTCTACATTATAACATGATTGCATTGTATCCAGCAAGCGTGACCCTTAAGGAAGTGGAATTCTACAAAATAGGAAACTTAAAGATAGTTTTAGACTTTCGCACTACAAAACATTATTTGTTTTAGATAAAAATGATGTTTCATATGTTAATAGCTTCGTTAAAGACACAAGTATTTTACTTTATCCAGGTTATAGAATGAAATTACGTCATTCTCATTCGATTCTGTTGAAACGTGTTCCCTTCCTAAACCAAGTGATACGCAAGTTCTTGACGTTTGCCAAGTTATAGATAGAAATTATGCCACTATCACCTGATTCTACTGAAACCTCTCCACTTCCTAAACTAACTGATACAGAAGGCTTCCAAGAATATGAAGGGAAATCTTATTTATTTACGTTATCATTATTATTACTACTCGTATGTGGAGTCCGGATGTGTAAGTACAGTGAGATTAGAAGGAAAACATTTAAACGAGTAGCAAGTATTTTCGAGCTCGCACAATAGTTCCTCAGTGAGATTTGCATGAATATTAGGGGTACGCCATGTTAGTGCCCACAAAATTTATGCAACACACCCACATAAATGCAGAGTGGGCTAGACGCCAAACTCTACTCGACAAATAAGTGTGCATTATAACCTATAACCCAAAAACCCAATGGCACTACAGCCCTTGATGGGCCTTGGCCTACCAAGCGACCGCTGCTCAGCCTGAAGGCCTGCAGAATACGAGGTGTCGTGTGGTCGGCACGGCGAATCCTCTCGGCCGTTATTCTTGGCTTTCACCGGGCGAGTTGGCCGTGCGCGTATAGGTGCGTGGCTGTGAGCTTGCATCCGGGAGATAGTAGGTTCGAATCCCACTATCGGCAGCCCTGAAAATGGTTTTCCGTGGTTTCCCATTTTCACACCGGGCAAATGCTGGGGCTGTACCTTAATTAAGGCCATGGCCGCTTCCTTCCAACTCCTAGTCCTTTCCTATCCCATGCCATAAGACCTATCTGTGTCGGTGCGACGTAAAACCCCTAGCAAAAAAAATCTTGGCTTTCTAGACCGGGGCCACTATCTCACCGTCAGATAGCTCCTCGATTCTAATCACGTAGGCTGAGTGGACCTCGAACCAGACCTCAGATCCAGGTAAACGAACTCGGGGCCTCCGCGGTTAAGAGGCAGGCACGCTACCCCTACACCACGGATTATAACCTACACATATTTTAAAATCCTGACCCTAACAAATACAAATATGACTCCCTAGTGCTTCATTATTTGACTATTACAAATCACTTTTCTAGCAATTCTTTTGTTATTGGTTTTAAGTCGCACCGACTCAGACAAGTCTTATGGCGACGATGGGTTAGGACGGGGCAAGGACTGTGAAAGAAGCAACCTTGGCCTTAAATAAAATACAACCTCAGCATTTTTATGGTGTAAAATAGGAAACTACGGGGAACCATTCTCAGGCTTGCCAACAGGGGTTTCAAACCCACAAACGCAGGGTGCTTGTTTAGTTGTAAGAGTTACTGTATGAGGAGCAAGTTGTAATGCTCGCCGCTCACACTTTAGGAACTGTCGAATGGAGATATAAATCTTCCCTTACTTGTGGCATTGGCAGCGAGTGGAGAGAACTGTTATTCGAACTTCACGAAGTGTAACTCTCAAGTTCATAAAGAAAAGTTTCCCATCTTCTTGACGTCTTCCGTTAGAAGGGACAAGAAACCTCTGACTGGAGGAGAGAAGAAATAGAGCAGGCAATTAACATCCCCAAGATACATTGGAAAATCATCGAGGCTGCAAATAGTGTAGTTCTACATAGGGTGGTTACAGAACTGAGTCCTAAGTTTCACGAATAATCAACGACTGAGTCCTGTTAGAAGAGTAAACATTATTAGAATTGTATCTTGGTTTAAAGAGGAATGTTCGCACCGCAAAAGATGCTGAAGGTTACCGCCATCCTCGTCTATGCATGATTCCATTCATCCCAATATCTAACTATGAATGCTTCTGATTTCTTTAGCACCGAGCTCGACAGCTGCAGTCGCTTAAGTGCGGCCAGTATCCAGTAATCGGGAGATAGTTGGTTCGAACCCCACTGTCGGCAGCCCTGAAGATAGTTTTCCGTGGTTTCCCATTTTCACACCATGAAAATGCTAGGGCTGTACCTTAATTAAGTCCACGGCCGCTTCCTTCCCATTCCTAGGCCTTTCCCATCCCATCGTCGCCATAGACGTATCTGTGTCGGTGCGACGTAAAGCAAATGGCAAGAAAAAAAAAGAAAAGAGATTTCTCTAGTGAAGAGGAAAGGGATTTACTCCTACCTGTTGTCATGGCGAAGCAACTGGAGTTTTTTCCTTCGTAAAGATCATTATCTTGTACTGTATTTGAGCCCATTTCACATGTAAACAGTTTCGAAATAACCTTCGTGTCCTATCAGTAGATCTGTGTCAACTGTAAAAACAACCAAGGGATTTGGCCATGCGGTTAGGGTCATGTAGCTGTGGGCTTTCATTCGGGAACTGGTGAGTTCGAACCTTCCCATTGTCAGTCCTTTCCCATCCTTACGTCGCCGAAAACTTTTATTATGTTAGTGTGACGTTAAACCACTAGCAAATAAATAATAATGCAAAGATAGGGTGATGTCTAGGAAGTACATAGGCCTATCACTAACATTGAACAAAAAGGTGAAGGTTATTTGAGCGAGTGAAAAGAACGCTTGTATATAAAATTGTGCTGCATTTCAGATATAGGAAAACTCCGGTTTATTAATAATGTTATTTGATTTACCTCCTATTAACTACTTTTACGGTTTTCGTAGACGCCGATGTGCTGAAATTTAGTTCCACAAGTGCCACTAAAGCTACTGACAGGACGTATTTGAGCACCTTCAAATACCACCGGACTGAGCCAGGACCGAACCTGCCAAATTGGGGTCAGAAGGCCAGCGCCTCAATCATCTGAACCACTCAGCCCAGCAAAAACTCAGGTTCGTGAGACATTAAAGCATAAGGACGGCATTACTAAGCAGTGGATGGAGTGGAGGGCAATGAGGAAATGAAGAGATTTGGTTGAGAATATTTTGACAACGGTCGTTCCAAAAAACCTTCCAATTAGCGGACCAATGCTCCAGAATGAGGCTCTCGTTGTTGCCCAATTACTCTGCAAAACCAACTAGAAAGCATCAAGAGGGTGGCTTCGCAGTTTGAAAATAAGGCACAATATCGTATAGAACGAAGTTTGTGAAGAGTCCAAAGACGTGAGTAGAAATGTAGTAGCTGAGTGGAAACTGGAGCTGTAAAACTGAACTTCTGGCTACGAATTTAAAGACATATTCAACGCAGAAAGAAAAGGATTTTTTGTTTCACGCCTTGCCTTGAAAGTCACTTGCGCATCGTGGGGAAAAGTACGCTGGGTGTACAATGTCGAAAGAAAGGCTTGCGATTATGTTGTGTTGTAACATGTAGGGGGGAATCGGAAAGCCTCTGGTAATTCGGAAATCAGTGGAACCAAGGCCTTAAAAACGTGAACAATTCCTGAAACGTGGTGGAGTAACGGGAAAGCCTGGATGGCCAGTGCTCAACGTATTGAACTCTGGAATGAGAAAAATTCCCAAATGATCCTTTCTCTCTACAATGTCACTTGTCACCCAAATGTGACGCTTTCCTAAGTTATGCTAGCCTGGTTTCCAAATAACACAACCAGCGTTGTACAATCTGTGAACCAATGAGTGACTTACACCTGTAAATCTCATTATAGGCGCTTTCTGATGCAGTCACCACCAATCATAAATGTTGATAAAGCTGATACTCCCTTGAATGCTCAGTGTTGCCTGGATCGGTTTGTAGATGAAACAGATCAGATGGTCGTAAAGTGCTTTACAAAAGCGGAATGTGAAGAGATTGATGACATCAGCACACTTCAGCAAGAGAAAAAATACTTCAGCGCTAAGCCAATAATGAAACAATGGATGCAATATAGACAAATATACTAGCAGTGACGACCAGCACTCTACTCACTACAATTTTCAATCTACTCTATCTACTTTACAGTGTATATTGTTGTGCTGCAACATTTCCCAACATGGGTCGTTCGAGCAGCGTACCAATACTGGGTTGTTGCAGATAATTCAAATTTTAAATTTCCTAAATAAATGTGCTTAAGAGAGAAATAGGTAAGAAATATGCTGTACACGGGGAACATTTCTAAGACCGGATCGTTAAACATTATGAATCAAAATTTGTGGTTAGGGAAGATCTCCTTTCAACCGAAAGTGGTGAGTATTCTGGAGAGGCGAGCTAAGTGCTGTGAACAAGATCTTTCATCTATTTTGATGACTTCAGAAAAAAATAGCTGGTTACATTTACCGCAATATTGAAGTATGTTAGTGTTCTTTTTATTAGCATAGATGACCGGGCGAGTTGGCCGTGCGCGTAGAGGCGCGCGGCTATGAGCCTGTATCCGGGAGATAGTAGGTTCGAATCCCACTATCGGCAGCCCTGAAGATGGTTTTCCGTGGTTTCACATTTTCACACCAGGCAAATGCTGAGGCTGTACCTTAATTAAGGCCACGGCCGCTTCCTTCCAACTCCTAGGCCTTTCCTATCCCATCGTCGCCATAAGACCTATCTGTGTCGGTGCGACGTAAAGCCCCTAGCAAAAAAAAATTAGCATAGATGATGGTGGTAAATTTGATGATACCCGTCAATGACTGTGAATGTGGTGATTTGTTGAGTTACTTGGATTTAAAGGTGTTTTATTAAAATTATTCCGGGAAATGTAACTGGTCCTGCAGTGCGAAGGAAACGAGGATATTAGTGTAACAAGTTGGGAAAAACTGTTCAATTTGGTGAGTCATCTTCCGAATTACAATGATGAACTTCCCACCTCCGATAGGATTTCTGTTTTAGTAAATATTTTGAGATGCCTTGATTCTTGATAGTGACCTGGATGTAGTTAGATTAAGGAAAATAAAATTTGTTTTAGTAGAATATTGGAATTATCAATTTCAATTTAAGAACACTATTTTCCAGAGATTTTGACACGGGTTGCTACAAATATTACTCATACCAAGGAGTGTATCAGACAAAGAACTAACATCATGACTCTAACTCAACATGTACAGTATACCGGGTGAGCCATTGCACAGGAGACGAATATCAGGCGGGCGTCTGTTATACGGACATTGCATCCCCAGCGGTTTCACCCGTACCATTTGCACTTGCCTCAGCAGCTCGAAGTTCCGGTGGTACACGGACGAAGCGCGATTCCACAACAAAGGAAATCCTAATCGCCATAACATGCACTACTGGAGTATGGATAATCCCCATTGGGTACGACAGGTAGCTTCTCAGATACAGTGGGGCGTGAACGTATGGTGTGACATCCGATTTGGTCTCCTCATTGCTCCCCATTACTTCGAGGGTCATCTGGCGGGAGAACGTTATCTGCATTTTCATCAAGATGAACTACCACCGTTGAAACCTGCACCACTTCTTGGCTGCTGCAGGATGTCGTTTCAACATGACGGAGCTCCACCGCAAGCGGCGGTGGTCGTCCGGAATCATTTCCATGAGAAGTCCTGATAAATGGATAGGAATGTGAGGATCTTCCTCCTGGCCCGCCACATCGTCCGATCTTACATGTATGGAATTTTTCTGTGGGGCCGTGTAACAATAAAATCTTCGTACTGTAACCGTTCATTACCATGCCATAGGCATATTAGGAGGTTTAGTCAATTGTATATGCCGTTTTCCGCAACATTCAGCGACATATAATGTCATAATTAGCAGTTTACGTTCCGAACCGGGACACAAGTTGCGATACGCAGGCCCGAAGGGAGCAGTTTTCTGCGCTGTATCGAGAGAAGGATAGCGTATTACCGTGAAATCTTGAAATTGCGCTCTCACTCGGTGCGAGAAAGGAGGAGAGATGACGCTACGCGTGAAAATGTATTTTGTCAGAGAGTGGGGTGGATTAAAGTGTGTGCACCGGGCGAGTTGGTCGTGCGCGTAGAGGCGCGCGGCTTTGAGCTTGCATCCGGGAGATAATAGGTTCGAATCCCACTATCGGCAGCCCTGAAGATGGTTTTCCGTGGTTTCCCATTTTCACACCAGGCAAATGCTGGGGCTGTACCTTAATTAAAGCCACGGCCGCTTCCTTCCAACTCCTAGGCCTTTCCTATCCCATCGTCGCCATAAGACCTATCTGTGTCGGTGCGACGTAAAGCCCCTAGCAAAAAAATATTAAGGTGTGTTAACCACCAAGAAATAAAAATCCTTACTGATTCAAAACCGCATTCATTGGTGCCAATTCACCATATTTAACTAAAAAGAAGGTAAAGAATAACACCTTTTTCTGAGATAATCTATGCAAATGTATAAGTATTTAATGCAAATTTTTGATGCATATAAACGCAATACTTTAATAGTGGATCGGTAAGACGCATGTCATATAGCAGTGCGCAGACTGAAGCTGAGTGCTAAGGTTTGGCAGCGTGAGGAAAAAAAGTGGGAGTACTTACGAGATGAGCCATGACGCGTGAATTTATAAAAGGGCGATTTGAGATTGTGAACGATCCGCTGATCGTATGGACTTAAAACTGGATCAGTATAAAACAGAGGTCAGAGGCTATAATTTGATTATTTTCAATTCGCTAAAAGATTACGTTCAGCGGAGCCGAATCTCGATTAGGGGTGTGGTTTGCCACCTCTCCAACCACTCAGCTCAGATACTATAAATAAAATCCGGACCTACATGTAGGATCCCATTGTAATTTGTGCAGCCGCAGTACTTACGTGTCAGTGGATGAACTATGGATATCAGTGTGTGAAGTGCTGTGTTGAAAAAAACATCAGCGCGGTGTAAATATCGCGAAATAAGCCGTGTGGTATGGGATAAAGTACCGTAGTGATTAATAGAAGTGTTATTTCAATATTTAATCCTTTAAATATTGGAGACTTCAGTGACGGCTTATGATGCATCAGAGAACGGGCAAACGCATCAGGTTGTTTAGAAGTAGTGAGACAGCTGATTACATTCAGTAATTAATAGTGGCCGATTTAAAAGCATTTAAACAGTGAGTGACGCTCAGTAAACTAAAAGAACGGTATTCGTGATAGGAAGAACGTTTGCATTCTCCATGGACACTCGTGGTAATAATTAGTCAGACTGTGTGATGAAAGGGGAAATGAATAGTGATTTATACAAACTTACTACTATTCCGGTTAGTGCATTTGAAGTTATAAGTGGATCTAATCATCAGTAGGTTCTTTGAAAACACATAAACAGTGTTCATTAACTAATTTCCCAGAATTGGAATCAACGAGAGTCGCGCCTAAGTGCCAGCATTCATCTATTCAGGGAACGTCTAGAGATTCCAACTGCAGAAGACCACAATTCGAGACGTGGACGGTATAATGAGGAAGAGGAACCCAGGACTATTTAAGAGTTGAGCTGTCGTCATGAGGGCCTAAAAATCCCAGATGTACCCTCGAGATGACAGCAAACTACCCGCAGTATTGATAAGTACATTTTTATATATTAAACCACGAGATTTGCATGCCAGTATCAACCTTTATTTGTAAATATTTGTTCATTTTATGTAATTAATAATATTAAATGTAGGTAGAGGCATGATGTTTCGCATTAATTTTTGAACGATTTCGCGAGAAGGATAATAATTTTCGCGTTTTTTCGCGGAATTGATATTGCCGTATCGCTTTAATTTCGCTTTAATGAAATTCTAAATTTAATCATTAAAGCTTTCATTACTATCACTGATCGTTGATTGTGGAGGTTTAATTGATAGACTGTACATACCTTGTACATACTTTTGAAGCCATTTCCGGACTGCAGGGTCGTCTACCTTCTCCAGCGGGATGTTGGCTTTGAGTAGCATCGCTGTTGTCTCGTGAATAAATTCTATTTTTTTCACTCTTACCTTTCTTTTGCATATCTAATGAGAGTTCTATTGTTGCCTGCCGTTTCACTGTTGGATGCTAAATTTACAGTACGTTCTGAATGTTCCTTATTTTTATAACAATGTTTTCAGACCGTATCTTTTTTCTCCCACTCGATACCAACATTACAAAATTTACACATTAAAATATTGCTTTCCGAAACGTATAAACCTTCACTCGCAAACCGTTTAGCTCTGCTGTGCACCGTAAAACTTGTCCAGCGACCCATCTTCGCTTACTGTCTGTGATCACTTTCTTATTAATTTTACCTGACCACGAAGCCGAAATACACCAGTCAATTGTGCTGCTTGTAGACGTCATTAGGGATTGCAGGATTGCACAATGCCGTGAGGAAACAGGCAGGGGTGGGATTACCAGCCACCACAAGAACAACATTCCAAACATTTCGTTTGGCAAGAAGCCTGGAACCAACACCTTTTCTTTGATGCCATGTCTTAAAAAGTTTCCAGAATATTATGATAACATATTTCTTTCCCGTTGATGAATCTTTCTTCGCTATTCCTTTTCTTTTTATACATAATCTTGGAACAAAATGTCAAGTTCGTTATTCACTATAGATTTCGCTGTAATATCGTGCCTATCGCGAAATGATTGAATTTCGCTTTAAAATAGCCTTATCCCTTTAATTCGCTTTAATTCGCGAACATAATATCCATATTTTCTTAACCAGAAACATATGATTCGTAAAGATATTGCAAAATCGCTTTAAAATATTTTTGTCACCTTTATCGTTAATGAGAAAAAATCATGCCTCTAAATGTAGGGAACACTATACGCATGTGACTGGGAAAGATTATTTTATTATTTTAATTAGGATTTCTTCTGTGATTTAAGGATAATCACTAATATTTCAGCGGGCTTATTTTCATGAATTAGTACATAGATCCTATAAATGTTTAGTGCGTGGAGCACATATTTTAAGGGAGAATGGCACTTCAGCTAAATGTATAATTTCTTCCTAAGGTTACTAACTGATAACGATCTTCATAATAAGTTGAATATAGATTATGTGTTCGCTTCACAGGGTGATGCATGTATTTTATAAATCCCATATAATAAATATATGATCGTTGGAGATGTTCAAGCCGAGGTGCAATTTGTGAATTATATAGATACGCGAGTGAGATGAAATTAGTTAAATGATTTGTGGAAATAGAGTCTTCTATGTAAATGAATAAAATGGATTTGAGATACAGCAGCATGACAATGGGAAGATGAGACGTGTGAAATGTTTGAGTTGACGGAATGACAAAGAATTAGAATAATGATGGCTGTCGCGATGTATTGAATTAGGCTGTATATGGCCGGAATAATAAGATATAAGTATTGGCGGCCCTTAAATAAATGTGTACTTGGAAACGAGCCAAGATGAGAAGAAAGAAAGAAAGAAAGAAAGAAAGAAAGAAAGAAAGAAAGAAAGAAAGAAAGAAAGAAAGAAAGAAATATAAAGTGTCTTTGTGGCTGCAAGGTAGGGCACTGACCATTACCAGAGAGACAGATTTATGATGTAAGGGATTTGTAGGGTTCGGGGTGGACCGATTCGTCTCTAAGAGTTCTCAAAACATTTGCCTTCGTAAGTTTTCTTTATTCACCACTGCAATATCAATCCCATGCTAATGATATTTTACGAGTTGCGTTGATAATTTATGATTCTGCGAAGGACGTATTCCTCCCCATTTTTATTTATCAAATTAGCTCGTGATAGGAGTTTCAGATTTTGTACCTCGGAAGCTGGAGAACGTGGGTTCGACCCACGTCAGAACTATGGATTTAACCTGATACCCTATGGCTTGACTAGGCCATATCTTCAAAATGTATTGTTTGCTATATGTTTAATATTTCTCTATGTAATGTATTTGTGTATTTCGTTATTCTCAAGTGTTTATGGTGATGGGTAGGATACCAGCGTTGTGTTAATCCACTTTGAGTATAACAGGGTCAGGTAAACCCAGGATACGTGTATGTGTTCAGTATAATATGTAATTTATGTGGTCAAATAGACCATGTGTTCGATATATGGCGATGCAATCTCGTGCGTGAAAAAATATATTAATTTAATATGCATAAATTCCACAACCATGACAGCTAAATAATAATATGATTTAATGAGAGAGTGCCATCCTGGCTGTGTGGTCAGTCCATTCAAATAATAAATACCATCCAGTATCATTGCTCAAAGATAAATAATAAACTTGCTTACCTTAAATGTGTATACAGTATTAGTGTGCGTTAATAAAGTGATTTAAAATATGCCAAGCGATAACCACAACAGTGTACGAACTGACAAAGACGTTGAGGCGTACTGTATACAAATGATTGCTTTACTATTGATTATTTTTTAATGTATAATAATATGACATTATCCCATGTATTTATCCTGTGGTTCTATCAGTTTAATAAAATGTTTAGTAAATATTGGGAACAAAATTCTTCTCATTTAATAATATTAACGTATTCGTCTTACATTATAGAGAACCCTACTTTCGTTATATTTAATGTAGTGCCCATTTTTCTTTTACGGACATTCCATTACCCGTATGCTTTTGAGCTTTAGCCGTTGACGCAATGAAAGTAGGGAAGATGGGACTTCGAGCCCCGTAAAATAATTTCCGAAGGTTCTCATCCAAGAATTCCATTTATATATTTGTTTGTGAAGCCGAATTATGTAATTGTTGCCCTGATATGCCCGGGATGAGTACAGTGCCTGTGATCGTTTTATGGGTTCATTCGTGGTACCAATAATGAATTAATAGTGGCGCTCATGATTACTGCTGTTTTTAAGCCCGTAGCCACACATTTCGTGGTCACCTTAGACAGTTTATCACCGAGGCACGCCAACCCGTTACGCCGCAGATGTTGGAGCGTGCAATACGGTCCTTAAAACATCACCAGTAGACCTGCATCGACCACGCAGATCATCAGTTCGAGCAGGTGCTCTGTTAAACGTCGTAGGTAACTGAAATCTTATCATGTTTCCTACCCTCTTCTAACACAGCTCCATATCATATCCACGACACCAATGGCGCTTTTCAGGGCCAAATAAACAAATCAATCTGTGGAAACTAAACACCTTACCACATCCACATCCTAGGCAATTGGCGTTAAAAAATGTACTTGCTTGGGATTCGAATTTCCCTACCTTCGAACACTGCCCACTATCACATCTCCAACCGTGCCCCTGCCAATTGAGCTATTGCAAGGCTTAATAAGCAGCGTACAGTTCCCAGCTTATACAGTACCTGTTCCTGGTCTGCTTGTGCACCTCCTGTTGTAAGGTACGTGTTCTTCGTACCAGTGATCTTTTTACGGGTTCATTCGTGGTACCAATTAAATGAAATGGCGTATGGCTTTTAGTGCCGGGATGTGTCCGAGGACTTCGGCTCGCCAGGTGCAGGTCTTTTGATTTGACTTCTGTAGGCGACCTGCGCGTCGTGATGAGGATGAAATGATGATGAAAACGACACATAAACCAAGTCCCTGTGCCAGGGGAATTAACCAATTATGGTTAAAATTCCCGACCAGGCCGAGAATCGAATCCGGGACCCCTATGACCAAAGGCAAACACGCTAACCATTTAGCCATGGAGCCGGACGTGGTACCAATAATGAATTAATAGTGGCACTTATGATTTCTACATTTTTTAATCCCGTAACCACAAATTTCGTTATACTACCCCGGTTTAGGGGGAGGGACCGATGTATTTTCGAATTGTAATAAAGACGCCGGGTTGCATAAAACTAAATCGCAAGGGTCGGGTGGAACAATCTTTATATTAGATAGTTATTGTACAGAATAGGATCGTAAGGCTATGGTTCTAGATCACACTAATATTTTAATGAAATAATCTAAATAATCTAAACTTTTGGTTTTGAATGATGAGGGAAAGTTTCTTAAGAAAATGCTTATGACCCTTACCTTTAATGTTAAGGTGACATGTACAGCGGGACAGATAATATAGTTTCCTGAAAATGGATCGGAGTCTGAAACAGCCCTTTGAAATGTGATTGAAATAATTGGGTGAACTGATCTCTTGAAATGTGTTATTCCTGGTGTTAAATAGATATTCACAATCACTGAGAACATGTTGAACATTCCTGAAGGTGACAGCATACCATTTCTCTACTGTTGAGACTAATTTTCCAGGCTTGAGAGTCCTGTTTTCATTCGAGGAAGAGAATGTTAGCTCCAAATTTGACCAGAAAAGCCTTGTGTGCTATAGCCATCGAGAGGCAGAAAGTTTCTGTTGTTATGAACATTTTTGATCATAAAATTATTATGGTACAGTATTACAGATGTTTCATAATGAGGTTACTGTTATTTCTGAGGACACTATCCAATTTCTGAAGGCAATCTAAATAACGGATAGAAATGTGCACATTGACCGGTACTCACATTACTGTGCATTTTCTATCAATTCTATCATCATATTTTTTAACTGTTCATTTAGGCAAACCTGTCTTTTAGAGAAAATTTATGAGTTGCATGGGGTACTTTTTTATTCACATACATGTTCGTAATGTCAGTTTTGTGTTGTGCATGCTTTCAGTGATACTAAGGTAATGAGTTAATCTAACTAAAGCATCCTTTAGTAACCTACTTCTAGTTTACTCAGCATTATTTCAATTATTTCCTAAAAGTACGGGTTTCTGACATTAATTTTGGAGTTCCTGCAGGAAAGTAATCTAATATGCGAAGGTTTCGCGTCAAAATGGATTTATTTACTTGACTCCCTAATATTGAACAGTCAGCAGATGGAAATTAAAATTAAAATCCGCAGTATTTTCCAGTCATTTGAGCTGGCCAAGAATGGAATGAATGAAGCCCCCTTTCTAGCGACTAGCATGGGAATTGTACCGGCTGCCGAAGCCTGTCGCACTCATCTGGGGCAATGATTAATGAAATGCAATGATATTGGAGAGTGTTTCAGGAATGGAAGATGACAGGGAAAACCGGAGCACCCGCAGAAAAACCTGTCCCGCCTTCGCTTTGTCCAGCACAAATCTCACATGGAATGACAGGGATTTGAACAATGGAACACAGCGGTTAAAGGCCGGCGCGTTGACCCCTATAATTTCCACCATTTTTGTTTTGATACTACTGTCCAAAATATTGCATTCGGTCTTCTTAAACAGATACAAATTTTCTTGGTGCTAAAAAGGTTACCAATCAGATTAGAGAAATTCGCTCTGTCCCGTCACGTGAGCCGATCACTCCAGGGTCGCCAATTCCAATAAATGATTTATTGGTGACCCAGTGCCACAGTACTGCTCTCAAATATTTGCTACGTAATTATTACAGAGCGGAAGACTGCAGTTCCGTGGGTGGTGTAAGTGCAGCAGAACCACGTGGTTCGAAGTCGAAGGTCATCAGGCTGTTGAGGAAGTGCAGCAGCTAAACCAGTCCCGTTACGGGCGCTCTATCACCTGTCATGACCAGAACAAGGGGCGACAATGAGTGACTGTGCTAAATGTCGCTTCCAATTTTACTTAAGCATCGTTCATGAAAATATTCCCCTCGTAGTGTTGCTTTTAAAACAAGAATTGTTAATAATATTATTTCCCTGGCATATATGCCTAGCATCTCGAGAGAGATATGTTCCATATGTCCGCGTCCGTTGGCAGAGTGGTAGCGCACTAAACTTCTTTTTTTTTTTTTTTTTTGCTAGGGGCTTTACGTCGCACCGACACAGGTAGGTCTTATGGCGACGATGGGATAGGAAAGGCCTAGGAGTTGGAAGGAAGCGGCCGTGGCCTTAATTAAGGTACAGCCCCAGCATTTGCCTGGTGTGAAAATGAGAAACCACGGAAAACCATCTTCAGGGCTGCCGATAGTGGGATTCGAACCTACTATCTCCCGGATGCAAGCTCACAGCCGCGCACTAAACTTCCGTTTGTAGCAGCTCGGGTTCGATATTACCGGTCGGGCTGTGAAATCTTAACCGAAAATAGTTAGTGATTCCATGAATATGTGCTTGTACTGTCTCTCCAATTCTTTACAACCCACACGCAACAGATAACACTTTCCTCCATTTTAATTGCTCGCAGTACCTCATACAGCAGACGCTGCCCACGTTTCATGGAGGTCCACACCCATGCTGCAATAGTCACAATAATAATAATAATAATAATAATAATAATAATAATAATAATAATAATAATAATAATATATTTTATCTAATCTTCTTTTCTTTCTCCCTAGCCTTTTCCTCCGGTACTTGGTTTGCATTGAGCCCAATCCTACTTCCTGATTACATTCGTGACATCAAATCTATGTGAATGTATGTAGTGGCGCACGTAAGAGAGGGTTACTGGAATTAATTTCCCCTCTCCCCCACTTGAAAATCTGAAATTTGATTTTCTTATTTGAAGCAAAAACAACAATGAATTTTTTGTTAGTTTCTCAAACTGAAAGTAGGTAAGACCTGCAACCTGAAATAATAATACCATAGCTTAATTGTACCGGGGGGACACATTATCCGGCCTTCTATAAGGTCATCTATGTAACCTAACTTGAACTGGTGTAGTACTAAATAGTTTGGTTTTCAACTGATAAATGTATCTACCATAGGTTCGATCGCTCCATCTTGTGGCGTAAACTACAATTAATCCATAAATAAATTTGTAATGTGGAAGTTTTTCAACCTGGTTCTTAGGATTGCTATTTTTTAATGTATCAAAGTTGTCTACAATTCCTTCTTCAATAGATATCAACCACCGAGTTCGATAGCTGCAGTCGCTTAAGTGCGGCCAGTATCCAGTAATCGGGAGATAATGGTTCGAGCCCCACGGTCGGCAGCCCTGAAGATGGTTTTCCGTAGTTTCCCATTTTCACACCAGGCAAATGCCGCGTCTGTACCTTAATTAAGGCCACGGCCGCTTCCTTCCACTTCCTAAGTCTTTCCTAACCCGCCGTCGGCGTAAGACATATCTGTGTGGGTGCGACGTAAAGCAAATATAAAAAAATAGATATCAACCAATCAGAAATGTGAAAATATTATCGCTCGGCAATTAAAATTGGGTTTGTGTACAGGAACCCAGCCTACCTGTAAAGAGTTCTGGAAACTTCCTCTCGAAATACTATAAAAGCTGGGCGCTTTAGGGCCGTACTGTCACCTTCACTGCTCCAGTTTAGTGAGTGCGGCATTTTCTTCGGGGGCAGTGGCCTTGGCGAAGTTTGGAGGCCTAGCAACTCAAGGTAATGGCAGAAATTTTTTATCATGTGATAGGTCCGGCAGATAGCTTGAGGGGAAGGTTTGAAACCTCTTTTATTTTATGTAAATTTCTAAACTTGGTGGTTTAAATGTAGAATTTTCGGCCGGTCTGAGGACTCTGTTCTATTTCCTCTTCGGATATATGTAATGTACGGGAACAAAGAGTGAATACCCTCTGCTGATTCCCATTCAACTTCTTATGGGGTGACCAAAGTTTCTAATCCTCTAAATATCTTAGCATTCTTTTAGAATTTTATGATCCACATTTAGTCACCCCGGCGTAGAATAGGCTTAGCTTCTGTATCTTTGGGCATTAAGCCCACTTAGGGTTTTAGAATATTCTAGAAGGAGTGCAAGTGTTTCATCTCCTAGCCTTTTGTTCATGGTCAATCATGTTAAAACTTTTCTTTTTATATTAAGGCCATTTAGTATGGGTACTCATTGCCCCTGTTTATTCGGTAATTGTTTATGGACCAGTGTGTAACAAAAGGTTGAGCGATTAAAAAGCCCACATCAGGCAACGATGAGCAAATTCTTTAATTAAAAACAAACCTACAGGTTTTAAGTGCACTGTTAAAAGCTGATGCCTCTGTGAGGCTGGGCTTTGATATAGTTGGAGCCAGAATCTCTTGTAGTGTGAAGGATAGGAGCAAATAGTGATCTTGTAAATTTCGTACCTGCCAAGAGCAATCCAGCTCTTTTCTGTGGAAATTGGTATTTGTACTTCTCTCAAGTAGTACCTGACTTTATTTTGACTTTAAATCATTGTTGTTGGAATTGACTGGCTCATTGTTTTTCTATTTATTTGTAATTTGTTTCTAAATTTTCTATCTATCCAATTTTAAACTCAAAAAAGAAAAAAGAAAGGAATGAAATAAAATTTCAAAATGTATTGTGTTAATTTATGCTCTAGTTAATTCCTTGTCCGCCCCTTCACCCCGGCAGCTTCTTACATCCCTGTGATCCACAATATTCCATTAACATTAATAATAATAATAATAATAATAATAATAATAATAATAATAATAATAATAATAATAATAATAATAAACTTCAGCATTACAGACACACGTGCCTTAAGAGTGCTTAGAATATAAACGCGAATTATTGTAGATGTTCATGAATCATGTATCTGCTCTACAGATATTCAACAACAATTACGGGCGTATTGCAGACATAACAGTAGTAGTAGTAGTAGTAAGAGGAGGAGGAATTTTAATTAAGATACCGGCGAATTGCTTTGAATAAACCTTCTCAGAACTGACAAGAAATTCTACGTACGCCTTTGGATGGATGTACTGCTTTTCTGCTGCCGCGTGTTTCTGTGATTAGATGATTGGTAGTTTAGTTTGTTGTATGTAAATGAAGACATGCACTAAGACGAACACAAAAACCCAGACCTCGAAACACAGGAATTAACCATACGCAGTTGAAAACGCTGGCCATGCCAGCAGTAGAACCCGTGGCCCTCTGATCCGACGGCCAGTACGCTGACATTTCAGTAAGGGTGAATAATAATAATAATAATAATAATAATAATAATAATAATAATAATAATAATAATAATAAATATACATACATTATCATTATAGACCGTTATGCCTTTCAGCGTTCAATCTGCAAGCCTCTGTGAATTTGCTAAAGGTCGCCATGATCCTCTATTTTCAAATAACTCTGTGGCTTTTATTTTCCATTATTCTCCTAGGTAACCTGTCCTCCTCCATTTACCTCAAATGACCCCGCAACCGAAGCCGGTTTATGAGTACAACTTCATCCTTCGAGTTCATTCCTAACTTAGCCTCTATCTCCTCATTCCGAGAGCCCTTCTGCTATTATTCCCATCTGTTTGTACTAGCAATCATTCCCGCTACTTTCATGTCCCATACTTCTAACTTATGAATAAGATACCATGAGTCCACCCAACTTTCGCTCCCGTAAATCAAAGTTGGTCTGAAAGCAGACCGATGTGAAGATAGTTTCGTCCGGGAGCTGATTTCCTTCTTACAGAACACTGTTGAACGCAACTGCGAGCTCAATGCATTAGCCTTACTACACCTTCATTCAACCTGACTTACTATATTACCATCCTGCGGGAACACAAAACGTAAATACTTAAAATGATCTACCTCTTCTAGCTTTGTTATCACCAATCTGTATTCAATTCTGTTGAATTCCTTACCAACTGACATCAATTTAGTCTTCGAAAGGCTAATATTCGTACCATACTCATTCCACATATTTTCAAATTCCAAGATATTAGACAGCAGGCTTGCGTCACAATCTGCCATTAAATCAAGTCGACAGCATAGACCAGACTGCTTAATACATTTCCTCCTAAAAGTATCCCTCCCTGCCACTTCATACCTTTCAGCAGATGATCCATGTAAACTACGAAGAGCAAAGGTGAAAGATTACAGCCTTGTCTAACCCATTTAATTATCCTGAGAAATTATCTCATTCTACCATCAATTCTCACTGCAGCCCAATTGACAACATAAATGCCTTAATTCCACGGACACCCAGTATAGCGAACATCTCTTCCCTCAGTACCCTGTCATATGCTTTCTCTAGATCTACAAAACACAAACGCAATTGTCTATTCCTATCGTAACATTTTTCAATTACCTGGCGCATTCTGAAAATCTGATCCTGACAGCCCCTCTTTGGTCTGAAACCACACTGGTTTTCATCCAACATCCTCTCAACCACTGACCGCACCCTCTCTTCCTAGATGCCAGTGAATACTTTGCCTGGTATACTAACCAATGAGATACCTCGTAGTTGTTGCAATCCTTCCTGTTCCCATGCTTATAGGTAGGTGCAATTACTGATTTTGTCCAATCTGAAGGTACCTTACCAACATTCCATGCTAATCTTACTACTCTATGAAGCCTTTTCATTCCTGCCTTCCAAGTATGCTTCAACATTTCAGGTCTAATTTCATCTATCCCAGCTGCTTTATGACAATGGAGTTTATTTGCTATCCTTTCCACTTTCTCAAGCATAATTTCACCAACATCATTTTCCTCCTTCCCATGAGCTTGGTTGTTCGCGTCACCAACAGGAAGATTTCCTTTTATGTTGAGGAGATTTTCAAAATATTCCTTCCACCTGTCATTGATTCCCTGGGGTCTATTATAAGTTCACTTAAATTACCCAAATTAACCACAACACTCTTCATTTCCTTTTTACCTCCCTTTCTAAGATTCTTTATTACTGTTCAGAAACGTTTCCCCGCTGCTTGACCTAGCCTTTCAAGGTTATTAAAAAATCTTCCCACGACTTATTTTTGGATTCAACAATTTGTTTCGCTCTGTTTCTTTCATCTGCGTACAATTTCCTGTCTGCAACGGCCCTTGTTTGGAGCCATTTCTGATAAGCCTTCTTTTTACGTTTACAAGCTGCTCTTACTTCATCATTCCACCAAGATGTTCGCTTTTCACCCATCTTTACACACAGTTGTTCCTAGGCATGCCCATGCTGTTTCTACTACAGCATCCCTGTACGCCATACATTCTCTATCTATATCCTGAACCTGCTTACTGTCCACTGTTCGAAACTTTTCACTAATCATATCCATGTACTTCTGTCTAATTTCCTTGTCCAGGAGATTTTCTATCCTTATTCGTTTGCAGACAGATTTTACTTTCTCTATCCTAGGCATAGAGAAACTTAGTTCACTACAGATCAGATAGTGGTCTCTATCATCGAAAAATCGCGGGAAAACTCGTACAATCCTAACAGACTTCCTGAATTCGAATTGGTTAAGATACAGCCTCCAATGTGTAGCTGTGAATAGCTTTATGTTTGAAGAATATGTTCGTAACTGCTTAACCCATACTAGCACAGAAGTCAATCAAACGCTTACCATTCCCATTAGCTTCCATATCTTCCCCACATTTACCAATCACCCTTTCGTATCCTTCAGTTCTATTTCCATCTCTTGCATTGAAATCGCCCATTAGCACTATGTTATCCTTGCTGTTGACCCTGACTACGATGTTACTCAATGCTTCATAAAACTTGTCAATTTCATCCTCATCTGCACCCTAACATGGTGAATACACTGAGACAGTTCTCGTCCTAATTTCTCCAGCTGCCAAATCTACCCATATCATTCGCTCATTTAGGTGCCTATGGGAAACTCTGTTTCGTGAAATGGTATTCCTGATGAACAGCTCTACCCCACACTCTGCCGTTCCCATTTTAACACCTGTCAAGTACACTTTATAGTCTCCTATTTCTTCTTCAATATCTCCCTTTACCCGAATAGCATTTACTCCTAGCACATCCATATGCATCTTCTTTGCTGCCTCAGAAAATTCTACTTTCTTTCTTCCATAAGCCCCATTAATATTGATAGCTTCCCATCGAATTCCATTTCGTTCGCCAAGTTGTTTCCAAGGAGTCCCTCGCCTGTCAAATGGGAGTGGGACTCCGTTACTCGCACAGGTCCCAGGCTTGCTTAAAATGTTCTGAGCGTGGTAAATTCATGAAGCAGGATGCTACCCTTCTTACACATAGTCCAAGTGAGGATCTCTCCTCTAACGGGTTTTATTATAGGTGTTCTAAGCTTTCCTCTCAAGTTTTGAGACGTACTATTCGCCAGGGTTTTCTGTTTCCTTCCCAATTACTAATGCGCAATTCAAAGCAGACATAGTGATATATGCACAACAACTACATAGGCTGTTGGCCACGATGTCCTAGCAAAACAACAACAGTGAAGGTCTGCCAGGTCTTGGCAATGGTTGGTGGTTACAGTCACATCTTCTCCGTGTCCCACCGTCAAGCGACGCCAGTTAAATGCAGTCTAAGACATTTATTCAAATGAAATCGTGTGACACCAGTGTTAGCTTTAAGCCACTCATTTACTGGAAATCCCTTACGGTAGCATTTTGAGAGGGGTTTAAAGTCGAATACCTTCATTTTAAATGAGACGGATGAGAGTCTTGTGTTTTTCTTCTCTCTTTACATTTAAAGACGATGATACACTTGTACACCTACACATTTAAAATACGAATTCTGCGTTCTCCTCTTGAAAGGACACAAGCTTTGGGTGGCTGTTAACGGCTTTATACTGACTCCCTTTCTTGGCTTTCATGTCACATTTCTGCCACTCATCTCCATTCCCTTAACTCTCTCCAGAGCAAATTATTCCGAATGATGGAAAATAGTTACTACTCAGTAAATGAAACTTCTATCCAAGGTTTGCATCTTTAACATAGTGCTACAAATATTACCATTTCCCATCTTCCTTACGCTGAAATACTAGCGACGCCAGGCATTATCTTAAGGCACGTCTCCTTACGAATGTTCTTCCGTTTTATGGAATTTTTATACAGTTTTAAATCCCTTAATCGGATCATCCTACCGATAAGAGATAAGACCACCACACACAGAAAGCTAAGCTAAGCTGCGCAAACCAACGAAAAACATTGCTGCAATGAAGTTACATTGAATGGCATACACAGACTGCTATGCTAAACTATGCTGACCTAGGCAAAGCCAAGCTCTAAATTTTACAGATCGCTGTAGCACGACACGCATGATCATTTTTCTGCCGGCATCTAGCAAACAGTCGTTTCATATGTGTGACTTTCGTGAATTACCTCAATATAGTAACTATTATATTGCTTAATTGCTTTTGTGTTTCACCTGCCGAAGCAACTAGCCCTGAAAATGGATGGCGCTGAAGCGTCTTGTCTATACCCTGTTGTCAGCTCACCCTGTTAATTATCATGGGAGGCAGACGAAAGGAAGGAAGATTGATTGAAGAGGTACAAAAACATTTGTTTGTCAAATTATTAAAGATAACCATGAAAGACAACTGTTGGCAAGAAATAAATAATTCTGAAAATTTATTTTTTATATTATTTACTTTGCATTACTTTTACATACATTTTTACTTTACGTTCTATAATTTGGGTACTTAGTATTAATTTTTTCCTACTATCATCCTCAATGTTATTTTGTTTTTACGTCCCACAAACTACATTTTACGGTTTTCGGAGACGCCAAGGTGCCGGAATTTAGTCTCGCAGGAATCCTTTTTTGTGCCAGTAAATCTACCGACACGAAGTTGGTGTATTTGAACACCTTCAAATAACACCGAACTGAGCCAAGGATCGGACCTGCCAAGTTGGGGTCTGAACGCAAGCCCCTCAACCGTCTGAGCCATTCGGCTGGCCAATATCGTGCTCAGTAATAGAAGGAAGTTCATGAAACTGTTCCTGATTTAGATTAAAATAAGTAAGTTTTAATTCTTCATCATCTCCATGCAATGCTTGAATCAAATGATGGAATTCACCATGATTTATTCTCCTTTTCAATTTCACGTATACATAATATCTTTGTTTCCTTTTCTTCATCATTCCATGACAGCAGCGAAAAAAGACACCTCTTCAATCAATCCACCATCTTTAAATGGCTGCCCAGCATGGTTTAGCTTAGCATTTTATTCGTGACATAGCATAATATAGCTTGCCGTTACTTAGCACAGCATAGCTAAGCGTAGCTTATCTTTGCTTTCTGTGTTTGGTGGCTTATACTCCTGTTTACTATTTATAGAACAGGTACGAAGGAGAGGGAAATTGCTGTCATGAAGGAGATAGAACAAAATACATCATATTAAACACGGGACAAATATTGTGTGTGAATAAATGTGTGTGGAATATTACAACCTCCAGTGAAGGTAAGCATGTACCCTAGCTACTTCACACGTCTGTAATAGAAAAATATCATTAGGCCTACTAAACTTAAACACAGGATATGTGGATTTATTTTCTTTCCACCCCAACAAAAGTTGAAGCAAAAAGCAATATAATGTACCTCAATATGTAACTTAAATCATGAGGTAATGTAACGTATCATGTCAGTCCTGAAATACTTAAGTAGTTGGAATTGCTCACATGGTTCGTGTTACCAGCTACCTCCTAACACCGCAAAGTATATTACCATGAAGTCGCTTGGCTTCGTAATGAGTTAAAATGAACAAAAACATTCTAAAACATCATTATGACATTTGGTATCACTGGAATGGGAAGAGTTAATCGTAATTTTGTCTAAACTATGGCTTCATTGAAAAATATCAGTACTTAGAATAGTAGGCCTTGCTCTGCGTCACTGTCAACAAAAACAGAACTTGCCGGGCTGAGTGGCTCAGACGGTTAAGGCGCTGGCCTTCTAACCCCAACTTGGCAGGTTCGATCCTGGCTCAGTCCGGTGCTATTTGAAGGTGCTCAAATACGACAGCCCCGTGTCGGTAGATTTACTGGCACGTAAAAGAACTCCTGCGGGACTAAATTCCGGCACCTCGGCGTCTCCGAAAAACTTAAAAGTAGTTAGTGGGACGTAAAGCAAATAACATTATTATTATTAAAACAGAACTCATAATTAGCCGCCCAAAGTGAACATCTTTTCGGCGTATCCCTTATCTGTAACCTTCCTGTGGGCCGAAACGTGAGAACCCTTCAGGTGCACCTCCCATCAAATTGTCAATTATTTACAGGCGCTGAAAGCTTTTTTGAAATACATCAAAAGGCGCGGAAATGACAAGTGAAACCTACCTAGGTGACTGATGCCCCGCTGGGCCTTATAGGAATACAGAATCCTGACATACCAGACAGTTCCTCAGATAAGGGCAGGATTTAAATCTCTAAAGGAGGACGGAATCGAGCAAACAAAGACTAGTCCGTCCGCCCATGGCCTCCAGTCCGTTTACGTTTATCAGTTTTGTGTACACAGTTTTTGTTGTAACCAAGGTTGAGATTTACAAAACACAACTTTATTATTCGCTTCAAATGCAAAATACACTATTTACACAAATAAAAATGAAATTTAACTTGAAGCAAATGAATTAGGAATCTTGAGAAAGAGTCTATCTTTTGTACACTATATACAAGTTTACAGTATTTACATCCACTTCTATCTCGAAAAGATAGTCCTTGATATGAAAAGTCGATAGTCGAAAACTATCAGAAGCACTGACATAAATGTTTTGGAAAGTCCTTCCTTGTTGAGTTCATAAAGGCAAGTTCAATGTTGGAAGAATTCTTACTTGGCGAAACCAAGGGAGCTTGCATTAATTAGGGAAATATAACGGTATGTAATAGTATGACTGGATATGGGCAGCGGAAGAGGAGCGGTGACCAGAGGTGAGACCTCGTACTGCCAGAAATTCAGTCCACCTGGTCGAAGCACATTTTCAAGAGGAGTAGCCTCCGTGCTCGACGTAGGGTGTATTCTGGAGCTGGACACCGGGGCAAGTGGGCATCTGGACAGGCTGGGAGTTCCTCTTTATAGTACACACACGACTGTTCAGGCACGCGCACTGAGGGCTGCGCGTCGAGGCTAGAAGAATGACACTTGGCGCGCGTGTAGCTGGCTGGCGGAGCGAGAAGGGAGCGCCGGACATACAACAGTTTTACATCAAAAATTGTCCTTACACAAGAGTATATTTGCAGAATACCTGAAATGAATATCTCAATGATGTCGAGCACCACCCGTCCCCATGGCTGAATGATCAATGTCAGGGCTTCTATTTCATGCTGGGTCGATGACTTTACCCGCGTCTGGTTAATTCATCTGGCTGGGGAAATGGGTGTCTCTGTTTGTCTCAATCTACTTCTTATACACACAATACGTCACAGTACGAAACATCACAGAAACAAGCACTACTGAAATACACCCCTCCAAACAGAGTTCCTAGTGTGGGGGCAAAAGCGGTGATGATGGCTGAGCTTTTATAGCGGAGAGGAAGGTTCCAGATTTCTCTGGGCCCAAACCCTGACACACACTCCCAATTTTCATTGGACAATCAAATAGATATCAAAAACACTGATTGGTTACTTAAATAAATGTACAAAATTTCTTATTGGTTGAACTATTAAGTTGGCGGGAAGAGACAGAAGTGTTGATAACTTTAGAACACCAAAAAACAATTAATAAACAATTCAGTTTAGGAAACCGAAACCCTGACACACAAAATTACTTCAAAAATTAATTGTTTAACCTCGTCCCAGAGGGCGCACCTAAGTCGGTAGTAGAGACACCCGTCGATGAACGTACACACTTCTTCCACTAGCAGTTTCAAAGTTTACGTTATACGCGGCCTTCTGAAAGGTGCTTATTTTAAATGAGCGGGGCGGGTGTACCTCCGATATAATAATAATAATAATAATAAATAATAATAATAATAATAATAATAATAATAATAATAATAATAGTAATACGCCGATCGTCTTGTTTTGTACAACTAATTCTACCCTGCTTTTATTTACTCTCATGCTGTTCGCGCGACGAATTACTGCACGAACTAGGATGGTATTGGACATAGAAGCAGGGAAAACAATAATTATTGCGGCATCTTGCGCAAGTGATAAATGCCGTATTTTTGCATTTCTGTACGATTTTTCAGAATTATTTCCCCGCTAAAGTGAATAATTTATTGGAATTGATCCGAAAATTAACATTATTGATGACACCTTAAATTGTGAGAGATGTGAAATATTTGGAAACAAAATCGTCGATCGACGGGATTCGAACCGGTGAACCAGCGTTTACGAAGCCCAGCTCTTGCCGCTGCGCCACCAGGTCATTGGCCTCTTCGCAAATATAGTGCACTGGAATTTTTCATTAATTAATTTCTCGAAAACGGTTGAGAATTGCGCCTTACTATTTGTACCTGTTATACTCCAGGTAATGCGCTACACGTGTAGCAAAGGTAGATGGAATCGGTCGCCCATTTGCCATAGCCTCCCATTGTTAGCACTAGTGGCTCGTGACTCGTGACAACTAGATTACTATTCTCTCCTTAACGCTTCTTACCTTGGCTCAGTCCGGTGGTATTAAAGGTGCTCAAATACGTCAGCCTCGTGTCGGTAGATTTACTAGCTCGTAAAATAACACCTGCGGGACTAAATTCTGGCACCTCAGTTTCTCCGAAAACCATAAAAGTAGGTAGTGGGACGTAAAGCAAATAACATTACCGTTTTATTATTAATTCCAAGGCTTCACACTTACGTTAACAATGGTAGAGTTAACATCAGAACTCCTAAAGGAAAGTGTAATGAACGCGTTATGTTAAGAAACTAGCAAGATACCCGTGCTTCGCTACGGTATTACACTGAAATTTACAATTGAATGCTTATTGTTTTAGATATATAATCCGCCGAAATTCGCGATCTGACACGTTTTCTGCGAGAATCCGCCAAAATTCGCGATCTGACTCGTTTTCTAATAGATTACGGCAAGTCTCCCACCATTTGTCAATCTTTCTTTCCAGCAATCGATTTCGTACTTCCCGGGCTAGGTCCAGGTATTCCACCCGGTCAGTTGCGTCCCTAAATGTTTGCCATCTTTTCCTATAAGCATTTTTAATATGAATAAAATCCTTCAGGAGATCCGGCGTGGTGTCGTCTTGGGTGCCTTGGCGGTTCTAAACCCGCGGGCGGACTGCATTCTTAGTCATTACCCGTCCAGGACCCGTTTTCAGCGCGGTCCGCACATTTGACGACGGTCCAGAACATTATTATTATTATTATTATTATTATTATTATTATTATTATTATTGTTACGGAGATATCCGTGGTAGGTAGAGGTGAAAGAAGGTGCGGGTGTGAATGGGTTTCAAGCTACGAAATTATAGTGCATGTAAAATTAATTTAAAATTTAACAAGGTTATATTTTCTTTTCAAAAACAAAGCAATAACAGACATGGCAGGTACAATGTAGCAAAACAAGGGGAGTTACAAAATTTACAGGTTTTGGGCTTCACGCCCTAACTTCAGCGATCAGCTCAGTTTTACCACAAACACAAGTTTTATCAGAGGGGCAGAAAACCCCGTTCATCCCTAGGAGCCCCTGGCTCCGAATTACACAGAAAAGCCTCCACGAGGCATATGACACTCCATTTCAAAAGAGCGATCCGCTCTCAAAATTTAAGCCTCTCAAAGGCCACACCAAACTCTACCTTCGAGCTGTCCTCTAAGGACGTATTTACAGGGGTAAAATACCCAAACTACGGAGGTCTATTACATGAAAAGAAGGTTGATTACATGACCTCTAAAATAACAATTTGAGAGGAGGCGAACTTGCACTCCTAATACACTTTGTTTTTAAAACCTAATCTGGCTCTGGGCCGCTAACGCAAGGGCTAATCCCATACTACAGAGGTGACTTAGAGAAGAACACTTTACATTACATAAACGAAGAAAAGTTTGAGAAAATAAGTTCACCTCAAAACAAATGTGAGTGGGAGCTCGAGAGGGTTAGCACTCTCTATCCCAATATGTAACTTTACAAGAAAAAGAAGAAAAGAGTAGTTACATTTTAGGAAAAGGTTACATGATGGAAAACGCTTCGAACCCGCCGCGAGAGTTAAACTGCCGACCTAGCAAGAAAAGAAGATATTAATAGGCCATTACCTGGTAGTAGATCGCTGCCGAGGAAAGAGGCGCTTCCCGCCTCCTGCTATGTACTTAATACACTGAAAGATGGAACAGAAGTGGCCCGGAGACCCCAAAATCAGCAGTTTATATCCTCTCGCGGAAGATTCTAGGCGTTAGGGGAAATAAAACACCCTCCCACAAAATCTTTATTGGTTCGGGAAAAGAAACCCCTACATAGAGGAAGAAGAAACACATTATTGGTGGAAAATTAATTAAAGAAATTCGGGATTGGCTAGATCCAAACTAAGGGGAAAAAGAGGGGTATACAGCCAACTTAAACAATAACAGAAAGAAATTTAACAAGAAACAAACTTTTGAAATAAAAATTTCTCCAACAAAATAGTTCTTTGATTTCGCACTAGGTTGCACTATTGTAATTCTTCAGTAGTGTCCTCTAGAAGAGAAAGTTCACACTTCCTACTTCAAGCGAAACAAAAACACATCAAAAGTGACACAGTTCAAAAACTCAAAATCTTCCACGTGGTGACATCTTCTGAGAAAGTAAAGAATTAATAGAATAGATAAAGTTCAACCTTCCTCCAGAAGAGGAGTTTCAACTGGCGCAACTTTTAAATAAACAGGGTAGAGGTGTACCGCCCGGTACAGACCTCCCCCCCCAAAAGTTCCTCCAAGGGGTAACACAGAAGAACATAAGTTTTGTTTCCAAAATAAGGTCCAAGTTTTGATGTTGATATTAAGATTAATTGCGGAAGCATTTATAAGATTTTAGTAATTTGGTTGGTTGCAATTTCAAAATTTTGTTGTTGCCGGTGCAGTAAAGTTTTTCTGTTGTAGTAGTTGAATTTCTGAAGATAAACCTTTAATGCTTAAAAGGTGAAGAAAAGTTTTGCAATGTCCACCAAATATTGTTGTTAAATTCCCAAATGTAATTATTGCTTATGGTGACTGTCCATGTAGTTGATGTAGATTGAGTCGGATGGCCAGACCGGCCGTTGCAGCTTGCGTCCCACGGAGGCCGCTCGGACCCCTTAAGTACCCTGAGATACCGCTCGCCCGCACTATGAGGGGAGCAGAGGTGTTGAAGTACGCCGCGCCCGCGGTGAACAGATACAGGCTGCGGGCATGTAGCAGGTCGTGCGCCGCACATCAGCCTTGGCCGGGAGGTGAGCTCCGGCTCGCCGTGCACATGTCGTCCTCGCTGGAGAGGAGGGGGCCCATCCCCCTCCCCAGTCGCTGCACGGCGCTGCGCGGCTGCGGGGGCGCTGAAACATTAAAGCTAGGCGGCAGAATTGTGTTGGACAATTATTTTCTTTGAGGGTACAGGCTTGTAGAGAGAGTGAGGGGCCAGCGGCGTGCAGATATTCATGGTATTCATTAAGCCACTGTGTAGAGTGGAGCAGGAGACGGGAGCGTGGTAATGGCCGTGGCAAGAACAGGATGGCAGTTTAACGGGTCGGGGCAGGTTTTACATAAGGCTTACATCTAAAACCAAAATATTACAGAAGGGGCAGAATGCCTTAAAAGTGAAACTCAAAAAAAAATATAACCTTCATATCCTTTCAAAATAATATGGAGCAAGTTAACACAGAAATTACACCGGTTTCACCTGGGACAGGTGAACTCTAAATATCCTCTCGGTGGCTGGATTACTTAGCAATAAGGTAACCGGCGTAAGAAAATCGAGAATGATACAAGGCCCATGAAATCTGGGGGCAAGCTTGCCCGCGGGAACAAAATTTTTGACCATAACCTGGTCACCTACCTTCAAAGTGGTGGGTCTCCGTCCACGATCATACCTTTCCCTAACCTTTTCATGAGACACTTTAAGATTGGCTTTAGCCTTCTTCCAAAGATCTTTAATGTTATCCGGATCTATTGTCTCGGGTAGAATGTCATTCAAAAACCAGAGGTTAGAGAGCGGCGAGTTGGGAACAAACTTAAACATTAAAGAAGCTGGAGTAAATTTGTGAGATTCATGAACCGCCGAATTCAAAGCAAAAGCTAACCAATGCAGGGACGTGTCCCACCTAGAATGATCTTCATGATGATAGGCAATAAGTGCGGACCTGAGATTGCGGTTAACCCGTTCAGCCAGAGATGGTTGAGGGTAATAAGCAGATGTAGTTACATGAGAGATGGACAAGTCAAAACAGAATTTACGAAACAGATTTGATGTAAAAGCTTTAGCATTATCAGATACAATGTATTGGCACGGACCAAAAGAAGCAAAAATAGAATTTAGGCAAGTAATGGTGGACTGAGCGGTAGCCAGCTTAGTCGGAAATAACCAGGAAAATCTTGTAAAACCATCTACACACACAAAGATGAACTTGTTGGCATTACCCTTTGACTGGGGGAAGGGTCCCACATAATCGATATACAGGCGTTCCATGGGGCGCGACGCTTGATGAGAAGACAAAAGGCCTACTTTAGTGGACATGGTGGGTTTACTGATCAAACAAGATTTACAAGCTTTTACAAGTTCTCGAATTTCACCGTCCATACCTTTCCATATGAACATTTCACGAATCTTTTCACGAGTTTTAAAGATTCCAAGATGCCCCCCCAATGGGGTCTCATGATAGTATTTGAAGATCATAGGTACAAGAACCGCTGGAACAACAACTTTCATCAACTTATCATGCCTCGAAGGGCAACATAGAACACCATTCCTCAGAACATAAGGGACAACATGTTCCCCAGAAGAAAGGGTTTCCATTATCGGAGCCAGCGTCGGATCTTCACGTTGGTATTTCTCAATATCCCTAAAAAGCATGGGAGCATCTGTTAAGATGGCATTAACACCAGATAGTATGGACTCGGAAGGTGATGAACTGTCGACCGGTTCGTGGGTCTCTACGTCGTTATGAAACATACGGCTGAGTCCATCGGCAACAACATTTTCAGTACCTCTGATATGCCGTACATCGAATTGGAAGGCAGAAATACGGATGGCCCAACGGGCTATACGACCTGTACGACGCGGCCTACCTAAGACCCAGCTTAAGGCTTGATTATCTGTCTCCAGATCGAATTTGACGTGTTCCAGATAGAGACGGAACTTTTCTAAGGCGAATAAGACTGCCAAACCTTCAAGCTCATATATGGAGTACTTTGCTTCTTGAGCTGACAATGTCCTAGACGCATAGGCGATGGGTCGCCTCCCTAGTTCAGTTTCTTGAAGAAGAACTGCAGCTACTGCTGACGACGATGCGTCGGTTTGGACGATGAATTTCTTCGAGAAATCAGGCATAGCGAGTACAGGGGCATTACAGAGAGCTAATTTCAGATCTTCGAAAGCGGCTTGTTGAGAAGGTCCCCACTCGAATTTGATGCCTTTCCTACGAAGAAGGTTTAAGGGCGCCGCTCTATTAGCGAAGTTAGGAATAAACTTCCTGAAGAAATTCACCATACCAATGAATCTAGCGATACCTTTGATGTCCTTAGGAGGTTTAAAATCACGGATGGCCTGTGTTCTAGAATGATCGACTGCTACACCATCAGGTGACACAATATGCCCTAGGAATGACATAGAGGGCTTAGCAAAGGCAACCTTGGACAACTTGACAGTTAACCCAGCCTTACGAAGGCGATTCAGAACTTCTCGCAGATGATCTAGATGTTCTTCAAAAGTCTCGGAAAATACGACGACATCATCCAAGTAGTGATATAAGTACTCAAATTTGATGTCGGAGAAGACCCTATCTAGTAGCCTAGTGAGCACAGCTGCCCCCGTGGGGAGCCCGAAAGGCACGCGGTTGTATTCATATAAATTCCAGTCCGTGGCAAACGCTGTAAGATGTTTAGACTCTTCGGCAAGGGGAATTTGATTATAGGCCTGATTCAAGTCCAAGATGGTGAAGAACTTGGCCTTACGAAACCATGAAAAGCAAGAATGAAGGTCGGGAAGGGGCACAGATTGCAACACCACCTTCCGATTGAGAGCCCTGTAATCAATGACAGGCCTGAAGCCTCCTTGGGGTTTCGGGACTAGAAAAATAGGCGAAGAATACGCTGACTTAGAGGGCCTAATAATACCATCCTTCAACATCTGATCGATGATTTCTTTCAGAGCCTTCATTTTAGGTGGAGATAGTCTATACGGTGGAAAGCGAACAGGAATCGAATCCGTGACCTCGATTTTGTATTCAATAAGGTCAGTAACACCAAGAGTATCAGAGAACACCTCGGGAAACGACTGACACAGTTTCCGAATACTATCAGCCTGCTCCTCAGGTAGATGTCTAAGGTCTAACAACATCTCATCCTGGGTAGGCGAAATAGATGAACATGATCCAGAATTACACTTTAACAAGGGAATTCTACAATTGGACGCAAATTTGAATGTGCACGACCTACTCTGGAGATCGAGCACAAGACCAGTGTGAGAAATGAAGTCCGCTCCCAATATGATGGGGCAAGACAAACGCTTGGCCACAAACAATTTGATCTTCCATGTAAACTTAAAAACCCGAATTTTGACATGTATGGAACCTAGAATTTCTAATGGAGATGAATTAGCCGAAACATATTGAACAGGAGAAGAGACATAGTCAGGGAGTTTACAAACAGATTTCAATTTAGAATACCAATCAGCCGAAATAATGGAACAAACACTGCCTGAATCTAAGAGGGCTGTTATAGGCTCGTTATTTAACTCAATCTTAAGAAAAGGAACAGGTGCGGGGGTATCCGCCGCAATCCTAAGACACTCTTTAGGGCATTCAAAAGATGAATTTGAAGGCTGGTCGTTCTCTGCATTTACAACCTGTTTACTAGGGGCTAAGTCTCGGGAAGATGGATTAGTCGGCTCAGCCGACGCCACTAGTCACTTTTTATTATTGGAATAGCTGGAATTTGCACCAGAAGTCGAGCAGGAGGGGGTGCTATTTGAGTTTGGGCAATTCTTGGCGATATGTGAGAAGGCCCCACACTTAAAACAGCCTTGTGATGACCCTGCTCCATTCCTTGTCCCACTTGACTTGATCAGAGGACACTTATTCCGCAGATGGTCAGGCGACCCACAAGCATAACATTTACGGGGATTGACTGGTCGGCGAGGTGGAGGCCGAGTGTTACTAAAGGAAGGCGGGGGTTCTTTCGCCACACGCAAGGAATCGGCATACCTAACTCCTTCCGCAGAGACGGCTAATGCTTCCAGTTCAGAGAAGGTTTGCGGGCACGCCGCGAAACACAAATATGACCTGTAGGGTGGTGAAATCCCTTCAACAATAGCTTGCACGATCTGATCCTCAGGGAAGTGGAGAGCAAACACCCTAGTATAAAACTTAATATCTTGGATGAAGTCTGCCAGGTTTTCATCCAAGCGCTGTACCCGATAATAGTATTTCTGAATAAGGGAGGACCTGGCCCTAGCCGGGATGAAGTTAGCTAGCAAATGGGCATGGAAATCCTCAATAGAAGATTGCTCGGCAATGGCTCTAACTATTTTGTCAGATAGAACACCAATAGCATAAGGATAGATAATTTGCAAAATTTGACATGGGGAAAGAGAAAACACAAGGGCATGATCCTGAAATTCCACTAGAAATCTTAAAAATGAAATTACGTCACTGGTGGTGTTGACGGAAAACTTAGAGATACCTCTAAGCAACATTGCCAACGGATGAGGCAAGCTGCTGAACCCAGGTGTCATAGTCGTTAAAGGTTTCAAGGGCAAGGAAGTTAATTCAGAGCGGATGTTACTCAATGACGCACGGCGTTCAGATTCGTTGTTCGATGGGGCAGAGATAGTTTGAGCAGCAACGGTTATCCTATTGACTTCTCCCTGAGGAGGCTCTTCCTCGTTACCTACATTCACCGTGGCGGGTTGATCAGTTTTGGGAGGAACTTCGCCGGTTAGCAATTGAGTGACCTTATTAGACAATTCAGAAATAGTTTCAAGGAGCGTATTAGCGTCCTTCCTCTGGACGTCATTCACCTTTAGAGACAACAGATCATTAACTCTATTTGCAAAGTGATACAGCCTGCCTTGCACACGCTTAATTTGATTAGGAGACGGATCGTTTTCATCAAAAAAGCTGACTACCGATGCTAGCCCAGTAATATTCTCGACAATCGTGGAAAGAGAGTCGTCAATTTCTTTCTCTCCCAAATTGGGGATGGAAATGGGCAAATCAAGGGACTCTCTAAGCTTGTTAGTATCTATTGCAACCGTGCCTCCAGATTGAACGTTTCTGATAGTTAACTCATATATCAACTCCTCTTTACGCAAGTATTTAAGGAGGAGAACATCGCGAGGGCCGGGCATGATGACAGAACAATTTTGAAAAACTCAAAAATTCCAGCAACTAAGAAAATTGTTAGAGTTCGAATCAAAGCAATGTTTAGCCGTCAAAAGGGGCTAAATTGAGACCCATTCAACCACGCTCTGCTACCACTTGTTACGGAGATATCCGTGGTAGGTAGAGGTGAAAGAAGGTGCGGGTGTGAATGGGTTTCAAGCTACGAAATTATAGTGCATGTAAAATTAATTTAAAATTTAACAAGGTTATATTTTCTTTTCAAAAACAAAGCAATAACAGACATGGCAGGTACAATGTAGCAAAACAAGGGGAGTTACAAAATTTACAGGTTTTGGGCTTCACGCCCTAACTTCAGCGATCAGCTCAGTTTTACCACAAACACAAGTTTTAACAGAGGGGCAGAAAATCCCGTTCATCCCTAGGAGCCCCTGGCTCCGAATTACACAGAAAAGCCTCCACGAGGCATATGACACTCCATTTCAAAAGAGCGATCCGCTCTCAAAATTTAAGCCTCTCAAAGGCCACACCAAACTCTACCTTCGAGCTGTCCTCTAAGGACGTATTTACAGGGGTAAAATACCCAAACTACGGAGGTCTATTACATGAAAAGAAGGTTGATTACATGACCTCTAAAATAACAATTTGAGAGGAGGCGAACTTGCACTCCTAATACACTTTGTTTTTAAAACCTAATCTGGCTCTGGGCCGCTAACGCAAGGGCTAATCCCATACTACAGAGGTGACTTAGAGAAGAACACTTTACATTACATAAACGAAGAAAAGTTTGAGAAAATAAGTTCACCTCAAAACAAATGTGAGTGGGAGCTCGAGAGGGTTAGCACTCTCTATCCCAATATGTAACTTTACAAGAAAAAGAAGAAAAGAGTAGTTACATTTTAGGAAAAGGTTACATGATGGAAAACGCTTCGAACCCGCCGCGAGAGTTAAACTGCCGACCTAGCAAGAAAAGAAGATATTAATAGGCCATTACCTGGTAGTAGATCGCTGCCGAGGAAAGAGGCGCTTCCCGCCTCCTGCTATGTACTTAATACACTGAAAGATGGAACAGAAGTGGCCCGGAGACCCCAAAATCAGCAGTTTATATCCTCTCGCGGAAGATTCTAGGCGTTAGGGGAAATAAAACACCCTCCCACAAAATCTTTATTGGTTCGGGAAAAGAAACCCCTACATAGAGGAAGAAGAAACACATTATTGGTGGAAAATTAATTAAAGAAATTCGGGATTGGCTAGATCCAAACTAAGGGGAAAAAGAGGGGTATACAGCCAACTTAAACAATAACAGAAAGAAATTTAACAAGAAACAAACTTTTGAAATAAAAATTTCTCCAACAAAATAGTTCTTTGATTTCGCACTAGGTTGCACTATTGTAATTCTTCAGTAGTGTCCTCTAGAAGAGAAAGTTCACACTTCCTACTTCAAGCGAAACAAAAACACATCAAAAGTGACACAGTTCAAAAACTCAAAATCTTCCACGTGGTGACATCTTCTGAGAAAGTAAAGAATTAATAGAATAGATAAAGTTCAACCTTCCTCCAGAAGAGGAGTTTCAACTGGCGCAACTTTTAAATAAACAGGGTAGAGGTGTACCGCCCGGTACAATTATTATTATTATTATTATTATAGATGATCTGGACACAACAGCAAGATGCAAGACCGCTACTTGGCGGTAAATTACATCTGCTGCCATTGTCATTGTTGAGAATGTGACCAGCACCATTGTCGCGCGAAGGAAAGTGTGGGGGATTTCTGGCCATACGAATGACATACTTCCGTTCATTATTGACCTTATTATAGAGGTGAAAAACTGGACGGTCAATCTCATTCCTATCGTGTATTTCAAATGTGTTTAAATTTTAATTTATATGCCAGGAGAAGGTACTGTTATCTAAGAACGTTCTCCGAAGGGAATGATGGCTCTTGAAAACGAACCCAGGAAAGATTAAAAATTATCGGTTTATGATCAGAATAAGTACATCGAAAATCTACAGCATGTTTCCAGTCATTCGACAGGGTCAGGAATGGAATGAATAAAGCCCCCATCTGGCGGCGACAATAGGAATTGTGCCGGCAGCCGAAACCTGTCGCACCCCTCTGGGGCAATGATTAATGGATGACAAATGAAATGAAATTATATTGGACAGTGTTGCTGGAATGAATGATGACAGGGAAAACCGGAGTATCCGGAGAAAAACCTGTCCCACCTCCGTTTTGTCCAGTACGAATGTCACATGGCGAGACCGGGATTTGAACCACGGAACCCAGCTGTGAGAGGCCGCCGTGCTTCCGCCTGAGCAACGGAGGCTCCTTATAAATACATTATGAACAGTAAAATCAAATTAGTCTCAACTCCTTTTACACCCCACCGCCGTTAAGTTTATTTACCCCCCTCCCAAAAAAACTAAAAGAAGACGTGTTTCTTTATGTTCAAAGGAGATTCCAAACACCATTGTTTACATCCAATACATTCAGTTTTCAGATTAAAATAAATCACTTTTTTTCACTTTCACACTCCTCCCCTCCCCCCCCCCCCTCAAGTGAATTTTCCGGCAAAAAATACTTGTTTCTTTAATAGTAAAGGATCATCTAAATAACAATTATCACGACTGTAACTTCTTCAGTTTTGGACTTATGTGTCCTCATGAAAGAATTCAACTCCTTTTTACTCACGCCTATCAAGATGATCCCCCCTCCACAAATCGGGCTTTTCTTTGTCTTTAAAGGAGATCCAAATACCAATTGTCACGTCTGTAGGCCCTAACAACTTTAGTTTTTATTAGATGTAAGTATTCTCATACAATTAACTCAATTAATTTTTCAATTCTTTCACCTCCCCCCTCCCCATTCATTGGATTTTCCGAGAATTCGTGCTTCTTTACTTTTAAAGCAGATTCCAAATATCAAATTTCACATCTGTAACATCTTCATTTTTGAGATAACAGTAGCCTAATTAAAATAATTCAACACCATTTTCAGTCAATTTTACCCCCCCCCCCCTCTCCACACGAGTGCTATATCCGAAAACTAAAAATACACGTTTCCTTATTTTTATAGAGATAAAAATACCATTTTTCACTTCTGTCACATGTTAAGTTTCTTGAGATATACTGTATAAATTCTTATTTTAAAATTTTGCCCCCTCTCTAGTTCCCCTTAAGAGGAGTTTCCAAAAACAAATCGCCTATGTTTCTTTACATTTACAGGAGATTCCAATCACTTTTTACGTCTGTAACATTCTACGTTTCTCAGATATTCTGTAGATACTGTCTTTCAAAAAAATCACCCAAATATGTGACTCCTGTTTAACCGCCATTAACTGGATTTTCCAAAAACTAAAAATACGTGTTTCTTATTTTTAAAGGAGATCCCATATACAAATTTTCAGTTCTGTAATATCTTCAGTTTCTGAGATATATGTATCCTCATCTAAGGCATTCAACCCATTATTAGCCCTTTTACACCCCTCCTATTGGGATTTTCCGAAAACAAAAATTACATGTTTATTTATTTTTAAAGGAGATTCAAAATACCAATTTTCACATCTGTAAACGTTTAAAATTTTAGGATGTAGATATACCCATTTTAAAAATTCACTCCCCTTTTCAACCCCCATTATTTGGATTTTCCAAAAACGAAAAATACCTGTTTTTTATTATTTTAAAGTAGATCCCAAATACCAATTTTCAGGTCTGTAATATCTTCAGGTTCTGAAATATAATTAGCCTCATTAAAGGCATTCAACACATTTTCACCCTTTTCCACCCTTCCTATTGGGATTTTCCGAAAAGAAAAGTGTACGTGTTTCTTTATTTTTAAAGGAGATTCTAAATACTAATTTTTACATCTATAAACTTTAAAAGTTTTGTGATATAGATACACTCATTTTAAAAACTCACCCCCTCTAAACCCTCCCCCATTAATTGGATTTTCCAAAAACAAAAAATACGTGTTTCTTTATTTTTAAAGGAGATCCAAAACACCAATTTTCAGGTCTGTAATATATTCAGTTTCTGATATATAAGTATCCTCATTAAATGCACTCAACCAATTTTTCACCCCTTTCCACCTTTCCTATTGGGATTTTCCGAATACGAAAAAATAGGCGTTTCTTTATTTTTAAGGGTGATTCTAAATACCAATTTTTACATCTGTAAACTTTCAAAGTTTTGAGATATAGATACACTGATTTTAAATATTCACCCCCCTTTTCACACTCAAATTAATTAGATTTTCCAAAAACAAAAAATGCGTGTTTCTGTATTTTTAAAAGAGATCAAAAGTACCAATTTTCAGGTCTGTAATACCTTCAGTCTCTGAGATATAAGTACCGGTATCCTGATTAAAGGCATTCAACCCATTTTTCACCCTTTTTCACCCCTCCTATTGGGATTTACTGAAAACAAAAAAATACGTATTTCCTTATTTTTAAAGAAGATTCTAAACACCAGTTTTTACATTTGTAAACTTTTAAAGTTTTGAGATTTATATTCACTCATTTTAAAATTTCACCCCCCTTTTCAACCCCTTAGCGACGAAATATCCAAAAATCCTCTCTTAGTGAGCACCTACATCTTAATATAAATGTATCCCCAAAATTTCATTTCATTATGTCCAGTAGTTTTGGCTCGGCGATGATGAATCTGTCAGTCAGTCAGACAGTCAGTCAGTCAGTCAGTCAGTCAGTCAGGACAAGCTATTTTATATATATAGACTAGCAAGATACCCGTGCTACGCTACGGTATTATACTGAAATTTATAATTAAATGCTTATTGTTTTAGATATATAATCCGCCGAAATTCGCGATAATTCGCGATCTGACTCGTTTTCTGCGAGAATCCACCAAAATTCCCGATCTGACTCGTTTTCTATTAGATTACGGCACGTTTCCTCCCATTATTCAATCTTCCTTTCTAGCAATCGATTTCGTACTTCCCGGGTTAGGCTCAGGTATTCCTTCCGGTCAGTTGGGTCCGTAAATCTTTGCCATCTTTTCCCCTAATCATTTTTAATATGGATAAAATCCTTCAGAAGATACGGCGTGGTGTCATATTGGGTGCCTTGGCGGCACTGAACCCGCGGCCGGACTGCATTCTTAGTCATTACCCGTCCAGGAGCCGTTTCCAGCGCGGTCTGCACATTTGACAACGGTCCGGAACATTATTATTATTATTATTATTATTATTATTATTAGTATTATTATTATTATTATTATTACTACTACTATTATGTGTTGCTGGAATGAATGATGACAGGGAAACCCTGAGTATCCGGAGAAAAACCTGTCCCGCCTCCGTTTTGTCCAGCACGAATGTCACATGGAGTGACCGGGATTTGAACCACGGAAACCAGCTGTGAGAGGCCGGCGCGCTGCCGCCTGAGCAACGGAGGATCCTTATAAGTACATTAAGAACAGTAAAATCAATTGGTCTCACCTCCTTTTACACCCCGCCGCCGTTAAGTTTATTTACCGCCAACCCCCCAACCCCTAAAAAAATTAAAAGAAGGCGTGTTTCTTTAAGTTTAAAGGAGACTCCAAACACCAATGTTCACGTCTATTACCTTCACTTTTGAGATATATGTATCCCCATAAAAATAATTCACTTTTTTCACTTCATTTCCAACTGCACCTCCCCCCCGCCTAAGTGAACTTTCCCCCAAAAAATACTTGTTTCTTTAATAGTAAAGGATCTTCTATATTCCAATTATCACGACTCTAACTTCTTCAGATTTTGATTTATGTGTCCACATGAAAGGAATTCAACTCCTTTACACTCCCGCCACCAAGATGGTTTCCCCCCAAAACGCGTTTTTCTTTGTTTTTAAAGGAGATCCAAATACGAATTTTCACGTCTGTAACAACTTCAGTTTTTATTAGATGTATGTATTCTCATACAATTAAGTCAATTAATTTTTCAATTCATTCACCTCCCCCCCCCCCCCCCTTCATTTGATTTTCCGAGAATACGTGTTTCTTTACTTTTAAAGCAGATTGCAAATATCAAATTTCACGTCTGTAACATCTTCATTTTTGAGATATAAGTAGCCTAATTAAAAGAATTCAACACCATTTTCAGACACTTTTACCCCCCTCCACACAAGTGGTATTTCCGAAAACTAAAAATACACGTTTCTTTATGTTTAATAGAGATAAAAAAATACCAGTATTCACTTCTGTAACATGTTAAGTTTTTTTTAGATATGCCGTAAAAATTCTCATTTTAAAATTTTACCCCTTTTGAGTTCCCCTTAAGTGGAGTTTCAAAAGACAAATCACCTATGTTTCTTTACATTTACAGGAGATTCCAAACACCCACTTTTTACGTCTATTACATTTTACGTTTCCAAGATATTCTGTAGATATAGTCTTTCAAAAAATTCACCCCAATTTGTCACTCCTGTTTAACCGCCATTAATTGGATTTTCCATAAACTAAAAAATACGTGTTTCTTTATTTTTAAAGGAGATCCCTTATACAAATTTTCAGTTCTGTAATATCTTCCGTTTCTGAGATATATGTATCCTCATTAAAGGCATTCAACCCATTTTTCACCCTCTTACACCCCTCCTATTGGGATTTACAGGAAACAAAAAAATACGCGTTCATTTATTTTTAAGAGAGATTCTAACTACCAATTTTTACAAGTTTTACGATGTAGACAAACTCATTTTAAAAATCTCATTCCTCCCTTTTCACCCCCCAATATATGGATTTTCCAGAAACGAAAAAATACTTGTTGCTTTACTTTCAAAGTAGATCCCAAATACCAATTTTCAGGCCTATAATATCTTCAGGTTCTGAAATATAAGTAGCCTCATTAATGGCATTCAACCCATTATTCACCCTTTTACACCCTTCCTATTGGGATTTTCCCAAGACAAAAGAATAAGTGTTTCTTTATTTTAAAGGAGATTCTAAATACCAATTTTCATATCTATAACATTTAAAAGTTTTGAGATATAGATACACTCATTAAAAATATTTCCCCCTCCCCCTTAATTGGATTTAAGATGTAGACACACTCATTTTAAAAATCTCATCCCTCCCTTTTCACCCCCCAATATTTGGATTTTCCAAAAACGAAAAAATACTTGTTTCTTTATTTTTAAGGGAGATCCCAAACACCAGTTTTCAGGTCTGTAATATCTTCAGTTTCTGAGATATAAGTAGCCTCATTAAAGGCAATCAACCCCTTTTTCACCCTTTTTCACCCCTCCTATTGCGATTTTCCGAAAACAAAAAATACGTTCCTTTATTTTTAAAGAAGATTCTAAATACCAATTTTTACATCTGTAAACTTTAAAAGTTTGGAGATAAAGATTCACTCATTTTAAAAATTCACCCCCTTTTCACCCTCCCATTAATTGGATTTTTTAAAAACAAAAAATACATGTTTCTTTATTTTTTAATGAGATCAAAAGTACCAATTTTCAGGTCTGTAATATCTTCAGGTTCTGAGATATAAGTATCCTGATTAAAGGCATTCAACCCATTTTTCACCCCTTTTCCCCCCTATTGGGATTTTCCGAAAACAAAAAATACGTGGTTCTTTATTTTTAATGAAGATTCTAAATACCAATTTTTACATCTGTAAACTTTAAATGTTTTGAGATATAGATGCACTCATTTTAAAAATTCACCCCTTTTTTACCACCATTAATTGGATTTTCCAAAAACAAAAAAATACGTTTTTCTTTATTTTTAAAAGAGATCAAAAGTGCCAATTTTCAGGTCTGTAATATCTTCAGTTTCTGTATATAGGTATCGGTATCCTGATTAAAGGCATTCAACCCCTTTTCCACTGTTTTTTACCCCTCCTGTTGGGATTTTCGGAAAATAAAAGAATACGTGTTTCCTTATTGTTAAAGAAGATTCTAAATACCAATTTTTACATCTGTAAACTTTTAAAGATCTGAGATATTGATACACTCATTTTAAAATTTCAACCCCCTTTTCATCCCCTTAACGAAGGAATATCCAAAAATCCTCTCTTAGCGAGCACCTACATCTTAATATGAATCTATGTCGAAAATTTCATTTCTTTATGTCCAGTAGTTTTGGCTCGGCGATGATGAATCAGTCAGTCAGTCAGTCAGTCAGGACAAGGTCCTGACTGACTGACTGACTGACTGATTCATCATCGCCGAGCCAAAACTACTGGACATAATGAAATGAAATTTTGGGGATACATTCATATTAGGATGTAGGTGCTCGCTAAGAGAGGATTTTTGGATATTCCGTCGCTAACGGGGTGAAAAGGGGGGTGAAATTTGAAAATGAGTGAATCTATATCTCAAAACTTTATAAGTTTACAAATGTAAAAATTGGTATTTAGAATCTTCTTTAAAAATGAGGAAATACGTATTTTTGTTTTCAGAAAATCCCAATAGGAGAGGTGAAAAAGGGTGAAAATGTGGGAAAATGGGTTGAATGCCTTTAATCAGGATACCGGTACTTATATCTCAGAAACTGAAGGTATTACAGACCTGAAAATTGGTACTTTTGATCTCTTTTAAAAATAAATAAAGAAAGACGTATTTTTTTGTTTTTGGAAAATCCAATTAATGGGAGTGTGAAAAGGGGGTGAATTTTAAAATGAGTGTATCTATATCTCAAAACTTTGAAAGTTTACAGATGTAAAAATTGGTATTAAGAATCTTCATTAAAAAAAAGGAATACGTATTTTTTTGTTTTCAGAAAATCCCAATAGGAAGGGTGGAATGGGGTGAAAAATGGGTTGAATGCTTTTAATGAGGATACTTATATCTCAGAAACTGAATATATTACAGACCTGAAAATTGGTGTTTTGGATCTCCTTCAAAAGTAAAGAAACACGTATTTTTTTTGTTTTTGGAAAATCCAATTAGTGGGGGTGAGAGGGGGTGAATATTTAAAATGAGTGTACCTATGTCGCAAAACTTTTAAAGTTTATAGATGTAAAAAATTAGTATTTAGAATCTCCTTTAAAAATAAAGAAACACGTATATTTTTGTTTTCGGAAAATCCCAATAGGAAGGGTGGAAAAGGGTGAATAATGGGTTGAATACCATTATTTTAATTAAGCTACGGATATCTCAAAAATGAAGATGTTACAGACGTGAAATTTGATATTTGGATTGTGCTTTAAAGTAAAGAAACACGTATTCTAGAAAAATCCAATGAGCGGGGGGGGGGGTGAAAGAATTGAAAAATTAATTGACTTAATTGTATGAGAATACTTACGCCTAATAAATACTAAAGTTGTTACTGACGTGAAAATTGGCATTTAGATCTCCTTTAGAAAGAAGGAAAACGCGTTTTTTTTGGGGGGGGGGGTATTATCTTGGTGGGCGGGTTTGAAAAGGAGTTGAATTCCTTTCATGAGGTCACACAAATCAAAAACTGAGGAAGTTAGAGTCGTGATAATTGGTATATAGAAGATCGTTTACTATTAAAGAAACAAGGTTTTTGCCGGAAAATTCAATTCGGGGGGGGGGGGGGGTGTGAAAGGAAGTGAAAAAAGTGAATTATTTTTATGGGGATACTTATATCTCAAAACTGAAGGTAATAGACGTGAACATTGGTGTTTGGAATCTCCATTAAACATAAAGAAACATGCCTTTCTGTTATTTTTGTGGGGGGGGGTAAATAAACTTAACGGCGGTGGGGTGTAAAAGGAGGTGAGAATAGTTGATTTTACTGTTCATAATGTACTTATAAGGAGCCTCCGTTGCTCAGGTTGCAGCGCGCCTGCCTCTCACAGCTGGGTTATGTGGTTCAAATCCCGGTCACTCCATGAGACATTCGTGCTGGACAAAACGGAGGCGAGACAGGGTTTTCTCCGGATACTCCGGTTTTCCCTGTCATCATTCATTCCAGCAACACTGTCCAATATCATTTCATTTCATTTCATTTGTCATTCATTATCCATTGCCCCAGAGGAGTGCGACAGGCTTCGGCAGCCGGCACAATTCCTATTGCCGCCGCCAGATGGGGGCTTTATTCATTCTATTCCTGACCCTGTCGAAAGACTGGAAACAGGCTGTAGATTTCCGATGTACTTACTCTGATCATAAACCGATCATTTTTTATCTTTCCTGGGTTCGTTTTCAAGAGGCCACCTTTTTCTTCGGAGAACGTTCTTAGAATACAGTACATTCTCCTGGCATATAAATAAAAATTTAAACACCTTTGAAATAAACGATAGGAATGAGATTGACCGTCCAATTGTTCACCTCTATAATAAGGTCAACAATGCACGGAATATGTCATTCGTATCACCAGAAATCCCGCACACATGGCTACGCGCGACAATGGTGCTGGTCACATTGTTAACAATGACAGTGGCAGCAGATGTAATTTACCGCCAAGTAGCGGTCTTGCATCTTGCTGTGGGGTCCAGAACATCTGTAATAATAATAATAATAATAATAATAATAATAATAATAATAATAATAATAATAATAATAATAATAATAATAATAATAATAATAATGTTCTGGACCGTCGTCAAATATGCAGACCGCGCTGGAAACGGGTCCTGGGCGGGTAATGACTAAGAATGCAGTCCAGCCGCGGGTTCAGTGCCGCCAAGGCACCCAAGAGGACACCACGCCGGATCTCCTCAAGGATTTGATCAATATTAAAAATTCTTATAGGAAAAGATGGCAAAGATTTAGGGACCCAACTGAGGGGGTGGAATACCTGGACCTAGCCCGAGAAGTACGAAATCGATTGCTGGAAAGAATGATTGAAAAATGGGAGGAAACTTGCCGTAATCTATTAGAAAACGAGTCAGATCGCGAATTTTGGCGTGTTCTCTCAGATAAGCAGTCAGATCGCGAATTTCGGCGGATTATATATAAAACAATAAGCATTCAATTGTAAATTTCAGTATAATACCGTAGCGAAGTACGGGTATCTTGCTAGTTTTATATATATAGACTAGCAAGATACCCGTGCTTCCAGCAATCGATTTCGTACTTCTCGGGCTAGGTCCAGGTATTCCACCCGCTCAGTTGGGTCCCTAAATCTTTGCCATCTTTTCCTATAAGAATTTTCAATATTGATCAAATCCTTGAGGAGATCCGGCGTGGGGTCCTCTTGGGTGCCTTGGCGGTACTGAACCCGCGGCTGGACTGCATTCTTAGTCATTACCCGCCCAGGACCCGTTTCCAGCGCGGTCTGCACATTTGACGACGGTCCAGAACATTATTATTATTATTATTATTATTATTATTATTATTATTATTATTATTATTATTATTATTATTATTATTATTATTATTATTATTATTACTATTATAGATGTTCTGGACCCCACAGCAAGATGCAAGACCGCTACTTGGCGGTAAATTACATCTGCTGCCACTGTCATTGTTAACAATATGACCAGCACCGTTGTCGCGCGTAGCCATGTGTGCGGGATTTCTGGTGATACGAATGACATATTCCGTGCATTGTTGACCTTATTATAGAGGTGAACAATTGGACGGTCAATCTCATTCCTATCGTTTATTTCAAAGGTGTTTAAATTTTTATTTATATGCCAGGAGAATGTACTGTATTCTAAGAACGTTCTCCGAAGAAAAAGATGGCTCTTTGTAAACGAACCCAGGAAAGATAAAAAATGATCGGTTTATGATCAGAGTAAGTACATCGGAAATCTACAGCCTGTTTCCAGTCTTTCGACAGGGTCAGGAATAGAATGAATAAAGCCCCCATCTGGCGGCGGCAATAGGAATTGTGCCGGCTGCCGAAGCCTGTCGCACTCCTCTGGGGCAATGGATAATGAATGACAAATGAAATGAAATGAAATGATATTGGACAGTGTTGCTGGAATGAATGATAACAGGGAAAACCGGAGTATCCGGAGAAAACCCTGTCTCGCCTCCGTTTTGTCCAGCACGAATGTCTCATGGAGTGACCGGGATTTGAACCACATAACCCAGCTGTGAGAGGCAGGCGCGCTGCAACCTGAGCAACGGAGGCTCCTTATAAGTACATTATGAACAGTAAAATCAACTATTCTCACCTCCTTTTACACCCCACCGCCGTTAAGTTTATTTACCCCCCCCCACAAAAATAACAGAAAGGCATGTTTCTTTATTTTTAATGGAGATTCCAAACACCAATGTTCACGTCTATTACCTTCAGTTTTGAGATATAAGTATCCCCATAAAAATAATTCACTTTTTCACTTCCTTTCACACTCCCCCCCCCCCCCCCCCGAATTGAATTTTCCGGCAAAAACCTTGTTTTTTCAATAGTAAACGATCTTCTATATACCAATTATCACGACTCTAACTTCCTCAGTTTTTGATCTGTGTGACCTCATGAAAGGAATTCAACTCCTTTTCAAACCCGCCCACCAAGATAATACCCCCCCCCAAAAAAAATCGCGTTTTCCTTGTTTCTAAAGGATATCTAAATGCCAATTTTCACGTCAGTAACAACTTTAGTATTTTATTAGGCGTAAGTATTCTCATACAATTAAGTCAATTAATTTTTCAATTCTTTCACCCCCCCCCCCCCCCCCCCGCTCATTGGATTTTTCTAGAATACGTGTTTCTTTACTTTAAAGCACAATCCAAATATCAAATTTCACGTCCTGTAACATCTTCATTTTTGAGATATCCGTAGCTTAATTAAAATAATGGTATTCAACCCATTATTCACCCTTTTCCACCCTTCCTATTGGGATTTTCCGAAAACAAAAATATACGTGTTTCTTTATTTTTAAAGGAGATTCTAGATACTAATTTTTTACATCTATAAACTTTAAAAGTTTTGCGACATAGGTACACTCATTTTAAATATTCACCCCCTCTCACCCCCATTAATTGGATTTTCCAAAAACAAAAAAAATACGTGTTTCTTTACTTTTGAAGGAGATCCAAAACACCAATTTTCAGGTCTGTAATATATTCAGTTTCTGAGATATAAGTATCCTCATTAAAAGCATTCAACCCATTTTTCACCCCATTCCACCTTTCCTATTGGGATTTTCTGAAAACAAAAAAATACGTATTCCTTTATTTTTAATGAAGATTCTTAATACCAATTTTTACATCTGTAAACTTTCAAAGTTTTGAGATATAGATACACTCATTTTAAAATTCACCCCTTTTCACACTCCCATTAATTGGATTTTTCCAAAAACAAAAAATACGTCTTTCTTTATTTATTTTTAAAAGAGATCAAAAGTACCAATTTTCAGGTCTGTAATACCTTCAGTTTCTGAGATATAAGTACCGGTATCCTGATTAAAGGCATTCAACCCATTTTCCCCACATTTTCACCCTTTTTCACCTCTCCTATTGGGATTTTCTGAAAACAAAAATACGTATTTCCTCATTTTTAAAGAAGATTTCTAAATACCAATTTTTACATTTGTAAACTTATAAGTTTTGAGATATACATTCACTCATTTTAAAATTTCACCCCCCTTTTCAACCCCTTAGCGACGAAATATTCAAAAATCCTCTCTTAGCGAGCACGTACATCTTAATATAAATGTATCCCCAAAATTTCATTTCATTATATCCAGTAGTTTTGGCTCGGCGATGATGAATCAGTCAGTCTGTCAGTCAGTCAGTCAGTCAGGACAAGCTATTTTATATATATAGATGATGATTCTAAATACCAATTTTTACATCCGTAAACTTTCAAAGTTTTGAGATGTAGATACACTGATTTTAAAAATTCACCCCCCTTTTCACACTCCCATTAATTAGATTTTCCAAAAACAAAAAAATACGTGTTTCTGTATTTTTAAAAGAGATCAAATTTACCAATTTTTCAGGTCTGTAATACCTTCAGTCTCTGAGATATAAGTACCGGTATCCTGATTAAAGGCATTCAACCCATTTTTCACCCTTTTTCACCCCTGCTATTGGGATTTTCTGAAAACAAAAAAATACGTATTTCCTTATTTTTAAAGAAGATTCTAAATACCAGTTTTTACATTTGTAAACTTTTAAAGTTTTGAGATATACATTCACTCATTTTAAAATTTCACCCCCCTTTTCACCCCTTTAGCGGCGAAATATCCAAAAATCCTCTCTTAGCGAGCACCTACATCTTAATATAAATGTATCCCCAAAATTTCGTTCATTATGTCCAGTAGTTTTGGCTCGGCGATGATGAATCAGTTAGTCAGTCAGTCAGTCAGGACAAGCTATTTTATATATATAGATTACGTTAAAGAGTTCTGGGTGGAATGCTTCTCTACCGACAGAAAAGTCCTCTTCTGGAAAGTACGCAGAGTTAAATTCAGTGCAATAAAGTGTTTTAATGTCCAGCTCCATTGCGACACTGCTAGACACAAAAAGAGCGTAAAAATGTAATCTGCTCAATAAAGTAGGCATATACTTTTATTCGGTATAACTAAAGCTTCATCGTTCAAAGGGCCGATGACCTTCGATGTTAGGCCCCTTAAAACAACAAGCAACATCGTCCAAAGTTCCTGAGTTTTCGAAATACCTCTGTGAGATGCTGGTTGCGGCCAATAGTTCTCTCAAATAATTGAATGTTTCAGAGACGTTATATTGAACTATACGACATATACGATTCCAGAAGAAGCAACGCCGAGGAAAATTTACTTCCCTTCTTAATACCAAACTGCAGCGCAAATAATTAGAAGTAGCGCATGTAACAATAAGATATGGGTGTTTACTGATCAACGTACGGATAGTTGTAGGTGATACGTTGCCAATGTTGTTATCAGCTCGATAGCTGCAGTCACTTAAGTGCGGCCAGTTACCAGTATTCGGGAGATACTAGGTTCGAACCCCAATGTCGGCAGCCCTGAAATTGGTTTTCCGTAGCTTCCCATTTTCACACCAGGCAAACGCTGGGGCTGTACCTTAATTAGGGCCACGGCAGCTTCCTTCTCACTCCTAGCCCTTCCCTGTCCCATCGTCGCCATAAGACCATTCTGTGTCGGTGCGACGTAAAGCAACTAGCAAAAAAAGAAGACTCTCGTTCCTGATCGTCCTGTGATGTACTTTTACTACGTTTTGAAGTTCTGAATGCAATCAATCGTTGTGCAACAGAAATCCTTTATGTCAGTGCCATGAAAATGCTGTGGAATGGAAAAGTAAAGTGGGAACAAGTCTTCTTGGTAAATGCTTTTAATTTGGCTTTTAGCTAAGAAAACCAAGATAACGGTTAAATTAGTATTTACCAATAAAATTATCTCAGTTTAAAGTTATAGCTATATAGCTAGCTATTGAGAAACACGAAGTACTTACATCCAGGTCTCAGTGTGAGGATGTTCATCTACAGTACGTATGGAGATGTTATGAAATTCGGTATTTCTCAAAGAAGCTCATTTTAACTATTTCCGTCTCATTGGATCGAAGGGAGTAAAGAAAGAACTAGAACCTGTTCAGTAGAACTGTACTGATCCCTCCGAACTGGCTCTGGGAATACAAACGCTGCATTGTACAGGAGGAACGAGTATATTGTACTCATTTAGTCCCCTACCTCAAGACCGCCCTGACAACAATAGCCTATGTTGACTAAATACTGCGTTGTGTATCAGCGTAGGAATGTGGGTCACATCTAAATCGACTGTGCCTGGTTGCTGCAGCTGATAACGCATGACTTCCGCATTCCTCAGCCACACTCTTGTTTCGCTCTTCATACTGCATGTGCGGACCATGCATAGTGTAGCCACAGTCATAATGGCAGTTCCAGTTTTATGTCGTTTGCTATTTGCTTTACGTCTCACCGACACAAATAGGTTTTATGGCGACGATGGGACAGGAAAGGCCTAGGAATGGGAAGGAAGTGGCCGTGGCCTTAATTAAGGTACAGCCCCAACATTTCCCTGGTTTGAAAATGGGAAACAATGGAAAACCATCTTCAGGGCTGCCGACAGTGGGGTTCGAACCTACTAGCTCCCGGATGCGTGATCACAGCTGCGCGCTCCTAACCGCACGACCAACTCGCCCGGTCAATTTTATGTCAACTTTCGAATCGATAGTTTCATCAACTATTAAATGTAGGCTGCCTATTTCATGGCAAATTTAACGGCAAAATTGGGAGACTTATTCGAAGGGTATATTTTAACAATTCCTTCGTGAACGGACACAATCCTGTACAGTCCATGAGACTATTAATGCATTGTTTCCACCAAAGAATTGCCTCCGTAGCGTGACCGTTAGTGTTATTAGCTGCAGTCCACATTGGCCCGGGTTCGATTCCCGGTACTGCCAGAAATTTGAGAGTGGTAGGAGAGCTAGTAAGTGGCTGAAATGGTACTTACCATTGGGGGTGTGCCTGTAAAGAGCTGCACCACCTCGGGATGAGGACGCGAGTAAAAAAAAAAAAAAAAAAAAAAAAAAAAAAAAAGAATTCGACTTAAAAGGTAAGCAAGCAAGTAAGCCTGTAGTTTTACTTAACTAATGATATCGTGATGACAGCCACGAGCTCTCCTGTTTTATGAGGAATCTGCTCTACAGTGATGCGGAATTTCATTTCGAAAATCCCACATATATTGGCAGGGGTTTAAACGACGTATCCTTAGAGAGGATTATTTCATCTCAGAACCATGCTCTGTAAGGAAGGAACAAATAATAATAATAATAATAATAATAATAATAATAATAATAATAATAATAATAATAATAATAATAATAATAACAATAAAGTAGCTGGGCTGAGTGGCTCAGACGGTTAACGCGCTGGCCTTCTGACCCCAACTTGGCAGGTTCGATCCTGGCTCAGTCCGGTGGTAATTGAAGGTGCTCAAATACGTCAGCGTCATGTAGGTAGATTTGCTGGTACGTAAAAGAACTCCTGCGGGAATATATTCCGCCACCTTGGCGTCACGTAAAACCGTAAAAGAGTAGTTAGTGGGACTTAAAGCAAATAACAATCAAATAATAATAATAATAATAATAATAATAATAATAATAATAATAATAATAATAATAGGAGCCTCCGTGGCTCAGACGGCAGCGCGTCGGCCTCTCACCGCTAGATACCGTGGTTCAAATCCACGTGACTCCATGCTGGACAAAGCGGTGGCGGGACAGGTTTTTCTCCGGGTACTCCGGTTTTCCCTGTCATCTTTCATTCCAGCAACACTCTCCATTCTCATTTCATAGCATCTATCAGTCATTAATATATCACTTTGGGAGTGGCGACCCCATCGTACTAACAGCCTATATATATGCTTCATTCATTTCATTCCTGACCCAGTCAATGACTGGAAAACAGGTTGTAGGTTTTCATTTTTCATTCAATAATAATAATAATAATAATAATAATAATAATAATAATAATAATGGAGCAAGTTGACCATGCAGTTAGGGACGTGCAGTTGTGAGCTTGCATTTTGGAGACAGCGGCTAAGAGTTCACTTTTATTTCACTTAATACCGTGAAACAAATTTAACATATTACATTCTTCTTCTTTTTCTTCTTCTTCTTCTTCTTCTTAATTTCTTTACACTCCAGGGTCGGTTTTTCCCTCGGATTTAGCTAGGGATCCCGCCTCCACCGCCTCAAGGGCAGTGTCCTGAAGAGCAAGACTCTGGGTCGGGGATACAACTGGGGAGAAGAACCAGTACCTCGCCCGGGCGGCCTCACCTGCTATGCTGAACATGGGCCTTGCCGAGTGATGGGAAAATTGGAAGGGATAGACAAGGAAGAGGGAAGGAAGTGGCCGTGGCCTGAAGTTAGGTACCATGGCGGCCTTTGCCTGGAGGATTAATGGAAAACCACGAAAAACCACCTCGAGGATGGCTGAGGTGGAAATTGAACCCACCTCTACTCAGTTGACCTCCCGATGCTGAGTAGACTCCGTTCCAGCCCTCGTAACACTTTTCACATTTTCGTAGCAGAGCCGGGAACCGAACCCGGTCCTCCGGGGGTGGCAGCTAATCACGCTAACCACTAAACCACAGAGGCGGATATGTTACATCTATATATATAAAATAACTTGTCCTGATTGACTGACTGACTGACTGACTGACTGACTGACTGACTGACTGACTGACTGACTGACTGACTGACTGACTGACTGACTGACTGACTGACTGACTGACTGACTGACTCATCATCGCCGAGCCAAAACTACTGGACATAATGAAATGATATTTTGGGGATACATTCATATTAACATGTAGGTGCTCGCTGAGAGAGAATTTTTGGATATTCCGGCGCTATGGGGGTGAAAAGGGGGATGAATTCTTAAATTGAGGATATCTATATCTCAAAAACTTAAAAGTTTACAGACGTAAAAATTGGTATTTTTTATCTACTTTAAAAATAAAGAAAAACTTTTTTTTGTTGTTTTCGGAAAATCCCATTAAGGGGGATGAAAAAAGGGTGAAAAGGGTTTGAATAACTTTTATGAGAAGACATATCTCAAAAATTGAAGACGTTATAGACATGAAAATTGAAATTTGGAATCTCCTTTGAAATTCAAGAAACATGTATTTTTGTGTTTTTAGATAATCCGATGAGTAAGCAGTGAACAGGAGTGGCAAACGGGGTGAAATTTTAAAAAGTCTATATCTGCAAATTATCACAGACACGTAACATATTATAGATTTGAAAACTGGTATTTGGAATTTCCTGCAAACGTAAAGAAACATAAGTATGTTATTCGGAAAATCCACTTAAGGAGAACTGAAAATGGGGTGAACTTTTAAAATTAGCGTTTCTACAGTATATCTCAAAATCTTAACATGTTCCAGACGTGAAAATTGGTATTTGGAATCTCCTTTAAAAATAAGGAAACACGCATTCTTTGGTTTTCGGACACAACCCTTAACGGGGGTGTGGGGTGAAAGGATTAAAAAATAGTTGAATTATTTGTAAGAGATTGTACATATATACCAAATAATTTAAAGATGTTAAAAACGTGAAAACTGTACATGAAATCTTCTTTAAAGATAAAGAAGCACGCATTTGTTGGGAGAATCAACATGGAAGGAGGGGGGGGGGATGAAAACGGAGATAAATTCCTTTTACGAGGATACATATATCTCAAAAACTGAAGATGATACAGAAGTGATAATTGGTATTTGGAAGCTCTTTTAAAGAAACGAGTACTGTTTGTTTTTGGAAAATTCACTTGAGAGGGGAGTGTGAAAGGAAGTAAAAATATTGAATACATTTTCTGGAGAAACTTATATCTCAAAACTGAAAGTTACAGACGTGGAAATTGGTGTTTGGAATCTCCTTTAAAAATAAAGAAACACGCATTTTTTTGGGTGGGGGAACCAACATAACGGGCGGGGTGGAGTGATAAAGGAGTTGAATTCTTTTCATGAGGATACTTATATCTCAAAATCTAAGATATTACAGACATGAACATTTATATCTGGAACTTTCATTCAAAATAAAGAAACAGGTAATCTTTTGTCTTTGGGAAATGGGGACGGGGGAATCAACTTGGGGGGGGGGCGTGGTCGGTGACAAGGGAGTTTAATTCATTTTATGAGTGTACATATATCTCAAAACTGTAGATGTTACAGTCGTGATAATTGGCATTTGGAAGCTCCTTTATAAACAAAGAAACAAGTATTTTGGTTTTTCGGAAATTCACTTAAGGGTGAGGGTGAAAGGAAGTGAGAAAAATTTGATTCATTTTATGGAGAAACGTATATCTCAGAAACTTAAAGTTGCACACGTGAAAATTTTTACTTGGAATCACTTTAAGAAATAAAGTAACACGCATTTTTTGTGGGGAGGTGGTAATCAACTTAACGGGCTGGGGTGAAAAAGGAGTTGAATTATTTTTATGAGGATGCTTATATCTTAAAAACTGAAGTTGTTAAAGGCATTAACATTCATATTTGGAATCTTCTTTCAAAGTAAAGAAAGACGTGTCCCTTTGCCTAAGGAAAATGAACTTAAGGGGGTGAATGAATTGAAAAATTAGTTGAATTCTTTGTGTGAGGATACTTAAACCTCAAAAATTTAAAAATTTTGTCCGGCTCCATGGCTAAATGGTTAGCGTGCTGGCCTTTAGTCACAGGGGTCCCAGGTTCGATTCCCGGCAGGGTCGGGAATTTTAGTCATCATTGGTTAATTTCCCTGGCCCGGGGGCTGGGTGTATGTGTCGTCTTAATCATCATGTCATCCTCATCATGACGCGCAGATCGCCTACGGGAGTCAAATCAAAAGACCTGCACCTGGCGAGCCGAACCCGTCCCGGGATCTCCTGGCACTAAAAGCCATACGCCATTTCATTTAATTTCATATTTGGAATCTCATTTAAAAATAAAGAAACACGCACTTTTGGGGAGGGGGAATCAACTTAACGGTTAAGAAGGGGGGTGAGAAAGGAGTTGAATGACTTTTATGAGTACAATTATATCTCAAAAACTGAAGATGTTACAGACGTGAAAATTAGTACTTTGGAATTTCCTTTAAAAATAAAGAAACACGCATTTTTTTCGAAAAATCGACGTAAGGGGTGTGGGGTTGAAAATATATAAATAAAAAGCTGATACACGTTTATGAGGATACTTTATCTTAAAGACTGAATCTGTTACAGACATGAAAGTTGGTATTTTGAATTTACATCCAAAATAAAGAAACACGTATTTTTTGTTTTCGGAGAGTCCACTTAAGGCGGGAGAGGGGTGGAAAGAAGTGAGGAAGAAGAATGATTATACATTTATCTCAAAAACTGAAGGTGTTACAGACGTGCAGTCATGAAAACTGGTATTTTAACTGAACCCTTTAACTTACCATTCCATCGTTGGTCGGCCACAGCTGCTGCAGTAGAGCAATGTCAAACTTTTAATCTTGGGGTCGTAGCGGGGATATTTCGGTAACGATCTTAACCAAACGATGGGGTTCAGAAGAAAGCCTAACTACTTGAAATGAGGAACAAATATGTGCTTAATAACTTTTATTGAATCAATTAAATGCAAAAATGTATTTATATAAAATCATTGATCACGAGAAAAAATTAATTATTTAATGTTTCAAACGCAGTCACATTGCATGGCGTTAGTTTTATTAGTTACAGTATCGAAGAATTTTCTTCGAAGAAAAGTAGAAATATCACAGAATAGTGGACAGCGAAAACTAGAAAAATGAAAATAAATCTGAAAATCGGGCACCTATTGATCCAAACGATAACTGAGAGTTAATCCACACGATCCGTGGAAATCTGACCTTCAATAAGTCGAAATCCAGATTTACTTTTAACTAAGGTTATCCACCAGTCAAATACCCTGTCGGATATGGGAACACTCGCCGAATGGACCCTTAATCGAACCAAATTGACTATCAGTTGCTTTGGATAGGTTGCGAAATACTACTGAAAAGCATGGTGTTCACTACAAGTTAACAGCAGCAGTTATAATTAAAAATAAATTCCACCGTGTATTGTCATCTCGTGACACCCTTAAGTTATAGAATAATCCCGATTCTGAAACGTGCATCACCCAAACAGCTGTTCAGAAGGAACCAACAACAGTTCTATCCGGAAGGATCTTACCTTACGTCGTTCTGAAGGAACAAAACTCCGAAATGCAGGAAACACTTTTTCATCACGCATTTAGAAGAAATGCCAAACACTGAAGTTAAAAAAAGTGGTAAATCACTTGAAAAATATTATTATGAAACCAACTTTCAGGTTATAAACGGTTACGTTAAGTTTAATAAAATTACAAGTCCACATGGTAAAATAAAATCAAAAATCTAGGAATTCGTTCCTTTACAACAACGACTACCATCACAGATTCATCTACTTATTGTTTGTCCCAACAAACTAACTACAAAGTTATGAATCGACCTCAATCAACTATTACAAAAATGAATGAACGACAAGAATGAAAATAAAATATATTCCCGGCTTACGAATCGAACCCGCATTCGTAACTCAAGTCTCACATAGTTAACCTAAGTGTCAACACGCACACCAGCAAAGCAATCGGACGTCTGAACGACCAAAACAATTAAGTCCGTAACTAAAATAAAATATTGAAGTTCAATGAACTCAAACGCGCATGGCAAACCGCAGTAAATACTCAATCACCGTTAGCTCAGTATCCAATATTGCACAACACTCACGTTCAGGTCACTAGTGTTTCCATAATCTTAGGTAAATACATTCCAGCTGGCAAGGGCTGTCGAAACATGGCCTCAGTATTACTTAGCTAACGCTCTTCGCATTGCATACTGTGCCCTTTTTAAGGCATCCAATGCGGTGATCTTCTTTCTTGATATGTGCGCCGGCTGCTCCTGAAAATAATGACCTTTAAAAATACCTACCGCCTCACGTAGACTCTTCTCCTCAGGCGTGGTGCGTTCTTAGATCCCTCGGGTTGATGGGCCACACGTCGATCGGGGGTGAGGAAATGAAAGATGGGGTAAACTAAACTATTAAATGACGGTACCCAAAGACTGAGTTAAAATTTAAATAAATAAAATGATTTATTTAACAAAATTTGCAAAGTGTAAAAATGAAAGTAAAATGGTGTAAGATAAAATAATGTGAAATGAAATTAAAATTTAAAACAATTAAAAGATCTGCATTACAATAAGTTAATTATCTGCCTTAGTAAATTTCGACTGAAGGTCGATCAAATTTAAATAGTCTGGATTACATCGAACCACAGTCTCCATGACGATGACGTGACAACATTTAAAACACTGGTCAGAAATACAGCCTCATTTGAATAAATGATTTGCAATACCTTGGAAAATGTCCTCTCAACAATGAATCTGAGTAATTAATTAGTTAAAAATAGAATGCACTAACCATGTGTAACAATAAAAAAAAAGAAGAGAGAAAAACCATGAACATGTACTTTATCCGTTATATAACCTTTGCCACATACTTAAACTACTCGTGGCTGAAAACAAGAAAATTTATTGAACCAAAAACCTGAGTGCTACCATCACTCATTTAATTAGTTAAACCTTACTTATTTAACTGTGATAGTCTGGATGCTTAAAATACTTAAATTAATTAGGCCAAGTGCCTCAAGTTTACATCTCAAATGAAAGCGATCCCTTTACATCGTCAACTTTACCTAGTTTGCCGCTGCCTGCATTTTCATTGCGAATGCATACTTGTGTGGTACCAACTCTAGATGGAGGCAGATTCCATCTTATTTATGTAACTCATTTGCGGCACTTGTGATACAACTGCTTATTAAAGATCGCTTCATTTGCCTAACTGAAATGTAGTGGATTTCTAAGGCTTGGTGATTACTAACTGTCTTCTGGTGTGAGCATACCACTACTATGGTTTTGACTATGAACCAATCAATGATCTATTACCCTAACACATGAAATCTTATTTACATAAATGAACATGTCAATGGAGAAACACTGCTCCCAAGAAATACTGAAATTAAAATAACCTGACTACACCTATTTTATTTACATAAATTAAATACAAACACTATTCACGCATCATCAGATTCTAAAATAATACGGTGACAAAATATATACTACAAAGAAAGGATATTGTAACAAAAATCCAGATCCCAAAAATCGTAGCCTAATAAAATTTTAAAATAAAAATGTGCAATATCGAAATACAAAATATTACCCCCACACTGATTCAAGTAGCAAAATTATGTGAATTTGATGGCAATCTTCTAACCTCAGACGAAAAATGTCTGGACATGACACTATTCAATCTTTACGGACAATAATTATTGGTATTACATGTCATCAATGATTATACATGACTGTTGAAACACACATTGATCAGTCGCTCTGTTCACAATTCACTTCAGACTCTAACTTGCATACTTTCCGAGCATCCATTTTCCCTGGAAACTATTTGAAGCAATACAGGCTTTTCACCTACAACCATCACACATGTCGTCGCATATTTAACACTCTCGGTTAAATTATTCATCTCTCAATTCTATTTATTCATCAATATTCTCGACGTAGTAACTCATAGTACGGCCTCGCTCATATCAGGCGGGCGAAATAACTGTGTCGTTCACATCTCCATTTTTACGACATTATTCATGACATGGTCCAAATATCACATTTTCCATTTTTCAACGCAGATCATCAGGGATATTACTATTACTTTGCTCGTTATTTTGATCACCTACCGTTTCACATATTATGAAATTTCAGAGCTAACTTATCAATGGCTTCCTGTCACTAATTATTTAACTGAAATAACGAGATTGCCTCTCAAAAACACGGCTATTGAAATGTGTAACCACGTTTACATAAAGAAATTAACTTTTGCGCACCAACCATATCGTCGTGAAATACAAAGTATGAGAGCTACCGGAAACGGTCATCCGAATAATGATTACATAACATGAAATAATAAACTGTATGCGCTAATAGAAAAAGTAAACTTTTAAACTAACATGGCGGCATCTACAAAATCAAAACGTCAACAAAATAACACTCATTACCATTGTTATTATTATTATTGTTATCATCACTTTAAAATCTGCGCTACACTGTGTGTAAATTTCTTAGTAAAATAGGATTCTCATATGTCAAAATGACTTACTTAAAATAATCCAGAAATAATATGAAAAACATTTACTTAAAGAAACTACGCAAATAACACTCGCTAACACATACTTATTATTATTATTATTATTATTATTATTATTATTATTATTATTATTATTATTATTATTATTATTACGATCATGATTTATATAATTACTATTATCGTGACACTATGGCATTTATATTCCGAGCCGTCAAATATAATTGTCGTAGTCTCGCGTTTAACTCAAAAATGAAAATGATATCAAACTATAATTAATACCATCCGACACGTGAATTATTTACAATCCTATCTGAAATTCTAAACTACATTTTCATCATCGATTGTTCGTAGTCCTACATATTAACATATTTATATTCTGCTCATTTACCTTATTTGTGCTGGAGGCAGGTCGGATCACCCTCCTGCCTCCGTCATGATGAATTTAGTACTCCATCTTCAAGCTGATGTGGTTATTCGAGATGTCACATGCACAAACTTGATGCATTTTTACGATAGCGTTGCACACGTCCACATTTATATTAGCACTCGCATTTTAACACTCCTATGAAGATTATTCAATGCCACTGCATTGAGCATCTGACGTGAAGTTGAAAGTCTGGACTCCGCTACCTGCCTAGCCTCCTACTGTCGTCTCTCTCACCCCTCACAGTTTGCTTGTGTAAAGGATTATTGGTTATTCACCTTCCCTGACCATAACACTGGACTCAAGGTCTTAGTGCCGCAGCATTCCACTAGCGAAAACAAAGTCCTTCTCTCTGTAACTGGCTTGACTAATTCTGCTTCCAAATATCTCACTCTCATAGTTCTATGAGAGTGTGGAAAAAGTTAAATGTAATGTTCCCAATGATATGTGGAGAATTTTTATAATAACCGTCCTCCAAAATATGACCTTTCCACAAAATATACAAGCTACACATGAACTAAGGAAAACTAGCTACGTGTTACGAAGAGATTCATTGTGCATCTTGGTCCTAGCATGTTATAAGTTCATTCAAGGCAAGTGTTGAGAATATAACTACCATTGTCATTTGTTAATTTAATTGCCTGATTATCTCTGCATAAACTAAAGTTGAATAAAAGTTTGTCAAAGTGTTCATTTCGGCTAAGATATTACTCACACAAGTAAATACATTACTCACTCAGATGCCAACAACTGTCTCTTATCGTGTTCCGTAGAGTCGCCTCCGTACATTTAAGTTCTCCCGCAAGACTGTCGGTTCGGACAAAAGTAAATTCTCAAACAAGACCGGAGATTCGTACAAGACTGAAGATTCTTACAAGGCTGAGAATTCTTACAAGACTGACAATTCTTACAAGACTGAGGTTCACCACACTAGTGTCGTTGGTTTTGTAAACTGTCCTCCCCCCACTTCGAAAATAGTTCTATGGAAGGGATGTGGCGTAATAATCCTGCACTTGGGACCGATTTATCATACGTCCGTAGGTTAGAATTTTAGGAAATGTGTTCCAAACATTCCTAATTTTGGTCCGATTTACGTGTTACATTGCGTTATGAGAAACAATCATAGGTTAATTTATACGATGGCGCGCGTCACTAGCTCTAGTTTCTGCAAGAGTATGGCACCTTCCCGTCATGAGTGTTCATTTCCTGGGCGATACCACTCTTCCATGTAAAATTGAAAATTTCTTATTTAACCACCGATTAACCACACATTTGCACTGATAAATCCTCAAATATTGTTTGGAAGTCAGGACACAACCTTTCTCAGCTACTTCGGGCACCAAATCGCGAAATACTAGCTGTAGATACCCGCTACGACAAGACATTACAATTTGCAATTTTTTGATTGGCTGAGACGTTCGCGCTCTTAGTAACTTGGATTCTTCCACTTTCTGCCAAGGGATGACGGGCATTATTCGTTTCTCTGTCGCACATCTAGGTAGGGCAGATTCCGATGTGCGGATTCACGTGGGAACTGGATAGAAAATTTCCACCTCTCGTCGGCATCATAAACATAATTGGACGTACCACTCAGGCCAGCTACTTCCTGTTCGTGCCTCAAGACGTATTCTGTGGATATATTTTCAGTCTGAACGGCGCCTGAATGTTTCTTTGTGAGACTGCAAGCTTTTCCCAGCCTTCTGCAGTATTCCCATATGCGAATTATTAAACATTTAATTTATGCATCTATTATGCACATTCGCTTATGGGTGCAATACACTACTGCAGACAATACCATCGCTCAAGTCACTTCGCAAAAGACACCGAATCTAAGACTTGAGTATAAACAGATGACACCCTACACCTATCGCCCGGCCTAAATAATGTCTACACACACTAACACTAACCTCCATGTACACACACACACACACACACACACACACCCCTTCCTAAACCTATCGTTGAGATTAAACTGGGACGTCTCATCATCAGTATACTCCTAGGATAACGTGTGACGTCTTAAATCTATTGTCGAGCGGAAACTGGGTTGTCTACGCTTCCTCTAGAATGTCAGGCGAAACCGTAACTTCAAACACACTCTTTGATATTTTAACCAGAAACCGTGCCGAATCTAATAGCACACAATGAAACAAATCTTGCCACTGAATGAACGCAAGGCGGGAAATGCAACAAAGTCCCTATCTTGTCAAAAAACGTGAAATTGAAAATAAATACTGCGTGGCAAGCAATCCACGACTCAAACACGATCTCGACAAGCGCAATGAAGTTTGGAAAAATAATAATGAATTTCAGCACATGTCTAATATTACGTGAATATCGCCAAAACAGTAATCATCACCTCCGCAAAAATCCACACTATAATTCTAGGGTGAGGGCCAAACTTTGCCTACCATCTCACTATTCCAAACATTCATATGCATAAACTATCCAGTGGAGCCAAATTCAATGAATCTACACAGCCAAACTATCGTTTTAATAACGTGCAATACCTCATCCCAAAATGTTTCCGATTTAAGTGTAAATTATCGTCTCGTAATTTATGAAAATTACTGAATGCAAATTTGTTATAACAGTCAAATAACACCAACCGTGTATTCAGAATGCTCTTCTACCCTTGAGGTCGCCTACTATAATATTCATTATGCTGACTTTACCTAAATCGTCACTTGGACTTAACTGCCAAGAGCTACAATCTTCTACAGAATTGTTTTTCACTAGGAGATCTTGACTTGAAATCTTAATGTGTATCACAAAGTACTCATTTTGAACCAACCTTCACCCGGTCAGCTGTTCCTGATTTTTAGCGGAATTTCACTACAGCCTGCATCAGAAATATCACGTTTAATATACAGCCTGTCTCAAAAATTCTTCGCCATCAATAAAATATAGCCTGTCTCAAAAATTCATCTTCATCGCCTATCACGGTGGCATTACTCATTAAATACAGGCTTCCTCTGCCTTCAACATCTACACAACTATTCTCTCAACAAATCATGCTGGCACAATCCCTTTCTTCCTGTTTCACAACTTTTCACCTCAATACTCCCGTGACGAACAACGTTATGAGAATCCTTTCCATTCATTTTTATTTTTACTGCAACTTTCATACCTCAAGAATACAATAACACACCGTGATTTCCTATATCACCGACATACACGATGTCACAAAATTACCTTCCCACGAAAAATACATAACTTTCTCAGACTTCACTGGATTTCGAGACAAACGCAAATCTTACTGAACATATCTGTTAAATACGCTTTTAACATAAAAAATTTTTATCCCGCGGCAAATCTTATTATTATTAAAATTATTATTATTATAATAATTATTATTATTATTATTATTATTATCATTATTATTATTATTATTATTATTTCGACAAACAATTTGTAAACTCAAACGATATTCGCAATTACGGCATTCACCACGACTACATTATCGTTGTCACCTTTCTAACTTTACTCAATTTGAACACTATCTCAAAGAATATTAACACATTATTTAAACATCGCATCGTGAATTTTACTGTCCTGTAGAGTTTCACGCGACGACCAGAAATATAACACATTCGCCTGATCATTATTAATAATTAACGAATTGAAAAATTTATTGAGACAAACAAATTCTATAGTACAACATTAATGAAAATATAGTCACAGACCTGTGACCATAGTAGTCCTGGAGATTCCGGCCACATTTAGCCAGCTGCCCTCTTATTTAGCCTTTCATGGCTACAATGGATATCATCTTCTTATATATCTAACATAAGCTACACAGATTTTACACTGGGTATCGATTAACACCGCAAATACCGCACCTTCTTCACGTTTAACATGCAACAAGCACCCTTCTCAACTGGCGACTGCCACTGTTTTCTCAAGGCTCTGCTTTCTTAACTCTAATGCTATCCAGGTGTTTCAAATAGATAACAAAAATCAGCCCTCACCGGCTAGCCTCCAGACTCCCTTTGACAAAAATAAAACACACACAATTGCAATAAGGAGAGAAACTCAGCTATTTATTATAAACATATTATCTAAGCCTTCAGAGTTTTCATCCGCGGAAGCGCAGGAAAATTTCTATCACCTTCCATTTAATATTCTACTTGAACCATTGACACGAATATATATGACAAGTTACTTTGAACTAGACACCGCACTTTCTTGCAGATGAGCGGCGTGGGTTTCACCGTCCAGACCTTCAGACAGAATGTGTAAAATAGGTGGAGTGGTGTTTCTTATCTACCTTCTGGGAGAGACGCCACCCTCTCCAAGAAGCTCGGTTGTGCAATCTGCTAATTCCACATCCACTGGACCAATTTTCTTGAAATTAATTCCATAAATTCGGACAGACCAATAATTCATTATGGTGTTAATTTTATATTTTTCCAATACATACAACGGGTGTAATGAATTATTTCTGACATGTCGTTTCGCGGTCTTTCTTCAACAATCGGCCTTGGCACGTGTCACAAATCTGCGAGTAAGACGCCAACTTTCCTCCAGGCTTAACTGCATTTACATTTACCCTGGGGATTCTATCTTCACGTAAGGTTTATGAATAGCCTACTTTAGATCCTTTATTCCTGGATTTACAATGTCGCCAAAAGTCTCTCGTTATGAAGGATTTTTAGAAATTTATAAATTATTCAATACACGAGGTCAACCGAGGTGTCCCGGCATTTCACGAGCTCGCTGCTCGCTTGTCGCGGAGAGCTCTGTTCCCACGAGATAGCGAGGCTCTTGAAATAAAAACATGGCTACTCCCAAAAAAGTTGCTTGTAGATGAAATAAATATCTGGAATTATTTTTCATCGTAGAATTATGGGTTCAGCATATCCTTTAAAAATAAGGAAACACGCATTGTTTTGCTTTCGTAATATCCAATTGAGGAGCTGAAAAGAATTGGAAAAGCGGGTGAATGTTTAAAGCGAGTACCGAAATATCTACATTATATGTCGTCCGCCTCCATGGCTAAATGGTTAGCGTGCCGGCCATTGGTCACAGGGGTCACGGGTTCGATTCCCGGCAGGGCCAGAATTTTAACCACCATTGGTTAATTTCCCTGGCACGGGGGCTGGGTGTATATGTTGCCTTCATCATCATTTCATCCTCATCACGACGGGCAGATCGCCTACGGGCGCCAAATCAAAAGTCCTGCACCTGGCCAGCCGAATCCTACCTGGGATCTCCCAGCACTAAAAGCCATACGCCATTTCATTTTGCATTATATGTCAAAAACTTAACATGCTAGAGACAAGAAACTTGGTATTTGGAAAGTCCTTTAAAATACAGGAACCTGTACCTTTTTGTTTCCGGAGACGGCACTTAACAGGGGGTGAAAAGTAGTGAAAAATAGTTGAATTTTTTTTAATGATTATATTCATATCTTAAAAACTGAAAATATTACAGACGTAAAAATTGATATTTGGAATCTCCTTAAAAAATAAGGAAACATGTATTTTTGTTTTCGGAAAATACACTTAGATGGGGGTAGGTGAAGGACTTATCAAGGGGTTGAATTCTTTTTATGGGGGATACTTATATATATCTCGAAAACGGAATACGTTACAGATGTGGGAATAGGTATTTGGAATCAACTTTAGCAATATAGAAACATGTAATTATTTTTCGTCTTGAATGAAGACTGTTTCTCGCATGAACAGTTCTATGTCGCATGGTCGTCTTAGCCGCAAAAGGTAATACCACAAACATGGTTTACAAAGAATTTCTGGGGTAAATGAAACTCAATTTTTGGGTGAGTTTTTATACTTTAGGAATTTTCAGATAGTCTCTTAGTACAATGCCAAGGAACGATTACTCTGATCAAATTACGAAATCCACGCGAGCGAAGCAGCGGGTAATTGCTAGTCTATATATATAAAAGAACATGTACTGACTGACTAACTGACTGACTGACTGACTGACTGATTCATCATTGCCGAGCCAAAACTACTGGACATAAACAAATGAAATTTTGAGGATACATTTATATTACAATGTAGGTGCTCGCTCAGGGCGGATATTTCGATATTCCGTCACTAAGGGGGTGAAAAGGGGGGTTAATTTTTAAAATGAGTGTATCTATATCTCAGAACTTTAAAAGTTTACAGATGTGAAAATTGGAATTTAGAATCATCTTTAAAAATAGAGAAACATGTACTTTTGTTTTCGGAAAATCCATATAGGAGGAGTGAAAAAGGGCGAAAAAGGGTGAAAATGGGTTGAATGCATTTAATGAGGCTACTTATATTTCAGAAAGTGAAGATATTACAGACCTGAAAATTGGTGTTTGTGATTTCCTTTAAAAATAAAGTGTTACGGAGTTTTGGTGGATCAGCAGAGGTGAAATAAGGTGCGGGCTGGAATGGGTCTAACTACAAGTTCGAAAAATGAATTAAAATTTCTACAAAGGTTATATTTTCAAAACTTAACAGTGGTGACATAGAATTTGAAAACTTAACAAGTCAACAACAAGCCAAATTCAGGTACAAATAAATTACAAGTGTTAGGGAATAATTACAAGATCTGGGCTTCGAGCCCCACAATGAGAATCCTTGAGCTATTAGCCCAACTTTACCAAAGTACAAAAGTGAACAACGGGGCAGAAAACCCCACCATGCATAGGAGCACTTGCTCCTAATTACAATGTTAAGCCTCCTAGAGGCACTTTCCAAAATACCAGAAAGAGCGGACCTGCTCTCAAGTTTACAAGCCTTATCAAAGGCCACAACAACCCTTACTCCTAACTGCCCTCAAGGCAGGCATATAGTGAAACAGGGGTATCTAATACCCAACCTACAGGGCCTTTGCATGAAGAAAACAAAACATCAGGATGAGCTACTGGCCCAAAGTACAGAAGGAACTGGAGGCCTAAAATTGCACTCCAAAATACACTTTTAAAACCTAAGTGGCTGTAGACCGATACACAGGGGCTAGTCCCAAGCTAGGGAGGTGACCCGTATGAGAAAACTTTAATACATTAAGGAAGAGAAGAAACGGTTATAAAAACGTGGTCACCTCAATTTCAAAATGAAGGGGAGTTCGAGAGGGTAAAGCACTCTCTATCCCCGCTTTACAGTAAAAGATATTTGTAGTTTTTACATAGACAGAAGAGAAATTTACATTTTAAAGTGGTAGGTTACATATTAAAAGGTTTCGAACCCTCCCCGAGAGTTAAACTGCTGAGCTAGCGGGAAATAAAAATGTTAACAGGCCATTACCTTGTTGAAGAGCTGCTGCTTGAAGTAAGAGGCGCTTCCCGCCCCCTGCTACATATCCACACACTAAGTTAGATGTTACTGAAGTGGTCCTGAGACAAGAAAATCAGCAGTTTTTATACCCTCGTGGAAATTTCGAGACCTTTCAAGAATGAATAGACACACACCCTCAACTTTATTGGATAGCTTAGAGCTACATATCCATATCGAAGAAGACATACACTATTGGTCAAAAATTAATTAAAGAAATTCGGGATTGGCTGAGTTCAAAACTGGCGTACAAAAAGATTAATATTGCCAACCCAAAAAATAAAAGAACAAAATGTAGTAAAGACAAAACTTAAGAATACAAAATTTCTTCAAGAAAGTTCATTCCTTCGCACCAGAGTGCGTAATCATAGTTTTTAGTAGAGATATCTGGTAGAGAACGTCCACACTTCTTGATCATTTACAAACAAAAACACATCAAAATTCACACTGAGCCATCTTCGGAGAAACTGTTGAGTTAATACAGTTTTTTAAAGTTCAGACTTTCTCCTGTAGAGGAGTTTCAACTGGCGCAATATTTGAACTAGCGGCGTGGAGGTGTACCGCCCGGTACATAAAGAAACACGTTCTTTTTTTTTTTTTTGGAAAATCCAAATAATGAGGGAGAAAAGGGGGGGTGAAGTTTTAAAATGAGTGTATCTATATCTCAAAACTTTAAAAGTATACAGATGTAAAAATTGGTATTTAGAATCTCCTTTAAAAATGAAGAAATACGTATCTTTTGTTTTCAGAGAATCCGAATAGGAGGGGTGAAAAGGGGTGAAAATGTGGTTGAATGCCTTTAATGAGTATACTTATATCACAGAAAGTGAAGATATTATAGACGTGAAAATTGGTATCTGGGACCTCCTTTAAAAATTAAGAAACACGTAATTTTTGTTTTTGTAAAATCCAAATAGTGGGCGGTGGAAAGGGGGGTGAAATTTTAAAATTAGTGTATCTATATCTCAAAATTTAAAAGTTTCCAGATGTAAAATTTGATGTTTAGAATCTCCTTTAAAAATAAAGAAATAGTTATTTTTTTGTTCTCTGAAAATCCCAATTGGAGGGCTGAAAAAGGAAGAAAAATGGGTTGATTGACTTTAATGAGGATACTTATAGCTCAGAAACTGAAGGTATTACAGACCTGAAAACTGGTATCTGGGATTTCCTTACAAATAAAGAAACACGTATTTTCTGTTTTTGGAAAATCCAATTAATGGGGTTAAACAGGAGTGACAAATTACGGTGAATTTTTAGAAATATATTATCTACAGTATATCTCAGAAACGTAAAATATTACGGACGTAAACATTAGTATTTGGAATCTCCTGTAAAAGTAAAGAAACATAGGTGATTTGTTTTTAGAAAATCCACTAAAGGGGAAATAAAAAGGAGTGAAATTTTAAAATGAGAATTTGTACGGTGTATCTCAAAAACTTAACATGTTTCAGGAGTGAAAAATGGTATTTTTTATCTCTATTAAAATAACGAAACGTTTCTTTTTTGCTTTCGGCAAAACCACTTGGGAGGGCGGGGAGGGGGCGTAGGGTAAAAGTGAGTGAAAACGGGGTTGAATTCTTCTTTAAGGATACTGATATCTCAAAACTGAAGATGTTACAGACGTGAAATTTGGTATCTGGAATCTGCTTTAAAAGAAAAGAACCACGTATTCTCGGAAAATCCAATGACTGTGGGGGGAGATGAAAGAATTGAAAAATTAATTTAATTAATTGTATGAGGATACTTACATCCAATAAAAACTAAAGTTGTTACAGACGTGAAAATTGTTATTTTGATCTCCTTTAAAAACAAAGAAGAACGCGTTTTTTGGGGAGAAATCCTCTTGGGGGTTGGGAGTGAAAAGGAGTTTAATTACTTCTATGAGGACTCATATCTCAAAAACTGAAGATGCTAGAGTCGTAATAATTGGTATTTAGAAGATCCTTTACTTTTAAAGAAACAAGTATTTTTTGCCGGAAAATTCACTCAGTGGGGGGGGGGGGGGAGATTGTGAAAAGGAATGAAAAAAGTGAATTGTTTTCATGGGGATACTTACATCTCAGAACTGAGGTAACAGACGTTAACATTGGTATTTAGAATCTCCTGTAAACATAAAGAAACACGCCTTCTTTTGGGGGTGGGGGTGGGGGAGAATCTACTTAACGGCGGCGGGGTGAAAAAGTGTTGAGACCATTGATTTTACTGTTCATAATGAACTTATTAGGAGCCTTCGTGGCTCAGGTGGCAGCGCACCAGCCTCTTAGCGCTGGGTTCCGTGGTTCAAATCCCGGTCTCTCCATGCGAGATTTGTGCTGGACAAAGCGGAGGCGGGACAGGTTTTTCTTCGGGTAGTTCGGTTTTCCCTGTCATCATTCATTCCAGCAACACTCTTCAATATCATTTCATTTGTTATTTATTAATCATTGACCCAGAGGAGTGCGACAGGCTTCGACAGCCGGCACAATTCCTATCCTTGCCGGTAGATGGGGGCTTCATTCATTCTATTCCTGACCCGGTCGAATGACTGGAAACAGGCTGTGGATTTTCAACGTACTTATTCTGATCATAAAACCATCATTTTTAATCTTTCCTGAGTTTGTTTCCAAGAGCCAGCTTTACCTTTGGAGAACGTTCTTAGATTACAGTAGATTCTCCTGGCATATAAATAAAAATTTTAACACATTTGAAATAAACGACAGGAATGATATTGACGGTGCAATTGTTCACCTCTATAATAAGGTCAATAATGCACGGAAGTATATCATTCGTATCGCCAGAAATCCCGCGTACTTGCCTACGCGCGACGATGGTGCTGGTCACATAGTCAGTAATGACAATGGCAGCAGATGTAATTTACCGCGAAGTACCGGTCTTGCATCTTACTATGGGGTCCTGAATATTTATAATAAAATAATAATAATAATAATAATAATAATAATAATAATAATAATAATAATAATAATAATAATAATAATAATAATAATATTCTGGGCCGTCGTCAAAATGTGCGGAGCGTGTTGCAAACGGGTCCTGGCCGGGTAATGACTACGAATACAGTCCGGCTGTGGGTTCAGTACCGCCAAGGCACCCAAGACGACATCACGCCGGATCTCCTCAAGGATGTGATCCATATTAAAAATGCTTATAGGAAAAGATGGCAAAGATTTAGGGACCCAACTGACCGGGTGGAAGACCTGAACCTATCCCGGGAAGTACGAAATTGATTGCTGGAAAGAAAGATTGAAAAATGGGAGAAACTTTGCCGTAATCTGACAGAAAACGAGTCAGATCGCGAATTTTGGCGGATTCTCTCAGAAAACGAGTTAGATCGCGAATTTCAGAGAATTATATATTCAACGTTAAGCATTCACTTATAAATTTCAGTATAATACTGTAGCGAAGCACGGGTATCTTGCTAGTTCTAAATATGTTTATTAAAGTTTTAACTGCTCTTACCTTATCGATGGTAGAGTGGATTCAAAACGAAGTGGTTCGGACAAAGTGTCAGGGAACACTACAGATGCTGAACAAATGCTGCGTCTTCACAATCTTACATTTCATTTTTGCAATTTTTGTAGATTTTAATTCGAGTATGAAGAGCTTTGGAGACAACTGTCCAGTTTTTCAACTTGTTACGTAGCCAGTCTTCCGCCACAGGTACATACTTTCAGGACAGGGGAACAGAACTGATGACCGGCATCAGAATGTAATTTTGTTGTAACGACTCCATCATGCACATTTTCTGCATTATTTTCAATTATAATTTTGTGTCTGAGGTAATCCTCACCACCACCTCCCCCCCCCCCACACCCTATTGCAATGTTGTATTGTCGGAAAAAGGAAAATGGTGGTTCGTAGGCAACTAGGTGTGGAATTTGTGATTAATGAAAGAGAAAATCATATTGACGAGAGATAGACCAAGAGTATACGTTAAACGTCCTAGGTGGATAAAATTACCTTATATATTGTTAGGACTAATTACGATGATATTGATATTGTAACACATTTTAGATTATCCAGAGTTTCATCTTTGTCAATCATGATAGAAAATAACCTGGAATTTCCAATAGGACTTAGGTTAATTGAAAACTCGACTGTAGTCCATTGTTTATTCTTACTCAAAACGTTTCTTCCTTTCATAGCCGATCACTTTTCATTTGTGTTGTTTCACCATCTGTTTTCTTATTGTCTATGATATTAATGTTTTCTACCACCAAATTCCGTAATAATTCCTTCTCTTGGTGCGTCATATTAGGACATAATTTACGATAAGTTATTTTCAAGCACTGAACCTGCTTATAAACTTCTTTATTTTGGTAATGGCGTCAGACGTAGTCAATTGCTCTCCATGTAGCTGTATGAATATTCAAAAGCATATGAAGCAGAAACGTAGTTTTAGACATTTCGGATATATTTTTCTGTGGTGAGTACAGAAATGAGCGTCATCCGAGATAATGACAATAGGTACCCAAGGTTTAAAAAATCTTAGATAGCAATAAAAATATCTGATGTTGGTGTAAACGGGCCTTAGTCACGGGTGCTGCACTGTACATAATAAAGGATGGAAAAGTGCTTAAGATTCTCAGCACAAAGTAGTGCACCTTACATACCTTATGCATGGCTTGCACAGATTAGTTGAGGAAATATGACAGAATTGTCCCGATGTTGAGAGTTAAATTTCAGATGTCAAGAAAATGTTTGTAAAGGCTCCACTGAGGGCGGCAAAATTTTAACTACACGCATCTTCGCTGCCTCTTCCGCCCCAACTGGTAATGGGGCAAAGCAACAGAGTATTACTGCGAGAACTGGATGTATGTTGGATATTCAGCCCGAAGGCTGGTTTGATCCTCTGCAGCTCCGCCAACAGCTGTCATAAATAGCCTAGGCGTTACTGAAGAGGCGTACTAGGGAAATGAGGAGTGAGGTAGTTTCCCGTTGCTTTCATCACCGAGTCAGCCGCTGCTATTACATATCAGTCTGCCAAGCCCACTGAAATGCATGCACCAACCGACCCTATGAGCGATATTTTCACACCATTCATAACAGGGACTGGCTGCATAAGCAATGGTATTACTAGCATCACTCATACCTGTCACCTTCATATTGTCAAAGCCAAGGATGAGACTGAGACAGGTCAATGAAAATAACAAATAACCAGAAGACATAGTGCACTGTAAACACTACCTCCCGCCAGCAAAGGCATGAGAACTGGATAGCTATGCATAATGCTGTTTCATTGTTTGATGCTAGCAGTGCCATCCAAAATATTGTTTAAGGATCGGTTTCTAATATTCTCTCTAGGAATTTGGTCACTATTACATCAAATGTTATGGATAAATTACGAAAGTGATTAATCGTTTAAAAACCAATGGTAACTGTGAGTATTTGGAACTTGCGCAAGATTTAAAACCCAAGTCAGCGAAGGCAAGAGGCAGTGTAGCTGTTTCTGAAATGAACATCTGGATAAAAATTGCTGAGAAGGAATCCCGGATACGCCTCGATGTACAAAATTAGCAAAATACTACATCAGAGTAGTGAAGTGCTCTGGGAGAAGGTGACCCGCGGTTTAGCTGCGGTGATTTGGTGTTATTTCTGTATGTACCTATGATGTCTTCCGACGTGGGTGACAATCCAGGAAGATTTCAGTGTAACCACTTGAAGATGCACATGGTTATATGATACAGTTCTGAAAAGAGTGAGGAATAAGAGGTGTGCAGTTTGTTCACATTTTACTATATATTTTTCCCACGGTGACTGCCGCCGCATTCTAAATTCCTATAACTAATGCTATTTTTATTCATTTCCAGGATCAGTGATATGGCCTGTGTCAACATTGTGTAAGACTGCAATATTTTGAGAAAACTAACTCTGGTACCGACCAAAATTTAATGACTGATAATGAATTAATTGCAATGTAATCTCACGTTCTGTTCCCAGTACAAACGCATGGGTTCACTGGGTTACTCGAGACCCATTTTCACAACATTTTTTGAATTAATAGGCCTACAGTAACTCTCCTAGGAAAGTTGAAACGTCATTACATTAATTTAATATAATAGCTACGGGTCTCACCTTGTGTCATTGTGAACCCCGGCAATAAGAAATCATATATTAATATCTCAAATATGTATGAGCTAAGCATTCAGTTGAGGCTAAATATTGTATTGTAGGATCATTGTCAGTGTGCCACGACAGACTGTCACTTACAGCTGGCACATTGAAGGACTGTTTCACTTTTCAACTCTAAATAAGTATTCATATTTCTTCACTTGGACTTCCCATTTAATTCAACATTGTTAGAGTACCATAACAGCTGTGAGTATGTTATCGTAGCAGGTATTTAAAATGAGAATTATCTCTGTCATCTTTCGATTGGTAACATGGGCATGTTTTGACTAGAGTCAAGGCTCTGATTTGATCCTAAGATATCTTTTCCGAACATTATTAAAAATTGATCGCGTCACGTTCAGGTACGCAACATGGACTTGATATGGACTTGTGGAATTGAGTTAAAACAACTATTAAGAAAATATCTGGAATAATATAATAAGATTTTATAATGATTTATTTCCTTAATGTAAAAGAACTAGTGGCAAAAATCATTCATTGGAAGTAATGTACATAAGTCTGGTAATATTTTCTCTTTTTGGGTCATAATTTTAAAAGGAAATTACTTGCGTGCCTGGGCGAGTTTTAGGTCTTAAACATCCGCAACCAAGTTACAACTAATTGCTGAACAATAGCTGGGTGGCTCAGATCAGTTTTTTTGCTAGTGGCTTTACGTCGCACCGACACAGATAGGTCTTATGGTGACGATGGGATGGGAAAGGAGTAGGAATGGGAAGGAAGAGACCATGGCCTTAATTAAGGCACAGCCTCAGCATTTGCCTGGCATGAAAATAGGAAATCACAGAATACCATCTTCAGGGCTGCCGACAGTGAGATAAGAACCCACTATCTCCCGGATGCAAGCTCGTAGCTGCACGCCCCGAACCGCACGGCCAACTCGCCCGGTCAGCAATGTTCTGATGTCTTACTTAATCACGGTAAGATTGCAATCGGTCTGGTTCAATCAAAACAGTTCCCTTGTCCGGCAGGTGACGAGAGACGCACAAATGTGTACTATTTTGACATTTTCCGGAAATAAGTTCGGAAAATATCTCCGGGAAAACACATTCAAGGAAAGCACAATTTCCCGTAAACCGTTAAGAAATATCATAATATCTTCATTCTCCAGGCCAATTTAGACACTTAAAAACTTCATTGTTTGTTTAATGGGACTTAAGGAAACAAAATATGTCAAATTTGTAAAAAAAAAAGCTGGCAAAATTATCGCCATATATTTTATTGGAAATTTAGACATTACCATTGTTTGCGTTGTGTTTAATTTGATCGTAAAGGGCAAAATAAGACATTCCTGTAAAAACAGTACTTCGGAAACATATCTTGGGAAGTTCTAGGCTGTTGTGGGAAGTATCATAAATATGCTACATCTAGCACTACACAAAGTTTTGATATTTACACGATGCTGCCATCTGTACCTTTGAACAGAAAGCAGCAATTAAATTACGAACTTGAAGTGCAGAATGTATTAAACATGATACAATAGGTCGTAAAAAGTTACACTTATTGTTTGAGTTAGAAAATAATTAAACGCATGTTGTAACGTATACGACACATGGGGACAAGTTTTTCTATTTGTTAAGTACAGCTGAAAATGAACTAATTCTTGTTTAAATTTAAAACCATAATAATATAAAACTGTGTGTTTAATGCTCCTTTTTTGTAGCAGTCTATATAAAATTTCTTCCGGGAACGCACCTTTGACACGCCAATAAATTTACTATCCATGTCTCGCATTTGCCCACTCCTACCTAGTAACACATTGTAATCTTCAGCATCTCTTCGTAATATGTTATCTTCTTCCCCAAGATATCTTCATCCCAAAACACTGTCTCTCGTTGAAAAATCCTCATGCGCTTAGTGATTTAATTGCTTCCGTATCTCACGATATTGACGCTTCAGAAGCAGCGATCAATGGCCTCCTGAATACGGGGTGAATATTGAATGCGGCGGGTTTCCCCCAGGCAGAGAGCTTTGCCACACAAAAGGGCTGATATCGACCTTTTGGACCGTGACGTCAAGCCTCCATTGAGACCTTGGGGGTGATGGAACCAGGTCAAGGTCGCCTCTCTCGCGCCATTCGCCCGGAGTCCTGAACTGAAAATGTACGTGCCCTGGCACAAAGTAGCACTATCCATCTTCACTAGACAGACCGTAGTACAAATTTACTAATTTTGGTATTCATGAGTCCCAACTTATATGAACTTCCTGTAAATTGCTTGTAACTATATATGAACTGCAACAGCGTTAAACAACTGTGGCAAATACCGTATTGTGTTTTTAAAAAAGCAGCCTCCATGCCATGGAACACCACCTCTATGAGGGCTGATTTCTCGATCTTCTTCCGAGATTGTGTTTTAATTGTGTGTAATAGATAAAATAAACCCATTAGCTCGAACGACTCACGCAGTAGAGCGACTTCAATTTCTCCTCCGATAAATTATTGTAAACGTTTATTATTATTATTATTACCCGAATCCTTGGATAAATGCTCAGCTTAGTGGCCTCGGGTATATAGGGTCCCGGGTTCGATTCCTAGCCGCGCTAAGGATGTCAGCCGCGTCGGTTTCACTTCTCCCACGCGGGACTGGGTGCTTGTGTTCGTTTCAATGCACATCTTCATATACACACATCACAATGCGAACCACCACCAAGACACGCAGTAGTGAATAAATTCTTCCAAACACGGTTGGCTTCAGGAAGGGCATCCGGACGTAAAACTGATCCAAATCAACATCTGAGCCAATCCCTAGTAACTGGGAAAGGGCACGACCCCGGTGGGACCACTAGTGCGAACCTTGTCGCATATACGGAGTTGGCCCAGTTTTACAGACAGATGCCCTTCCTTTGTCAACCGAGTGTGAAGGGATTGCATGTTTCTATTGTGGTTGGTTGTGCATTGTGTTCTGTATTTTGTGTTGTGTATGAAGAGGACTGTAATGGGACAAATACAAACACCTAGGTCCCCGATTCAGAGGAAATAGCCAAACGCGGTTAAAATCCACGACTTGCCCTGATATCAAACCCGAGACCCCTGAAATGAATGCGTCGTCGCTGACCATTCAGCCAAGGAGTACGACATAATAATAATAATAATAATAATAATAATAATAATAACAATAGCCGGGCTGAGTGGCTGAGACGGTTAAGGCGCTGGCCTTCTAACCCCAACTTGGCAGGTTTGATCCTAGCTCAGTCCGATGGTATTTGAAGGTGCTCAAATACGACAGCCCCGTGTTGGTAGATTTACTGGCATGTAAAAGAACTCCTGCGGGACTAAATTCCGGCACCTCGACGTCTCCGAAGACCTTAAAAAGTAGTTAGTGGGACGTAAAGCAAACAACATTATTATTATTAATAATAACAATAATAGTAATACCCATAAGGTGATGTAGATTTATATGTTTAAGTAAAGTTGGTGCTTGGCAATATGAGATGACTAATTAAATATTCTCCATTAATTTTGTGGTTGTTGTATTTACGTCCCACAAAGTACTCTTACGGTTTCTAGGCACACCGAGGTGCCAGAATTTTAGTCCACAGGAATTCCTTTACGTACTATGTAGTTGTTTAACGTCGCACTAACACTTCAAATATTTTGGGTGACGCAAGGATGAGAGAGGCTAGGACTGGGAAGGTAGCGGCCGTGGGCATAATTATGGTACAGTCCGAGCATTTGCCTGGTGTGAAAAATACGAAAGGACAGAAAAACATATTCAGGGCTGCCTACAGAGGGATTCGAAGCTACCATTTCCCGAATCCAAGCTCATACCTACGTGAACTTCATGTGCTAGAGATTGGCGTACCGGAGCACGTTCGATTCAGTCTGGACTGAACCCTCATGGAACCCAAAAACTTTGTGTCGGAAGGCCTGAGCTCTTCCATCCGAGCCACTTAGTCCGACTCAAAGCTAAATAATCTCCACGTAAAAGTACAAAATTCGGCCAAAGGTTGCTTCCTTATCTTGAGATATTCGATACATCACGAACAAACAGGGCAAATGCATTTTGTAAATAAATCACACTGGGTGGTCAGCCCTGTTGTGAACAGCTAGTATGTCAACTCTTACCCGGATGCATGGGTTCGATTACCGGCTAGTGAACGGATATAAATTCTGGACTGAGGGTAGGAACGGGATTGACTCAGCCTCGTGAGAACAACTGATAAGAGAGGCGCCGTACGAGCCACGGAAGCCAAGCAATATGGCTAAGCATGTCGTCGTGGTAACCACGTGACACTCCAGTATGTTTGGGAAGCAGCCGTTTCGGAAAATTAGGGCACTTATTGGGCTCTATGTGCAATGTTTTTTTCTATGAGGCTACACTAGATTCCCAATCCGTTTTTTTAAATATTCAGCAGTTCATATGAATCCCTCCCCTTTTTATGGGGCCATCATTGTGGAGTACTTGCAATACTGTGTGGATACTACATCAAACATCTGACTGCGTGAGATAGCATCCCAACCATAGAGTGCTCATTACCAACCGTATCGTACAATCGCACACTTCTCTATCGTTTTATGAGACTCGAGCAGGTAATAAATACCGATAAATGGTGTTGCAATAAAAGATGTTTATACACAAACTTGTTTGCTAGAGGCACTGTAATTGGTCGTCTTCTTGGCTTTTGCGGAATGTGATGTGGATCTAGCTCGGATTTACGGCTGGATGCCCTTTCTGACGCAATACCTGTGTGGGAGAACGTATTCACTACCGTACTTTTTTCTATTGTGGCTGATAATTTGTTGTATCTAGAAGAAGGCAAATACTTACTCCCTGAGCCATGGCAATTAACCACACGCAGTTAAAATCCTCCGCCCTGTTGGGAATTCAACCCAGCGTCCTCTGAACCGAAGACCAGTACGCTGACCATACAGCGAAAGAGTCTGATGCGGGCAGGCGGACAATAGACGATGCAATACGCCACCAGACACGGACGTTTGGTAAACGGACTCTAGCACTGTGGTCCGTATTTACTATCGTTACAGGCCTTGGCGATCCCTAGAGCGGTGTGTCTACGGAGTCTAGCGGTAAAGTACGATCGAACTTGCAGGACTCATTCCACGGACGGACACGAACTCCGCAATTCAGAAATGGGGGAGGAAGTGTCCATTAAACCCCCCAACCGAATTCCGCAACTTGCCCTTCAGGTAGAAAAACAGGTGCGTCCGGCCAGTACCTACTAATACAACAGGCCTCACAGCACGGCTGATGACGTCACAAGGATAGGCAGTCACTCCTGAAGCGCGCAACGGCACTTCAGTGGTTGTTGAACGAATTACTTTGATGATGAGAATTTGTGAGCTTTACAAAACGATTTCAAAAGATGCTCTTTCAGGGTATTAAAGCACATTCAGTTGTACCGAGACCAATTAAAGCAGAAGAAAGGCGGAGAGATGGCGCACTCCGTTTTCTGGAAATTTCGTAAAAGTTCAGATTGATAGTAAATAATAATAAGGGGTTTTAATTTGATTGTTACCATTTTTTAGTTAATAATAATTTTATGACCCTTGGTGATTAGTAATTAACCTACGTTTTACTCATGAAGTATCAGTTAACATTTTACTGGAAAATAAAATAATTATATTAATTAATAATCAAGGTCTTTCGTATATACTACTAATTATAAGCCAAAGTAAACTGGAATTTCGTCCCATTTAAGCCTCTTTAACGTGCCGGAAACCTCCCTTTATTTCTTATTTAGAATATTTTATTTTTACTATTTTGGTAAATATTTCTGTCTTAGTGCTGACTTAGAAACAAATCGGATATTATACATAATGGAAATAATTAGTTACAAATGAAAAATGGAATACAAAGGAGGGAATGATTCACAGAGGATGAAGAAATTATGCTGGAATTCATAACAGGAAATACAACAATTTAACAATAATAACATAGTTTTAGTTAAATAACTTAATTCTTCTGTACAAACATTACATCAATACACATTTCTGAACTGTTAATTCTTAATCAAGGGAATTTTCTCACAGAAACTTGTTTAAACTCATTTGTTTATTTAGATGAAATTAAATCCTGTAAATTTTCAATGTTTAATAATAATAATAATAATAATAATAATAATAAAATAATTCCACAAACATTACTGAAAATCCACTGAAATTTTCCTTAAGTCTTCCAGTGAAATAATCTGACATTTGTCCTAGATGTTCCGTATTTCTTTTCTCCATTAGTGGCAAGATGCAGTAATTAACTTAATTTTTTACTTTTCAAGTAATACCCTGTCAATCACATTCCGTTAATGTAAAAACTCTCTTTCTCTCCAACACACTGGTTTAAACATATTTTGCTCAAATTGCAAGAAAAGTGTTAAATATATTTTTATGGAAGACAATTTAACTTAGAAACTGGCATAACATAGGAAAAATTCTCAGCAAAAGAAATCTAAAAATTCCAACAAGTGCATATTTTGCGCAAATTGCAAGAAAGATGTTAAATCTATTTTTTTGTGGAAGACAAATTAGGCTGGCTAACTAAGAAAATAGCATAATATGGAAAAAAATTCTTAGCATAAGAAATTTAAAATTTTGCTCAGATTACAAGAAAATTTTTAAATATGTTTTGTTGAAGACAAATTAACTTAGAGACTAGCATACAATTAGGATGATGGAAGTAAAGCCTTTTATGGCAATAGAGTAACCTTGAAACAGTGAATCAACAACAATACACTCAGAATATGAGTACATGGGCTTAATAATATCACAAAATTAGAGCCCAGAAATGCCTGATTAAATTCAGATTACATGGAAATACTGATACTAAATTATGTACTCTCAAACTCAACATGTCAAAAATTAAAAGTATCTATTTGAAAATATTTTAACTTGGCTATAAAGTACCACTGGCCATTTAGATAATGTTTGAAAAATATTTTTTCATTGTCAATAGAAATATGCAAAGGTTTGGAGTACATTTTTTTAAGAAATAATTTACAGCATACATGGTAATATAATCATGCATCCAAACCATAATCTCTGCAAGATATTAATTCTTAAAATTACAGGACACATTTAAAAGGGTATGCAAGCACCTAATATTTTACAAGGAAACTCATTAATGAAACTGTGCAAAGATTTAGGTTCATTAAAAACATGATGTGATTTAATTTCAATTTCAACCTTGGCATAGAGCTCGAAAGTGAACTACTAAGTTTTTCACTAAGGCAGTACTTTAAAATTTAAAGATTTTTTCTCCTTTGCAGGAACACATACATCTTCTGGTTCTGTTGCCATTCTGATAGGAATGAACACTTTATATTAATTGAAGAACACTTTGAAAATATGACACTTTTTGAATTACACTACACTGCATTTATGAAAATATCTGAACCAGTTTATCACTGACTAAAGGGTGGATTATGACAACATAATAGCCAAGTTTACAGGGTATGCCTACATTATAACATTTCATCCTCTTACTGTAGAACCACTCTATTACAAGACAATTTAGTACCCTTAACCTATGAGACTGTTAAGCTTCCTCCTCTTTGTATGTATGCAACTCTGGACATTATTAAGTTTCTTAACATAATTATTAAGGAATATGTTACATCCTGTTTTTACAATGTAAGAGAGAATTTTTTCATGAGTATGGTCATCTTGAGTACATGGCAACTCCACAAGAAGTACACCTTCTTTTCTAATCACAGACATTGCCAATGTTACAACTAAATTTTGCTGTGATTGGTGCTTCATAAACAAGTATTCATACTTCTCAGATACCAAGGTTTTGACAGTCAAGTAAGTGAAAATAATGGCATTAACAACTTCTGGGTTGGGACAATGCATCCCCCCCCCTGTCAACACTTTTTATAAGCTCATAATTACCTTGATCATCTGTTAATGATAACGTTCTATCCAAAACGAGTGATGTTTTACAAATTTCACACTTCAATCTTCGAAGAACTGCTCTTACACAATATCCTGACAAATATGTGATAACAGGCAAATATTCCTGAATGGATAAAAGCTGGTCTTCACTGACATCTACACAGTAAAGGTCAACATCTGGGGGACTAGCCTCAAAGTCATCCAGTTTGAGATCACATTCAAATGAATCCAGGTCTAGATCAATTTCACCAAAAGCATTAGATGCAATTTTCAAGGACAATAGAGTTTGAATTCTTATCTTTGATTCAATTTCAAATACTTGTCGCAGAGATATTAGGTACTGAGATCCAGCCATTGTTCTGTACTTACCAAATCGTGCTTCAAGTGCATCTGTTTGAATTTTACCTGGCAAAAGGTATTTGAAATTCAGCTCTTGAGTACAGTATTTAGTGATTTCTAAAAGGGCATGAGTAGTATGTGATATGGCTAGATGTGTTTCATTTGACAGAGCACTTGCACGGTTTGGTAAATTTTTCCAGAAATCTAACCAACACAAGAAACATTCCAGAAATATGAAATTTTCATCACTTGGATTTGACAATGGTTGTTGACAGATATCCTTAAAACGAATATCTCTACCAGGTGATCCTACATTTACAATTCTCCACCATGTACAAATTAATTTAATGAAAGTGGCAGTTGCCTTAAAATTTACAATTCTGTTGCTTTCTCCAAGAGCTTCCAGCCCCTGAATAGTCATTTCATTGAAAACATTCAGTACAAGTTTTACATTTTGACGTTCAAGATTGGTAGGAAATAGTGACTTCAAGTTCAGCCTGTTGGCATATTTTACAATCTGAGTACTCTCAATGTCAAGAAGTGTCTTAATGGCTGAGAATTTGGCCACTGCTAACTCAGTGTCTTGTGGAAATGTCTCAAATGAGGGATACATTATCGACTGATCAACATCTTTTTGGTTAAGCCAATTGTTTCTAATACATTTGAGAATGTGAACAGAATCTAACACATAGAAAAGAGGCTTGTTGTCATCACATGGGTGCCTATAAACAATTGATAATTTTGGTGGTGAGGCAAAAAAAGACATAGCCCTTCTATTGAGTGCATTATTGTCAGTTACAATGCATATGACCTTAAAACCTATTGCATGTAATCCACAAACCACTTTCTTAATAAATTGAAACAGACCCTCACCATTGAGCTTCTTGACTGGAAGTATGTGTACTACATCTTTGAATGATGACAATAAACTTTGAATCATAAAAACTTGAGCACTAGCAGCAGCATTTGAGGAATTATATGCAGCACCTAGTATGTTACCACCAGTATAATCTAGGTAAGGTTTCAGATGGATTTCATCAACCATTAGTGAAACAATATTATCTGATACACTAAGAAATTTATATTTCTGCCTTATATAAAGGAGAAAATTCTTGTCAATTTGCTCCATAGCTGGGTTGGTATTATATGCTGAGCAAATTTTATGCAGTGTGTTGGGATGGGGCAGTATCAAATAGCCTGAACTTCTCATAAATCTATATGCATGAGGTGAAATAGAAAATAAAATACTGCAAAAAATGAGGAAATCTGATGAATAAGAATAATGATTCTTGGGTAAATTAAATAACAGTAACTGTTCACATATAAAGTTGATCAAACTAGATTCTTCTCCTTTAAGTAGCTCTGATAACTTCATTAAACTGTCCTTAATAAACTGAAAATGATCTTTTATAAAATCCTGATTTTCTAATCGTCCAATCTTATCAAGTTTGAACATACTGTCTGCTACATCATTGATATTACTAACTATTATAGGAAACTTTCTTTTATCTAGGTTATTAAGTTCCATTTTCCCCACACGTAAGGACATAGTATGGTCACGTTTTACCACAATGGAAGCTAGGAGTGTGGGAATATTGCATGTTTCGAGTAGGACAAATGAAACATTAGATTCTGATTTAACACAGATCCAGTCATCTAAAATTTGGATATTATGGAGACATTGAAGAAAACCTTGAAAGTCTGTGAAATTCCTTTTGTCTTGGTACTGAGCATGGGTTTTCAAACTTTCTGGTAATGCTGTTTCAAGATCCCTGTTTTCCAACCTTTCTCTTCTTTGATCACCACTCTCTCTACACGAAGAAGTGGAAGAGAGATAAGAGGGGCAGTTGGGCATAATTGTTGGCACTGCTCCCTGTTTCAGACGAGGTTTCTGAAGAGTTATACAATACTTATTTCCAGTCTTACTGTCATAGATGTCACTATGCCTCAGGATTTGGTCCTCACTGAAATGCAGTTCACAGACCTTAAAAAGAAAAAGAAAAGTCTAATTTGTTATGCCAATACCTTAGAAAACAGTGAGGTAATTAATTAACTACGGATAATCATCTCAAGGTGGGCAGTTAAAATGTGGAACAGGACAGCAACTTGATGTGTGTGGTTCAAATTAGGGTGGTCTTAGACTCAAATATTATAAATCTTAAATGTTCACATTTATCACCTGGTTCAGTTTGAGAGATAATGAATACAGTATAACAAGCTTCCTAGACCTTTAAGTGAAAAATAAGAGCTCACAACCTAAAACGAACAGAATTTTCAAAATATAAGTACTGAGCTTACCTTTGAATTCTGCGTGACCTGGAAATTGTCTCGGCGTATTGCGTTAACCCATATCTTGCGAAGTCCTTCATCGCTTGGGAAGGAAAACACAGCTACACGGGATCCTTTATCATAATTTCCCCTGCAGCGGGGAACGGAACATTTAAACACCATTCTTCTACGAACTGTAATACCGGTACACTACACTAATTATTTCGACCATACGCCAGTATTAAACAGATTCAGCACAGCATTATTTAGTCGCATGTTCCTCACGCACAACTCAACATAGCAGCCATGTTTGATGATACTCATTACAGTAGGGGTGCCAACATGGAAACTTCAATTTTTCTCCAGGTGAAGAGGCAGGGAAGGGAAAATAAATTGGTTCGAAATACATTTAACCGTTTTTATTCATTAATGAACTTCGCTGTTCTTTGTAGTTCATTATAATCACATTTATTTACGATGCTGAGCGTGGAATTAATATTCCATACGTGGGGTGAAATAATAGACGTTGGCACCTCTACTATGCTTAGTTCCTCCTTTCACCGCCAAGGAATCTCTCTCTTTGCTGTGATCTAAACGCTGGGTCGTCGACTGGCCACGTCTGCCTATCCCCGTGACGTCACATACCTCACGACACATCTGTTGTAAGGCCTGTAGTATTAGTAGGTACTGGTCCGGCTAGCGTGTACCTGGCGTCAGAGAAGACCACAGTAGATGTCAATTTAGTGCCGGAAAAAAGTCCTGTTGACGTGTAGGATAGTGATACTGAGTGTAAACGTAATGCATAGTGAAAGAAATATGACGCTCGTACTTTTAACTTTACGTTCATACATTATAGGAAGGCGAAATCTGCTGGTGATCAGGGTTGGAGATACTCGAAGAAAGGGAAACATTTAACATTGGGGAGTCATCATGTTCTGTCTAGGCGCGTGGGAAATCACACTCATGATCCCTCTTAAGAAAAATTCAAACATACCCTTACATTCGGCCAAATAGTATCGACTCTGGTTCCGTACCAAAAACTAACAAGAAAACCAAAGAATGACATCCTGAAAAAAAAAATTGTGCAATGCTGAAATGAACAGATTGGCTTTTTGAGATGTGTTTCGTACAACATTTCAATTTTATCGTTAGCTGAAAAATATCTTCTGAAGAAGAAGCTCGTTATTATGTAGCTTACTGATGTGCTGCGGGGAGTGGTCAAGAGAAAATCACAGGTCTGCTGATAGTTCGTGTAAGTTACTGGCGGAAAGGGCCATTTTGGGTAAGTTGCAGAGTTCGTGTGAGCCGCATTCCACACACGTAGAACCAGGAAACTCTTTATTTCCATGTTGCAACTCATTTACTAATACTCTGCATTAAGGAGGAGAAACACACAGGAACAGACCGTACCAGCATTCCACTTGAAACTCAAAATACTCTCCGTTAGCAATGAATCCCAGATGCGCTGATGTATCCCTGAGACGGCGAGTTGATGCATGTCGCTACTTTCTGTTCCTGTGTGTTTCCCTTGGTTAATTACTATGTAGAGTTGTAGAAAATGACTTGAAACATGGAAATAAAGCGTTTCCGAACCCATGTCCATATAACATATTTTCTTCTCCTACGCGTGATGACTGTGTCGTGAAAGTTTGGCCGTTACACCTAAATTTACACCTTTTCTGCTTTAGGACTAGGCAGTAACTTGGTCACAACTGAAACATATTATAGGTCTTTCTGAAGACATGTTTTCCCGTTGTCGTCAAGAGCTTTTGTTAAAAGATATATCATGTAACAACCCAACCCACTTATAACGATAATGGCGTTCTCGAGTGACATCATTCCTTCTTTAATATTTCCCTCCGTGGAGAAGTTTACGACCCTCTTATATTGCTCTGAAGTGAATCCTTGACCGCAGAAGCGGCTCCATTGCGCAACCTGCCTTTGTCTAGTTTTCAGAGGAGTGCACTATGTGGGTGGGACTGTCAGGCTGTGCTCTGAGCAGATGCCTAAGCAATTGACATTAGTTGTCTACTACTGTGCGGGTAAGCTAGGGTACATTTTGCCCAAAGGGAAAACAAGATGGTCGTAACCTAATGTGCGTCATTTTAAGGATATATTTCTTACAAGGGCAGTGCTCAACCGTCTAAGCTCATAAACCCGACTTTTATTATTATAACAAAATCCATGGCGCTACAACACTTGTGCGCCTTGGTCTACAAAATGACCGCTGCTCAGCCCAAGGTCCGCAGACTACGAGGAAATGCGTGGTCTGCGCGACGAATCTCCTCGACATTTATTCTTATTTCTGATACCAGGGCCTCCGCATAAAAGGTCCCAGAGTGCGGGGCCGGCTTTATTATTATTATTATTATTATTATTATTATTATTATTATTATTATTATTATTATTGTCCAGCTCCATGGCTAAATGGTTAGCGTGCTGGCGTTTGGTCACAGGGGTCCCGGGTTCGATTCCCGGCAGGGTTGGGAATTTTAACCATAATCGGTTAATTCCCTTGGCACGGGGACTTGGTATCTGTGTCGTCATCATCATCACTTCATTCTCATCACGACGCGCAGGTCGCCTACGGAGTCAAATCAAGAGACCTGCACCAGACCTCTCCGGAGGCCACACGCCATTAAAAAATATTATTATTATTATTATTATTATTATTATTATTATTATTATTATTATTATTATTATTATTATTATTATTATTATTATTATTATTATTATTATTATTACTAGTTGATGTACCCGTACTTCTCTACGGAATTCTACATTGTATACAGAATTCTACGTTAGGTAGTGCACACGTTGTGAAGAAGATTGTAATAAATTGCATAGCTCTCAACTTTACCCTGAAAACGCGACGGGGAAGTCACCAAACAGCTTTTCTCATATGAATACTGGGTTGGGGCATTTTCATTGTAATGGTAGGCCCGCTTGCATATCATCAGTCACAATCATATTGGTGAGTTTTCATTATAATGGCAGACACTCACTCTCCACTTGCCTTTTTACATCCTCAGAAAGACTGTCTTAGTAGTTTTCCCAGCCGAAATGAACATAGGTCATTACAATGACGTCAGTAGGAATGGCGCGATTAAAAGCAATGCTTTCATATGAAATACTCCATCAAATGAAAAAACACACATTTTCTCACTTTTAACGAACAGTATTACGCTGCCGATCTAACAGTCCAAAGTTCCAGAGCTGGAATGTCCAAGGCGCAGACAGCCGTGATCCGTGAACACTTTTCGTCCTTTTTCGGCGGGCGTCGAATAGTGGAGAGTCCCCGGACTAAAACTATGCCGTTTACTAATCTGTTTCCTAGGTGTACCTGATGAGTCGGAAAATCTCAGTTCACTACATCGGCGGTGGGAAAAGCTATCTGACTTGCAGGCAAATTTTTCCTCCCAGCCATAGGAGAAACCCCCGTTCACTGCTAATTTGGAATAAAATGAATGTAGAATTTAATAAAGGTGAAGAGGAAGAAGCATTTCTTAAGAAACGGCTCTTTTCAAGGTTGAATTTTGAGTTATTTAGTGAATTGTGGTGCTATAATTTGGAATAGTCCTAAACTGTAATTCTACACCAGGTCATACTACTATTACTACTGCTACTACTACTACTACTAAGTGATCCTCTGCCTTAATTGTGCACACTGCTCATTCAAAACAGCGCGTCAGGGTAGGGATCAAATAGCTAGAATACTATGATGAACCGGTTTTTTACGTACCAGCAGTATCAGGAAATGTATGAACCGGAGGAAAGGCATGCTAAAGAAGAAAGTTTTCTAACTCCCCAGCTATTTCCCGCCAGTATTCTGGCAGGCTGTTATACTCGGTACGCAGCAGTAATCCCATCTATGGGAGTTGAGTGACAGCATAAGAAACAAAGAGCATCACAACAAATAATAATAATAATAATAATAATAATAATAATAATAATAATAATAATAATAATAATAATAATAATAATAATAATAATAATGTTATTTGTTTTACGTCCCACTAACTACTTTTTAAGGTCTTCGGAGACGCCGAGGTGCCGGGATTTAGTCCCGCAGGAGTTCTTTTAGGTGCCAGTAAATCTACCGACACGGGGCTGTCGTATTTGAGCACCTTCAAATACCACCGGACTGAGCCAGGATCGAACCTGCCAAGTTCGGGTTAGAAGGCCAGCGCCTTAACCGTCTGAGCCACTCAGCCCGGCATCACAACAAACAATGGTCAGTGTAATGTTATTGTTGATCAATGTTATGCAATTTCGATATTGTGTAGGCCTTCACATTTAGTTTTCATCCGACTCTGAAATACCACTCTTATCATAGTCGGTACGGTAAAACTCAATAGAACATTAATGATCGGAAATTGTATCTCTGTAACTTGTATTATGTAGTACTTTTCGATAGGACCAATATCATAGGTCTTTAAAAATTAAATTTTAGGTGCCTTCCCCCAAACTACAATTTCATCCACGGTGCATAAAATTGTTTATAGCTTAGACTGTAGTTCCTTCTTCCCCAACTCTATGTTCCGATTTTCATCAAATTCTGTTTACCCATTTCCTCGTGGCTCCGCGTAGATAGGGACTTAGCAACAAAAATTCAAATTCATGAATATCTGTGCTATCATAGCCGGTACGGTAAGAATGTATAAAACATAAATCATCGGAAATTAATTTTATATAGCTTTATTTATGTAGTATTTATCGATACGACCACTAATAATATAAATATTTGAATATTAAATTTAAGGTCTTCCCCTAAACTACAATTTCACTCAGCGTGAATAAAACGATTTAGAGTCTAGATTGTAGTAGCTCATCCCCTGGCTTTACATACCGATTTTCATTAAATAATCTTCAGCCGTTTTCTCGTGATATGTGTACATACATACACACACAGACAGACAGAAATTAGGGAAAAGTAATAAGTGCATTTCCTTGTTACTGTGGACATGACCGATACAGAAATGCCATTCTTTTCAAATTCTAAGCAATGTACAGACTAAACCCTAAATTTATATACATACATTATTTTTATTATTAATTTTTTTACGATGTCATAGTTTTACCCTGATACCTTCTTACATACTTACAGTAGTTAAATGAAGTTTGAAGACTTCAGGTTTCGTGTTCATTAAGTTGTCAAAATAAGATCGACAAAGGAATGCCAGGAACGTGCCAAGTTTAATGCTGGTCTTCTCATTGTCAGCAAATTTTGGACAATATTTACATTTTTTGAGTCATGTTTCCAAACAGTTGTCATAGAAATGCGAGTCCAAATTATTATTATTATTATTATTATTATTATTATTATTATTATTATTATTATTATTATTATTATTATTATTGTTGTTGTTGTTATTGTTATTATGTTAAAATTTGCTTTAAGTCACACCAACACAGATAGGTCTTATGCCAACGATGGGTCAGGAAAGGGCTGGGAATGGGTAGGAATCGAACTTGGCCATGATTACGGTACAGTCACAGCATTTTCCTAGTGTGAAAAAAGGGAAACTATGGAAAACCATCCTCAGGGTTGACGACCGCGCGGTTCAAACCCACAATCACACGGGCGCAAGTTGATTTTTTTTAAATTCGCTTAAGTTGCACCGACACAGATAGGTCTTGTGGACACGATCGGTAGGAAAGGGCTAGGAGTGGCGCAGAAACGGCCGTGGCCTTACTTAAGGTACAGCAGCAGCATTTGCTGGTGTGAAAATGGGAAACCACGGAAATCCATCTTCAGGGCTGCCGACTGTAGGGCCCGAATCCACTATCTCCCGAATACAAGCTCACAGCTGCGCGCCCCTAACTTCATGGCCAACTCGCTCGATTATTATTATTATTATTATTATTATTATTATTATTAGTAGTAGTATTATTATTATTAATAATATTGTTCCGGATATTTCGTGGAACTCAAAGGTGTAAAAACGTTCGGGCGTGAATGGGTGGACAGAGAAAGGATGAGAACGTAATTTAAAGCACTAAATATTGAAATTTTACTTCATTCCTTTTTTCTGACTTCAAACTTTGATAAATAATCTGAATGAACAAAAGCAAACGACAGTTAAATGGAATAACGATGAGCTCGTCAGCTGTGACCACAAAAATGGAGAAGGTCCTTGATACAATTGTTTAGCTCTTAAGGTACATGTTTGCTCCACACACTTACATCGTATAGTACTTTGAGATTTAAACGTTATTACAATCCGGCCTCTTCGACGCACCAATACTGTTCTGTCAAATTTTACAGCAGATAAACTTCACAACAGTGTTTGCTGTGATTTCAGCTCGACAGTCTGCTACACACACTTCCGTAATTAATGACACTTCAAGCAGAGGCAATAAGAGCCCGTTCCAAATGGCCTTAGTGTACAAAGAAAAAGGTTTAAGAGAATCGGCCATGAACAAAATGGTAGGGGCCGAAACACTTGCACTCATTTTGAAATCTTTCGGAAAACACCTAAAATCCTAAGTGGGCTAATGGCCCGAGGTTACAGAGGCTAAGCCTATACTGCAGAGGGTGACTAGATGACGACATATTAAGTTCCAAAATAGACTTTTAAAACATTACAGTTTTAGATAATCATAGTCACACCAATACCAAGCTGAATGGGAATAAATAGAGGGTGAAAACTCTTCATTCCCTGAGCTACATATTTTCCAGCAGGGATTTGAATATAGTCCTTAGAATCGCCTGAAAATGTACATTTATGATGTGATATTAAACTTTAGAAATTTACATTAAGAAAGAGTTCTGAAACCTTCCCCTCAAGTTAACTTACTGGAGCTATCACACATTTAAAAGATACCTGCCATTACCTTGAGCTGGTGGGCCTTCCGACGACGGGCAAGGCTGCCCACTTACACCGTATGCACTCTAAGACCGGAGATACGAAGAAGACAAAATGGCCCAAAAGCGCCCAGCTTATATAACAGAGGGGAAAGTTCCAGAAATCTCTAGGCAGAATTCCTGCACACACCCCCAAATTTTAATTGGCTACAGAAATGTATACAGAATTTTCTCATTGGTCCCTAACATAAGGAAGAAGGGAGACTTAGAAGTGCTGACACCCTCAGCACATACAAAACAATCTACAAACACTTCAAGTGTAAAATCTAGAAACTAGAAATTTCCCTTGAAATTTTAATAGTCCGTCCTCCCGCCAGAGGGGGCACATAAGTCGGTAGTAGAGACATCTGAAGATTAAAAGTCCAAACTTCTTTAGATACCCAGTTCAGGGTTTACACCAAAAATGTCCTTCTAGAAAGTGCGCAGTTCAACTGAACGGAGAAAGTGTACCTCCGGTACAATTATTATTATTATTATTATTATTATTATTATTAATAATAATAATATTATTATTATTATTATCATCATCATCTGTTTACCCTCCAGGTTCGGTTTTTCCCTCGGACTCAGCGAGGGATCCCACCTCTACCGCCTCAAGGGCAGTGTCCTGGAGCTTCAGACTCTTGATCGGGGATACAACTGGGGAGAATGACCTGTACCTCGCCCAGGCGGCCTCACCTGCTATGCTGAACAGGGGCCTTGCGGGGTATGGGGAAGATTGGAAGGGATAGACAAGGAAGAGGAAAGGAAGCGGCCGTGGCCTTAAGTTAGGTACCATCCCGGCATTTGCCTGGAGGAGAAGAGGGAAACCACGGAAAACCTCTTCCAGGATGGCTGAGGTGGGAATCGAACACACCTCTACTCAGTTGACCTCCCGAGGCTGAGTGGACCCCGTTCCAGCCCTCGTACCACTTTTCAAATTTCGTGGCAGAGCCGGGAATCGAACCCGGACCTCCGGGGGTGGCAGCTAATCACGCTAACCACTACACCACAGAGGCTGACATTATTATTATTATTATTATTATTATTATTATTATTATTATTATTATTATTATTATTATTATTATTATTATTATTATTATTATTATTTGTTCCAGCATGGTTCTGAAATGAAATAATCCTCTCTAAGGATACATCGTTTAAACCTCTGCCAATATATGTGGGATTTTCGAAAATAATTTTCGCATTACTGTAGAGCAGATTCCTGATAAAACAGGAGAGCTCATGTCTATCATCGCGACATCATTAGTTACGTAAAACTACAGGCTTACTTACTTGCTTACTTTTGAAGATGAATTCGTTGGTGGAAACAATACATTACTAGTCTCACGGACTGTACAGGATAGTGTCCGTTTACGAAGGAAATGTTGAAATATACCCTTCGAATACCTCTCCCAGTATTGGCGTTGAATTTACCATGAAATAGGCAGCCTACATTTAATAGTTGATGAAACTATCGGTTCGAAAGTTGACATAATATTGGAACTCTCATAATGATTATCGCTACACCATGCATGGACCGCACATGCAGTATGAATTGCAGCCACCAGGCGCAGTCGATTTAGATGTGAACCACATTCATACGCTGATACACAACACAGTATTTAGTCAACATAGGCCATTGTTGTCAGGGCGGCCTTGAGGTAGGGGACTAAATGAGTACAATATACTCGTTCCTCCTGTGGTCCGACCCACAGGTTGAATAGTCAGCATTGATGCTTTCGGTTCAGACGGTCCCGGAATCGATTCACTCCCGGGTCGAAGATTATAATCGCGTGTGATTAATTTTTGTGGCTCAGAGACTGGGTATTTATTGTTTTTTTTTGCTAGTTGTTTTACGTCGCACCGACACAGATAGGCCTTATGGCGACGATGGGACAGGGAAGGGCTAGGAGTGGGAAGGAAGCGGCCGTGGCCTTAATTAAGGTACAGCCCCAGCATTTGCCTGGTGTGAAAATGGGAAACCACGGAAAACCATTTTCAGGGCTGCCGATAGTGGGGTTCGAACCTACTATCTCCCGAATACTGGATACTGGCCGCAATTAAGCGACTGCAGCTATCGAGCTCGGTGGGTATTTATTCTTGTCCCAACACTTTCATCTTCATATTCAAACAACATACCACACTACCAACCACCACGGGAACACGCAATAGTGATTACATCCCTCCATATAAGGTTGGCGTAAGGAAGGGCATTCGGCAGTAAAACAGGGCCAAATCCACATGTGCGACACAGTTCACAGCCGCGACTCCACAGGTGTGGGAAAAGCGGTAGTAGTAGTAGTAGAAGAAGAAGAAGAAGAAAAATACTCGTTCTTCCTGTTCAATGCAGCGTTTCTGTTCCCAGAGCCAGTTCAGGGGGATCATTACAGTTCTCCTTAAGAGGTTCTGGTACTTTCTTTACTCCCCTCACTCTAAAGAGACTGACAAGGTAAGTGCATGGACGCCATGAATTTTCCACATATGAAACAAGATGAGCTTGTTTGAGAAATCCTGCATTTCACAATCTCTCCGAACGTAGATGAAAATCCTCACACTAAGATCTGGATGATAGAATTTCGTGTTTCTCAATAGCTAACTACATACATTTTGTTTTGGGTATATGTAATTATGTTTTTACCACATTGTAGATTTTTTTTTGCTATGGGCTTTACGTCGCACCGACACAGATAGGTCTTATGGCGACGATGGGATTGGAAAGGCGTAGGAGTTGGAAGGAAGCGGCCGTGGCCTTAATTAAGGTACAGCCCCAGCATTTGCCTGGTGTGAAAATGGGAAACCACGGAAAACCATCTTCAGGGCTGCCGATAGTGGGATTCGAACTTACTATCTCCCGGATGCAAGCTCACAGCCGCGCGCCTCTACGCGCACGGCCAACTCGCCCGGTCATTGTAGATTTACAAATGTATTTAGTGTACCGCCCTCGCTGAGTCCGAGGGAAAAGCCGAACCTGGAGGGTAAACAGATGATGATGATGATGATGATTTAGTGTACCGTATACTATTCCTCTTTGAGTTCCTAACACAAAAATACTAAACCCGTTTCGAAACGACATAAGCTATAGAGGAAACTAAATATTTACTTACAGTATATAAATAATAATAATAATAATAATAATAATAATAATAATAATATCATTGTTTTTACGTCCCACTAACTACTTTTACGGTTCTTGGAGACGCCGAGGGAGGCCGGACTTTAGTCCCACAGGATTTCTTTCACGTGCCGATAAGTCTACCGACACAAGGCTGACGTATTTGAGGATCTTCAAATACCACCGGACTGAGCCAGGATCGAACCTGCCAAGTTGGGGTCAACCGTCTGAGCCACTCAGCCCAGCTACAGCATATCAATTCAGTACCTAGATCTATCTATGGTATTCGTAGTTTGTATATACAAAAGTATAATAATACAACAGGAACAGGTTTTTACTGCCAGTTGTAATTATAATGATATGTTGATGTCTTTCCCTACAGACATCTGATTGTTACAAATGTGGGATAGGCGAGAAAGGAGAAAAAACTTCTAAAGTGTATGGTCATCACAAATTGATTTAATCATTTCTGTGAGTCGTGATCCCACTGGCTTTGCTGATTACATCTCTGCTGTAGCTTCGCCATCTCGGACGATCATCGGTTTCCTCACGGCACATTGGAAAGATAACAGGTGATAGTCCTCGCTTGTCCTCTCCATCTGGTTGCAATCCTTCGCCATGGTTTACTGCCCTCAACCTTCCCTTCCATTATTAACTTCCGTAGATTTTCTACAGGTCGTCTCACAATGTGTCCAAAGAACTGCAAAATTATTTCAATGATACGAGAAGAAAGGCATTTATAATATTCAGCTCCTGAAGAACGGACGCATTGATTCTTCTTGTTATCCAAGGCGCACGTAGCATTCTACGCCAGCACCACATTTGAAAAGCATCGATGTGTTTTCTGTCCAAAGCCTTTACGGTCCAGGTCTCACAGCCATATGTTGAAACACAGAATACAAGGGTTTCAGCGAGACGGACCTTGCTGCTATCAAGACGTGTGCTACCACTAGACTTGGGTTACTCGTTCTCGATGGTTGGTATAATGAACATCAAATCTTAAGCGTTTCGAGCCACCGGAGTGGCCTGCTGTGTTGTTGATGCTGTTTCACAAGTTACTGCCCTGGCCTCTGCCACTGCCAATACTCAACACCTGATCAGTGGAAATGATAGCCTCGTGTTTGGCTTTATGGCTAAATGGGTAGAATGTTTGCCTTTGGTCCGATGGCCCCGGTTCAATTTTCGGAGTCAACCTCCTCGTACTCCTAATTCCCCTCGCTCGGGAACTGGGTATTGTGGCCGTTCACCATCATGCCGTGGACATGTTAGGAGGTCATGCTAATTATATATGCCGTTTTCCGCAACATCCTGTGACATATAATGCAGTAGTTAGCATTCTGTATGTCGAACCGGGGTATGATTCGCGATACGCCAGCCCGAAGGGAGCAGTTTTCTGCGCTGTAACAAGAGAAGGATAGCGCAGTATTGCTAAACCTTGAAACCGCGCTCTCTTTCCGAGCGAGCGAGAAGGGAAGATAACGCTACGCACGGAGATGGAGGTTATTGGAGACTGGGCCGAATTAAGGTGTGTTAACCTTTGAAAAATAAATGCCCACTATAAATTCAACACCGCATTCATTAGTACCACATCACCATAGTTTACGAAAAAGAGGAAGAAGAAGAATACTTCTATATGAAATAATTTTTCTAAATTTATAAATCGGGTCCCATTCGAACCAATGTGTTTTATGCTGACTGTCAATGCATATAAATACAATACTTCACTAATGGATCAGTAATGACGCCTATCATACAGTAGTACGCAGAAGAAAGGTGACTACTGAAATCTGACAACATGTGGGAAAAATTGGGAGATATTGCATGATGAAACATGACGCGTGATTTTCCAAAAGGACGCTTTGGGAATTATGAATGACCTACTGATCACTTTGGTTTTACATATGTTCAGTAGAAAGTAGAGGTCATAAGCTTTAATTCGACTGTTATCACGTCGTTCAAAGACTCCGATTACCGGACCGTCATTTTCAACAGGAACATAATTCATCTCCCCCCTGACCATTTGTCCGGAGGTTATAAGTATAGCCAGGACCCAGGTACTGTATCTCATTCTCATCCGTGTAGCTGCAGTGGTAACACGTTACTTTATTGTCGTCTGTGTAATTGCATCTCAACACATTAGAAGTGGACCTGGATATCAGTGATTTGGATATCAGTGTACAAAGTGTTGTGCCATTGAAGAAACACATCAATGTGATGTAAATATTTTTACGGAATAAGCCGTGTGGTACAAGTTAATGTACGTAATTGCCGAATAGAAGCCTTAATTTGGCATTTTAACATCACAATCGTTGAAGACAGTCAGTTATGACTTATGGTGCAATCACCAACGGAGGGCAAACGCTTCAGGTTATTTGGCGTGGTGAGACAGTTAATTAATATATATAAATGTTAATTATCACCGCTCCTGAGCATTTAAGAACGAGTGACATTTAGTAAAATTTAAATAACTGTTCTTGACAAAATTAATATTCGCATCCTCCAGGGACATTCGTTGTGATAGTCTGTGTGACGGTCAGGGAATGAACAGTGATTTTTACAACTTATCACTACTTGCGTTAATCTATTTCAACTTAAGAGTGGATCTTGTTACAAGTAGGTCCCCTTTTTGAAAGTGCATAAACAGTATTTAATAATTCATTCTCCATTTTTCTGTGTGTTCGTGAGTGGTAGTCGAATCCAAGACTCGGAGCCTACAAGAGTCGCGCCTGAGTGCCTGCGATCAGCTTTACAGGGAACGTCCAGAAATTCAACTGAGAAGACAACAGTTCGAGTCATGGATCGTCGTATGAAGAGGAATCGAGGACTACCAGGAACAAGAATATTCATCATGTTCGTGTAAAGATCTATGATGTACCCTAGATGACAGCAAGCCTTACTCACCATGTGTTAAGTACATGCTTTTATATACCCTAAACACGAGAGATGCATGCCAGTAATAATTTTATTTTGTAAATATTATAATGTCATAATTAAACATTAAATGTGTAGAGAACATTATGCGTGTATGACTGGGAAAGATTTATTATTATTAGTTAGAATCATCAAGTGATTTTTAAGATAATCATTGATATTTAATAAAATTCATTTGCATGAGTTATTATATAGACTCCAAAGTTCTTAGTTTATATGAACTATCTTTGGGAAGAACGGCAAGTTAGCTAGACTTATATTTCTTCGTCTGGTAAAGATCTTCAGAGTAGTTTGCATATAAATTATACGTTTGTGATTCAGGTATTTGTAATCCCGAATAATATTAGACAATCATTGGAGTTGATCCAAACCGAGGTATAATTAATTTATAATTATATATGAAAATGTGAGAAGAATTAAATAGCCTGAAAAAATGGAGTCTTCTCTGTGAATTAAATGAACGGATTGAGATACGATGGCTTGATATGAGAGGGTGAAGCAGTAACATGTCATGTTGTTGGAGTGGTAAGGAATAATAAATAATTATAGCTGTTGTGAGATATTGAATTGGCCTGAATATAAAGCCAAATAACAAGTAATAAGAAATAATGGCTTTCAAGTGAGGGCATACTTGACAATAAGCCGTGATGATATGTAACAAAAATGAAAGAAAGAGTGAAGGACGATTTATGGTGTCCGCAGCCTAGGGCTAGTTACGCAGCTCTTATAGTGATTGACAAGTTTATGGCCGGTCGACTGTAGACCGAGCGAACCCTTGCAGTTTCTAGCAAAGCGATGTTAACGGGCCAAGCTCTTTTCATTCACCAGAGTAATCTCAATCCAATGTCCGACTCGTTGGCTGAACGGTCAGCGTACTGGCATTCGGTTCAGAGGGCCCCGGGTTCGATTCCCGGCCGGGTCGGGGATTTTAACCTTAATTGGTTAATTCCAACGGCACGGGGGCTGGGTGTATGTGTTGTCTTCATCATCATTTCATCCTCATCACGACGCGCAGGTCGCCTACGGGAGTCAAACAGAAAGACCTGCACCCGGCGAGCCGAACCCGTCCTGGGATATCCCGGCACTAAAAGCCATACGATATTTCATTTTCATCTCAATCCCATTCTAATTATACGTTGCGAGTAACACGGATAATTTCCTGATTTTGTGAAGGATAGATCCCTTCTCATGCTAGGTATTAAATTAGCCTCTGATTGGAGTTCAAAAATTTTTACCTGGGAACCCGAAGCCTGTTGGTTCGAATGATGCTGGAGCGAAGATTTAACCAGATATTATGGCTTGGTTAAGCCATATCTTCAAGATGTGTTGTGTAAATATATTTGATATTTTTTTATATTCAATATATGTCAATATGTGTGTTTTATTATTTTCCAAAGTGTTCTATGGTGATGGGTTCGATTCCAGCTTGGGCTGATTTTTTTGAATATATAATTAGTTAGGTAAACCCAGGATACGCACATATATGTTCAACGTGTATGTTCATCGTAAGTGTTCAATGTAAATATACATTTGTCGTGGTCAAATGGATCACAAGTTCGATACTCGGCAATGCAATCTCGTGTGTATAACAGATGTGCTTATATTGTGTTATATTTTTTTTCTTCCTCTATCCAAATCATGACCAGTAAATAAAGGATGCCTGGTTCTTACCCAGGAGGCTCGAGTTCGATCCCCGGTACCGGAACCATATTTAATATCCATTTGTGACGAGAGTTTAATAAATAAAGGATACCATTCAATATCCATTTTTTATAAATAAATAAACTCATATATCAGTGTATGCTGATCGAGTGAATTGATATACGCCAAGAACTAATTATGCCAGGACAATTTCAAGAAAAGAAGGCATACAATGTATATAATTGTGTCAGTTTAATTGTTTTCTTTTGCTCATATGTTAAGATAGGACATTATTTGTGTGGTTCACATCAGTATAAATAACATGTTTAGAATATATACTTGAACGGAGATTCTTCTCATTTAACAATATTAGCATATTCCTCTCATATTATAGAATCCTGCTTTCATTATTTTAGATAGTACCTATTTTATTTCTTTATCGAACATTCCATTACCCGTATTGCTCTCCGAATTCAGCCGGTGATGCTATGAAAGTAGGGAGGATGAGACTTCAAGCCTGGTAAGTGACTTCTGGCGGTTCTCATCCGAATGTACCATCTGTACATCTGTTTGTAAAACCAAATTAAGAAATATTGCCCTAATTATACTCAAGGTAAGCCTAATTTTGTTGCCCAATTAATGGGGCCAGTTTTTTTTCTTTTCTTTCGCCCGATGTGCTCAGGGGTGGTTCATACTTAGTTTTTGTGCGACGACATATGCCCTAACGGTTACAGTATATATGACGTCCTCGCCATTCATTTCATCCTAATTAGATCACCATCAAGCCTTTCCAGAGGATATGCACCATTATTATTATTATTATTTTAATATTATTATTATTAAATTAGCATGTCGAATTTTACAGCGTAGGAAGGGGTCGTACCCGTCGTTCACTGGTTTATTAGCTTTCTCGCTAGGTCAGTGGTGGTGTGCGACCCGTGATCACTGGTTCGATTCCAAACAACAAAAGAGAATACAAAACTTGAAAGACTCCATTTCATTTTAGCAGATCTACGTATAAAAATAAAATTATATTACTCCAATAACAGCAGGCATTGGCAGTGTCTTCCTATAAGTATGTAGAAGTAGACGGGAGTGAAATACCAGCACACTGTTATCTATATAATTAAGTGAGATGTGTGAGGTGAGGACGTATATGCGATAAGGAACGCATGGTTGCTCTCTCTCCCTGATTAACAGTGGCGAAAAGACGGAGCGAAGCCTTGCACACCTATTCCCTTGGTCCCCTCATCCGTCGGACATCCAGCAGCAAGCCGCGCGAGGTGTGTCGAGGGGAGACGGACGTGCCGTCTGGGCTGCAATGTCGGTCTCCGAAGCCTTGCACTCAGAAATACGAGCGACGTTTTATCTCATTGCTTTCAAGTTTGTAAATGTCAGATGCTTACATTATAACGTGCTTTAAGGTTCCCATCGTTCTCATTTGAGGTTTGGGCTTCACGGATAGCATTGGTAGCCCTCAGTATATGCCACTGCGATCTTTATATTACTAGTCATTCCGCTTTTCTTCCAGATCTTAGTTAATTTTATCACAGCTACTCGTCCTAGCAAAATCCTTCTCCTTTTCTCTTTCTCGGTACTTCCCGTATCACTTAGAGTTGACCCAAAGTATACGAAGTTGTGCACTACATCCAATTCTTTCCAACGACCTGTGAGCTGGTACTGCGCTGCTCTATCAGTCATCATGAGTTTCGACTTACTGAGGTCGAGCTCAAGTCCTAGCATAAGACCCGCTTTCTTCAGTCTTGTTAACACATCTGAAAGCTCTTCCTCACTGCTGGCAAGCAGGGTGGTGTATGTAATTGGTAAACCGCAAGTTGTTAATTTTTCTCCCACCAGTTAAGATGCCTCCAACCCAATCATCAAGTGCCTTCTTCTTGATATACTCGCCGTAGATGTTGTAAAGTTCAAAGGACAAAATGCAGCCTTGTCTCATGCCACGGGACATTCCTAAGTATTCTGAGATAGACAGTGATATAAGATGAGGTGGAACACCAAATTTATCTAACAGGTGCCACAACTTTCCCAATCAACGCACTATTCTGTAGTCAAGGAAGCAGATGAAGATAGGGACGCAAAACTCTCGAGGTTTTCCTGTTATTTGTCTCAGGTTGAGAATCTGCTCACGTGATCCTTTACCTGAGACAAAGCCGGCTTGTTCGTTGGATATCTGAGGTTGCATGTGAGGTTTTAGGCGCTGATTTAAGATGGGTAAGAGGATTTTACTGGCATGTGGAATCAGTGAAATAGTGCGATAGTTAGAGCAGTTTATGACAGCTTCTCTTGTGCAGTGAAATGAAAACAGATGTGCAATCTTTTGGCTATTCTCCATTAGTCCATATTCTACAGGGTGATTAATTTGAAAGTTCAGAGCGGAGTGCCGAGGATTAGGCAAGCTGGGAAGCGGAAACAGCGAGAGCAGTGCCCGCCATGACAAGCAGGCATAGTCGGCTCAAAGAAGCGGCATGATTACGCCTATAGAAACTAAACGAAACTGAACTCACCGGCTACATAGATGTTCTTGACAAATAAGTAAATGAATAAACAAATAAAAAAACAAGTAGGAAATTAAACTGAACTGGCCAGTAATAAATAAACAAATAAATATGTAAACAAATAAATAAATCAACTAGGATATTAAAATGAACTCACCAGTAATAAATAAATAAATAAACTAGGAAATTAAACTGAACTCACCAGTATTTACAGACGATGCTGAAAGTGATCTCCTTCAGCTGCAATGCAAGCTTCACATCTTGTAATGAGATTTCGAAACACACTTTGTAGTTCATGGACACCGATAGAACGCACAATGTTCCTATTTTCAGTTTTTAATTCTTCTACAGTCCGAGGATTATTCCTGTAAACTTTTCCTTTAAGATTTCCCCATAGATAAAAATCACATGTGCTTAAATCAAGCTAACGAGGGGGCCATAAGCCTTTACTGATGATCTGATCATCATCAAACATTTCCCGTAACCGTCGCATAGAGCTACGCGCCGTATGGGCCGTTGCACTATCCTTCTGTTCTTCAGTCAGTTCAGCAAAAAATGGTTCCAGAATCTTGTGAATATAACGGTCAGAAGAAATCGTGTCCTGAAAAATTATCGGACCGATAATTCGTCGGGCACTGATAGCGCACCACACACCCATCTTCACATCGTGCAGAGGTCTCGACTGTAAAATATGCGGGTTGTCTGTATCCCAAATTCTATTGTTCTGTGAACTGACATATCCACTCAAATGAAACCAGGCTTCTTCGCTCATAAAAAGGAAGTTCGGATACAATATCGTCGTGGACACTATTCATTAGCCAATTGCCAAATCGTATTCATGCATTGAAATCTGTAGGCAGTATGTTATGGACTGAATGAGTCCAATAAGATCGTAAATTTAACAATTTTTTTGCATTACGTGATGAAGAAGGTGAAATACCACTTTCCTGAGCTACTCTCCTAAGCGACTTATGTGGACTGACCTGGAGTCTTGCCTGTATATCTTCTGACCTCTCCCGTGTGAGAGCTGTTCTCCTTCGCTTCTTTTTCTTATTGTTTACGGAACCAGTACTACGCCACTTGTAAACGAAAACGAGCTGATGCACGTAACGTTTTGATGGTACTGTCGCACCGTGAAATCGTCTACGGAATTTTCGAAGGCACATTTTAACTGGTTTCTTCTTCTTGTGCAAATAACACTCGAACAAAAATATTCTTTGCTCTATAGTGTATTTAACCATCATGATAATAACCTCACAACACACCTTAAAAATCCAATCGTTTCTAGCGAACTGAGGGGCAGAGTGCTAAACAGCTGTGCGCTGGCAGTGAACACTTCTTATCTTGCCAATGTTGACAGAAGCCATATGGCGCTCGCTCGGGGCTTCCCGCGGCATGCGAGCAGAAGTCTGAACACTTAAATTATTCTCACTGTATTATACAATGAATGAAACACGTCTATGCCATCCTCTCCATCTCTCTAATCATCTTTCCTGCGATATTATCAATACCCGGGGCTTTGTTGTCCTTTAGATATTTACTGGCATTCTCAATTTCACTGCGCAGAATTCCTGGCTCCATTACTCTTCCACATTCTTCTTCGTCTTCTTCTTCTTCTACCGCTTTTTCCACACCTATGGGGTCGCGGTTGCAGACTATGTAGCACATGTGGATTTGGCCCTGTTTTACGGCCGGATGCCCTTTCTGGTGCCAATCCAATATGGAGGGATGTAATCACTATTGGGTGTTTCTGTGGTGGTTGGTAGTGTAGTGCGTTGTCTGAGTATGAAAAAGAAAGTGTTGGGGCAAAAAATTCCCAGTCCCTGAGTCAGAAGAATTAATAAGACCCGACTAAAAACTCCAACCCGGCCGGGAATCGAATCCGAGACCCCTCTGAACCGATGACCTCAGCGTTGACCACTAAGGCAATGGATCACACACTGTATTACTCTTCCACCTGATGTGTTGTTATCATCGTCTGAATATAACTGTAGCGGGAGGTACATCTCAACTCCGCTCATTCAAAAGAAGCGCGTTATAGAACGCTATCTCTCTAACAAAACATGAAACAGCTACGGCATGAAGTTGGGACATTGACCAGAGGATATCACCAGTGAATTATTGAGTAATGTGTTATTTTGAAGTTGTCTAAACTGACTGGACTTATTTGCTTTGTTTTGGTTTTCGTCAAGAATTTTAAACTTTTCTTCATAGATGTCATTTAAAAAACTGAGGTAATGCACTCTTGTGCAAGGTAAAAGAATTAATTATTTAAAGAAGTTTTGTGTTATTATGCTTTTCAACAAAATTAACTTTCACTTATTTTGTTATTTCAAGATTTCCAATACTTCTTTCTCATTCCGCCAGTTTTGAATCTGGCCAATCACTATTTTCTGTAATTATTTTTCAGCCAATCACTGGCTTCTTGTAGGGTTTTGGTTAACTCAATAAAACTGAGAGGGTGTGTCCGGATTTAGTCCAGAACCCTCTCGAACCGTCCCCTTGGGTATATAAGCTGCGGCTTATCAGGCTACCTTGCCTTTTGTTTGCCGAATTTCTGAGAGTATGTGTGTTAAGGCAGGAGGCGGGGCGCCTCACTCTTCGCCAGGCAGTTCAACAACTAAGGTAATGGCCACCAGTCATATCTCTCTGTAGCTACCTCCGCAGACTTACACGAGGGGAAGGTTCGAATTTCTAACTATGTAACCACCATTTTCTAAAATGTAAATTTTCTTTCGGCTAATGTAAAATTTCATAAAATCGTAAACTCTAAATCGGGGATAGAGAGTGCGTTACCCTCTCGAGTTCCCCTTCAACTTAGTTTGAGGTGACTACGATTTTGTAACTGTTTCTCTTTTCTGTCAAGCGTTTCATTAACCTTCATTCTAGTCACTTCAGTAACTTGGGATTAGCCTCTGCATCATCGGGCCGAGAGCCCAATTAAGGTTTTATATTTAATTTCCTAGGAGCGCAAGAGTACGCCTCCATTCATTTTGTGTTCGGGCCAGTAATTTTACCTGTTCTTCTTTCCACGAAGGCCCAGTAGTTTGGGGAATTGATACCCCTGTGTAAAAATTGTAAATGTGTAAGTTGGACCTAGAGAGGCCAGAAATTTGTAAGATTTTTGGTGTAATGTCGCCTTGAGTAGGCTGTAAGAAATCTGGAACGTAGTCTCTTTGGTTAATGTTGGAGAGCATGTAAGCTCTTTTCTAAGTTTGCTGTAATATTGAGGGGTGCCTTTGGAAGGCTGTAGAATTTGTATCGGTTGGAGCAAAGTGCTCTTGAATTAGGAGATTTCTCTCCTCGCCTAAACGCAATATTTGCGGTGTTGTAAAACTTGTAAATTTGAAGCTGAAGCTCAGCACTTGTAATTTCCGAACCGTTATTTGTACCTGTAACTTTGTTATTTCACTAAATGAAAAGCTTGTTAAGTTTGTGTTTTAAAAAGAAATATAACCTTATTTTAATGTTTTAATTTAATTTTTGATATCATAGATAGACCCATTCAGGCTCACGCCTTCTTTCACCTGTCTCTGAACAACGGACACTCCATTACAATAACTATTCACAATATTGTCTCCACCTCCGATGGTTACTTTCTTGTCTCCAATGACAATGCCATTTTCATCATTTACCGCCCGAGCGCGGGTTATAAACTTCCGAGTGATGCCAAAGTTCTCTCGTTTGGTTGGAGTTTCGATGTTGTTTATTATCGTTGCACACAACGTTTAGAAATCGTGACCTATCTCTACTGCAATTTCTCTCTATTTCCTGACACAGGACCTTATAAGTTACTTTTGTTATTGTAGAGCGGTCCGATGCCATTTTTCCTTTATGTTCTCCTCTCTTCAATCAGCTACAGTGTGATGTGCTATAACCAAAGTTGTTTTGTCGCTGACAACAGTTTTACAGACTGTATGGCGGAGGAGTAAACCATTTCTCTCATTCTATCCTAAGTATGGGATACTGATTCAATCTCATCTGAATGAAATTCCCGGAGTTTTGGTCTTATTTGTTCTCCAAACTCTTGAAGGGATTTGCGATACGTAAGTCCTACCTGCTTCTCACTCCTTCTTTTGATGGTCTGCACTTTAATACGCATTTTCATGACTAACATGTTATAGTCACTACCTCAATCTACTCCAGAAGATGTCTCTGAATCTAGTACAGAAGATCTCCAACATAGTCTAATTAGAGATCAATTTGGTGATTGCTACAGGCAGTAATATAACTGTGAGCACAGAATTACAATAAGCGCACTCCTCGTTCATTTCTCTCCCCTAAGCTATATGATTCAACTAATGACCTTAGTAGTATCCCCGTTCCTAGCATTAAAGTTTCCCTGAATTATTCGCATTTCCCTGTTTGGGCACGTTCTAGCTGTTCATCGAACTCGTCGATTTCCTCATCAGCTGCTGCAACAATAGGGGGGTACACCTGGGAATAGGGGGAAGCATTCATCGTGATGGACATGATTCTGTCATTGATGGATTAATATGCCAGGGTGGTATTGTTCAGACTCTTGGGAACTACTACGGAAACACCATTCCTGCTCTGATTCTCTCATCCTGAAAACTATAGTGGGCCATAAAATTGCGACATCCCCTCCAGTGTGTTTCACTGAGTCAAAGAAGACCCAATTCGCGTATGCTTGACAGTATTTTCACTCCAGGTCACAATAATGGACTGTTAAAATGAAGTGCTGGAAACACAGCTGTTTCTCACCCAAAAGCACATAAATATATATATTTTTTGCTAGTTGTTTTACGTCGCACCGTGCACATAAATAAATGTACTGTTTCCACATTCTGGAAATAAACAGTTTGTACGTGCTTCAGAGTTGATTTCCAGTATATTTTGAAACATACCTTTATTTTAAAGGACCGAGTGAATTGGCCGTGCAGTTAGGGTCACGCAGCTGTCAGCTAGCATTCGGGAGATGGTGTATTCGAGTCCCACCGTCGGCAGTGCTGAAGGTGGTTTTCCGTGGTTTCCCATTTTCACACCAGGCAAATGCTGGGGCTGTATCTTAATGAAGACCACAGCTGCTACCTTCTCAATCCTAGTCCTTTACCATCATTGCGTCGCCAGAAACCTTCGATACGTTACTGAGACATTAAACAGCTGGCAAAAAATATTTGTACAGGTAAGAATGCATTCCCATAGTGACGAACAAATACACTTGGTGGGTTGCCTACCTAATTAGGAAACACAGCGAACACAGCTTTTCTTTTTTTGTATTTACCTTACGTCGTACCGACACTGATAGGTCTTATGGCGACTATGGAATTGTAAAGGGCTAGAAGTAGGAAGGAAACGACTGTAGTACAGCCCCAGCATTTGCCTGGTGTGAAAATGAGAAACAATGGAAACCCTATTCAGGGCTGACGACACTGGAATTCGAACCTACTATCTCCCAAACGCAAGCTAGCAGCTGCGTGACCCAAACAGCATAGCCATTCATTCTGTAGTCATTTTGTACTTACCCTTGTTTCTAATGCATATATCTCTTTTAGCTGTGAAAGTTTCATCAACGTTCTAGGAGTGAACTTTATGCACTTTCCTTATTACTCAAAGTAATGGTCTTAAATGGTCGATGGTCTTAAAAAACTCACCAAAAGTTGTCCAGTACACGTATGATTTCTCTATCATTGGACAGAGCAAAGAGAAAGGTAGAAATGTACACACCGGCAGCCTTATTGATTGATTGATTGATTGATTGATTGATTGATTGATTGATTGATTGATTATATTTTTATTGTGCCAAGATTAATGCCAGATGGCCTCTTCAAATTAATATAGTAAATAATGTACCACCAAGCGAGTTGGCAACGCTGTTCGATCGCGTAGCAGTGACCATGCATTGCAGAGATAAGGGGTTCGAGCCCCACTGTCGGCAGCCCTGAAGGTAGTTTTCGAAACTTTCCCAATTTCCCAGTCCTAGCTTTGTACTATTCCCACAGTCGACAAGACCTTTTTGAGAAGGTGCGGTGAAAAACAAATAAAAATCTGATGTACTAACACAGATACCAAACTCAACCCCTTAATACAAGTACTAATTAATACAAGCCAAGCGACGTTCGTTTGTTGCAGTTTCTTGATGGACGCAGTAGTTTTACAACTCTCTTGGCACGGTCCAGACCAAAATGTAGCTTCCACCGAAGTCCCAATCTCATTAATGGCTATGACAATATGGAAGCTGCTGAGGTATGAGTGGTCCTAAGTATTGCAATGGCATTCGGATCAACTCTAGCGCATCTGGATGTTATGAAAAGTACAACTCCTAGCGCTGGTCACGCTGCAATATATATTTTTAGTCTATTGAGGAAAGGAACGGCAAACTACCTCACTACACACCCTACCTTCTACGTCTCATTATAGTGCCACCGTCGGTTTTTTGTGGTTTCCCTGCAACAGCAAAAGCGTTGGTGTTTTCATAGTAGGATCCAACCACATCTGTGTTTTAAATTTAACAAACAAAAGCCTAATGATGCAGTATATTACATGTAAGTAATTAATAAATGAATGACATAACAGTAATGTAATGAAGTTGCTCACAGGTTCATTTTTCTCAGAAACAACTGAAGCTATAGATATAATGTTTATTGTAGGTATCCACAGGGTTTATATATACTTGGGAGGTGAATTATATTTTGATAATAATTAACATTGTGATAAAATATTAAATGCGCGAACATACACACATTCCTTTTTTGAGAGACTATACAAATGAGACCATGTGTCTAAAAATAACAAGAGTCAGTGAGTCACATTGTAGTCCGGCTCCTTGGCTGACTGGTCAGCGTTATGGCCATCCTTTGAAAGCGCACCGAGTTCGATTCCATCCGCGTCGGATATTTTAGCCGCGTTTAGTTAATTTCTCTACCTCGAGGGCTTGCCTTAATCCACATTGTTTTCAACGCCAGATAACTGGGGAAAAAAGAAAAGGAAAGAAGAAGTGAGAAGCACAGAACTTGTGTCTGCACATGAGGCTATACTGTACGATTTATATAATAATAATAATAATAATAATAATAATAATAATAATAATAATAATAATAAAAACATGAGCTCAGAAGGCCAGCGCTGTTCCATCTGAACTACTCAGTCTAGCAGATTATCATTATTATTATTATTATTATTATTATTATTTATTTATTTACTTATTTGTTTTTCTCTTAATCCGTTTATCCTGCAGGGTTGGCTTCTCCCACGGCCTCAGCGAGGGATCCCACCTCAACCGCCTCAATATCAGTGTCCTGAATCGTGAGACTTAATTTTTGGGAGACAACATGGGAGAAGGACCAGTACCTCGCCCAGGCGGCCTCACCTGCTATGCTGAACTGAGTCCTTGCAGGGGGATGGGAAGATTGGAAGGGATAGACAAGGAAGAGGACAGGAAGCGGCCGTGACTTTATGTTAGGTACCATCCGGGCAATTGCCTGGAGGAGAAGTGGGAAACCACGGAAAAACACTTCGTGGAAGGCTGAGTTGGGAATCGAACCCTCTCTGCTCAGTTGACGTTTCACATTTCGTGGCAGAGCCGGGAATCCAACCCGGCAGCTAATCACACTAAACACTGCACCGCAGAGGCGGACAACAACTACAACAATAGGAAGAAGAAAATAAGAAGGAGAGGAAGAAGAACATTAAGACGCCGATGTGCCAGAATTTTGTTTTCGCAACAGTTGTTTTGCGTGTCAGAAAATCTACCGATACGAGCTTGACGTATTTAATCACATTAAAATACCACCAGCCTGGAGCGGGATCGAACCCACCAACTTGAGCTCAGAAGTCCAGTGCTCTTCCATCTGAACTACTCAGCCCAGCAGATTGTTGTTGTTATTATTATTATTATTATTATTATTATTATTACCTTATGTGTCAAATTTGAAGAAAAGAGGCACAAGTTCCTTACATGAGGTGATATAGAGAATGGGAAATTTGGCATAGCCACAAACAAGGCCAAGGCAGGAACAGTTTGATCGAGAGAACCGAGATGTCATCACACTCAAATGCCCTATGGCAGGGCGGCAAAAGTTGATAAATTTAAATATCAGGAATAAACGTTCAACAGTGCTGGAGATTCCACTGCTGAAATTCGTCGTAGGATAATGCTGGAGAGAGTAAAATTAACAAGAATATGGAAGTACCCTATCAATAAAAAACACATACATCAATTTTTTTCTTTCACAAGTTGTTTTAGGTTCGCACCGACACAGATAGGTCTTATGGCGACGATGGGATAGGAAAGGCCTAGGAGTACGAAGGAAGCGACCGTAGCCTTAATTAAAGTACAGCCCCAGCATTTGCCCGGTGTGAAAATGGGAAACCACGGAAGAACACGTTAAGGGCTGCCGACAGTAGGGTTCGATTCCACCTCTACTGCCTCAAGGGCGGGGGATACAACAGGGAAGGAGGACCAGTCCTCGGCTAGGCGGCCTCACGTGCTATGCTGAACAGGGGCATTGTGGGGGATGGGAAGATTGGAAGTCGAAGACAAGGGAAGGAAACGGCTGTGGCCTGAAGTTCGGTACCATCCCGGCAGTTTGCCTGGAAGAGAAGTGAGAAACCACCGAAAACCACTTCGAGGATGGCTGAGGTGGGAATAGAACCCACCGCTACTCAGTTGACCTTCCGAGCCTGAGAAGACCCCGTCCCAGCCCTCGTACCACTTTCCAAATTTCGTGGCAGAGCCGGGAATCGAACCCAGACCTCCGGGGATGGTAGCTAATCACACTAACTACTACACAACAGAAGCTGACAAAGATTATTATTATTATTATTATTATTATTATTATTATTATTATTATTATTATTATTATTATTATCCTGGAATTCACAGAGATTGGGTTCTTATTTACAGATGGTGCAAATCCTTGTTGTCGAATGAGATTTACATTCTCGCGAAATGATATTAAACATATTATTGAAAATGGTTTGAAAATCTGCTGTGTAATGAACAGAATGTCATTTAATTTTCCTCTCATTGTAGTAAATATTATATTCTCATTGAATAAGGGAATTTATTACCATTTCCTTGTCTTAAATCATTGTTCGAATATTCTTCCAAGACGCAGAAATTTGCCCACCAGTTTATTGGAGTCAGTGTTGCCTATTACTGTACACTCTAAGTTGCCTGCGTTACTAGCTATAAAGTTGTTCTATTCCTTAAATAGCTCAAAGCCTTCCACAACCAAATTTCTAGTTCGAGCCCGCTAATTACGTGCATAATAATTATTCATTACACCGTTCCCTCTTATAAAACTCTACGCTCTCGACCAGACTAGAGCACGTAGTGTTAATTTGAAGCAACTGAGCTTCCCGTTCTTCCTCCAATTGCTGAAGTCTTAATTGTTGTAACCTTGATGCAGAAGGAGTTCTCTTAGTCACTATCGGGAGAACTGGACGCTTTACATAATAATACTACTTAAAGGCGCAATAACCCTTACACATACCAATGACACGTGCGCAGGACGATGGCGTTCCCCTTTTCCTCAATGCGCGTTACTGGACTTTGTCATCTCCTGGATCTCTAAATCTATCCAAATACTGTATATTTAAATTCGTTGCGTAGTACATAACATTGCAAACAAAAGTCCGGCATATCGGCGTTTCTGAATACTGTGAAAGTAGTTAGTGGAACCTAGCAATAATAATAATAATAATAATAATAATAATAATAATAATAATAATAATAATAATAATAATAATAATAATAATAATAATAATAATAATAATAATAATAATAATAATAATAATACAGTATTTGAGAGACAGTGGGTTCGAACCCCACTGTCGGCATCCCTGAAGTTGATTTTCCGTGGCTTCCCATTTTCATTTTCACTGGGGCTGTACCTTAGTTAAGGCCACGCCGCTTCCCTCCCACTCCTAGCCCTTTCCGGTCCCATCGTCGTCATAAGCCCTATCAATGTCGGTGTGACGTAAAACAAATTGCAAATAAGAAGAAGAAGAAGAAGAATTCTGTCCTTACTCAGTTCGGTGGTATTTGAAGGAGCTCAAATAAGTGAGCTTCGTGTCGGTACATTTACCGGCACGTAAAGGAACTGCGGGACAAAAATTCCGGCACCTAGACGTCTCCGAAAACCGTAGACATATTTAGTGGGACATTAATAATAATAATAATAATAATAATAATAATAATAATAATAATAATAATAATAATAATAATAATAATAACGTCCTAATGGTGACATTGGTAATACGTCCTAATAACCGCTTCTTCAGATTTTTATGGATGCCAAGGTGCCGGAATGTTGACCCGTAAGATTTCTTTTAAATGCGAGTATGTGCACCGAGATGGTACTGACTTCCTTGAGCACCTTGAAATGTCACCAGACTGAGCCGGAACCGAAACCGCCAACTTGGTCTCAGAAAGCCAGCGTTCGAGAGATAAAAACTTTCAAATTATGATGCCTCTGTTTCAGGATGAATTCTACGAGACATGATAAGTCACAACCTCCGCCGGGTAGTTACGAGCCATTAAACGTGATTACAAGTCAGAGCCTTGCGATGGAAACGTACCGTAGGCAAATCTAGGGTACTGTGCAGTAGGTTGACTCTTCAGCCTCAGAGTATAAGTTCGTGTTGCACGTGGGGAGGTATCGCGCATGTGGTTGAGAAATCCAACATCAGTGATTCGTGCTGTAGAAGGCTGTGCATTAACTACGCGTTACAGGGAAAACGCATAATTTCATTATTTTCTTACTTGATATCCTTTCATTGTCTCCGTATTTGTTTTTCTCTCCTTCAGTGAGAATATCGTAACATCATTTCTTCGTTCTCTTATGAAAATCATGATCATGAAACCAAAATTAGTTTTGTTATTAATGTTGTCGGAATCCATGTCTTGTAAGCGCAACGTCGTAAAAGCGTATTGACCTGGAGAGCCGAGAAGTGTAATAGCTACGGCGCCCCTGGCGGCCACCTTCAGCACCTTTCCCTCTCCATCCAGGTTAATAACGACGTAGTAACTTCTTTGGAGTTCTGGTGGAATTTTTTCATCTAGCCTAGACAAGATTTAAATAATAATTGCACAGTATTAACTAACCTACATCGCACACATCAACTGCATTGCGATCTTCACAGTGTAACCAGATATGGGTGATAACTCAAGGGATGTTGCTAGGAGAAAAAGAATTGGCCATACACTACTAACCTCGAGGATTAGCTCACGACCGTAATTACAACTCTGTTGACTGGAATAATCAGGGAACGGATTTTTATGTACTAATAAAAGAACTAAAAACCCATGACGCAAGAGCCCTGAAGACCGTGGCCTCTCAAACGACTGCTGCTTAGCCCGACGGCCAGCAGATTACGGGGTGTCGTGTGGTCAGCACAAAGAATCCTCTCTCCCGTTATTCTTAAATTTCTAGACTAGGGTCGCCATCTCACCGTCAGATAGGTTCTCAATTGTGTTCACGTAAGCTGAGCCGACCTCGAACAAGCCCTCAGATACAGGTAAAAATCGCTGACCTGGCCGGGAATCGAATCCGGGGCCTCCGGTGAAAAGGCGGGCTCGCTACCCCTACACCGCGCGGCCCCAAAATATGCACTCATACTTCATGAAATGTGTACATATGTATTTAGTTACTTTTTTTGCATTGTGGAATTATTTTTCATTTCACTTTTTTATTTAGTCAGTTTACCGTCCAGGTTTGGTTTCTCCCCCGAACTCAGCGAGGGATCTCACCTCTACCGCGTCAGCGGCAATGTCCTGGAGTGTGAGACATTTCGTCGGGAATACAGCTGGGAAGGAAGACCAGTACCTCGCGCAGGGCCTTGTGGGGGGTTGGGTGGATTGGAAGGCATAGGCAAGGAAGTGGGAAGAAAGCGGACATGGCCTCATGTTAACAAACATGCCCGCATTTGCCTGGAGAAGAAGTGTGAACCCACCAACAACCATTTCGAAGTTGGCTAAGGTGGGAATCGAACGCCGTCTACTCAGTTGACATCCCGAGGCTGAATGGACCCCGTTCCAGTACTCGTACCACTTTTCAAATTTCGTGGCAGAGCAGTTAATCGAATCCGGGCCTTCGGGGGTGGCAGCTAATCACGCTAACCCCTACAGCACGGAGGTGGACATGGAATTACGTATGGACTTAAAATTACATAACGAAGCGATCACTTCTATTCAGTATTAAAGTTTAATGAAGCTAAGCAATGTAGACCTGCACAAAACATAAGAACTTCGAAGAACATATTTATTTATTATTTATTTATTTATTTATTTATTTATTTATTTATTTATTTATTTATTTATTTATTTATTTATTTATTTCACGCGATCAGGCTCAGTGTCCTCCTCCACTGTGTTCTATCCGTCGCTGTAAATCGCCAATACGTCTATACCTATCGCTGACTGTTGCAGGTCTTCATGAAGACCATCACTCGACCTCTTCCTTGGCCTACCCAGGGGTCTCCTTCCTGGGGGGATGAAAACCAGGAACTTCCGTGGCCATCTCCGGTCTTCCATCCTAGCCGCATGTCCAGCCCAGTGCAGCCACTTGCTTCTGATGGTCCCTGCTATGTCGGCATCTTGGTACAGTTCCTCTAGATCACAATTAGGTCTGTCTCTCCATTCACCCGCTTTGTGTCCAACAGCAGACCGAAGATCTTTCGCAAAACTTTTATCTCAAAAACCGAGGAGTATATGAAAGTCCTGCTTTCAGATGTCACGTCTCACAGCCATAGAGTACAATGGTATGAACCAGGGTTTTGTACAGCCGAACCTTGAACGGTTTCGAAAGACTTTTGGAACGGAGCATGCAATCGTTTATTCTCTGTTACCAAAATAAGGGATTACAAAATGTTTTGGAAAGTGCTGGATATTGAATCTTCTTTTGTCTCTGAGGATAGATTTATATTGACAGGAACTACATTCAAGGTCAGAAGAGGCACTGGGGGTATGTTTGAGCTTCACAGTGTCTGCTGGGGTCAAGTCCAATATTAACGCCGCACGTAAATCTCCACACGGGCCGATGACCTAGATGTTAGGCCCCTTCAAACCAAATGCATCAATCAAATCTCCACACAGCATTGCAGTAACCTTTCCCATTTCTTCACATCGAGGTTTCTTTCAAAGTACAGTGCCCATCTTTATTTTCGCTACATCTGCAATACCTCTACCATGATTCATTTGTTGCACAGTATTATTCACAATCTCGAAACTATCAGAAATTGACAGATGCGAGAATTATGCTGAATGTATTGTCAGTCATTCCTCACACTTGTGTCACAGGCAACTGTTTTGCAGCTTCAATTGAGGCTGCATCTTCAGAGTCCGTGGTATGCAAAACGTTCTTGATAGAATCTGTATATTAGCATTACAATCAACAGCTTGCAGTCACGAACCCCACCTAGATAGAACTGGCTTAGGTGGTAATGGAATTTCTGGGTATATTTCTTTCCAATGATGAGCTCTCCTGTGGGCTTTGAGAAACAAGTTTTTCACAGAAGAAATCAACAATTCTACACTTCTGCCACACGCTGAAAGCCACGCACTACACTAGTTAAATGAGTCATCATAGGCTATAAGAGAGATAATGTTTCTTCAGCTTTTATAATATAAGACGCGGCATCGCTAATAAAAAGTAACACTATAGTATACTTCACGTGGCTATAGGATACCCGTAGCTTCATTGAAGAGTTTACAGAATCAGTCCTTCAAATCTATGAGCGTTGGTTCTCATAACACCGGGCGAGTTGGCCTTGCGGTTAGGGGCGCACAGCTGTGAGCTCGCATCCGGGAGATAGTGGGTTCTAACTCCACTGCCGCCATCCCTGAAGATGGTTTTCCGTGGTATCCCATTTTCACACAAGGCAAATGCTGGGGCTGTACCTTAATTAAGGCCACGGCCGCTTCCTTCCCATTCCAAGGCCATTCCTGTCCCATCGTCGCCGCAAGACCTATCTGTGTCGGTGAGACGTAAAGCAAATAGCCCGGGGGGGGGGGGACGTGGTGTTTCTCATAACAGTCTTCACACTGAAGCATTTTAGCAGTATTTTAATTTTTTTCGTGCACTTCGTTTCGGAAACAGTTATTTTTGTCATTGTATTGTATTTATAAATTATCTTCCCCCGTAGCGTAACGGAAAGTATTATTACCTGTTATTCTTGGAGGCCCGGGTTCGATTCCCGATACTGCAGGAGGGTTGGAAGGTGGTTAAAATAGTACACGCAGCTCACCTCAATTGGGGATGTGCCTGAGAAGAGCTGCAGCGCCTCGGGCGAGGACACGAGTTAACATTGTTCACCTCCATAGCGTAACAGCTAGCGTTATTAGCTGGCGTCCTCGGAGGTTTGGGTTCGAGTACCAGTACTGCCAGAAATTTAAGATTAAAGGGAGGGCTGGAAAGTGGCTAAATAGGTAGTCAGCTAACTTCCATTGGGGGTATGCCTGAACAGAGCTGCACCGGCTCGGGATGAGAACGAGAATTTACATTTGTTCGGCTTCTTGGCTGAGTGATCAGCGTAGTTGTCATCGGTTCAGACGGTCCCGGGTTCCATTCCTAACCGTCAAATGATTTTAAACTTAAATAATTAATTCATTTGGCTTGGGGATTGGGTATTTGGGTTGATCATAATTTCCTTGCAACTCACACACCACATCCAACAATATCCTCCACCACAATAACATTCAGATGCGGCCCACACTTGTTGGAGGGTCAGCCCTGCAAGCGTTGAACCTATAAAGCAAGTTTCGTATAAATATTTACCAAATGCATATTGTTGATATTATTTACCCTAGATATCCTATGTTATATCTATGAAAATGAAAATCCACAGCCTGTTTCCAGTCATTCGACCGGGTCAGGAATGGAATGAATAAAGCCCCAATCTAGCGGCGAGGATAGGAATTGTGCCGGCTGCCGAAGCCTGCCGCACTCCTCTGGAGCAATGATTAAAGAATGACAGATGAAATGAAATGATATTGGAGAGTGTTACTGGAATGAAATATGACGGGGGAGAACCGGAGTACCCGGAGAAAAACCTGTCCCGCCCCCGCGTTGTCCAGCACAAATCTCACGTGGAGTGACCGGGATCTGAAACACTGAACCCAGCGGTGAGAGGCCGGCGCGCTGCCGCCTGAGCCACGGAGGCTTTTTTGTTATATCTGTATAAAAATAAATGAATTAATGGTACCGTGCTTTCATTCATAAGTGTAATAAAAATATTAGATTCCATTTGAACAGGTTTAAATTATTTTAAAAGGTAAACCATTATTTAAAGACATTGTCCCTTAAAGGGTTAATCATATAGCAAACGGGAACCTTAAATTCATGACAGTGCCAGGACTCGAACCCGGACAAACTGTGCGGGAAGCTACTAGCTCTTCAACCACGAATGCGTCTCCTTGAGTTTTGGGTCACGTGCCATGGTTGCTATCCCAAAAATTGAAAATCTCATAGAACAGTAAACTTACTTTTGTTTCTCTTCTGTTTCAGTCGATCAGTGAACGGGTGGATAATTTCCTCTCGGTGTGAATTTACCTCGAATTGACGCAGTCGTGTGGGTAGACCAATCATGTACGTGAAAGAAGCTCACATACGCACGTGGCTGTTATCGGCTTCTCCCCGGTCTATATTTGGGGAGAGGGGGAGGGGTTGCCTGTCGACGTCACTACGAAGGTCAAGTTGGTTAAAAGTGAAACGCGAAGTAGTCATCAACGGATAAAATGTGCGAGTTGAAGTTCGGCGAACAGGCTGATCCTGGGAGTCTATTTGCAACGAGAGAGAGAGAAGGAACATCACCCGGATTAGAACCTGTACTTCATTCAAGATCTTGAAATGTCAACACATATTTGTGTTGAATTACGTATTATTCACACACTTTTTAGTGATTGATTTTTGTACAGGGGTTAGGAGTAAGGAGGGAGCTCTGCCTGTTCCAGTAATACTGCCAACTGAATGGAAATTAAATCTGAATTGAATCTATAATATGATCGATCGATATGAATTTTCTAAACCTTTATTATCTTAAGCCAAATACTGTGTCTCACACACACGTTATATAACATATAACATTTCTCGATGCGAATCTTGTTCCTAGCTTGAATTCTATGGTTTGGCTTTGCTTTGTAAACAACAACAGTACTAGTAAGTAAAGTGTACGCTAGATGTCGCACAGCGATGCATAAGCGATTCATAGTTTGTGTTTCAAAGGTTGCCAATACGAATCACGAAGATAACCAAGGTCGACCGATTCAGCACTAGGGTGTTCATGTATCACTAAAAGGTGCGCGTACTATAGACCTAGTTTAAGTGGGGACTATGACTGAATAACTACGATATTTTGAAATTGCCTCAGCTTTTTTAATGTTTGAGATTGACCTGCTGATCCTAATCCTACAGTAGTTCTTAACCATGATAAAAACAATGCAGTATCAGTATGCTAATATCGTATAATTATTAATAGACTAATAATGAATAACATCATAATGGCGGGTGGCAGCCGAAGAGGCAGGTCTTTGGAGTTGACGCCGTAAAGGCGACCTGCGCATCGATGAGGATGGGGCCCTGCCATTGATAAAAACTGGTGTCCTCATCCTGAGGTGGTGCAGCTCTTTTGAGGGACACCCCCAGTGGGGATGAGCTGCATGTACCATTTGAGCCGCACACCAGCTCTCCTGCCATTCTTAAATTTCTGGCATTACCGGGAATCGAACCCGGGCCTCGAAGGACGGTAGCTAATAACACTAACCGTTACACTACGGAGGTGGACCCTGACTATGATGAATTCTAATGACGACGACGACACACACACCCACGCCTCGAGACATTGGAATGAACCAATGAAGGTTAAAATCGCCGACCCAACCGGTAATCGAACCCGGAACCAAAGGCCAGTGCGCTAATCATTTAGCAATGTAAAGCAAAGCAAAGCAAAGCAATCTCCGTACAGGCCATGAAGGCCCTGGGGGTGGTGGAAGGTAAGGGCTTCCACTATCCGTAACCTCGGCACTTGATGGGGTAGAGTGGTTAGCTCTACGCCCGGCCGCCTTTGTCCCCAGGAATTAACCTGGTACTCATTTTTGGTGTAGGCTGAGTGAGCCTCAGGGCCATATGCACCTCCGGAAGTGGAAATCCCATTTCTTAAATTTTACCACTTCCTGACGGTTATTCGAATCCACGTCCTACCAGGCGAACCGAGTACGCCTTTACCGCCTCGGCCAGGCAGCCCCTATTTAGCTATGTAGCCGACGTAAATAAAAATTATAGTTAATGGTAGTGTTTGTGATATTTTAGTGACTGTTTTGCTCATTCAGGGTTGAATATGAGTCAAACATGCTTACTCGTATTGTTGTTCGCTTACCTATTGCCCCAGGTTTGTTTTTGTTATTGGTTTAGTGCTTGTAGTGTAGGCTCACGTGTTATAATGCACTATTTCTTTCTTTCTTAATCTGCTTACCCTCCAGGGTTGGCTTTTCCCTCGGACTCAGCTACTCCTGGAGCTTCAGACTCTGGGTCGGGGAATACAACTGGAAAGGATGACCAGTACCTCGCCCAGGTGGCCTCACCTGCTATGCTGAACAGGAGCCTCGCGGGGGGATGGGAAGATTGGAAGGGATAGACAAGGAAGAGGGAACGAAGCGGCCGTGGCCTTAAGCTAGGTACCATCCCTGCATTTTCCTGGAGGAAAAGTGGGAAACCACGGAAAACCACTTCCAGGTTGACTGAGGTGAATCGATTCCACCTCTACTCAGTTGCCCTTCCGAGGCTGAGTGGACCCCGTTCCAGCCCTCGTACTACTTTTCAAATTTCGTGGCAGAGCCTGGAATCGAACCCGGACCTCCGGGGGTGGCAGCTAATCACACTAACCACTACACCAATGCACTCTGCTTAATAAATTAGTTCATTTCATTCTTCTGTGCTCCAACAGTTATGAAATAAACATGTGTGATGTTCCAAATCTATTTCAGAATTTTATCATGTTTTCACAGTTAATAATGAATTCAAGGCGTTAGAAAATGCTACCCTTACATAAAATATTTGCTATATGTATGAGGATCATCAACCATGATGATGTTGAAATTAATGTTCTTGTGAGGAAGTTGACTTTGTGAAATCTTTAATGATTAGATACATAATTTACATCAAAGACATAGCACTTCATGAGACTCCAGGCTTGACAAAGCATACCGGAGCAAGGAAGTCAAACATCGAGTAGGAGGTTGAATTATGTTACTGTACCAATGGACTGGTGTTGTTTATTTTCCAGTGATGTCTTGTTGTTGCTTTAACTAATGTGTCAAGTTAGAGGTAATGTCAGATGAGCAGCACTAATGACCAATGGATGATTTCTTTAAAATAACTTAGTGCCATTAAATTTATTGTGAAATTTTTCACTCACCTTACTCCAGCATTTTTTATCTATATTGTTAACCATCTCTTCCCCTGCAAATAAACTTGTCATTGGACGGTCGCAAGAGTGTACAGCGATACTTTCTTTATTTTTCTGTTTCTCTTACCTTCAACAAGGTTATCAATATTCGAATATAATGACTGCATACTAGTATGTGCTAGAACGGGATTAGCAGTTACGAATACATTCTTCAAGCATAACGCTATTCATAGGTTCACATGGGAGAGTACAGTAGCTATACAATATCCATAATAGACTTTTGTATGATCAAAAACAACGTTGAATTCGGAAAATCTATTAGGAATGTGCGGGTATTTCGGGGATTTTTGACGATAAACACCACTGTCTAATCTGTAGTGAACTAAGTATCTCTAGGCCTAGGATAGAGAAAGTGGTCGGTAGATGCAGAGTGGGTCTCGGCCCTCAAGTGGCCACGGCTGGTCCGTGGTCTAACAGCTCTGCACCCTGACCGGCCAACCGAGCAGAAGAGGAGTGGCCACGGATCTACCGTGGCTCTACGCCTCTGCATTCGGGAGACGGGTCAGGGCTGGACCTCACGGTGTTGTTGGTTCCTTCTGAACATCTGTTTGGGGTGATGCATATTTAGCATCGGGATTCCTCTGTAACCTAAGGATGTCACGAGTTGACAATGTAGGGTGAAATTTTATTTTTTATTGTGACAACTACTGTTAACTTGTAATGAACACCAAGCTTTCAAGTAATATTTCGCGACCTATCCAAAACAACTGATAGTCGATTTGGTTCGATTAACGATCCATTAGGTGGATGTTCCAATATCCGAAAGGATAGTCGACTGGTGGATAACCTTAATTAAATATAAATCTGGAATTCTACTATTTGTTGAAGGTCAGATTTTCCAGGGATCGTGTGGATTAACTCTCAGTTATCGTTTGGAACAATGGTGCCCGATTTTCATGTTTTATTATCGTTTTCTGTTTTTTTGCTGTCCACGAATTTACACTACGTTTTCATTCTTTGAAAGAATAATAAACAATTTCAATAAAACTTTACCACTCACGTTATGCATTGTGACTGCGATAAAACCTGTTGTGAAAATTTTAAGTGACGTTTATTGCCTATTTATTGTGATTTGCGGTACATGGAATAAATATTTTAGTAAGCACATTTCTTGCTCCTCATGTCAAGTAGTTATGTTCTCCTCTGAACCCTATCGTTTGGTCGATGTAGTGACAGAAAAAAAACTCGCAACGACCCCAAGATCCAAGAGTACGATATTGCTCTACTGAAGCAGCCGAGGCAGACGACCAACGATGGAATGGTAAGTTCGAGGGTTCAATACTTCAACTATCTCTGCTCTGGCAATGCCACTGGCTACTCTACAGAGTGGCGCCGCAGTTTGAATTTCAGCCAATGGTCGTGGGATGTTTGACATGGAAATGTACGTCCTAGTGGTTCATACTCCACATAAAACTGGAGGTCCCTGCTTATGATCACGAAATGAACAATCACGTAAAACTACAAGCGTGTATATTACTTTACAAACACCAGTACGCCAGTTTCATATTTTACTCCCACTCAAAACAGTAACTACAGCAGCACAAGATCCAGAAAATACCCAAATGAAGAGGTCACAAATGTCAAAACTAAGCATAAAATGAAATCATTGGTGCAATTTAAATAACCGGTTCCGCATTTTGTCTGTAAAATTTAAGATATCTTGAAGAATGCCTCCCTCTCCTGGACCCACAACTTCCGATGTTTAAAGCAGAACGGCCAAACTTGAGACAGTACTGTAGTCTTGTTTCTGGAAGCAGCTTTTCTGAAAGAATAAGTGAAACTAGAAGACCCACTGGAGAATGATATTAAAAGATGCAGCAGCGGAAAGCGCTAGTGTTTGGCGGAAATCCCGCGACATTTACCGGATGTAGACTGTTAGGTAACGTGTCTCGTTAGGGAGGAAGGAAGCTTCCACTATCACATGGAGTTTGTGGTTTCTTTCATTGGAAGAGTAGACCAGACGGTGAACATAAAGGTGAGACGGCATGACGACCAGATGAGTGCGACAAGTTCTCGTACACAACGGAGTTCAACCCGTTCACCATCGTCTTCCTAATTATGAAATAATAGTAGATAATTACGAAGTAAAGTTACAGATGTGGTGAACACCATACCTATGTACTCCTAGAATTTGTCTTTCTTTCTTTCTATTTTCTACGAGGAATGTAACATAGTAGTAAAATGCACTGAGGTTTTTTGCGACAATATGGTAGGAATGGGCAAGAATTGGGACGGCATTGGACGTCGACTTAATAAATATTTGTTTGATGCGAAAATGGGGAAGCCATGGAAATCAGTCTTAAGGTGAGTTGGAATGCGCTGTCTCAGAGATGTTAAAATTGACCTGTTTATGTCACTGTACATCTGAAACTCACCCAGTAGGATTTTTGAAATATTTAGTTCTGTATTTGACATTTACTGAATTATATATTCATCGTCGTCATCATCATCATCATCATCATCAACATCATCACCATTGGCTCTACAGCACTTTGTGGGCCTTGGCCTTCCTCAGAAGTTTCTGCCAGTCTCTCATGTTCAGTGCCATGCTCCTCCAGTTCTTAATTCCCATGACCCTGACGACCTCACGTTCTCATTCCTTCCACCTCAGCTTCGGTGTTCCAAATTTTCAGGATCATTCTTGCAACATCTTCAGCAGTCTATTGCCGGTGACGCGAAGTACATTTGCAGCCCACTCTAGCCTCCTGATCTTGATGACTTTAACAATGTCTGGTTTATTAAAGAGCCTGTTAATCTCTATGTTGTGTCATTTCATCCATATTCCATTTCTTGTACTGACCCAAAAATTCATCTCAAAATTCTCCTCACGAAAATGCCAAGCTGTCTTCCATTAGATTTTGATAGAGAGAACGTTTCAGAACCATGTGTTAGTACTAGACCTGGGATATTAGGCTCAAAAAATAGTTTTAGGCGCCAAAAATAGGCTTTTAAAGGAGAAAATATGCACTTAAAATTTGCTTTAAAATGTTTAAATAGACCAAAAATAGACTTTAAAATATTACAGTATACACTTAAACTGTAACGTGATATTTTTAGTTTAATAAACGTGGTACCTACGCATATCTATTCTTAACAGAACTAACCGCAAAATAAAAAAAATATTAAAATACATTTATAAAAATAGTTATAGATTATATGAAAAATTGTAATCAGTACTGAACTAAAACCTTAATAGTAAAATCTTTCTTTCTTTCTTTCTTTCTTTCTTAATATGTTTACCCTCCAGGTTTGGCTCTTCCCTCGGTCTCAGCGAGGGATCCCACCTCTACCGCCTCAAGGGCAGTGTCCTGGAGCTTCAGACTCTGGGTCGGGGGATACAACTGAGGAGGATGACCAGTGCCTTGCCCAGGCAGCCTCACCTGTTATGCTGAGAAGGGGCCTTGGTGGGGGATGAGAAGATTGGAAGGGATATACTAGGAAGCGGCCGTAGCCTTAAGTTAGTTACCATCCCGGCATTTGATGGAGGAGAAGTGGGAAACCACGGAAAACCACTTCCAGGATGGCTGAGAAGGGAATAGAACCCACATCTACTCAGATGACCTCCCGAGGCTGAGTGGACTCCGTTCCAGCCCTCGTACCACTTTTCGAATTTCGTGGCAGAGCCGGGAATCGAACCCGGGCCTCCGGGGGGTGGTAGCTAATCACACTAACCACTACACCACAGAGGCGGAAAATACTAAAATCACTGAACACCATTACAACAGTGTGGGCATCCCATAGCGGTGTAAACTCGAATGGAGTAGGCTATGTGCTTATTTATTTGTGAGGAACATCCCTACAGCACTTTCTTTCATAGTTTGCTTTACAGTACATAACAACAATCTCTTCCAGATTTTCCACAGTCAGGCTACGTCTTTTGTCTATTGAAACCATTTTGAAAGCAGAAAATGAGCGATCCACACTCACAGAAGTTAGAGGGCATAGAAAAACTTACGTACAATTCCCAGTTCAATTTAATTAAGTACGTCTATATTTTCCTGATCCATTATATAATAATAATAATAATAATAATAATAATAATAATAATAATAGTTGCGTGTGGCCTCCAAAGAGGCCTGGTGCAAATATGGGCAACCTGAGCATCTACGGGGATGGGGCTCTACCTGTGATGAATTCTAATGATGAAGACGACACACGCACCCACCCCCCGAGCCATAGGAATTAACCAACGAAGGTTAAAATCTCCGACCCGGCCGGTAATCGGATCCGAGACCCCTGGACCAAAGGCCAGAACGCTACCCATTTGGGCATGGAGACGGACGTCCATTACGTGATATACCCTTTTCAGTACTGAATAACCTGGATACACTAGCCCACTTGTCTTTTTTTATCCCCTACCTTTCCCTCTAACACTTTGTATATTACTCTCAGCTTCCTCAATTACAGAAAATTGATGTTTGAGACGATTTGGGCATTTTACGCTCTAAAAGCCCAAATAGGCATTTAGGACACTATAAAACTCTATAAATGAGATGGATGTATTATGAAACGTCAACATAGTTTTAAAGAATGAATGGTATTTCGTAATGAACAAAATAGGCATTTGCCATAAAACTCCAGGTCTATTTAGTACACATCCCACTAAGACCTTGCGACTTATTTTTGTTTTCCTGTTCAGTAATTGAGACTTCATATATTTTCTAATACCATACAAGCACCTATTTTGGCACATAGGCCTAATCCTTTTATAGATATCACCACTAACGTTATTTCTATAATTGACCTCTGATCCCAAGTAGGTGAAATTACTCACGACTTCAAATTTGTATGGACAAATTTCAAAGTATTGAGGTCTTTCTACATGATTTTTCATTGTACAGGCATATACGTAGACTTATCTTCGTTGATGTGCAGATTCTTCTTTCTTCCTGCCTTTTCCAGGTTAGGAAAAACCTCTTTCATAGCTCCTGGTGTTCTTGACATGATTTCTAAAACAAACACGCTAAAATCTGTACTGGTTTAAAGAAGCGCAATATTGAACAGAAGATAGGCCAGTGAATCTCCTTGCTTAACTCCACGTGTAGTTGTTACAGGATTTGACAACGTACTGTGAATCTTAATTCGACTCCGAATATTTTCTATATGTCCGCCTCTGTGGTGTAGTGGTTAGCGTGATTAGCTGCCACCCCCGGAGGTCCGGGTTCGATTCCCGGCTCTGCCACGAAATTTGAAAAGTGGTACGAGGGCTGGAACGGGGTCCACTCAGCCTCGGGAGGTCAACTGAGTAGAGGTGGGTTCGATTCCCACCTCAGCCATCCTGGAAGTGGTTTTCCGTGGTTTCCCACTTCTCCTCCAGGCGAATGCCGGGATGGTACCTAACTTAAGGCCACGGCCGCTTCCTTCCCTCTTCCTTGCCTATCCCTTCCAATCTTCCCATCCCTCCACAAGGCCCCTGTTCAGCATAGCAGGTGAGGCCGCCTGGGCGAGGTACTGGTCATACTCCCCAGTTGTATCCCCCGACCAAGAGTCTGAAGCTCCAGGACACTGCCCTTGAGGCGGTAGAGGTGGGATCCCTCGCTAAGTCCGAGGGAAAAACCGAACCTGGAGGGTAAACAGATGATGATGATGATGATATTTTCTATATTAGTTTTTGCTAATGAAATCAGTTCTTGGGTACAGTGCGTCTCCTGTATTGCCATATAGAGACAAAAAAGCAAAGCAAAATCACCTCCGTACAGGCCATGAAGGCCTTTGGAGGAGTGGAAGGTAAAGGTTTCCACTATTGTTAACCTCGGCACGTGGTGGGGTAGAGTGGTTAGCTCTACGCCCGCCCGCCTTTGCCCCCAGGAATTAACCTGGAACTCATTCTTGGTGTAGGCTGAGTGAACCTTAGGGCCATATGCACCTCCGGAACTGGAAATCTCGTTTCTTAAATTTTACGACTTCCTGACGGGGATTCGAACCCACGTCCATCCGGGTGAACCGAGCACGCCTTTACCGCCTCGGCCAGGCAGCCCCTATATAGAGACAAGCTCTATCTATTATGTCATATGCCGATCGGAAATCAATGAACAGTTATCAGTAACAAATTCGATGCACTTTTCAAGCCACATCGACAGTCTTTAATGGCATCTTCAACATAGGGAACAAGCCTGTTAAACAGAATGTTAGTTAATATTGTATAGGCAACGTACAGTAAACTGAAGTAAACTAATTTCCCTATAATTGCAACATACAGTGACATCACCTTTGTTACCACGCATGGCTACTCCGCTCAGTGAAACTATTACTGAAATATAACTTAAAATTATTGATCGAAGAACTGGTATTATCAACATCATTAACATTTGGGGGAAATAAAAGAATTTAAAACATCCCATGATCCAATTCGCAAGCCTCACGTCGTCGTAAATAACTTAGGCTGCCTAATTCTTCTTTGTATTTCGAAACGAGTCCGCCTCTGTGGTGTAGTGGATAGCGTGATTAGCTGCCACCCCCGGAGGTCCGGGTTCGATTCCCGGCTCTGCAACGAAATTTGAAAAGTGGTACGAGGGCTGGAACGGGGTCCACTCAGCCTCGGGAGGTCAACTGAGTAGAGGTGGGTTCGATTCCCACCTCAGCCATCCTGGAAGTGGTTTTCCGTGGTTTCCCACTTCTCCTCCAGGCGAATGCCGGGATGATACCTAACTTAAGGCCACGGCCGCTTCCTTCCCTCTTCCTTGCCTGTCCCATCCAATCTTCCCATCCTTCCACAAGGCCCCTGTTCAGCATAGCAGGTGAGGCCGCCTGGGCGAGGTACTGGTCATACTCCCCAGTTGTACCCCCCGACCAAGAGTCTGAAGCTCCAGGACACTGCCCTTGAGGCGGTAGAGGTGGGATCCCTCGCTAAGTCCGAGGGAAAAACCGAACCTGGAGGGTAAACAGATGATGATGATGATGATTTCGAAACGAGTTTGTTTAACGGGTTGGATTGTCAACCCTACGTCAATCTCTAGCAATCCTGGAGGGCCGGTGTTTTTTGTCAGGGTTGTCTCCCTTAGCTGATAGATCCCCATTTTAAATCACTGGGAACCCGCTTTTCCACTCTTGCATGCCTTCGCCGCATAAATGTTGTCCATGGATCATGGTGTGGACATACATGCATCAGACATAGTAAGACTGAATGGCATTTCCTTTGTTTTATCACTAAACTTCTATCAGCAAAATGATCACCCACAGCACCACATACTACCACTTTCACCCTAGTGTTATATATTCAATGAACACGAACTGATTAACTTTTACCGTTTGATGAAGAGTTATGATTTTGCTTCACACAGGATTATATTAACATGTTCTTCTTACATTCTACATTAAAGGGGGTAAATGTTGTTGGCATCTTAACTTTCTTTAACGCAATTGCAAAACAGTGCTAGAAGAAAATCAGAAATCAATATTGTACAAATGTACTGCCATGTTTATTCCAAACTATATGACTCACAATGAGAATATAAAGTAATTTTCTTGTACTGTGGTTAAATTAAATAATACTGTTACCGAGCGAGGTGGTCGCGTCCTAACGAGCTACGGTTATGGAGCCAAGCTCTGCAATCGGGAGGTGCGTGGGTTCGAGCTTCACCGTCGGCTGTCCTGAGAATGGTTTTCACTTCCATAAAAATGCCCGGAATGTTGCAATTCATAGGCAACAACCTATTCCTTCCACCTCCATATGCAATTCATTCACTAGCATACATTTCATCTTCGTTAACTCCTCAACTGAGGTTGGCCGTAAACACATGCCATATAAATTCATATCATCTCATCCACAAACCCGTATCAAGAAACGGGACTAAGATGTAGACAGATATTTTGAAAATAATCCTGTTAACTTAATAATAATAATAATAATGTTATGTGACTATTGCTGACCTGGTGCAGCCTTTTTTATCTGGGTATTAAGGTTCTTTAGATTAACATTGTAATTGTATTTTTTTTTTTTACATTTGACCCTTAGCTTCAAAATAAACATTTCTTTTCAGTTTTATGAAAGTATTACTGCCACATACAATATTTTTGTTTTAATCTAGCACATTAAATAATGTTTATTATTTCCTTTTCGTTAAACCAGTTTTGAAGGGAAAAATTATCATGGAAGTACAGGCAGTGGGAAAGATTTTACTTCGATGGTCGTTCAATCATTTTTCATATTATTGCAATTTGTGATGAAAATTTGAATTTTATCTGTTTAGTAGTTTGCGAGATGGAGGTACATATTCAAAGTATGAAATGCTAATAGCTGCGATCATATTAATTCGTTATGTGTAATCACAAGGCCCGAGCTTAAGTTCATGGTGCCCCGGGCATGTCTTAACTCACGTGCCTCGATCCCACCACGACCCTCACCAAAATTTGAGGTGGTGGGGTATGCACATATACAACCCTCTAAGAAACCTGTTTGTAAGTTGAAAGTATACCTCATCTAACCATTAAGGATGCAATAAAAACATGCCATTATTATCATTTTTATTTAAATCCATTAATTACATTATTATTATTTCTTCTTCTTCTCCTTAATCTGCTTACCCTCCATTGGCTTTTCACTCGGACTCTGCGAGGGATCCTACCTCTACCGCCTCAAGGGCAGTGTCCTGGAGCTTCAGACTCTGGGTCGGGAATAAAACTGGGGAGGATGACCAGTACCTCGCCCAGGCAGCCTCACCTGCCATGCTGAACAGGGGCCTTGCGGGGGAATGGGAAGATTGGAAGGGATAGACAAGGAAGAGGGAAGGAAGCGGCCTTGGCCTTAAGTTAGGTACCATCCCGTCATTTGCCTGGGGGAGAAGTGGGGAAACCACGGAAAACCACTTCCAGGATGGCTGAGGTGGGAATCGAACCCACCTCTACTCAGTTGACCTCCCGAGGCTGAGTGGACCCCGTTCCAGCCATCGTACCACTTTTCAAATTTTGTGGCAGAGCCGGGAATCGAGCCCGGACCTCCGGGGGTGGCAGATGATCACAGTAACCACTACACCACAGAGGCGGACTATTATTATTTCAATAGGCGATAACAACAAACTGTCATATAACTTGAAAATATTTAAAAATAAAAGACTTTAAAATCGGCTATAGATTATTCATGGCATTCAGCTTAGCATATCTATTTAGCTTAATTAGGCGTATGTACCATTACCATAGCTGAAAGAAACAAACGAAATCTAGTAACAAATTTTCGTAATATTTTAGAAACAAAAAACATTTGAATGATCGGTTTCTTTCCTTTTCCACTAGCTTTCAGCTTAGCAAATCTACCAATAATTTCTGATTTCCTTTTAAGGTGATGTTTCTTCCATAGCTCATTGATACTGAAGAGTTGAGCTTTCTCTCTGAAAGGTTGGCCCTTGCGCATTCTTACTCTTGTCAGTACAGGACAACCCCTTCCAGCAGTAGAGTTCGTGAATGGCAATGTGAGGAAGATCTTTAAGGCTATTTCCAAGTTAAGAAATATGATACCCAAGTTGTTCTGCTTAATGTATGTGAACTTAAGTGGTATCCATTGTATCTGTTTCAAATCAGAATAAGCCTTGAATTGGCAACATTAGTTAGGGAAATCCCTGTTAATATCTCCACCATAAATCATCATCATCTGTTTACCCTCCAGGTTCGGCTTTTCCCTCGGACTCAGCGAGGGATCCCACCTCTACCGCCTCAAGGGCAGTGTCCCGGAGCTTCAGACTCTTGGTCGGGGGATACAACTGGGGAGAATGACCAGTACCTCGCCCAGGCGGCCTCACCTGCTATGCTGAACAGGGGCCTTGTGGAGGGATGGGAAGATTGGAAGGGATAGGCAAGGAAGAGGGAAGGAAACGGCCGTGGCCTTAAGTTAGGTACCATCCCGGCATTCGCCTGGAGGAGAAGTGGGAAACCACGGAAAACCACTTCCAGGATGGCTGAGGTGGGAATCGAACCCACCTCTACTCAGTTGACCTCCCGAGGCTGAGTGGACCCCGTTCCAGCCCTCGTACCACTTTTCAAATTTCGTGGCAGAGCCGGGAATCGAACCCGGACCTCCAGGGGTGGCAGCTAATCACGCTAACCACTACACCACAGAGGCGGACATCTCCACCATAAAACTGAGTAATATTTGTAGCTGTTTTTTTTTATTGCATCATTAGATATTTCTGATAATAGAAGTGTACCGCTTGTGGGTGGGGGCGGTAGAATATCACCTACGGTAACCCCTGTCTGTCGTAAAATGGTGGTGGTTTTTTTTTCTGGTTTAAGATAAGTTAAAACTAGGTAAACATCCTCTCTGTCCTCGTCCGTAGCGTAACGGTTAGTGTTATTAGCTGCCGTGCTCGGGGGCCCGGGTTCGATTCTCGGTACTGCCAGAAATTTAAGAATGGCAGGAAGGCCGGTGTGTAGTCGAAATGGTACATGCAGCGCACCTCCAATGGGGGTGTACCTGAAAAGAGCTGCGCCACCTCGGGATCAGGACACGAGTTTATTATTATCCTCTCTGAACAAATTAAGTGGAAAATAAATTTAAAATATAACGAAACTAATTATTCAAAAATTATTGTATTAAGCCGAAAAGGTCACAGACGCATCAATAGGGAACGTAAATGCGCTGAGCAACAGAACACCTGAAATTTAAATACTCTTGCTTAATCCGCTCTCACACATAAAGCGAATAACGGCACCAGCAGTAGTCGCGTCATCGGCTAGTAGAAGTTCGATTGTCTCCTGCAGCCCAGAGAGATCGGCACACACTGTGAGGATGTGGGCCACGGTGAAGTCGGTACCACAGGAACATACTCTTTAGGAGGTAAGAGTGCATAGGCCTTCCATGAGCAATCCTTAGCCTAAAAAAAACGATGGCCTTTCATTGCGAAGGCCCGAAATAGGACCACTACATGGTAGTTTTCTTCTTAATTGCTCTCAGTTTGTTGGGAGTTCGGATAACTAGCTACTCCGATTCCCACGGCGCCAAGATGTTTCAACGTAACTGAGAAGAAAATGTAATATCTCTAGCAGGTACATTCACGGGTCTAGGACGTAAAAGTAGCGCTTCTTTTGCCGCAAGTTCATTTCCCGCAATCCCAACGTGTTTGTGATTGTGGTGCCAGCATCGCACAACCTGGCTAGGTCAAGAATCTGCGGTAACACTGGGGGTTGCGGGAACTTAACGAGTCGGTACAAACGAGGAAGTGGTTTCTGTCTTCACCCACTACAAACTGCAGAGCTTCTAAAATGGCGAAAATAATACACGTTACAGACACTAGGAAACGAGATCTTCGTGCAAACATTATCGAAGACGAAAGAGAAACCCACATTCTCGCAGGTTTTTTAACCATCCGTTAACGCATGTCGTGGGACCAGATACTGGCGAACGAAGTCCTGGAAATACCTCCGATGAACAGTGGCATCCGTGTTCAGCTTGGATCTACGTAGTACAGGGCCTCTCAGGGTGCATGCGCGTGGTGCATGCACTGTGCACGGTACAAGAGACGACTTCGCTTGGTTGACCAGAGTGCAGACCCCCCACTCCTCGATTTGGAGCAATAGCGTTTACTCTCTCTTTCCTCACGCCTGTCTCGCTCGCTCCGCCTGTCTCCCTCTGCCCCACTTGCGCCGTAGCGCTTCAAATCGAAGCTGACTTGAGCCGAGCATAGGCGAGTTGAGCCGAGCTTAGCCGAGTAGCCCAGAGACGAAGCGTTGATCCGAGCCATGCCGAGCGGCAGCGATGCACAGTGCACGGAGCTCTTGCGCCTCTATCTGCACGCGTGAGATTTTGGGCGTTTGAGAGGCCCTGAGTAGTAGATCGAGCCGTATATGTGGTCGCGGAACTAACCTTGGGGGTAGCTCGCTAGAGGGTCGTTCAAGTAGCTTTTTTTTTGTTAGTTGTTTTACGTCGCGCCGACACAGATAGGTCTTATGGCGACGATGGGACAGGGAAGGGCTGGGAGTGGGAAGGAAGCGGCCGTGGCCTTAATTAAGGTACAGCCCCAGCATTTGCCTGGTGTGAAAATGGGAAACCACGGAAAACCGTTTTCAGGGCTGCCGACAGAGGGGTTCGAACCTACTATCTCCCGAATACTGGATACTGGCCCCACTTAAGCGACTGCAGCTATCGAGCTCGGTCCACCGATAGCTACATCTAACTTACGACATAAGCTATCAATTCGAATCCCAACAGACTGTGCGGCATTCGTGCCTTTAAACAAATTAGCTGACAAAGTGCTTTTTACTTCAGTTCTGTACATGCGCTCGGACCCTGCAAATTTAGCACCTAAATTTTGTTCAGGAGAATTTTCTGAAATATATTGAACAACATCAGACAACTGCACATTCCACGTAGCATAAATGTAGAATACACAAATAAAAGTAGAATAAATGTTTTAGCTAATTCGGCAAGCGTATTGGAACTGCTGTCAGATATCTCTGATTTCTTGTTCATTCAACGCATGGGTTTGGGATAAATAAGTTAGGCATTAACAGCGGTATTATTCATCAAAGGTGTAACTGTTTTATTTGAGCGTACCTCAGCATTGCCACTTAGGTCTTCCTCATCGTGCTTGAAAAGTCTACTTGGTTTTTATTAGAGGATAAGAGTTCGTCTTCATCTAAGCAAGCAGTGGCTGAGCTTTTACTCGGCTAAGTTGAAGCGATATCTGTGATAATGTGCGAAGAGAAGGAGCATGATATAGCTTTCTCCGTAGAAATCAATTTAGGTGTGAAGAATAACTCACTTTTGAGAACCCTTTTTTTAAAAGTTTTGTCTCCTAATGTTGTCTTTTCAAAGCACGTTTCTTTCTCAGCACCACTTAGTTTCCTTTACTCATTTTTATTTTAACAACATCAAAGTACCTGAAAAAAAATAGGGCCTAGTAATTTGGAAATATATACATTTGAAATAATCTTGATATATTTAAATATTTTTAATAATATTTATAAAATATTAAATGTCCAAATAGGCTAATATTTATTGTTATTAAGGATATCTCAGCACGAACTACTAAACACAAACGAAGTTTAGGCGTGTGTACACTGAAGTTAATAACACAAGTCGCAAGTCGGCTATTAAAAATTATTGCATTTTAGAACTTTAGCAAATCTGTTAATAGCATGTCGCATTATTAACGGATTTCGAATTTTATCGGCAAATAGAAAAGAAATGCGATTATGTGAAACATAAATAAAGACATGCACAAATAGTAAGCCCAGTCCAGTTCGTCGATCCCGATCACAAAGCAAATCACTGAGAAGCACTGAGCAGACAGCTTGTCTTAGACTGATGGGTGCGAGTGGCGCATCTTGCGGTGTGGATACAAAACAAGGGTTGTGAGTGGGAGGGCAGGAGGGGAAGTTAGAAGAGGACACTGATCGCATTTCAACGTAGTTTAGTTCATTCCCAGAATTATAACTATGACGCTCAATTGTCTTGCAACAAATAAGCTGTTCGAACTGATTCAACAACAGAAAGTAGGAATTAACAAGTTTTGTTCATATTTTAAAATAAATATGCCAATAATTATATTCATTTTCTGTGTAATAAAACCGTGAAAGAGTAAAGTGTTTGTCAAGAACTACAGTACACGCTAGTCTGAGTGCATTAAAGAAATATAGAAGATCATATGCCTTTCTCCGTCTCACAAAATAAACACTACAGTCTACCATGCTCCATGCATTTAGCTATTCCCTAAACAGCTTGTCCTGGCTATACTCATTTGAGACTGCGTAAGCCTTGGATAAATGAAAGTACACTATTATTCTATGACGTTACACACATATAGCAAAATGTGAAAGTAGGTACTGAATGTAAAACAGCGTGAAGGCTTTTTAAAACAATTAAATAGCAGATTTAATCCTCTAAAATAATATCGTGAAACCAGAAAGTCGTACAGAAATACTGAAAATCCGACACATATTCAGCACAGTGATATTTTAACAATTTAAAACTTGGAACATTACCAAGTATGATTTTCGTACGTAACACTATCAGATATGATTCGAAATAAATAAAAAGAACTTATAACTCAAGTGGTAAAACGAATTTCATTGTAATACAATACTCACAATACACTGGAATACAATACTCACAATACACTGTAATACAATACTCACAATACACTGTAATACAATACCCACAACACACTGGATAATTGAATCCTTGTGTATTTCTTGTTGACCCAAATTTCGCCCCCAGTGTATAATAATGCCACTAGCGAATTCTCTGGCAGTATTAAGATATCAGTGGGAATTGATTGAAATTTCTTAATTTATTGTTTTTAAAATGTTTTGTTATTGTTGTATAATATTTTATTTTGTTTGGACCTTTGGACTTGGAAGAATTCTGTTTTAGAAACTCTTTCTTATGTATTATATCAAAATTATCATCTATCTGTGAATTTTAATTTTTTTGTTGTCAAAAATTTGTGAAATAGCGTGTACTTACACGTGCAGTTCTGGAAGTATGTTTCCTGTTGCGTAAACTAAGACTTTTCTGGAACATTTATTATCAGCAAGAACGAAGACACTTTTCATTGGAGAAAATAAGCGTTGATGTAATTGGTGAATATGAAAGTCGATGGTAAATTCTAAATTCTCATTGCTTCCCTTTGGTGGTTGCACCATTTACTGTTTCTGGATCTGACGCCGCACCTTCAGTGGGAGCGAGGTACGATCTCTGTCTTTGATCATCTCCATCTTAGTTGACCGGACGTGCTCCTCCTTCGGTCCCGTCATGGGATACCTGGTCTCAGGATAAGCACTGTTCCTACGTTTATTTAGGTTCTTAACTTCATTTATAATTCCTTTTTCTTACCCAGGAGTTTTTCCTCGAGATTCACGTTCACCTCTAAACTTCGTCGAAATGACTTAGCTTCAGCTAAGATCTTGTACCTTTTGTGTCGGAGGCATCCTTATTTTTTAACCTTGTAACTAACGATGTAATTAAATTATCCCTCGGGTTTGCCTCCCCGTATTTCAGTGTCGCCTTACATAAGTACTGAAAATCTATGCGCATTACCTGAGGTGTATTAGGTAGTGTTGCAACTTTTCTGTACCTCTGTGTTTGGTCTTATTTCTACTTTGTGTAGATTGGGATTAGCCCTCATTTTAATCATCATGTGTCGTTGGGTAACATTCTTTCAATTCAAATTAAGGTGATTCAAATTCTTTCACGTTTTGAGCATGTCCACAGGCCTGCTTAACAATTATTTAATTTGCGTTTTATAAAGATCTTGCTATTTTGAGTTCTTAATTTGTTCCTTTCTATTATGTTTTTGATTCGTTTCCTTTTAAAATAAATGACCGGGCGAGTTGGCCGTGCGCGTAGAGGCGCGCGGCTGTGAGCTTGCATCCGGGAGATAGTAGGTTCGAATCCCACTATCGGCAGCCCTGAAGATGGTTTTCCGTGGTTTCCCATTTTCACACCAGGCAAATGCTGGGGCTGTACCTTAATTAAGGCCACGGCCGCTTCCTTCCAACTCCTAGGCCTTTCCTATCCCATCGTCGCCATATGACCTATCTGTGTCGGTGCGACGTAAAGCCCCTAGCAAAAAAAAATTAAAATAAATGTGTGTAATCCAAGAGCAAATGTCCTCTACGTTTTCTTTCTTCGCAAAAGGCTACGTTCCATTACCTCTCAGGCCGCTTTCCACATCCATTCTGTAGTAGTCATGTTTCCTAACCTGTTGTGTACGTTTTGTGGGGCGACGCCTTTGTTGATCATTAAGTTTTCTTTCACTGTGTTAAAAATTTCATAAATTTATTATTTTATTTGTGTAATCAAGCCGCAAACGGTTACAAATTCATATGTACTCCGAATGAATTACACCAGACAAACTTACGTCTTTATTCGACAATTCCACAACGTAGGATAAAGTGACAAAGGGGCATGCATAGAAGAGTGAAGACAGTTGTGCCAACAGTATTCAACATCACACCACCTGGTTTCATGGTATTTTAGTCATTTTTACTACAGTTCATGTTGGAGACGCTGTTCATGACGCAAGTGAATATAAATTGCCAATTGCTGAATTAAAAATATGTGTAAAACGGCCACGCATGCGCAATAGCGAAAATTCAGTCATATTTTTTACATTACCTCCCTGTCTCTCTAACACTTCATGACGTCAGGTATGAAGTCATCACTCCTCAATCACCCTGAACAAAAGGTTGGCATGTGCCCTTGTGGGCACTGTTCACTATTCAGTGTTTTATATCTTGAGTAATAGTAAAGAACGCGGTGTATTAGCTCCTTAATGTATATACAGTATGTGTCTCTGTTATTCGTACAGGCTGCAATTTTTATCAAGTCTAACATATATTCACATTAATAATTCAGAAACTAAAATAAAACGTACGTTACGGGTAAAAACATGGTTTGACAATGATAACTTGTTAGTCAAATCCATACTTATTTACATACCGGCATGAAGATTTGATATGAATGTGCCGGCATCGACAAACGGGTGTACCAGTTGTATCCGTACACATGGGCAGGATGATGCGCACCGTTTGTTTGCGATGCACGGAAAAGTCTCAGTGATAACATACGACTGGTCAAGTGCATTAGTCTTCTTCCTACGAGGGAAGTACCCCGGCTCGAACGACTAAAGGTAATCGCCCACTGCAGGGAACCGCGCCGCGCCGCGCGGAACAAGCTTGTGGAACATTCCACGGGTCATTTTCCGAGACTTCGCCCATACAGCACACCTCACCGCGCCGCCTCTCTCTAGTTGGGGAAGTGCAGCTCACACAGAAATATGAGTTCCAGTTCCGTGGAGGACTTATTATTTGCGGTTGCGATATTTGCAAATGAGGAAGAAGAAAAACGCGAAAGAAAAGTTTGGGTCCACAACATTTATGAGAAAAGGGAAACGTACGGAGAGTTTCACCATTTATTTCCTGATCTACTAAAGGACCGAAGTAAATTTTCCCACTGCTTTCGTATGTCCCAAGAAAAATTCTATGAACTATTTAACCTAGTTAAGCCGTGTGTACCGAGTTCGATAGCTGCAGTCGCTTAAGTGCGGCCAGTATCTAGTGTTCGGGAGATAGTAGGTTCGAACCTCACTGTCGGCAGCCCTGAAAATGGTTTTCCGTGGTTTCCCATTTTCACACCAGGAAAATGCTGGGGCTGTACCTTAATTAAGGCCACGGCCGCTTCCTTCCCACTCCTAGCCCTTTCCTGTCCCATCGTCGCCATAAGACCTATCTGTGTCGGTGCGACGTGAAGCAACTAGCAAATAAAAAAGCCGTGTGTAGAGCGAGAAAATATCACATTTCGCCGAGAAAGGTGTACAGTGCACAATACCACTAACCGCGTGAAGGTACGAGCGTGTTGGCACTAGTCGAGGACTCACGAAGACTGCCGAAACGCCACGAAACCACATTCTTTCCGTTATTCCTTCCTTCTACCCTCGCCCATACAAGCGCGCCGAAAGGAAAAAGTTCCGTTCCAGAAACCTGGGGGCTTCTGGTGCGGAAATTCCACAAGCTTGTTCCGCGCGGCGCGGCGCGGCGCGGCTCCCTGCAGTGGGCGTTAAGCCATTTCATTTCACAAGAAGCAGACCACGAAAATTTCTTCTCGGCTGCGCTGCGCTGCGCGGCGCGGTGTAGTGGGCGATTACCTTAAAACCGACAGAAAGTGGGCTTAAAATATACAGTTGTACCTATGTCAATAGCTATCAAGGCCATTCAACTGTAAAAGTGCGTGTTCGGTCGCCAGCGCCATCTGACAGTCAGCGCACAGGCCGCGCTGCATTGGAGCTGTACACGCAATGCCTGTTAGTCAGTTGCAGTGTGTCGTAGTATAGTGCACACACAAACGTCCGACATGAGTAGGTGGAAGCCAATCAACCCTGTGAATGTCTTGAAATTGCTGCAAGAAAAGGTACGCTGACGCTACACACTGGATAGTGAAGATGTAAGTGAAGTAGAGGATGGGCCATTTTCATGCATGTTATATGATATCATAACGCAGAAATACAATGGATCTGTAACAGAACTACATACCGACACATTGGAGAATAATGGTGACTGTGAGGCGGACGGCACATGAGTATGAGGGTTCCAACCGTACCGACAATCCAGCAACGGAAGGAACTGCACGTGACAGTGATTTCGCTCCTTCACCCCCAAAACGTGTACGAACAAGTGTGATACGGAGTATTGATGACGGAACATTGGACAACATTTATGAGGATTATTATAATCGCGGTTACAATTCTTATCCGAAACTAATGAAGCGTTATAGCTGCATTAGGTCGAAATCAAACTGCAAGGTAATTTTAGATCATATGACGCGCAAAAGGCAAGACCCAGGTCTGTTCAATGGAAACAAAACATTAAAATTGAAGGCTTTAAAAGAGTCTGTAAAGCACAATTTGACAGAGCTAGAGATAATGGATCATTGGTCCACTACTGGCACATTCAAGCGTGGAATCTGGAGGCCACTAGAGCTGTTTCTCTGGACAATTTGAAAGCTTCCTTGCATTTTTTCAGGGCCTTCAAAGACGAATATAATATTTCGTCCAGACATATCACTATGTGCATGGCTCGCAAAGAGACTGAAGACGAGCATGTTATTATACAAACAGCAGAAACATTTGTGGCAGACTTGAACATGTTTATTCAAGACGGGAATATAATGAAGTAATGCGTGTGGAATAGTGATCAGAGCCAATTTCTTATGGACTAACGTCTTCTGCAACACTTTCAAACAGAGGGGAAAATCAACAGTTGGTCTGGTGCAGTCTGTGCATAGTTCTGCGCATAGTTACGCAATTGATGTGGCTGTGTCCATGGATGGCAAGTTAGCGAACAAGCTTTACATTTGTCTGCAGGAATAGGATGGAACGTTTGGTCCACAGGTTGCAAGGAAACTGACAGCAATGTGTCCACGGAACATCCATGTTGAAGCGAGTAAACGTAGAAAAATGACTGAAGCACATATTCGATCCTCGCTGAACATGTTGTTGAGAGAGGTCTATTACTTTGCGATTCCTGGTCAGGACACAAAGACTACAGCGTCACTGAAGAATGTTTTCCAAATAAAGATATTACATTAAATATATTGCCACCAAAGACAACCAAACCTCCCGATGGTATCACCACCTTGACGAAGGCAAAATACATTTTGCCGGGTGTTTTAGAGGCTTGCGTGGTCAAATAATCCTTAGAGTTATGCCGGCGGGAGCGTATGCTCCTGGTAGGGCCACCCAAGCCGGACAGGTCTAAGGTGATGATTCAGACTAAGAGTGATACCCTTGTCCTCCAGGTTGGGGGTTGGTACGTGGGGCTAACAACTCCACTACCACAAAGTTACATATTGTTCAGAAACCAAATCAAGATAACCAGACGGTCCCAAACTTACGACGACTAAAGCGCGCTAAATGGCTACGATACGGATATATTGGAACATGGAATGTGAGAAGTATCTTTCAGGCCGGGGCTAGTAGAAAATTGGAGGAGGAATTACTCAAATAACAGATAGATGTGGCAGCATTACAGGAGATAAGATGGAAGACAATCGAGGTGACAGATCTACAGCACTATATTTTGTTCAATAGTGGGGAGGAAGAAAATAGAATAGGAACAGGGTTTATGGTCAAGAAATCGGTCAGTCATAATGTGATTGAATAGGAAGCAATAAGCCCCAGACTATCCCGGTTAAGATTAAGAGGGAGATTTGCCAACATATCACTAATTAGTATCCATGCCCCAACAGAGGATGCCGATGAGGAAGAGAAAGAACATTTCTATGAAAAAATGGAGCAATTATATGACAAGTTGCCCAAGTATGATGTTAAAAGTTGTCCTAGGGGATTATAATGCCAAAGTAGGCAAAGAGAAAGAAAACCACCCAGTGGCAGGATATCATAGTAAACACCAATAATCAAATGAAAACGGGTGGAAATTGATTGACTTTGCCTTTAGCAAGGAGCTGGTGATTAAGAGCACATGTTTTCCCCATAAGGAGATCCATAAAGAGACATGGATATCACCGGACGGTCTGACAAAGAACCAGATAGATCATGTGCTGATAGATGCGCGGCATGCCTCCAATATAATGGATGTGAGAAGCATGCGTGGTGCAGACAGTGATTCAGATCACACACTGGTGAGGATCAAGTTCCGAGAAAGACTGGCAATTAAACCCACGGACAGAGCTGAGCAGAGCAAAATCTATAATGTAGAACTGTTAAGGGATGAGAAGAAGGAGGAAGGGTATAGAGACCGGCTGCAAAGAAAGCTACAGATAGGCAGAAACGGAGATTTGGACATCAACACAATGTGGGAGGAAACCAAACTAGCAATAAATACAACGGAGCAGGAAGTACTTGGAGAGAGAAGGAAACAGAGTAGAAATAAATGGTATGACGAAGAAGTGGATAAGTTTCTGGAAGAGAGAAATTTTTGCCCCACAAAGAATGCTACAGAGACCCACTCGAAATAATATGTCAGTTTTTAAAGAGAAACGGAGAATAGCAAAGACATTGATAAGGAACACGAAAAGAATAGAAGAAAGGGAGAGAGTGGATGAAACGCAGAAGAATTTTGAAAACAAACAGGGCAGAAAATTCTTCCATGGGGTTGGACAGGTAAAGAAGGGATATCAACCCAGAGTGAATATGCTTAAGGATGAGACTGATAGACTCATTGTTGGGAAAGAACGAATTCTGGAAAAACGGGCAAAACATTTTGAAACATTACTTTCTGTCAGACCAATAAATGAAGAAAAAGAAGGATCAGACCGTATGGAAACTTCAGAGAGAGATGAGGAGGGTGAATATGGAGATGAGTGTGAGGAGGAAGAGAGGGATGAGGAGAATTGAGATGAGGATGAAGACGATATGGGATTACCATCGATTGAAGAAATAAGAGATATTATAAAACAATTTAAGAGCAGTAAAGCCCCAGGGAATAACCTCATAACGGCAGAAATGGTAAAACATGGAGGAGAAGTGTTGGTGAAGAAAATACACGAGATAATTAAAAAGGTATGGGAAACAGGTACAATGCCGGAGGACTGGACACTAGCAAATATATGTCCTATACATAAGAAGGGGTCACGCATGCAATGCAAGAATTATCGAGGTATATCCTTACTGGGTATAGTATACAAAATCCTCTCTACAGCCATAACAAAGAGAGTTAGTAGTAGAGCAGAAAGAATTATAGGGGAGTACCAAGCTGGTTTCAGACCTGGAAGATCGACGATGGACCATATTTTCACCATGAGAATGACTCTGGAAAAGACATGTGAATACAACGTTCGACTAGGGCATCTTTTTATAGATTTTAAACAAGCCTATGACAAAGTTAAGAGATCGACATTGTGGGAAACAATGAAGGAGTTTAAATTCCCACAGAAGTTAATAAAATTGACTAAGATGACCCTGGAGAACAGCAGAAGTCAGGTAAAAGTGCAGGGAAGTCTGTCAAGATCTTTCAGAACCGAAGAAGGCCTAAGACAGGGAGACCCCTTATCACCAGTGTTATTTAATCTAGTGTTGGAGAAAGCTGTAAGTTCAGTAACTACTAATCCGGGTGGTAATATTTACAATAGACTGATCCAAATTTTGACTTATGAAGATGATGTGGTGATATCTGCTAGAAGTAACGAGGCACTTACAACTGCCTTGAGGGAGCCGAAAGATGCGGCTGGGTCCTTGGGCTTGGAGATAAGTGAGGCTAAGTCTAAATATATGGTAACGGAGAGAAATGGAAGGAACACTGAAAAACTCCAAGTGGATGGTTACACCTTTGAAGCAGTAGATAGCTTCACATATCTTGGCTCAGTAATAACATCAGAAAATAAATTTGAGACAGATATTGTAAATCGAATTAAGGCTGCCAACAGATCCTACAGGGCACTGTATCCCCTTCTGAGAAGTAAAAAATTAAGCAGGAAATTAAAACTGGCACTCTACAAAACAATAATTAAACCAGTGCTTATATATGGGAGTGAGGCATGGGTATTGACTGAGGCCACAGAGAGGAGATTAAATGTGTGGGAAAGGAAAGTACTGAGGAAGATATTTGGACCGGTGAAGGAGGGAGATTTATGGAGAATCAGAACAAATGAAGAAATAAGATTATTGTATAAGGAGCCGGACTTTGTGACATCAATCAAAATGAGACGAATTGTATGGCTGGGGCATGTACAAAGGATGGAGGAGGGAAGACTTCCAAGGAAAGCACTGACAGGACACCCTGGGGGCAGGAGAAGGAGAGGTCGGCCCCGGATGAGATGGCTGGAGGATGTGGAGACTGATCTGAGGACGGTTGGAGTCAGGAGGTGGCGTAGGCGTGCTGAAGACCGGGACGACTGGAGAGCTGTGGTCAAGGAGGCCAAGGTCCTTAAAGGACCGTAGAGCCATGGAGTAAGTAAGTAAGTAAGTAAGTAAGTAAGTAAGTAAGTAAGTAAGTAAGTAAGTAAAGACAACCAAATACTGTCAACCTCAGGATGTATAATTTTTTAGGCAATACAAGCTCTATGACAGACGTCTTGTTGATTTTGTACGTTTGCAAATAGATACCACGCAGGCCACGTTACATGATCGATACTTCATCATCGGTCTTTAGTCCGTCATCTACAACCATCTATCTGCACCGAGATACAGATCTATCTTAACATACGCAAGACAAAGAGCAGGTTATGATGTGGATAATCCTGTTGCTTCGTTTGATAATGTGATGACCGTGGCATTTGAGTGTGGACTATTGCAATGCGGTAACACTGTAAATAATGTAGTATGTCTACATGTTGTCCTCGTTAAGTGTGCATATTGTTCCTTTCCGCTGTGTTTTAATCACTTCATTGAACTCCAGATTTACACCTCGACGTCGAATAAAGGACAAGACAGTATTTTCTGTTGTGGGAAAATGACTATGCAATTGTTAAGAGTTCTTGTTGCAAGCACGTGTTCAACCTTTTGCCAGATGATACTGCACCACATCTGTTTGTTGTCCGTTGCACGGTAGTTTCTGCTGCGAATTGTGCTTCTGCAATCTTTGTTCGCCGTAACTTCCAAACATTGATTGTACACTACTGCGGGGTTTTACCGATAAATGCCCGTGATGGGTAGTAGAACAGACATATCTTCATATGTTAAGCGCACTTCCAGTCGGTTTTAGCCGTTCGAGCTGGGGTACTTCCCTCGCTAGTGTATCTGTGGTGGGCATGGGTAGGTGTGTACAGTTAAGTACGAAGCGTAAGAACGCTATATTTAAACTGTCACTTAAAGGATTTTCTTTACGAAAGATTTGAGCAGCTGGTCAATAGAACACATTCTACGATGCAATATGTGGTTGATAAATGAAAATACAATGGCAGCTATTAAGAACTCGCCAAGGAAACCCAGGAGGGAGTGAACTGAAAGGGAAGAACGGTTTGTTGTTCGGCCGATTAAGTCAGATTCCAAATTAAATAACCAGTAATGAGGCGACTCACGGAGGAACGAACTGGAAAGAAGATCAGCAACTCCACCATCTGTCGGATCCTGTATCGGCATGGGTAGGCCTACTATGGAAGAATCGCTCGGAAAAGGCCATACGTAAGTAGAAAAAAAAGGATGGCTTAGACTGACATTCGCTAAGAAGCATATAAATAAGGAGAAGGAATTCTGGAATGATGTTATCTGGTCTGATGAGACAAAAATAAACCTTTTTGGGTCAGATGGCATCCACAGAATATGGAGAAAAATTGATACGGACAGTGATGTGGCTGAGTGGCAAATACACTTCCAACTGTAAAATAAAGTGGTGGGTCTGTAATGCTTTTGGGCTGTATTTCAGCCAGAGGTGTGGGTAAGACGCATCTTATTAACGGAATAATGAACAAGGAGGGCTATAATGTAATCCTTGAGGGCAAACGTGAACCAGAGTGCCGAAAAAATAGGGATGCCACCTGTTTATATGTTCCAGAATGATAATGACCCAAAACACACTGCTGTTTTTTTTGTTTTTTTTCTGCTAGTTGCTTTACGTCGCACAGACACAGATAGGTCTTATGGCGACGATGGGACAGGACAGGGCTAGGAGTGGGAAGGAAGCGGCCGTGGCCTTAATTAAGGTACAGCCCCAGCATTTGCCTGGTGTGAAAATGGGAAACCACGGAAAACCATTTTCAGGGCTGCCGACAGTGGGTTTCGAACCTACTATCTCCCGAATACTGGATACTGGCCGCACTTAAGCGACTGCAGCTATCGAGCTCGGTGCTGCTGAAATTAATAAGACATGCTTCATCTGGAACATTCCTAAGAAGGTTAGAACACCTCCCGGTCTCCAGATTTAAATCCCACCGCGCTCGATAGATGCAGTCGCTTAAGTGCGGCCAGTATCCAGTATTCGGGAGATAGTAGGTTCGAACCCCACTGTCGGCAGCCCTGAAAATGGTTTTCCGTGGTTTCCCATTTTCACACCAGGCAAATGCTGGGGCTGTACCTTAATTAAGGCCACGGCCGCATCCTTCCCACTGCTAGCCCTTCCCTGTCCCATCATCGCCATAATACCTATCTGTGTCGGTGCGACGTAAAGCAACTAACAACTTCAGGAATGGCTGAAAATCATCCCGGACATGTGCAAGAAATTAGTGTATTCAATGCGGTGACGATATCAGGCAGTTTTAAAGGCGAGGGAACATTCTACTAGATACTAACATGTTCCAGGAATCCTTTATTTTTTGTTTACTTCAAGTGTTCAGTTTGCTTGTACGAATAGGAAAGATACAAGATTATGGGCGCGCTTTTCTTTATTAGAAACTGTATGATTTGTAAACAGATATAGTAGATATATGTTTACTGAAAGCTTTGTTGAATATGTGTTCTGTGAAGAAAATCCTTTTGAGTTTATTATTTTCTGGTTGTGCGTTGAGGTACTAACGCAAACAGCCCATACGAATAGAATAGGTACATACTGTATCTAATAGCATTTCAGGCTGAAAGATATAACAGTCTATAATGAAGAGGTATGCGTGTACACGTGAATTGGCACTGTCCGCTTCTTTACTGTATAACGGCTGTAGTTTCAGTCCACAGTTCCATTGTCCTGTGCTTATTCTTACCTAATACCGCATGAAAATTGTATAAGGTCTCCTGGCAGTCGACAATATGGGAACATAGTGAAGGAAGAGCGAGTTCAAGGTCGGAGGTGGGATGCTTCACAAAGAGCCCAGCAGTGTCCATTGAAAGTGGGTCAAGGAGGGAGAAGACACCTACATCCCGTGCACGTGTTATTGACACAATGGGCTCCACACAACCAGTAAGTCAGTCACCAGAAATAGCACACCTGACAGTTTTTCAGCAACAACTATTCCTGTTCATGTCCATTCTACAATCCATTATAGAGCAGATCCAGTTTTGCTGCTTCCTGTTGCAACCAACCTTGTTTAGAGACTAGACGGGGAGTAAGAGTTTCCCATCTTCTCAATCTAAAAATTCAAGCTTGTAATCTCAGGTGTCGGTGGATATTGTGATCAAAGCCGTGGACTATCGTTCAAAGTTATCGAGCCGGGCTGAGTAATTCGGACAGTAGAACTCCAGTAGAACTCGGTCCGGTGGTATATGAAGGTGCTCAAATACGTCAGCTTCGTGTCGGTAGATTTACGGACCTGTAAAAGAACTCTTGCGGGACAAACTTCCGGCACCTCGACATCTTCGAAAACTACTCAGATGTAGTTAGTGGAACGTCAAACAACATTAAAAATATTATATTAAAAATTATCGATTGACTGTCTTTAAAAGAATAAAAATTCGCCGTTGATAAACTTTTAAAGATTCGGAACCTATGTAGTGCTTGCGACTTATTCCTTGCAGCGTGAAGAATGGAGCTATTCCATTTCTTCGAACCGGAATACCCCATTAAATAAAAGAAAAGTGTACAGTTTTCTGAGGCGGTCATTGAGGAACCGGAAGATGCCTGGCCGCGGCGGTAAGGTGTGTTCAGTTCACCTGCAAGGACGTGGGTTTGATCCCCCATCGACCAGTGGAAAATTTAGAAACGAGCTACGTGGCCTTAATGTCCACTCACCCTACAACAAAACCGAGTATCAGGTTAATTCCTGAAGGCAAAGGCAGCCGGGCGTAGAACTGACCACTCTGCCCCACTTAGTGCTGAGGTTATGGATAGTGGAATCCTGTACCTTCCACTCCTCCAAAGGATTTCATGTTTTGCACGGAGATTGATCTGCTCTTTCAACATTTAGCTGACGCGGTAAAGACATACTTGGTACACCGGCAAGGCCGTGGATTCGATTAACCATTAGCAAGTCGAGGCATTTAGAAACTTGGCTTCGAGTTCCGGAAAGGCACATGTCCCTGGAGTTCACGCAGCTAACAAGAGAAATGATTGAACTAAACACCCGATCCTGTATTAGTACTGATGTGGCGGATAGTGTAAATCTTTACCTTCCACTTCTTCAGGAGCATCGACGTCTTATAAAAGAAATGGCCTTTGTACACTTTCGAATTAGAAACGACAGGAGAATGCAGATATCACCCTCAAGGAGGCTGGTTCCTGATTGATGTATTCCAAGATGACATCAGTTCACAAATTGTAAGTGGCCAAGGAGATCCTGAATTCTAAATAGAAGCCATAGAATTAAATGGCCCATAACAATATTGTTTATAACGCAAAACAGAAGCTGTAAAATGCCGTGATAGAGATGGCGATGTAGGATGCTGACCGTGTCTTTTATGATATTTACTAAGTTGTCTAACGTAGGGTAGCCCCTTCATGAGACTTCGTATGTTGCCAGGCTGCGTGGCTCAGGGGGTTGATATGCACATTACTAACTTTGTGTTTTGTTGCATTTCTGTCGTATATGCACGTTTGATCTTTTCCTTGGAGTGTGAAATCACCCCACTTGGTGAAGTACGTAACAACAATATAGTGGTTATCGGAATGACAGTAAATAAGTCTTTTTAAAGGGAACTGCGGAGTCTTACCTTCTTAATGCTAAAATGTCCATGTGCATGCCCTCTTATCCTTAACATTTCTCCAGTTAGAACGTTGAAAAGAATATACTGAAGTAGGTGTCAATAAGTACAAGAGAAATTACAATAAATTCAAGACAAATCCATTATATACAATTTAATAATCAACAGAATGCTGTATTTAGACACTGGGTATTTTAATATGGCAGCTGAGTAGCTCAGATGTTAGAGCGCTGGGCTTCTGAGCTCAAGCTGGTGGGTCGATCCCGGCTCAGTCCGCTGGTATTTGAAGGTACTCAAATACCTCAGCCTCGTGATTCTGGCTCGTTAAATAACTACTGCGGGGGGGGGGGGGAAATTCCAGTACTTTGGTTACTCCGAAAGTCGTACAAGTGAGATGTAAAACCAATAATGTATATTTTTCCTTACAATTGTCTTTACGTCGCACCGACACAGACAGGTTTCATGACGATGATATTATTATTGTTGTTATTATTATGGCAGCTTCGAGACATCAAAGAAACGGTTTCATAGGAATTCGATTAAAGGGAGAAAAATAGGGGCGTTAATTCATTCTGAAGGTGTACAAATTACTACGATTAATCGACATTTCAAGAAATAGAATTTCGACTTTTCGAGGATACACGCAGTCTACAAACGTATGACAAAACATATCGAAGCTGACGTCAGCACTTCCGAGAATGTTCCTTTAAACTTTCGATGTGGGGTGGAACTCTAGAAACCACAGTCAATGGAAATGGCGTGAATTTGCAAGAACTGTTCTGAAATTTGAGGAAGAACTATGTAACATGCCACTTGAATATTGAAAACTGACTCCACGACGCAGTTACTGAGTCACGGAAAGATTTTCAATTTCCAATGACTAGTAAGAGAAATATTCTGAAATACGAAATATTCATCTTACATCACGAAATAGTACCTCGTGTTATATATTTTGTACTACTGTAGTGGCTTAACGTCCCGCTAACCCGTGGAAGGCTTTCGATGACGCAACGATAGTGTAGGACGAGGAATGGGAAGGTAGCAGCCGTCGATGTACTTAAGGTACAGCCCTATCATTTACCTGGCATGAAAATGGGAAACCACGGAGTACCATCTTCAGGGCTACCAGCGGTGGGGATCAAACTCACCATCTCCTGAGTGCAAGCTCTCAGCTATGTGACCCGACCCGCACAGCTAACTCACTCTGTTGAAGCTATATTAAGCGAAAGAAACACGCAGTTTGATATTTCTATTTGTACTAGAGTTTTCTCTGATTGATCCCTTAATTATTACATTTCGTATTTTCTGCCCATATTTTTACACATTCCTAACTCGATTTAACTTTTTCCTTGTCTTTCTTCGGCTGTCTTTCATTGCCCAAGGTCCTATTCTTTTATGAAATCTTCCTCCTTTTTATAAGTCTGATGACCTTGTTGTGCTCTATTTGTACTCGCATTTGTACTCTTTAATTACTTAGCGAGGAAACATGAGACTTTTGTGCAAAGACGAAAGCATATAGGCCCACACTCCCTGACACAAAAATTATGTGAACTCCAGTTCAGTGCTATCGACTTTCGTAATGCCTTACACACTTCGCCAGTAAACTTACGTAGTCCTATTACGTTCAAAAATGACAAGCAGCGTTTAGGGCAATTTGTAGCGAATGTTATCGTTTCTTTGCAAGTTGCTTTACGTCACACCAACACAGATAGGCTTTACGGCGACGATGGACAGGAAAGGGCTATGAGTGGGAAGGTAGCGGCAGTGGCATTAATTAAATTAATTAAATTTGTCTGGTGTGAAAATGGGAAACCACGGAAAACCATCTTCAGGGCTGCCGACAGTGGGATTCGAACCCACTATCTCCCGAATACTGGATACTGGCTGCAATTAAGCGACTGCAGCTATCGAGCTCGGTAATTTTGTCGTTTGAAGTAAACTAATTCTAAAAGCTCTTGTTGTCAAAGTGTAGATAAACCTCAAGTATAATGTGTTTTCTCCTTTCCGTCGTGCTCGTAATCGGGCTGCCAACAGTGGGGGTCGAACCTACCATCTCTCGAATACAAAGTCAGATGACCCGTACCGCGTAGAACTCACTTAGGACGCTGAAATGCGTGCCTGTCCTCGAAGAATACATACTGAATTCCCACCCAATACAAACATTCATTCATCATCTGTTTGTCCGACTCGTTGGCTGAATGGTCAGCGTACTGGCCTTCGGTTCAGAGGGTCCTGGGTTCGATTCCCGGCCGGGTCGGGGATTTTAACCTTCATTGGTTAATTCCAATGGCCCGGGGGCTGGGTGTTTGTGCTGTCCCCAACATCCCTGCAACTCACACACCACACATAACACTATCCTCCATCACAATAACACGCAGTTACCTACACATGGCAGATGCCGCCCACCCTCATCGGAGGGTCTGCCTTACAAGGGCTGCACTCGGCTAGTAATAGCTACACGAAATTATTTATCATCTGTTTACCCTCCAGGGTCAGTTTTTCCCTCGGACTCAGCGAGGGATCCAACCTCTACCGCCTCAAGGGCAGTGTCCTGGAACTTCAGACTCTGGGTTGGGGGATACAACTGGGGAGGATGACCAGTACCTCGCCCAGGCAGGCTCACCCACTATGCTGAACAGGGGCCTTGTGGAGAGATGGGAAGATTGGAAGGGATAGACAAGGAAGAGGGAACGCAGCGGCCGTGGCCTTAAGTTAGGTACCATCCCGACATTTGCGTGGAGGAGAAGTGGAAAACCACGGAAATCCACTTCCAGGATGGCTGAGGTGGGAATCTATCCCACCTCTACTCAGTTGACCTCCCGAGGCTGAGTGGACCCCGTTCCAGCCCTCCTACCACTTTTCAAATTTCGTGGCAGAGCCGGGAATCTAACCCGGACCTCCGCGGGTGGCAGCTAATCACGCTAACCACTACACCACAGAGGCGGACCAATACAAACATGAGCATCCTAAACAATTTCCCACATCAAAGGAGTACGTTTTAGATTTAAACGGTGATATGATAGCTTTTGTGATCAATACAGTGACTCGTTCTTCATTCGCTGCTCATGATACAAATTATAAATCTGCTTTGATCATTCTGTGCATTTTAATGGTCTCCACTTAATTCATATATTTTTCTAAAGGCACATTTTCCTTCATTCTTCTGTCAAGAGGGTTTTCCATCAGCAGTTAATATTATGCACGGGAATTACACGTTATATGCCAATAACGAGGTCCTTTCGAAGTGGGATGTGCTCCACGAGAGTTTTGTAAACTTCTATTCAGTGGTTTTTACGTGGTGATGTAACAGACAAAAATGCAACTGAACCTATATTCGATAAGAGCAAAAATTCCAAGTTAACAAACAAGAAAACAAAAAAAGGCAACTGTCATAATGACAGCTTAAATTGTTATTATGTGAAATAATCTGACAACATTTTACACTTTAGCACACTCTGGGTGGATAGCTATGGTGGATGGTAGTTATGATCGGAAGAAACTGTTTCCGGGCCCAGCAATTTGTCCTTACAAACTGTGTACACCAGAGGAATGGGACTGAGGGGTACAAGAGATTCTGTATAGAGTAAGAAAACGTAACTGCCTTTACTGAGTTGAAAACATTTCATAGTACAAAATAAACATTCGAAAAACAGAACAATATTAACTACTGAAGGTATCTCAGCTTTGAGTATCGAAAAATTTTACTTATAAAATATATTTAGTTAAACTATGAATTGTTCAGTCTGTTGAACACAAGAGACAAATTTATGAATGCACGAACACATACCTTGAACAGGATGTGTTCTGTGCTCAACGCTCAGTACATGCTAAAATATTTTCTGATCTTCTCTGGTCGCTGTAGGTCCGCTACTCACACCTCCGCGGATAAGTTTTAACATTCAAATGATTTCTTCCTTGCACTTGTACATAATATTTTCCGTCCATAATCAGTAACAAGTTTACACAAGGTAAACAAGTTTGTACATACCGGTATATATGCATGATATAAAATTTATTTCATAGTATCTGATAGTGTTCTTATAAAACGAATAGGCTATGTCATTTTGTTATAAATAAGATGATTTCTTTTTCGGGTATATTCCAGTGTTTTCATACATTTAATAGACTGAAATAAAGAATAGATTAACTAATTCGCCACTGAAAACCATGGCTTTCAACTTAACGCATTGTAGGAAATAATTTAGACTAAGGGCCGGTTTCATCAACGTGTGTTTAACGTGTGTTAAACCTTAACCCCGAGTTGTACAGGTTTTACCTCTGAATTTCACTATTCATTCCGTTTCATCAAGGATGGTTAAATTTAACTCTATGTTAAGGCCGGAGTAAAGTTGACCCCTCCTTTCACCTGGGTTAAACTGTTAACTCGAGGTTAAAAGCAAAATGACTGCCGTAACTCATGTGTTTGATGCAGAGTTACTTTATTTAGATTTGTTAAAAGGTGTTCATAACAGAAATAGACGTCTAATAGGAAGGAACGACTTTCAAAATCTATCTGAGGAGCAATTTCTGAAGAGGTATAGATTGTCAAAAATTGTCATCAGTAAAGTCGTCGATGAAATTCGCGAGACGTTAAAATACACAACTGACCGAAACAGGCCTCTCTCTCCCATACCGAAGCTATTGATTGCATTAAGGTTTCCTGTCAATTATCAAGTAATCGGTTATTCTAACTTCAAAATTCGCTATATATTTGAAAGGTGGCTTGGGCAACGCTATTCAATTCCCCCGTTATTTTTCTCCATGTGTCCTTCCTTTCTTTTAATTTTACAGCGTCAGTCTTCTTGCATTCTGTAATGCGTTGGTACTTGGTGGCTAATTCAGTAGGTAATGTTTTTCTAAGGCAGAAAAATTCATGTCCCTATTTCTATTCTGAACTTCTTCCATTTTTCTATCACTGCAATCAATTCGCATCACGATCACAAAATAATAATATATCTAACATGGAACTGAAGGAAAAACGGAATACCGCGCAAGAAATAAACATAAGAACCACCCATGAAATGTTTTCATAATCTCTGAATTTTAGTCACCGCCTCCTTGATCGGCAAGGCAGCTGTTTCCGGCGAGGGTTGGTGCGGTGTTAGTTAACCCTCTGCCGAAATAGCTTGGTCGCGTGACTCGTAATAATGAGTTAAAATATTAACAATAAGTTAACAAACCCACGGTTAGAGTAGGCTATATTTAACCTACGTTCATGAAACCTGGCATAAAAGGGAGAAAATGGATGCAAATGAAGCTTATTATGGAAATAGAATCCAACCAATAGATGTTCTGTTTTTGCAGAATGGCACTAATATGCACATAGCTGCATTTAACCACAATGGCACAACCTGCTTGCTCTGCCTCATGTTCGTCTCCAGCATCCACAGCCTGTTTCCAGTCATTCGACCAGATCAGGAATGGACTGAATGAAACCCCCACCAAGCGGCGGAGATTGGAATTGTGCCGACTTCCGAAGCCTGTCGCACTCGTCTGGAGCAATGATTGATGATTGATTGATGAAAGGTAATGATTTAGAGTGTTTTGATGGAATTAAAGATGAGAGGAAAATTCGGATTAACCGGAGAAAATCCTGGCCAACCACCGCTTTGTCTAGCTCAAATCTCACATGGAATGACCGGGATTAAAGACGTAAACCTTACAAATATTATGATCTACGTAGTACATTTCACAAATACTTGTATATTGCGAACTTGTCGGCGTCTGAGCAAACAACTTCGTTCCTTTTATCGTACTTTATTCAGAGTAAAATTCCGTTACACAGGTAACTGAAGTCAATGTGCCGTGCTGTCCCCGATGTTCACGCTCGTATTGTACGATAGGAGACCTTCAGTGAGAGTGGGTGAGCCTCATGCGTAGTGGGACAGACCTTCAGGTGTTATATAAACTGTTAGCATAAAGAGTGTTGTTGGAATGTTGCGTTTTATTCATCTCGAACCTGCACCTCCAGAGAGGTGTGAATATGTACGATAATTAGAGTAGCCTATAACACTAAAGTGTGTTGAATAATAACATATTAAACCCGCTGTATCATAGGGATTGAATCAACCAGCTATTGCCAATCAGTGAGCCAGTCAGTCAGTAAGTCAGAACACAAGTCATTTGCTCTAGTACTTGTACTGCACTGCGCACTTCACATTCGTGACGCACCATAAATTCAAACGAAAGCTGCTGGCATCATATCATTCTCATAATTTATTTCAAATTTCAAATTTTCTCGTCATTAATGTTACATTTCAACTTCTTACATGGTTCATTTAATGTCCCAAATTCTTCTTCTTCTTTATCTGCTTACCCTCCAGGGTAGGTTTTTCCCTCGTACTCAGCGAGGGATCCCTCCTCTACCGCCTCAAGGGCAGTGTCTTGGAGCTTCAGACTCTGGGTCGGGGATACAACCGAGGAGGAGGACCAGTACCTCCCCCAGGCGCCTTCACCTGCTATGCTGAACAGGGGCCTTGCGTTGGGATGGGAAGTTTGGAAGGGGGAAGAGGGAAGGAAACGGCCGTGGCCTTAAGTTAGGTACCATCCCGGCTTTTTGCCTTTAGGAGAAGTGGGAAACCACAGAAAACCACTTCGAGGATGGCTGAGGAGGGAATCGAACCCACCTCTACTAGGTTGACCTCCCGAGGCTGAGTGGACCCCGTTCCAGCCCTCGTACCACTTTTCAAATTTCGTGGCGTAGCCGGGAATCGAACCCGAGCCTCCGTGGTGGTAGCTAATCACACTAACCACTACACCACACTGGCGAACCCAAACTTTCTCGCACTTATGATTATTATGAAATGAAATGAAATGGCGTATGGCTTTTAGTGCCGGGAGTGTCCGAGGACATGTTCGGCTCGCCAGGTGCAGGTCTTTTGATTTGACTCCCGTAGGCGACCTGCGCGTCGTGATGAGGATGAAATGATGATGAAGACAGCACATACACCCAGCCCCCGTGCCAGAGAAATTAACCAGTGATGGTTAAAATTTCCGACCCTGCCGGGAATCGAACCCGGGACCGTCTGAACCGAAGGCCAGTACGCTGACCATTCAGCCAACGAGTTGGACTATGATTATTATTATTTTCTCTTACTGTCTGCCTTACGTCTCACCGACACTAGTAAGGCCTAGGTGTTATAGCGGCGATGGGTAGCAACAAGCTAGGAGTGGGAAGAAAGCGACCGTGGCCTTAACTGAGCTACTGCCCCAGCATTTGCCTAGTGTGAAAATGGGAAACCACGGAAAAATCGAAACCGTATTCAGGGCTACCGACAGTGTGAATCGAACCCACTACCTCCCGAATGCATGCATCCATTTACACGACTAGAACTGTGTTGCCAACTCACTCGGTAGCAAGAAGTTTTCTTACATGATGTAAAAGCCCAGTAGACTATATTGCCGCGTGCTCTTTTTGTTACCGGGCGAGTTGGCCGTGCGGTTAGGGGCGCGCTGCTGTGAGCTTGCATCCAGGAGATAGTGGGTTCGAATCCTACTGTCCGCAGCCCTGAAGATGATTTTCCGTGGTTTCCCATTTACATGCCAGGCAAATGCTGGGGTGTACCTTAACAAAGGCCACGGCTGCTTCCTTCCCACTCCTGGGCTTTTAATATTCCAACGTCATCATCTGTGTCGGTTCGACGAAAAGACACTACCAAAGAAAAAAAAAAATATTTTTCTGAACAACTCACAGAAGCCATAAAATACTAGAAGGGTTGAGTTTCGGTTGTTCACAAACCTTGGAAAGAAAAGAGAAAAGACTAGTCGAGACCCCATCTCCTGCAGCTTCCACATCCCTCGTAGACCACTGTCTTACTGGATGATTTTCGTGCACTGTCAAGGCTTGTTTTGCTTTCCTTTCTTTCTTTCTTTCTTTCGTAGTCCGTTTACCCTCCAGGGTTGGCTTTTCCCTCGGACTCAGTGAGGGGTTCCACCTCTACCGCCTCAAGGGCAGTGTCCTGGAACTTCAGACTCTGGGTCGGGGGATACAACTGGGGAGGATGACCAGTACCTCGCCCAGGCGGCCTCACCTGCTATGCTGAACAGGGGCCTTGTGAGGGGATGGGTAGACTGGAAGGGATAGACAAGGAAGAGGGAAGGAAGCGGCCGTGGCCTTAAGTTAAGTACCATCCCGGCATTTGCCTGGAGGAGAAGTGGGAAACTACGGAAAAGCACTTCGAGGATGGCTGAGGAGAAATCGACCCCCCCCCCCTCTACTCACTTGACCTCCCGAGGCTGAGTGGACCCCGTTCCAGCCCTCGTACCACTTTTCAATTTTTCTGGCAGACACGGGAATCGAACCCGGGTCTCCGGGGGTGGCAGCTAATCACACTAACCACTTCACCACATAGGCGGACGATTTGCTTTTTAATGTGAATATCTCATAATACATATACAGTCTATCAGTACGCCGATTAGGGAATGGGAAGGCACAGTCGATCCCACCCCCACTTTTGGTGAAAAATATTCCATTTTTGCCACCTGATATTTTTAGGTTTCGGCACATTGAATAACCTAACAGTTATTTCAAAAACTCGTTTGAAATTATGAATTATAAAAAAAACTATTTGTACAGTCCCTATTGTTTTTTTTTCAGGGGCTGCCTGGCCGAGGCGGTAAAGGCGTACTCGGTTCGCTCGGAAGGACGTGGGTTCTAATCTCCACCAGGAAGTCGTAAAATTTAAGAAACGAGATTTCCACTTCCGGAGGTGCATATGGCCCTGAGCCTACACCAAAAATGAGTACCAGGTTAATTCCTGGGGGCAAAGGCGGCCGGGCGTAGAGCTAACCACTCTACCCCATCAAGTGCCGAGGTTAAGGATAGTGGAAGCCTTTACCTCCACACATCCAAGGGCCTTCATGGCCTGTACGGAGATGTCTTGGCTATTTTTTTCAGCTAATTACTTCCTTTAATTTCTTTAATTGTTAAGAAAAATACCTAGGGTAAATACGCACAAAATTCCATTCGTTGCGGCTAACCGATTCGTACAGCCCCACAACAAGTAGTGGGGATTGACGCAACAACGTGTAGCAGTACTGTGAGGAAGGGTAGCAGAGGTATATTTTTGCCAAGGTCGTGGACGGTGAGGTATGATACACCCGCTTACCGCACGCATTCATCAGTCTGGCAGTCAGTAAATGTGTCAGTGCGGTGCCATCCAGTGTCGGTTACTTTGTTACTGTGTAGTAAAATACTAAATGACATTTTAATTGTATAATCACGCCGAACTCCTATTTAATTGTTATACATGTCTAATTATCGTTGTTCGCCGGGCTGAGTGGCTCAGACGGTTGAGCTGACCCAAACTTGGCAGGTTCGATCTTGGCTCAGTTCGATGGTATTTGAAGGTGCTCAAGTACGTCAGCCTCGTGTCGGTAGATTAATTGGCACGTAAAAGAACTCCTGAGGGACAACATTCCGGCACCTCGGCATCTCCGAAAACCGTCAAGTAGTTAGTGGGACGTAAAAACAATAACATTATTATTAATTATTGTTCCTTTCATGGACATTTTATTTAAAGTTGGTCGACTCAACCTTTACGTCTGTATCGAAATTTGGTCAGAGAGCATCAAAAAGCTTACCATTTAGTAGATTTTCTTTCCAACTTTGTTGCCCTCTCCCCCTCCCTAGACTCGAATATCCCCCCTCCCCATTCGCCGCTGCTGCAGTCTATATAACGCCTGCTGTTCTGGTCATCATATGTGACAAGCGAGTGGACAGAATACCACCCTGCAGCAATTACTTAATGATTTAATTTACTAAATTTACAGGACATGAGAGCGGAAGAGCGGCCTGCACTCTACCGAGAAACGTATAAATGTATATATGATAACGATGTATGTATATATGTGTATATATAGTTGCAGAGACAGTGTGTACCACCAACACCGCGAAGAAGGGACGTCAGCAGGCGAGAAGAAGAAGAAGCCCCTTACCCCAAGTAAGGCTTGGCTATACTCCCCTTCTCCTTAAAGGAGATTCGGCACCAGGGACCGCTGGCTGCTGGACCAAGGGACTAACCTGTGGCCCAAAGCCCAGACGCCAGCGGACCCGAGCCGCACCAGGCAGTGACAAGTAGGACTGATTCCCCATAATAATTGACAAAAGCTAGGAAAATGGTTATGATTGCATGGCACATACTCCTAACTAACACAACCTCTGGACTTTTCCAGCCCACATCCTTCCATGTGCTATCAAAAGATGTCAGGTTTTACATATAGGATCATTCTCTACTTCTGGCTATGTGGTTTTTCCCGGACCCTTCAATACCACACCTTAACACCATCCAACCAATACAAACTCGCCTGGTAACGTGTCTAACATGGAAACAGGCAGATACTACTTGTATCATATCCCACTCTTCCCAGCTATCTCTTTCTACATAGAACTAATAGCATGTCGGAGGCAATGCAGATTGAGTCGATTGCCACGACGGGGGAGTGGGCTACGGGGGCCCCCCGTGAAAAAAAAGCCAGCATATGTTAGAATTCCACATGGTTGGCTTGACTACTACATCCTCAGCCATATTCCCTCACTTTGGTGACTGGGTCCTCGGCCTCTCGTGTAAGAAGGCTGTTTAGTTGGTCTAGAACGAACATTCTTGGACTGGCCGAGAATCGAGCTCAGGGCTTCCAGATAAGAGAGAGATTCGCGCTACCTCTACACAACCGGGCTGGCGCGATTTCTTTAGCAAGCATAGAGTGAGAAGGATTGGAGGATCTCCACTCTGAATATCAAAGAAAAGGAACAAACTATACTCGCGCCATTTATGATGATGACGATGATAAGATGCTTGATAACACACACATCGTAACTCGGGCATTGTCGATAAGTTCAATTGTCCTCCGCAACCTACAGTATACACTAGAATTCCTTATAGTTAATAGAAATGGTATTTTTTGTTGCTATATGTTTGGTGCTTCAACTTAGTATAGCACATAGCTTACAAGTTTTCGTCGACGCTTGGTAAAAGATAGTTCACAATGGAGAGATATTTAATGTATTAATTTATATTAACAATATAAAAATTTGAAGGAATGGTCAGCATTGAAGCTTTCGGTTCAGAGGGCCCCGGGTTCGATTTCCGGCCGGATCGGGGATTTTAATCGCGTTTGATAAATACTTCTGGCTCGGGGACTGGGTGTTTGTGTTTATTCCAACACCCTCCTCTTCATATTCACACAACACACTACACTACCATCCATCACAGAAACATGCAATAGTGAATACATCATTTCACATAGGGTTGGCGTAAAAAGGGGCATCCAGCCGTAAAATAGGGCCAAATCCACATGTGTGACACAGTTCGCACCCGCGACCCCACAGGTGTGGGCAAAGCGGTAGAAGAAGAAGATATTAACAAGATACAAGACCTGGAACGGCCCATTAAGAATCTTGACATGCCACGACGGCTGCTGACTAGCTAGATGGTCTGCAGTAAGTGTGTAACCGTACTTGGGCAAGTGAGCCTTACAGAAACATGGACGTTTTTAAATCGAAATAATCGCTAGCAGTGTGTAGTACAATACTCATTTTAAAGACGAAGGACCAGTGTATCTACCAACAGGAGTCTGGTCTAAATGTGACATCATCTGGTGATGCAGTAGTGCTGCAACGTTGTGGCACTAAAATCGCCATGCCGCACGGCTAAGAATAATGTAGCTCAGGACTGTGGCGTGGCAGCACATCGTGTGACGTGCCGTTTGATTCGCCTCAGTGGATTCTACACGCGCATGAAAAAAGGAAGAAATGAAAAATGAATATTTTAGAAAAATATGGTGCGAGGAGGAGTGAGAAAATGTAATTTTTTCATAAAATGTCGCGATATATGAAATATAAATGGCTCTGAAACGCATTTGAGAGAACCGTCAATCTGTCAGTAGGACGTTATACCCCTAGAACATATTGCAAGATGGTTTCTATGTTCAGCTCCAGTTGATTAACTGGAGGTTTTGTTGGGGAGCGGGGTAGTGCATGAAATGGACCAAAAATGTCGATTTTTTATGTGTTTTTATTTATTATTAGAAATGGTTCATGGTGTGGGTTACTGTAGTCACGTCCTAGTTCGTGAACCATGGGCAACGGCTGAGTGGCCTAGTAAGTGGTCCTGAGGATCGGGATACCAGTTGCTACGGAATGGGAGTGGGCATCTCGGACATATTCGGAGTCGTGGCCCTCCTTGTGGCCAGGCTATACAATCCACCAATGGTCCCTAACGCGTTAGAGGAGATATGCTCACTTGGGATATGTGTAAATAAGGCTTCATTTTGCTTCAGGAATTTACCAAGCTCAGAACATTTTAAGCAAGTCTCGGACCTATGGGAGTAACAGAATACAACTCCCATTTGATAGACGAAGGACTACTTGGAAACAATTTGGCGAACGAAATGGAATTCGATGGCGAAGTAACAATATTAATGGGGCTTATGGAAGGAAGAAAGTAGAACTGTCTGAGTTAGCAAAGAGGATGCATGCATCTGCATGTTCTAGGAGTAAATGATATTCGGGTAAAGGGAGATAACGAGGAAGAGAAAGGAGATTATAAAACGTACTTGACAGGTGTTAAAAAGGGAAGGGCAGAGTAATAGGTAGGATTGTTCATCAGGAATACTATTGCACTCAACATAGTTTCTGTTAGGCACGTAAATGAGCGAATGGTGTGGGTAGATTTGGCAGCTGGAGGAATTAGGACGAGAATTGTCTCAGCGTATTCACTATGTGAGGGTGCAAATAAGAATGAAAATGGCAAGATTTATGAAGCATTGAGTGACATCGTAGTCAGGGTCAACAGCAAGGATAGGATAGTGCTAATGGGTGATTTCAATGCGAGAGTTGGAAATAGTACTGAATGATACGAAAGGGTGATTGGTACATGTGGGGAAGATATGGAAGCTATTAGGAATGAGAAGCGTTTGCTGGACTTCTGTGCTAGTATCAGTTTAGCAGTTACGAATACATTCTTCAAGCATAAGGCTATTCGCCGCTACACATGGGAGGATAGGGGGATAGATTATATCTTAACCGACTTCGAATTCAGGAAATCTGTTAGGAATGTACGGGTTTTCCCTAGATTTTTCGAAGTTAAAGACTACTATCCGATCTGTAGTAAACTAAGTATTTGTAGGTATAATATAGTGAAAGTGAAATCTGTCTGCAAACGAATACGGGTAGAAAATCTCCAGGACGGGAGCATTAGACAGAAGAACATGGATATGATTAGTGAGAAGTTCCATACAGTAGACAGTAAGCAGATTTAGGATATAAAAAGAGAATGGGTGGCATACAGGGATGCTGTAGTAGAAACAGCAAGGGAATGCATTGGAACAATTGTGCGTAAAGATGGGAAAAAGCGAACATCTTGGTGGAAATGAAATGGCGTATGGCTTTTAGTGCCGGGAGTGTTCGAGGACATGTTCGGCTCGCCAGATGCAGGTCTTTCGATTTGACACCCGTAGGTGACCTGCGCGTCGTGATGAAGATGAAATGATGATGAAGACAACACATACACCCAGCCCCGTGCCAGAGAAATTAACCAATGATGGTTAAAATTCCCGACCCTGCCGGGAATCGAACCAGGGACCCCTGTGGCCAAAGTCCAGCACGCTAACCATTTAGCCATGGAACCGGACATCTTGGTGGAATGATGAAGTGAGAACAGCTTTTTAATTATAAAAATAAGGCTTATCAGAAACGGCTCCAAATAGGGGCTGATGCAGACAGGGAATTGTACGTAGATAAAAGTAAAAAAGCAAAGCAAAGTCACCTCCGTACAGGCCATGATGGCCCTTGGAGGAGTGGAAGGTAAAGGGTTATACCATTGTTAACTTCCGCACGTGATGGGGTAGAGTGGTTAGCTCTACGCTCGGCCACCTTTAGCCCAGGAATTAACCCGATACTCATTTTTGTGTAGGATGAGTGAACCTCAGGGCCATATGCTCCTCCGGAATTGGAAATCTCGTTTCTTAAATTTTACGGCTTCCTGACGGGGGATTCGGATCCACGTCCTTCCGGGCGAACCGAGCACACCTTTACCGCCTCGGCCAGGCAGCCCCTAGATAAAAGTAGCAGAGCGAAATAAATATTAGTTGAATCCAAAAAGAAATCATTGGAAAATTTTCGTAATAACCTGGAAAGGCTAGGTCAAGAAGCAGGGAAACCTTTCTGGACAGTAATAAAGAATCTTAGGAAGGGAGGGAAAAGGAAATGAACAGTGTTTTGCGGAATTCAGTTGAACTCATAATAGATCCCAGGGAATCACTGGGCAGGTGTTCCTGGTGGTGTCGCGAACAAACAAGCTCATGGGGAGGAGGAAAATGATGTTGGTGAAATTACGCTTGAGAAAGTGGAAAAGTTGTTTAAAAAATTCCATTGTCATAAAGCAGCAGGAACAGGTGAAATTAGACCTGAAATGGTGAACTGTAGTGGGAAGGCAGGGATGAAATGGCTTCATAGAGTAGTAAGATTACCATGGAGTGTTGGTAAGGTACCTTCAGAATGGACAAAAGCAGCAATTCCCCCTTTCTATAAGCAAGGGAGCAGGAAGGATTGCAACACCTAAGGTCATGGGTTCAGTATCTAATTGATTAGTAGCCTATACCATGCAAAGTATTCACTGGCATCTTGGAAGGGAGGGTGCGATCAGTGGTTGAGAGAATGTTGTCTGAAACCAGTGTGGTTTCAGACAACAAAGGGGCTATCAGGATCAGATTATTAGTATGGACCAGGTAACTGAATAATGCACCGAGCTCGATAGCTGCAGTCGCTTAAGTGCGGCCAATATCCAGTAATCGGGAGATAGTGGGTTCGAGCCCCACTGTCGGCAGCCCTGAAGATGGTTTTCCGTGGTTTCCCATTTTCACACCAGGCAAATGCCTGGGCTGTACCTTAATTAAGGCCACGGCCGCTTCCTTCCACGTCCTAGGCCTTTCCTCTCCCATCGTCGCCATACGACATATCTGTGTCGGTGCGACGTAAAACAAAAATAGCAAAAAAAACTGAATAATGCTATGAGAGGAATAGACAGTTATGTTTATGTTCCGGAAATCTAGCGAAAGCATATGACAGGGTACCGAGGGAAAAGATGTTCGCCGTACTGGGGGACTATGGGATCAAGGGTAGATTATTAAAATCAATCAGAGACATTTATGTTGACAACTGGGCTGCAGTGAGATTTGATGGTTGAATGAGTTCTTGGTTCAGGGTACTTACAGGGATTAGACAAGGCTGTAATCTTTCACCTTTGTTGTTCGTAGTTTACATGGATCATCTGCTGAAAGGTATAAAGTGGCAGGGAGAGATTCAGTAGTAAGCAGTCTGGCCTATGCCGACGACTTGGTCTTAATGGCAGATTGTGCCGAAAACTTGCGGTCTAATATCCTGCAACTTGAAAATATGTGTAATGGGTATAGTAAGAGAATTAGCCTTTCGAAGACTAAATTGATATCAGTAGGTACGAAATCTGAGATAACTGAATGTCAGTTTGATGGTACAAAGCTGGAACAGGTAGATAACTTCAAGTGTTTAGGACGTGTGTTCTTCCAGGATGGTAATATAGTAAGTGAGATTGAATCAAGGTGCAGTAAGGAAAATGCAGTGAGCTCGCAGTTCAACAGTATTCTGTAAGAAGGAAGTCAGCTCCCAGACAAAACTATCTTTACATCGGTCTGTTTTCAGATCAACTTTGTTTTACGGGAACGAAAGCTGGGTGGACTACATATCTTATTCATAAGTTAGAAGTAACAGAAACGAAAGCAGCGAGAATGATTGCTGGTAAAAACAGGTGATAACAATGGCAGGAGGGCACCTTGGATGAGGAGATGAAGGCTAAGTTAGGAATGAATTCGATGGATGAAGCTGTATACATAAAGCTTCTTCGGTGGTGGGGTCATGTGAGGCGAATGTTGGAGAATAATGGCCTCTGATATGGAGGGTAAGATAAGTAGAGGGAGACCAAGGTGACGGTGGTTAGACGCAATTTATAACGATTTAAACATAACAGGTAGAGAACTATATGACGCCACAGCACTAGTTGCAAATAGAGTATTGTGACGACGTTTAGTAAATTCACAGTGGCTTGCAGACTGAACGCTGAAAGCCATAACGGTGTATAATGATGATGTATGTATTATTAGAACTCGTTGAATATAAGTTCCCAATGTTTCACTAATGGAATCGAATTCGAAGTGCCATTAAATAATTAAATGCCCGGAGCGATCATCCCACCGCGCCTACTTTTTGAAGTAACTCCTTCAGTTCTAAAATGGTGAATAGAGATTCCGTCCATTACCGTAATTCAGACTACACAAGATATATCTAGAATGCTGTGGCGTATATTCTCCTGGATCATGGAACAAACTTTGCTGTGCAGTTGGTCTGTGACTTGGTTTCGTATCTTAGAAACAATGACAAAGTAGCTGCTTTGTTTATAAAGGAAGAATTCAGGTTTTGCCTTGTGCTAGTGGTGGGTATTTACACAAGTTCTTGATTATTTCGATATGTAGTATTGCCACGCTCGCAGAGATTGTATTAGACACGGAATAAGCTGCATGTGTACTAGTTGTGAAGGCAAGACATGAGAAAGAAGCTGGCAATGATGTCAGGTCCGATGGAAGGACACCTTCCAAAAATTTGAACTCGTCTCGAAACAGCTCTGGGCGAGAAATTGATCAAGTGACTAGTAATTACAATAGCGACAATGCAAGGGATTTAGATTAGTTCACTTTGAACTGTTAACCACAACAATGAAATCTGCTTGTGTTTGCAAGAAGTGTGCCAGTGATAATATGCAGTTCATAGATAAGAGAGTGCACTTTGTGACCAATCTGCACATTGTCTGTAATGCCCTAAAACCATATTTTTATCTGCTACAATTGTGAAAATAGCAATATTTCCTCTTTTAATGATGGGAACGTAGGGCGGAAGGTATTGAATAGAATAGGCTTCAGGATGGAACATTCACTCAAAACATCTTGAGAAAAATTGACACACAGTGCATTCCTGCGACTGTTAAAACAGTTGAAGACCTGGTGGAGGATAAGCAGCAGAAAGGGATAAGCCAGAAGAGAAGCCTTGGGGGGGAGGGGGGCACTTAGCACAGTAATTGAACATTCTGAAGTGGAAAAATTAGGAAAAAATACTGTTTAATTTTAAATTGAATTTCAAGAAAATTTCATTTTTGAATATTTATGTACCTTTTTCTCGATTCTACACAGTTTAACCTTCTGAAATTTTGCGCGCTTATTCCAATAAACACATTTAACTTTATCACAGGAGCAAATTTTAGAATTCTATGTGTAAGCTGAGATACTGGAGTGAACACTTGATATTTTTCATGGATATATTCGTATATTTATAGAATTGTAGTTAAAACAGTATTATAATTGTACCGCGTGGTGCACCTCTACGTCGCACGTTTAAATCTACCGCCTCAAAGTACTCCTTTACAGGATAAACAGAGAATTTGAAACTGGACTAACTTAAATTTTTCCTCTGAAGATGCCACTCTGTGAATTTCGACTTGTTTTTGTTTACTATTTATCAAGAAGTTTGGACATTCTCTCATAGATGTCACTGCCGTAAAAACTATGATCATGCACCCTGGTGCGAAGTGAAGGAACTTTATTTGAAGAAATTTTGTATTCATAAGTTTGTTCTTTACTAAATTTCGTTCACTCAGTTGTGGGTTGGCAATATTTATCTTTCTTTCCGCCAGTTTTGAATTTAGCCAATCCAGAATTTCTGTAATTCATTTCTAACCAATCACTGGCTTCTTCTTCGTTTTGGTGTGTAACTTTAGACTAACCAATAAAAGTGAGAGGGTGTGGCTTTATTATTCATGAAAGGTCTCAAACTTTCCCCGAGGGTTTATAAACTGCTGATTTTCACGTCTCTTGGCCACTCAATCAACATCTAACTAAGTGTGTGGACGTAAAGCAGGAGGCAGGAAGCGCCTCTTTCATCCGGGAGCAGGTCTTCAATAAGGTAATGGCCATTTAACATCTTTATTTCTTGCTAGCTCAGCAGTTTAACCCGCGGGAAAGGTCCGAAACCTTTTACAATGTAATCTTATGTAATTTTCTGCAGGCTTATGTAAAATATTACTTAAATCTGTAACTGTAATTCGGGGATAGAGAGTGATTTACCCTCTCGAGCTCCCATGCATTATGGTTTGAGGTGACTACGTTTTGGTAACTGATTTTCTTCTTTTCCTTAATGTTTTAAATTTCTTCCTTATACGAGTCACCTCCATAGTTTGGGAATAGCCCCTGTTTCATCGGCCTAGTGCCTTTTAGGTTTTAAAATGTGTATTTAGGAGTGCAAGTACACGCCTCCATCCTTTTTGGGTATTCCGGGCCATTTACTTAACCTGTTCTTTTCCTGCTAAGGCCCGGTAGATTGGGTACAAGATACCCCCGTGTCATTGTTGTAAGTCATGCCTTGATGGCAATCAATTGTAAAGTCTGATATTGCCTTGAATAGGCGTGAAAAACTGAGAGCGTGTTAGCTCTTTTCCAATGTGTAAAAGTGCCTTTGGGAGGCTGATGTTGCAATTTTTGGGAGCAAGTGCTCCATGTGGTAGGGGTTTTCTGCCCCTTTGAACAAATTGTGCTTTTGTAAAACTAGGGGCGTGTAGTCCGAGAGTGTTAAAGTTCTGGAATCTTGGATCTTTCTAGTCTTGTTTCCAAATTGTTATTTCACAAAGTGAAATGTTGTTAAGGTTTTGTCGTTGATTGATTGTTAAAATTCAAAAATATAACCTTTATTTGAAATTTTAAATTTTTAACTTTGATTCTGTAGTTGGACCCATTGATCCCAGCACCTTCTTTCACCTCTGCGGTTCCACAGAAATCCCGGAACAATAATTATCCTATATGTTATATTCATAAAAATTCTTGTGAGAATCTTAACATATACATGTAGATTACACATAGAAAACTGCAGAATTCTGTTGAATATTTTATAAGAAAAAGGAACAATTATGACTTTTAAATAATAAAATTTAAAATTGTATGAAAAATACTAAAATTGAATGTAAATTCCTTAAAATTTTACAGCAAGTGTTTTGATATAATTTCAAGCATGGTAATAAATTTCATTTCCCTGTCGTCAAAATTGTGGGTTTGGTGCATCTTTATATGAGTGAGTGTATTTCAAGCACGTCCCCACTTAAAGAGAAGATTCAGGGGAACATTCAGAGAAGTCTTGTTTCTCAAATGAGGGTGCTTAATATAACGTATAACATAACCTGACGCATCCGGCTTATTTGAATGTTGTAGATACTTCAACTTTATCTCTTAAGAATGCTTACAATTCTTTTCCCCATTCCATTTCAGTATTCTTTGAAGACTGGCCATCCACAGCGCAGCAGGTGCCGAGCACACACCCACACAAAGTCCAAAAGAAAAAGCGACAGCACTCTTAAAGATGAAGGTAGTGAACTTTATTCCTTCCTTCTACCGACAGAAACAAACATAAATCTGCCCGTAGTTTGTGGTTACTTCGTGTACAAAAATGTTATATTTACTTCATTATAGGTTACAATATCGTAATTTTTTCACTGAAAGCGAACAGTCGGATTCTGTTATCCGCGACAAAGTTCTTGTACACCGTTTTCCTTAGGGTGACCAAGTGTAAATTTTGAAATGGAGGACAGACTCTTAACAAAAGGAGGACTTTTTATAAAAATGCAGGACAAATGGAATTTTAATTTTTAAATACAAAGTTTAGACTTCATACTTGATAATATTTATGTTGATGAAGTTGGTGAAGTTGTAGCTATGTTATGCTGATACACTTACCTGCACACACTTTCAACAGCAAGGATGAATTGTTTTCTTGTAATAAACAATTGTAAAACTCTCCACACGGCATGGTTTTCAAGTTGTAAATCCGGTGTCGTAATACCCTTAACCGACTCGGTCAGCAAACGGTTTCTTTCTTCTAATCAACGCATATTAATCAGGGAAAACACTCTTTGAACGGTTGCATTGCAATCTAGAATAATGAAATAAAACTGACAAATTTTAAACAGCTCACTAAGTGTTTCAATGTCAGGGCTACATTTGAAAAACTCACTTCACTTCTTATCTAATGTGTATGTTTAACAGTTTCGGAACTCCTAGTGTAATTCTGAACATTACGAAACTGGTCAAAAAATTTAGAATCGTCTATTTCCACACCTTTAAATTGCAAATATTCGTGTCAAGGAAGAAAGCCTTCAAACTTCACTTACACTTAAATTAAATTTCACTTAACTTAATCAGTTATAGGGTTCCTCCTCATTAATAGATATTGAATGCACATTTCATAAAAACCAACATGTTCTACGTTGCAAGCCATTTTCAGTGATGGATTTCGGAAACTGTTTGACTCTAAGAGGGATGCATTTATTTACCATCCTGTCATAAAACCTTACTTCGGTGAATGCCCATCTTAGGTTCATCTGAAAGCCGGGAGGGTTGGGAGAACATGAATGGACTGGTGCACTTGCGACTGCATTGCAAGAGTTCATCACTGACGAAATCAGTGTGCATGCGCATCGAATAACCAAGTGAGTAAATGACGTATTCTGACAGGGGTATCAAGCATATGGACTGAGATAAGCGAAGTTCAACAAAGAAAACAATGGGAAACTGAATAACAAAGAACACAATATACACAACGCCGGACATTTAATAGCAAATAACAAATGCCTGTCGGACAGAGGACAAGCATTTAAAAAAAGGAGGACATGTCCGACAAAGAATTCATTCTGAAAATAAAAGAACATTTTTTACAATGAGCTAATACTCTCTCATAATTTTGTGGTGATCTAAAACTAACGGAAGTATTCTATTGTATTGACTTCGGAAGATTCGACTTACATGGTAGTTGTTGGTTTGCGTAAAATACTTCAGACATATCAATCATTAATTCAGTGTAATAACTGTGCATGAAATTGTTATATATTGCGTGATGTTGCTTTTGTACGTAACAGGGTCTAAGTTTAGAAAGGAACCTATCGTGGCCTATATGTTGCGTACCATTCCAGCATTCGACTGGATTAGAAGTGGATAACCACCGAAATGACTACTGGTTACGAGTCTTGTAGCTGTACGCTTACATTCTAAAGAAGGCGTGCTCGTGCTGAAAATGGTTTTCCGTAGTTTTCCATTTTCGCATCAGATAAATGTAGGCCTACCTTAATTACAGAGTGGAATGTCCATGCGTGTCAACGCCCTACAGCTATGAAGCCATGTTCTGCAAATCGGAGACGAATGGGTCCGAACCGCAACGTCGGTTCTCCTGAGAATGGTTTTCTGTGGTTTCCCATTTTCACTTCCAGGTAAATGCTACGACAGTTCCTATGCATAAGCCACAGACGATTCCTTCTACCTCCTTGCCCGTTTTAATTCGCCATCACTTATTTCAACTTAATTAGCCCCTCAAATGAGGTTGGCATCCGGCCACAAAAGCATGCCATGTAATTTACTTTCATCTCATCCCCGACCCGGTATCAGAAACGGCACTAAGTGGTATACATACATACATGCATACATATATACTACATACATAAATGTACCTCAACTAAGGCCACTGTCACTACCTCACCTGCCCAAACTTTTCCCATCACAGTGGCGCCGAAAACCTAGCAGTATTACAGTGATGCTAAACAACTAACAGTGGACAACCATGGAGAACTACTTTATTTTTTTCTTTTTACTATTAGCTTTACGTCGCACCGATACGGATAGGTCTTATGGCGACGATGGGGGAGGAAAGGGCTAGAAGTGGGAAGGAAGCGACTATGGCCTTAATTAAGGTACAGTCTCAGCATTTGCCTGGTCTGACATAAAAAACCACCGAAAACCATCTCCAGGACTGCCGAAATTGGGGTTTGAACCCACTATCTCCCGAATGCAAGTTCACACCTGCACGGCCCTAACCACACGGCCAACTTGACAGGTGAATTATTTTTAGGATGAGTGAGAGTATGACTTGAACTCAGTTCTCCTGCACTTTGTGTTAACGAAGGCTGAGCGTAACCCTTTTCCGTCCTTCAAATCACTACTGAATTCACGACAGGGCAGGGAATTGAACCCATGTCAGCTGCGTGAGGTGACGGCGGCAGATGTCGACGGTAGACTGGAAGGAGAGTGATGTACTCAGCGGTCAAGGGTACAGCAAGCAGAGGGGACGACGGATGGACTCGATGTTTGCATTTCACGATAATAATAATAATAATAATAATAATAATAATAATAATAATAATAATAATAATAATATACTAACTGACAGAGCAAATGCAACACCAAGAAGGAGTGGTCAGAACTTTATGCCAATTGCAGGGTAGACTGACGTCACTGAGGTATGCTCATGATGTGAAATGCGCCGCTGTGCTGCGCACGTAGCGAACGATAAATGGGACACGGCGTTGACGAATGGCCCATTTCGTACCGTGATTTCTCAGCCGACAGTCATTGTAGAACGTGTTGTCGTATGCCACAGGACACGTGTATAGCTAAGAATGCCAGGCCGCCGTCAACGGAGGCATTTCCAGCAGACAGACGACTTTACGAGGGGTATGGTGATCGGGCTGAGAAGGGCAGGTTGGTAGCTTCGTCAAATCGCAGCCGATACCCATAGGGATGTGTCCACGGTGCAGCGCCTGTGGCGAAGATGGTTGGCGCAGGGACATGTGGCACGTGCGAGGGGTCAAGGCGCAGCCCGAGTGACGTCAGCACGCGAGGATCGGGGCATCCGCCGCTAAGCGGTGGCAGCCCCGCACGCCACGTCAACCGCCATTCTTCAGCATGTGCAAGACACCCTGGCTGTTCCAATATCGACCAGAACAATTTCCCGTCGATTGGTTGAAGGAGGCCTGCACTCCCGGCGTCCGCTCAGAAGACTACCATTGACTCCACAGCATAGACGTGCACGCCTGGCATGGTGCCGGGCTAGAGCGACTTGGATGAGGGAATGGCGGAACGTCGTGTTCTCCGATGAGTCACGCTTCTGTTCTGTCAGTGATAGTCACCGCAGACGAGTGTGGCGGCGGCGTGGAGAAAGGTCAAATTCAGCAGTAACTGTGGAGCGCCCTACCGCTAGACAACGCGGCATCATGGTTTGGGACGCTATTGCGTATGGTTCCACGTCACCTCTAATGCGTATTCAAGGCACGTTAAATGCCCACCGCTACGTGCAGCATGTGCTGCGGCCGGTGGCACTCCCGTACATTCAGGGGCTGCCCAATGCTCTGTTTCAGCAGGATAATGCCCGCCCACACACTACTCGCATCTCCCAACAGGCTCTACGAGGTGTACAGATGCTTCCGTGGCCAGCGTACTCTCCGGATCTCTCACCAATCGAACACGTGTGGGATCTCATTGGACGCCGTTTGCAAACTCTGCCCCAGCCTCGTACGGACGACCAACTGTGGCAAATGGTTGACAGAGAATGGAGAACCATCCCTCAGGACACCATCCGCACTCTTATTGACTCTGTACCTCGACGTGTTTCTGCGTGCATCGCCGTTCGCGGTGGTCCTACATCCTACTGAGTCGATGCCGTGCGCATTGTGTAACCTGCATATCGGTTTGAAATAAACATCAATTATTCGTCCGTGCCGTCTCTGTTTTTTCCCCAATTTTCATCCCTTTCGAACCACTCCTTCTTGGTGTTGCATTTGCTCTGTCAGTCAGTGTAATAATAATAATAATAATAATAATAATAATAATAATAATAATAATAATAATAATAATAATAATAATAATACCGGGAGGTACCCCTCAACGCCGCGCATTCAAATCCAGCGCCTAATGAACTCCTCTATTGGTAAAACAGTGAAACTGAAACTACACCAACTTGGAACTTTAATCGGAAGAGGTCACCACTAGAATATGGAGTAATTTTGTTATTGTACTGTTTCCTAACCTGAGTGAATTTCTACACGTTTTGTTTGACATTCACCAAGAAGTTTGGACATTCTTCCACAGAGGACACCCCTAAAAACTCTATGTTCATGCATCCTGGTGCGAAGTGAAAGAACTTTTGATTTAAAGAAGTTTTGTATTCATAAGTTTTTTGTTTTTTTTACTAATTGATGTTCACTTATGTTTGGATTGGCAATATTTACCTTTTGTTTCCACCAGTTTTGAGTCCAACCAATCACTAATTTCTGTAATTAATTTTCCACCTATCACAGGCTTCTCCGATTCTGAGTGTGGGTGTGTCTTGATTATTCATGAATGATCTCGAACCTTCCCTGAGGGTTTATAAACTGCGGCTTTTCACGTCTCTTGGCCATTAATCGTCATCTTACTGAGTGTGTGTGTCAAAGCAGGAGGCGGGCGGCCTCTTTCATCGGTCGGCAGTACAGCAACAAGGTAATGGCCACATAATATCTTTCTTTCTTGCTAAATCCGCAGTTTAACCCGAGGGAAAGGTCCGAATCGTTAACTATGTAACCTTCTTTTCTAAAAATGTAACTTCTGCCGGCAAATGTAAAAACGTCATTAATCTTTAACTGTAAATCGGGGATAGAGAGTGATGTACCCTCTCGAGCTCCCCTTCATCTTGGTTTGAGGTGACTACGTTTTTCCCTAATTGTTTTTCTACTGTAATGTGTTAATGTAATTTCTATACGAGTCACCTCCATAGGTTGGGAATAGCCCCTGTTTCATCGGCCTAGTGCCCTTTAGATTTTTAGTGTTCATATCTAGGAGTGCAAGTATTCGCCTCCATTCATTTTGTGTTCGGGCCATTTTTTTTTTTTTTTGCTAGGGGCTTTACGTCGCACCGACACAGATAGGTCATATGGCGACGATGGGATAGGAAAGGCCTAGGAGTTGGAAGGAAGCGGCCGTGGCCTTAATTAAGGTACCGCCCCAGCATTTGCCTGGTGTGAAAATGGGAAACCACGGAAAACCATCTTCAGGGCTGCCGATAGTGGGATTCGAACCTACTATCTCCCGGATGCAAGCTCACAGCCGCGCGCCTCTACGCGCACGGCCAACTCGCCCGGTGGGCCATTTATTTAACCGTTATTCTTGTTCCATGAAGGCCCAGTAGGTTGGGTATTAAATACCCCTGAATAATCATTTTCCAATTGTAAATTGTGCCTTGAGAGGCTAGAAATTGTAAGTTGATGTGGTCTTGAGTAGTCTTGGAAAACTGAGAGCTTGTTAGCTCTTTTTCAAAGTTTTTGTAAGATTAATGAATGCCTCTTGAAGGCTAGATGTTGCAATTTTGGGAGCAAGTGCTCTTTGAATTTGGGGATTTCTGACCTTGTACAAATTTGTGTCCTTTTGTAAATTTGGGCCAGTAGCTCAGGAAATGTAAAGCTAGGGGCTTAAAGCCCAAAGAGTTAAGATCCTGAATCTTGGATTTTTCCCAATCTTGTTTAATGATTGGTACTTGTACCTGTAAAGATTGTTAAGTTTGAAGTTTATGAAAATATAACCTTCAGTTTAAGTTTTAAATTAAATTCTTGACATTGTAGTTAGACCCATTCACCCCGGCACCTTCTTTCACCTCTGCGTTCCACAGATACCCCGCAACAATAATAATAATAATAATAATAATAATAATAATGTCCGCGTCTGTGGTGTAGCGGTTAGTGTAATTATCTGTCAACCCCGGTGGTACGGCTTCGATTCCCGGCTCGGCCACGAAATTAAAAGTGGTACGAGGACTGGAAATGGGGTCCACTCAGCGTCTGGATGTCAACTTAGTAGAGGGGGTTTCTATTCCCACCTCAGCCATCCTCGAAGTGGTTTTCCGCAGTTTCCCAATTCTCCTCCAGGAAAATGCCGGGATGGTTACCTAACTTAAGGCCACGGCCGTTTCCTTCCCTCTTCCTTGTCTATCACTTCCGACCTACCCATTCCTCCACAAGGCCGCTGTTCAGCATAGCAGGTGAAGTCGCCCTGGGCGAAGTACCGGACCTCCTCCCCAGTTTTATCGTCCCCGACCCAAAGTCTCACGCTCCAGGACGCTGACCTTGAGGTGGTAGAGGTGGGGTTCCTCGCTAAGTCCGAGGGAATAACCAACCCTGGAGGGTAAACGGACTAATAAGGAAAGAAAGAAAATAAGAAATAAAGACATGATAATGATAATGATAATAATAATAATAATAATAATAATAATAATAATAATAATAATAATAATAATAATAGCAAATGCAGTAGAGGCAATACGCGGCACTTACGGATTTAGTCTTGTTAAAATGGGAGACAATTCGACGGTGGCGCTCCTAGTGACTTGACCTGAAAAGTCGCGCTAAATTCAAATTACAATGGAAATGCATATACGGAAATGGATAAATAAATTACGTCCAGAAGGAAAGTATTATTGAGATATTAAGTTCGAAGTTGCTAAAGCAATTCTGGATAAATGAATGAAGAATTATTTAAAAGGTTATTATTTAAAGACTGAAATTTGACATATAAACAAGATGTGAAATGGACTGCTGTGAAATGGGTTGATCTTTCATTTATGCATTACATTTTTGTTTTAGCATTCCTGCCTGACCTTTTACTGTTAGATTTGTCTTTTTTCTCATTTAATAAAACATTGTATAATCACATTAAGACATTTGTCGATAAAAATATCGGCACATTCCTTACACACTTGATGCAATGAATTAACATTTAAAAGCTGGACAATGTTCCTCTTAAGATGTAGACTACTAACAGAAAGAAAATATATAAAATCCCGGCTTTAATCTAAGAAGAGGGATAAAAGAAAGGAAAGTATGAAAATGTTGTCGATAGTGACGCTGTCATTTCTTGATGGATACAGTACTTTTGCACCCATCTCTTGGCACAGTAGAGAAAAGTAAAGTGTAGCTTCCACCGAAGTCCCAGTCAACATCCATGGCTGTGACAATATGGAAGTTGCTGGGGTATGGGTAGTGCTGAGTAATGACATTCAGAGCATGACTAGTGCATCTGAATGTTATGAAAAGTGCTACTCATAGGGTCAGTTGTGCTGCAGTAGTACTTTCTGACCCAGTGAGGAAAGCAATGGCAAACTACCTCACGCCTCATCTCGCCTAGTACGCCTCATTTTGGTGCTGCCATTGGTTTTTGGGGTTTCCTTATAACCGCATAACCTTTGGTGGTGCTATTTGAGGATCCAACCAGCCTCTGGGCTGATGACCTAACATGACACAGTGATGCATTGCGGAATATTTACGTGCAATTAGGGTGAAAATGTAACATGCCCTTGGCTGTATGGTCGAGGATTTTGGCCTGGAAATGATCTGGACAGGTCTTATAATACTTATATAAGCGTAACGTCCCTTCTTTTTTGTACACCTTATCCAAATCACCTCTGTGACATTTCAAAACCCACAGATCACACCTAAAACACCATATCGGTATTGAAGGTTAACTGTTGCACTGTACAATAAAATATGCGTATTATATTTTAAGCCAGTTAACATATGGGTCAAGCAGGTCGGAAGATTATGAAGTACTATAAAAATCTCTTTGTCACTGGAAGAATATGTATGTAAACACAATGTTACTTACACTTTCTCGTCACGAGGGAAGTGAAAGAAAGACCGCGCATTCTTCTCTACTTCATAGTTACTGCAGCCAAACACAGCACATACATTTTCCCTCATGTTGAGAGGAGATATCAAGGAATGACACACGCTACTATTTAATTATATCAGTTCACTGAAAACGCATAAATAACAACAAAATCTTCACACACAAATACATGTGCTCTTATGACAGAATCAGTAGTTCTCAGGTCTACCCGCTAGAGAGAGCTCTAATAGCTGTCCCTCGATATCTCGCTGAGTGTCGCGTAATTCTCTACTGTATTTGATAATAGTAATGGCATGTGGCCTCTGGAGAAGGCTGGTGCAGGTCTTTCAATGTGACGCCGTATAGGCGACGTGCGCATCTGTGAGAATGGAGCCATATCTAAAATGTACTCTAATGCTAAATACGGAACACACACCCAGCCACGAAACATCGGAATGAACCCATGAAGGCCGGGAGTCGAATCCGGGACCCCTTGGACCAAAGGCCAGCACACTTACTATTTAGCCATGGAGCCGAACTATTTCAAAATGAAGAATGTGGAAGCGGAATGGGTCACACCATTAGTTACGAAGAGAGGATTTTGAGTGGAATCCGGGTGCTAGGGAAAATGCCTTGTTCTTTCTTTTTTTTTTTACCGCGTTGCCACATGAAAATGTTACGCAGATTCTGTATGTTAAGTTTCGACAAAAGTGGGAACGAAAGGACAAATTTATTATTTGCTTATTTTGCCCTTTTAAGCCCTACTGATTTTTTAAACTCTGGCTTGTTTATTTTTGTAGTTTTAAGGACACAAACTTACATTTTTCTTTCCTAATCTCCTTACCTTATAGGGTTGTTTTCCCCCCGGACTCAGCGAGGGATCCCATCTCTACCACCTAAAGGGCAGCGTCCTGGAGAGTGAGACATTGGGTCGGGGGATACAACTGGAAAGGATGACCTGTAGCTCACCCAGGTGGCCTCACCTGCTATGCTGAACAGGGGGATGGGAAGATTGGAAGGGATAGACAAGGAAGAGGGAAGGAAGCGGCCGTGGCATTAAGTTAGGTACCATCTTGGCATTTGCCTGGAGGAGAAGTGGGAAATCACGGAAAACCACTTCCAGGAGGGCTGAGGTGGGAATCGAACCCAGCTCTACTCAGTTGACCTCCCGAGGCTGAGTGGACCCGGTTCCAGCCCTCGTACCACATTTCATATTTCGTGGCAGAGCCGGGAAACGAACCTGGGCCTCGCGGGGGTGGCAGCTAATCACACTAACCACTACACCACAGAGGCGGACAGTTACATTTTTACTTATTCAATATTAGTTTCTTCATGTTATTCGGAATATACCGTTTTCGTTTTCATTCTCCTAAATACTGTAATTCTGAGTGCAGTATGCAGCCCACTTGTCAGCCACTTGCGAGCTCTAGTAAATTTAACAAGAGGCCTACTGCGCTGTTTGACTGTCATGAAATCAGCAGTGTGCGTTGCCTTTCTCTTTGGTATTCAACAGCAGCCTACAAAGGTGAGGCTGATAGGTTGAGTTCTCCGTGAACCTCACTGAAAAGACAGACATGTGAAACTTATTGGTTTGAGCTTCGAAATGGTAGATGCTGCTCTGTGAAAACTGCTTGTGTCCGCCTCTGTAGTGTACTGGTTAGTGTGATTAGCTGCCATCCCCGGAGGCCCGGGTTCGATTCCCGGCTCTGCCACGAAATTCGAAAAGTGGTACTAGGGCTGGAACGGGGTCCGCTCAGCCTCGGGAGGTCAACTGAGTAGAGGTGGGTCCGATTGCCACCTCAGCCATCCTGGAAGTGGTTTTCCGTTATTTCCCACTTCTCCTCCAGGCAAATGCCGGAAGGCCACGGCCGCTTCCTTCCCTCTTCCTTGTCTATCCCTTCCAATCTTCCCATCCCCTCGCAAGGCCCCTGTTCAGCTTAGCAAATGAGGCCGTCTGGGCGTGGTACTGGCCATCCTCCCCAGTTGTATCCCCCGACCCAGAGTCTGAAGCTCCAGGACACTGCCCTTGAGGCGGTGGAGGTGGGAGCCCTCGCTGAGTCCAAGGGAAAAACCATCCCTGGAGGGTAAACAGATAAAGAAGAAGAAGAAGAAGAAGAAGAAGAAGAAGAAGAAGAAGAAATTGCTTGCCAATTTCCCCTCCTCCGCTCAGCTATATTTTCCTTAAATTAATTTTCTTCCAAATTTCTCGATTCAGAGGTAAACTATCGTAAGCGAAGATTTTGATATTTTAATGGCATGTGACTTGTTTTGGTCGTATCTTTTTATGGGTACACTATAGTATGTGTATGATATGTCTCGCAGGAGTGAAGCTAAGCTATGTGGTACTGTCGTATGTGCAAGGAGAACCTAGCGATAAACAATGGTAAGTGACCATACAACAGTTCATGCTTATGCCGACCGCTGCGCTCATGGTATTGGCTCGTACGATAGTTTACCATGCTTAACATCGATTCGACCTGCCTTAAAGATAGAAAAATACACGCCACGGCAAACTTCTTTCTGCTGGCCTGTAAAGTTAGTGAAATGTCACTTACGACCGTTAAATTCTGTCGTCCAGAATTAAAGGAAGACGCGCTGTTCCAATCACACGCAATTAGCATGGTCTATGCATGTAGACCATTGAACACTAAACTCCACCGAGCTCGATAGCTGCAGTCGCTTAAGTGCGGTCAGTATCCAGTATTCGAGAGATAGTGGATTCGAACCCCACTGTCGGCAGCTCTGAAGATGGTTTTCCGTGGTTTCCCATTTTCACACCAGGCAAATGCTGGGGCTGTACCTTAATTAAGGCCACGACTACTCTCTTCGCACTGCTAGACCTTTCCTGTCCCATCGTCGCCATGAGACCTATCTGTGTCGGTGCGACGTAAAGCAACTCGTAAAAAAATGTAAACTGTACGGTTACGTTCGCGCGAGTTCGGTGCTGACGTATTTTCAACTGATCGAACAGTTTTATTGTGTAATGTCTGTGAAAAAAACAGTTAATCACGAAAAAAAGCATTGTTAACAAGCACATCTCCGCTACTACGCACAAATCGGCACTAGCTGATAATTGGTCAAAACAAGATATCGCTACACATAGCAGCTGCTGCAGCGCGTAGCACATTTCTCATTAGATATGTGTAAATAGTTTATCGATTACGGAATTCTATCGAAAACCAAACTCTGAGGACTTCTCTTTAAGAAACAGATACTGGGGACATGGTACCAAGTGAAACAATGTTGTGAAAAAATGACTTGCTCGTATGCTACGAGAATGCAATGAGAAATATTCGCAGTGAGGTTCGTGGAAAGAAAATATGGACTTCAATTTATTTATATTTACATGTGTCATTATTTACCGTTATTATTGTACAGTACCAAAATATTAACAAACCTGAGTTAACATTTTGTTTCAGTCATCGGTCCATAGACTGGTTTGATGCAGCCATCCATGCCACCCTATCCTGTGCTAACCTCTTCATTTCTACATAACTGCTGCATCCTACAGTACATCTGCTCTAATGTGCTTTCATATTCATAACTTGGTCTACCCCTACCGGTGTTTCCTCTACACTTCCCTCAAAAACCAATTGAACAATTCCTGGGTGTCTGAAGATGTGTCCCATCATTCTATTCCTTCTTGTCAAATTTAGCCACACCATCTTCTCTCACCAATTCCATTCAGTATCTCTTCATTCGTGATTCGATCGATCCATCACACCTTCAGCATTCTCCTGTAACACCACATTTCAGAAGCTTCTATTCTCTTTCTGAGCTAATTATTGTCCATATTTCACTTCCATACAAAGCTACGCTCCAGACGAAAGTCTTCAAAAACATTTTACTACTTCCTATTGTGACCGTTCATTACCATGCCATAGGCATGTTAGGAGGTTTAGTTAATTATATATGCCATTTTCCGCAACATTCTGTGACATACAATGTAGTAATTAGCAGTCTACATGCCGAACCGGGATGTGATTTGCAATACCCCAGCCCGAAGGGAGCAGTTTTCTGCGCTGTAACGAGAAAACTATAGCGCAGTACTGCTGAACCTTGAAATCGCGCTCTCTTTTCGTGTGAGCGAGAAGGAACGATGACGCTATGCGTGGAAATGCAGGTTGTCGGAGAGTGGGCTGAGTTAAGGTGTGTTAACTCCCCAGAAATAAATGTCCTCTACTAATTCAACACCGCATTCATTGGTGCCAGTTCACCATAATTTACTAAAAGGAGGAAGAAGAAGAACACCTTCATCTGAAGTAATTTTTTGGAAATT